>NC_138771.1:363296046-363936046 GCF_965119305.1 Pelophylax lessonae | reverse complement strand
TTGAGTAGTTTGAGGACTACTACAGCCTATTTCCCAAGCATGACTGCTCCAAGGATATCCAACCACAAGTAAGGACCGACACTGGCTCCCCTCAGGATCACAGCAGTATGACTCTCACAGGGTGGATATGGAGTGGGGGACAATAAGCAAACGGGACAAGCCCATAGTGTGATACCGCCAATAAAAGTTTATTGAACACAGTAGGGAATGCATGCACCCACAATATGATTAAAAGTTCGTATCAACGCTAAAATGAACCGAAGGCTTCTGGCAATGGAACTTCCTGGTACCACCAAAAAGATGGCCGACCTCGGGTTTCCGGGTGTGACGAGGTGACGCTTGATTAGCTCCTACAAATGCGTTTCGTCATTACGACGTTGTCAAGGGGGACATATAACCAAAGTTATATGCTAACATGGGGCATACAGACACAAGGTGGGGGAGAGCTACTAGGTTCAGGTCTGGTCACTGACCTGCGTTACAACAGAGACAAGATATACCTGTGCTCAAATCTCAGTAGCTTGTGCATGTACTGTATTTACATGTATTACTTTGATGCAGTTGGTCAGCTCAAAAAGGGAATTGCAATATGTATGAGTTAAAAATCCCTGTTTTTCATTGCATAGTTTGCTGGAAAGGGTGTGTAGCAGGGTGCAGAGGGTTCATCCAGAATTTGATGTGACAAATGAGACCCCTTTTTTTCTTTCCCTACTGATGACCTGACCCTAAAATTACACCAGCACCTCACCCCAGCCTTTCTGCTATCCCTTTGAACCATTTTTAATGCTGATCCTTATCCCGAATGAACTGACTCCAGTCATGATGCTAATTTGTGTTTATGAAACAGGGCATTGCTTGATTGCTGATTGCACAAAAAGTAATTATCTATGTTTTTTTTTTTTTTTTTTTGGTGCATGGATTAAAGTAGAGCTGCAGGATACTGAAGTGTCTTGACATACTGTACAGTATTCACATATATTTTGAAATGTTTTTCACTGAGACCTCTGTTTTTATTTTACATCTAAATACAATAGAATATTTCAATTTCTTGACCAGCAGGGCTTATTTTTGGGGCTTTTGTATTGCATTGTTTTTTTTGGTATCTGGGTAATAATTTAAAAAAGAACATGTAGCTGCCACACAGCATAACAAACAATGTTTTGTTAATAGACTTCTATTTTCCCTTTGGAAGTAATTACAACTTTTGGACTTTTTATAGTTCTGCCAGTTGCACGTGAACAGCCAAGAAACTGGTGTTCCATTGTTTACTACAGATTAAATCGCAGTGTTGCTGTGATCATTCTGGCATGTTCTTGTTGACAGAATCAGTGATCCATGTAGTAAAAAACTATTTTCTTCTGTTCCTTATTAATTGCATTTTTAAGATCTCAAAGTGATATATTGGAAAATGTATTATGTAGGGAGGTATCTTGTCATGACTTGGCAGCACATAAAATGGTTGCTTGCTCAATTGTGCGATCTCTGATTAAACAAAACAACCAAATAAAAAAAAAAAACTACAAAGATGCAACACAACTTTTAAGGTAATTGTTCTTGTTCCTGTAAATGCTTTAATAATTTACAGCAAACACTATTTACCAAAAAAGGAAAAGAGCCTTTAGGTACTTATACATACACTGCAGTAGTGCTCTGTATTGCACTAAGCATGCATTGTGCATTATTGTGAGCCATTCACTATCTATCTATCTATCTATCTATCTATCTATCTATCTATCTATCTATCTATCTATCTATCTATCTATCTATCTATCTATCTATCTATCTATCTATCTATCTATCTATCTATCTATCTATCTATCTATCTATCTATCTATCTATCTATCTATCTATCTATCTATCTATCTATCTATCTATCTATCTATCTATCTATAACATTATTTGTTTTATTCAGGTATGTTCCTATTTGTACAATCGTAAAACGGTTCTAAAAGCTAAAGAATACATGAAGGTAAAAAAAAAAATTTTCAATGTACATACCCCCCCCCTCAGCCCCCCCAATACTTACCTAAGACAATCTCGATCCAGAGATGTGCACAAGGCCTAAGGCCCTCCCTGATTTCTTCATCCTGATTGGCTGAGATGCTTTATGGACACAGAGAGTTGGCTTGGGAGCGAGCATGCACTAGTGCCCCCCACAGCAAGCGGCTTGCTATGGGGGCACTCGGCAAGGAGGAGAGGCCCAGAGCACTAGTGGGGAACCAAAGAAGAGGAGGATCATGGCTGCTGTGTGCAAAACCACCGCACACAGAAGGTAAGTATGACATATTTGTTTTGTTTTTTAATATTTTTTTTCCTTTATAGCGCCCTCCTAGGTGCATAGTTAGTCAGGTTGAAAAAAGACACAAGTACATCTAGCTCAACCAATAAAAAACAAAAAAGAAAACACAACCATACAATTCCACATACACAATCCTATACCCACAATTGATCCAGAGGAAGGTAGAGTGTTTATCGTTTTTGGTTTCTCTGCTTAACAGGGACACAGCTAGGCAAAGTTATATGCTGCTTAACAGAGAGCTGGGATTTCTTTTTTGAGTCTGCTTAGTGTGTTCTGGTGCTGCTCATGCAGTCTTGAAAGTTTCCCACTGGTCTAATAGCTATTGGATGTACTGGACAGTGGGTGGAACCTTGAAGATGAGAGCAGGAATGTCTACACAGCCCTGGCCAATTAGAAGAGATGTGCCCCAATGCATGTTGGGTTACTGTATGTATATCTGAAGAGCACCTGGGCTCTGGGTCTTCCTCTAAAGAGAGAGGTTCAGGAGGGGAAGGGCCAGGCTGCCATGCGATCTCAGCTGGTCAACCTGAGGGCCTAAAAAAACTGAAACTACAATACATGGTTCTTGAGACAGCTTACTGAGGAAGAATGTCCGCGGATCCTGTCTAGTACTACTGAGGAAGGCTGCTGTGTGTGCTTCAGGAACCTTGTGAGAACAGACCCCCACAGGGGATCCCTGGGACTTGTGCTGCTCTGGGTGCAAGAAGTCAGTTGCTGGGTGTGAGCTAAAGGGGACACTGGCTGGACTCTTTAGGCAAGGTTCACTGAGTTCCTTTATCTTCAAAGGGACTTGTTCATTCCATACAGCTGCTGTATGGCTTGGCTGATGATCAGCTCCATTATTCTATTGAGAGAGTTGTCCTCACTTATGAATAGTTAAATTGGAGTATCCTACTAATTCCCTTTTCTTATCCAAGTTCTCCATATAAAACATAAAAACAAATCCCCTAAATAGGTAGTTGAAGATAACCGGTGGAAGAGTGTTGCACCTGACTGCTCAATCAGTGGGAGGCTCGGGCACCAATATCCAACACCTTTACAATCACTTTCATTTTCATTGGATGCTTACATGACAAATTGTTTGCAAGTACAATGGACCAATATGGAGGCTAAGCATTAACTGCTGCCATCAGTTAAACTTCTTATTGGTGTATTATGAAATGATGAGGGAGGATAGCTCTCCTTTGACTCAAGCAGTATTGCATGGTACAGTAGTACATCACTTCATGGCTGCAAGTGGGGAAGCTTAAAATATCTATATGCAATGTTTCATATTTAGCTGAATAAATGAAAGACTAAAATGCATTTTTTATTTTTAGTCCTTAACCTCAGAAAAAAGGGAAATGTTTACAAAAATGCTATATGTTTTTTGAAACTAAGATACATAAATCTTATTAAAAGTATATGTAAACCCTACCAAGAAACATTTATTTGCTTTGTTTTGGTCTATTTAAATATATCACTTGAAGTGTATCTGTTTGAAAAGTCCAAAAACCCTGTTGATCTTGTCAGCTATTCAGAGCTGTCCTTGTCTTGTATGCACTTCATATGTTATTTCAAAGAACCCTCCTATTTTTCCATTGATATACATTCAAATAGCCTTCTCCAAAAGAAAAAGAACCCTAAGTATCACCCCACCTACTTGTTGTTTTTGCTGGACAAGAATACCCGTGCACATGAATGTCTTAGCCTTTCACTAAAAAGCAGAATACAAGAAATAGAAATCTTCAATGTTACTAATGTTACTAATGCAGCAGCCCGGCGCCCCCAAACCCCTCACTGTGACAGTGCACCCTGCACATGCTGTCACAATTTAAAAACACCGTAGTCGTGTGGCTCCCCCCACACAGCTGGCCGTTCTTCTCTCTGGAATGATCACAGAGCACCTGTGATCTTTCTATATTGGATCACAGGTCTCTGTGATCATTTCAAAAGCCCAACCCCCATACAGTTAGAAACACTCCCCTAGGCTTACATTTAACCCCTTGATCACCCACTGTGTTAACCCCTTCCCGGCCAGTGTCATTATTACAGTAACAGTGCATACTTTTAGCACTGATTACTGTAGTAATGTCACTGGTCCCCCCAAAAGTGTCAAAAATGTCAGTTAGGGGTCCGATCTGTCCGCCGCAATGTTGCAGTCCCGCTAAAAATTGCAGATCACTGCCATAACTAGAAAAAAAACAATAAAAATGACATAAATCTTTCCCGTAGTTAGTAGACGCGATAACTATTGCGCAAACCACTCAAAATATGCTTATTGCAATTTTTTTACCAAAAATATGTAGCAGAAAACAAATTGGTCTAAAATGTTAAACAATTTTGATTTTTATTTTTTTTATTTTTTTGGGAATGTTATATAGCAGAATGTGAAAAATATTGTTTTTTTTTTTTTCAGAATTGTCGCTCTTTTTTTATAGCGCAAAAAATAAAATTCGCAAAGGTGATCAAATACTAAAGAAAGCTCTATTTGTGGGAAAAAAATTACATCAATTTTATTTAGGTACAGCGTTGCACGACCGTGCAATTGTCCATTAACCACTTACCGCCCGCCCGCCGTCATATGACAGGGACACCCCCCATCACCGGCAGGGGGGAAACAGCCAATAGGCTGTTTCCCACATGATCGGCTATGTTGCAATGACATAGCCGATCACAACAGTAGATGCCGGCAGAAGACCGCGCATGCGCGATCGGGAGCGCGCAGCGCGGTCATGTCGGTGGCTATGTGTTCCCTAGGAACACAGCTAGTCACCGACAGTAAAAAACAGCCAATGACAGTGGCTGATTACCATGTGATGGGCTGTGAAGCCATTCACAGCCCATCACAAATGTAAACACAGAGCAGTAACTGACTGTTACTAGCTCATCTTCCCTCACACACCGTTTCCAGTGTGAGGAGAGCTGAGCCAGAAACAGTGAGTTAATGATCTGTGTCTTTCAGTGTAAAAAAAAGTGTCACCAGCCCCCCCCCAATTTCACCTGTCACCCAACAGTCACCTGTCACCATCAGTGCACAAAATCGCTACCTATAAAGTGCACCTGTCACCAGAGACTGCCATCAGTATCGCCAGCGGTGCACCTGTCACCCATTGGTGACCAGCGCCCGTCACCTGTCACCCCATCAATCACCGTCACCTGTCACCCCATCAGTCATCGTCACTTGTCACCCCATCAGTGATCGTCATCTGTCACCCCATCAATCAGCGTCACCTGTCACCCCATCACTGATCGTCATCTGTCACCCCATCAGTGACCGTCACCTGCCACCTATCTGTCACCTGCCATCTATCCGTCACCTGCCACCTATCCGTCACCTGCCTGCCACCTATCCGTCACCTGCCACTCATCAGTGATCATCCGCAGTCACCCGTCGCACAACCAAAATGTCAAAAAGGTTGTACAGCAGCGAGGAGGCGTTTGAGATCATCTCTACGGATAATGAGGGCACCGGGGAGCTCTCATCAGTATCCCAATCCAATTCCGAATCCGATTTGGAATTTGAAGTTGCTAACAGTAGCGGATCGGAGATGGACTCGGAGGAAGAATGGGTCCCTCCCAAAAGGGCACGGCGCTCTGGAAACCAGGCAGCCACAAGGAATACACCCCAGGATCCTATGCCCAGCACCAGCACTGCCACCACCAGTACACCCCAGGATCCTATGCCCAGGCCCAGTACCCGCTCTGCCCCCAGCAAAACACCCCAGGAGCGAATGCCCAGGCCCAGCACCAGCGCTGCGGCATCACTCCCAATTTCGAATCCCCCTTCTACCAGCACTGGAGTGTCACATCCTCCAAGAGCCAGGGCCACTATCCACCTCCCAGATGCTCTTGCCAACCCAAGATGGCTGCCCTCCAACTCGGGATCAGCAAATATTCCCCCTTTTACCGCACAGCCAGGTGTGCAGGCCAATACAGAAAATTTTTCTTTTATTGATTTTCTCCATTCATTTTTGCCCAATGATTTTTTGCAATACATCGTGGACCAAACGAATCTGTATGCCCAGCAGTTTATTGCTAACAACCCCCAATCTTCCTATTCCCGTCCGTTTGAGTGGAGAGATTTAACCTTGGAGGAATTCAAAATGTTTTTGGGCCTCACAATAAACATGGGGGTTACAAAAAAAAATGAAGGACATGCCTATTGGTCCACCCACCCCATACACATTATGCCCATATATTCTGCCCTAATGTCCAGGTCCCGGTATGAAATTATCATGCGCTTCCTTCATTTTAGTGACAACAGCCAGTGCCCCCCCCCCCCCCCCAAAATCATCCAAATTTTGACAAGCTGTATAAAATTTGCCCCCTCATAAATTTTCTTTCCCAAAGTTTTGCTGAACTTTACGTCCCTGATCAAAACATTTGTGTAGATGAGTCCCTGCTACACTTCACAGGCCGGCTTGGAATAAAGCAATATATTCCGAGCAAAAGGTCCAAATATGGGGTCAAATTATGCAAACTGTGCGACAGAGCTACGGGATATCTGTATGCGTTCCGCATATACGAAGGAAGAGATTCCCAGCTCAATCCCCCTGACTGCCCGGCCTACATGGGCACAAATGGAAAGGTTGTATGGGACCTGGCGTACCCACTGCTGAGGAAAGGCTACCACCTTTACCTGGATAATTATTATACCAGCCTGCCCCTTTTCAGACATCTCTACCTTGAAGGAACCCTGGCCTGCGGAACCACCAGGAAGAACAGGAAGGGCTTCCCACAGTCCTTAGTAAATAAAAGAATGAGGAAGGGGGAAATAGCAGCCTTGAGAAGCAATGAAGTGCTGGCCTTGAGATGGAAGGATAACCAAAATGTGTACATGATGTCCACCATTCATGACGACACCACAGTGGAGGTTCGGAGAAGAAGAGGTCCCATCCAAAAACCATCATGTGTGCAGGATTACAATCTTTACATGGGGGGGGGGGTGGATTTTAACGACCAGATGATTCAGCCCTACTTGGCCACAAGGAAGTCCCGATTCTGGTATAAGAAGGTTGCAATTTATTTATTTCAATTGGCCTTTTATAACTCTTATGTAATCTACTCCAAATCCACTGAAAGCCCCATCCCCTTCCTAAAATACGTTGAAGAAATTATCACGACCCTTGTCTACCCACAAGGACTCCCCCAAGAAAACCTTCGCTCTGAGGCTGTTAGCCGACTTAGTGAGCGCCACTTCCCAGACTACATTCCACCATCTGAAGGAGGCCGAAGACGCCAAAAAAGATGCCGTGTGTGCAGCAGAAGGGGGTTTCGTAAAGACACCAGCTTCTATTGTCGGTACTGTCCCTCCCAACCTGGCCTGTGCATTGGAGAATGCGTCACACGGTACCATACATTCATAAATTACTAGCCCATTTCCCCGTTTTCATCTGTGCTGACCAATTTTCCTCATGCCACTGCCTTCCACATAAACTGACCCTGGCCTGTTTTTCCACTATGCCTCTGCCTACTGTTTGGACTGCTTTCACGTGAACTGACCCTGGCTTATTTTACCGATTACGCTTCATCTTACTGTTTGGATTGCTTCCCTGTGAACTGACCCTGGCCTGTTTTTTCAACGACGCTTCTGCCTGCCGCTTGGATTGCTTGCACGTGAACTGACCCTGGCTTGTTTTACCGACTATTCTTCTGCCTACCGCTTGAACTGACCTGTCGCCCCCTGCTACTGTAGTACACAGGGGTCTCACATATGTGAGGGGCTCCAGAGTTGTTTTTCCGGATAGAGGAAACCAATTTTTTTGGTTCTCTCTGGGTTCCGTAAATTCCGGATTAGGGTCTGGAGTCCGGAGGCTTCAAAGAGATTTGGGTGGGAGAAGCCTCTACCCCTGTCCCCAGGTCTCACCTGACCAAGGCCCTGAGCTTACTACCATCATGCCTCTGCCTGCTGCATGTTATTAGCTGGAGAGTGGTACAATGATTGTCTGCAGTGTACCGGGACCAATATTATGGCTGTGCTGACCATGTCTCTGCCTGGAAAATTCATTTGGACAAATGCTGCGGCTGTGCTGACATTATCCCAGACTATAGACTATATTCCTGCCTGCTGCCTGGAAAATTGCTATTGTCGTCGCTAAGCATGTCCCTGCCTGCTGCCTGGACTAATGCTCTCCTCTATGGATAACTGCACTACTACAACCACAGGTAATATTTTTTTTTTACACTTTCCTTTATAGAATGTATTTTGTAATGTATTTATTTCTATGTACATGCTATGTGTTAAAAATGTGAGGGGCCTTCAAAAATGATAGGTTGTCAGGAAATTAGATGTGCATTTTATGTAAAAGTCTCACACGTGTGGTATTGCCATAATTAGGAGGAGTAGCAGAATGTATTTTGGGGTACAATTTTTGCTATATACATGCAACCACTTACCGACCGCCTAACGACTATATACATCGGCCATTTAAAGCTAAATACTGGGGTTATGGCAGCAGATAGCTGCCATAACCCCGGTATTTTTTTAAACGGCGGGCGGTCGGCTTTCAGATAAGGGTGGTCCCAGTGGCAGATTCGCCGCCGAATCTGCCGCAACGGTGCATGGGAAGAGGTGCCCCCCCCTCCCGCCGCGTCCTAGACGTTTTCTCAGCTTACCGGACCCGCCGGCAGCGGGGAAAACTTAGTAAGACAGGAAGTTGAATGAGGGCAAGATGGCCCTCACTCGAGTCTAATGCTCTCCTCTGTGGATAACTGCACTACTACAACCACAGGTAATATTTTTTTTTTACACTTTCCTTTATAGAATGTATTTTGTAATGTATTTATTTCTATGTACATGCTATGTGTTAAAAATGTGAGGGGCCTTCAAAAATGATAGGTTGTCAGGAAATTAGATGTGCATTTTATGTAAAAGTCTCACACGTGTGGTATTGCCATAATTAGGAGGAGTAGCAGAATGTATTTTGGGGTACAATTTTTGCTATATACATGCAACCACTTACCGACCGCCTAACGACTATATACATCGGCCATTTAAAGCTAAATACTGGGGTTATGGCAGCAGATAGCTGCCATAACCCCGGTATTTTTTTAAACGGCGGGCGGTCGGCTTTCAGATAAGGGTGGTCCCAGTGGCAGATTCGCCGCCGAATCCGCCGCAACGGTGCATGGGAAGAGGTGCCCCCCCTCCCGCCGCGTCCTAGACGTTTTCTCAGCTTACCGGACCCGCCGGCAGCGGGGAAAACTTAGTAAGACAGGAAGTTGAATGAGGGCAAGATGGCCCTCACTCGAGTCTATGGTCTTGGAGGACCGGAGCTACTTCAAAAGTCGTTGCCTAGCAACCGGTTTAAAGGGCCGTTTTTTTTTTTGTTTTTTGTTTTTTTTCTTTTTCAATAATTTTTTTTTTTTTTAGTGTAGTTGTGAGGTGTGAGGTCTTTTTGACCCCAGATCTCACAATAAAGAGGACCTGTCATGCCTATTTCTATTACAAGGGATGTTTACATTCCTTGTAATTGGAATAAAAATGATCAAAACATTTTTTTAAAAAAACTTTTTAAAAATAAAAAATTATTAAATAAAATAAATAGGAAAAAAAAAATTAAAGCGCCCTGTCCCCGTTAGCTCGCGCGCAGAAGCGAACGCATACGCAAGTCCCGCCCACATATGTAAACGGTGTTCAAACCACACATGTGAGGTATCGCCGCGATCGTTAGAGCGAGAGCAATAATTTGAGCCCTAGACCTCCTCTGTAACTCTAAGCTGGTAACCTGTAGAATTTTTTTAAATGTTGCCTATGGGGATTTTTAAGTACCAATGTTTGGCGCCATTCCGCGAGCGTGTGCAATTTTGAAGCATGACATGTTGGGTATCTAATTACTCGGCGTAACATTATCTTTCACATTATGGAAAAAATTGGGCTAAATTTACTGGTTTCTTATTTTTTTATTCAAAAAAGTGAATTTTTTTCAAAAAAATTGCATTTGGAAGACTGCTGCGCAAATATGGTGTGATAAAAAATATTGCATTGATCTCCATTTTATTTTCTAGGGTCTCTGCTAAAAAAATATATATAATGTTTGGGGGTTCTAAGTAGTTTTCTAGCAAAAAAAATGATTTTAGCTTATAAACACCAAGTGTCAAAAATAGGCCCAGTCTTAAAGTGGATAAATGGACAACTTTGTGTAAAGAGCTACTTGGATGTTAGGCCTCTGTATGTGGCTAGGCTGTGTAAAAGTATTACACATGTGGTATCGCCATACTTAGGAGGAATAGCAGAATGTATTTTGGGGTGAAATTTTTGCTATGTACATGCTATGTGTTAGAAATATTGCATAAATGGACAGCTTTGTGTAAAAAAAAATGCGTTTTCATTTTCATTCCACATTTTCCAAAAACTTGTGGAAAAAAAATGACATGTTCAAAAGACTCATTATGCCTCAAAAATTATACATTGAGGTGTTTGCTTTCCAAAATGGGGTCATTTTATGGGAGTTTCCATTGTCCTGGTACTCCAGGGCCTTCAAAAGTGCGATAGGTTGTCAGGAAATTATATGTGTAATTTCTGCTTCTAGAATCTCGGATGGGGTTACTTGAATTTTGGGCCTCTGTATGTGGCCAGGCTGTGAAAAAGTCTCACACATGTGGTATCAGCATACTCATAAGGAGTAGCAGAATGTATTTTGGGGTGCAATTTTTGCTATGTACATGCTATGTGTTAGAAATATTGCATAAATTGACAACTTTGTGTAAAAAAAAATGCATTTTCATTTTCTTTCCACAGTTTCCAAAAGCTTGTGGAAAAAAATGGCAGGTTCAAAAGACTCATTATGCCTCACAAATTATACGTTGGGGTGTTTGCTTTCCAAAATGGGGTCATTTTACAGGAGTTTCCATTGTCCTGGTGCTCCAGGACCTTCAAAAGTGCGATAGGTTGTAAGGAAATTATATGTGTAATTTCTGCTTCTAGAATGCCGGACGGGGCTACTTGAATGTTGGGCCTCTGTATGTGGCCAGGCTGTGAAAAAGTCTCACACATGTGGTATCAGCATACTCAGGAGGAGTAGCAGAATGTATTTTGGGGTGCAATTTTTGCTATGTACATGCTATGTGTTAGAAATATTGCATAAATTGACAACTTTGTGTAAAAAAAAATGCATTTTCATTTTCTTTCCACAGTTTCCAATAGCTTGTGGAAAAAAATGGCAGGTTCAAAAGACTCATTATGCCTCACATATTATATGTTGGGGTGTTTGCTTTCCAAAATGGGGTCATTTTATGGGAGTTTCCATTGTCCTGGTGCTCCAGGGCCTTCAAAAGTGCGATAGGTTGTCAGGAAATTATATGTGTAATTTCTGCTTCTAGAATGCCGGACGGGGCTACTTGAATGTTGGGCCTCTGTATGTGGCCAGGCTGTGAAAAAGTCTCACACATGTGGTATCAGCATACTCAGGAAGAGTAGCAGCATGTATTTTGGGGTGCAATTTTTGCTATCTACATGCTATGTGCTAGAAATATCTGATAAATTGACAACTTTGTGTAAAAAAAAATGCATTTTCATTTTCTTTCCACAGTTTCCAACAGCTTGTGGAAAAAAATGACACGTTCAAAAGACTCATTATGCCTCACAAATTATACGTTGGGGTGTTTGCTTTCCAAAATGGGGTCATTTTATGGGAGTTTCCATTGTCCTGGTGCTCCAGGGCCTTCAAAAGTGCGATAGGTTGTCAGGAAATTATATGTGTAATTTCTGCTTCTAGAATGCCGGACGGGGCTACTTGAATGTTGGGCCTCTGTATGTGGCCAGGCTGTGAAAAAGTCTCACACATGTGGTATCAGCATACTCAGGAGAAGTAGCAGAATGTATTTTGGGGTGCAATTTTTGCTATGTACATGCTATGTGTTAGAAATATTGCATAAATTGACAACTTTGTGTAAAAAAAAAGCATTTTCATTTTCTTTCCACATTTTCCAAAAACTTGTGGAAAAAAATGACATGTTCAAAAGACTCATTATGCCTCAAAGATTATACGTTGGGGTGTTTGCTTTCCAAAATGGGGTCATTTATGGGGGTTTCCATTGTCCTGGTGCTCCAGGGCCTTCAAAAGTGCAATAGGTTGTCAGGAAATTATATGTGTAATTTATGCTCCTAGAATGCCGGACGCTGCTACTTGGATGTTAGGCCTCTGTATGTGGCCAGGCTGTGAAAAAGTCTCACACATGTGGTATCGCCATACTCAGGAGGAGTAGTAGAATGTGTTTTGGGGTGTAGTTGCAAGTATACATGTGCTGCGTGAGAGAAATAACCTGTTAATACGGCAATTTGTAAAAAAAAAAAAAATCTTCATTTTGCAAAGCATTGTGGGAAAAAAATACAACTTCAAAAAACTCACCATGCCCCTTATTAAATACCTTGGAATGTCTACTTTCCAAAAAGGGGTCATTTGGGGGGTATTTGTACTTTCCTGACTTTTTAGTGTCTCAAGAAATGAGATAGGCCTTCGGTACATCAGGTGTGATCAAGTGTGATCAATTTTCAATGATTCGCACCATAGCTTGTGGACTCTATAACTTTCACAAAGACCAAATAATATACACTTACTTGGGTTATTTTTACCAAAGATAAGTAGCAGTATAAATTTTGGCCAAAATTTGTGAAAAAAATGACTAATTTGCAAAATTTTATGACAGAAACAAAGAAAAATGCGTTTTTTCACGATATTTTCAGTCTTTTTTTATTTATAGCACAAAAAATAAAAAACCCAGTATTGATCAAATACCATCAAAAGAAAGCTCTATTTGTGTGAAAAAAAGGACACAATTTTTGTATGGGTACAGTGTTGCATGACTGAGTAATTCTCAGTCAAAGTGTGAGAGCGCTGAAAGCTGAAAATCGGTCTGGGCAGGAAGGGGGTGAAAGTGCACTGTAGGCAAGTGGTTAAATTAATGCAGTGCCGAATCCGAAAGAATTGCCTGGTCATTAAGGGGGAAAATCCTTTTGGTCCAGAACGGGTTAAGCCAAAGTAACTTAGAATACAGTTCTGTATCACTAGACTGAAATTAACTAATTAGTCAGCACAATCAGCTGTAAACAGTACATAACTGCAGTGTGGATAATAACACTATGACTGATTTAGAGTCCACTCTAGGAGAATGACTGGTATATGATGTGATGTCCCTTAAGAGATACCTCTTAATATAAGCAATAAGCAAAGATCTCTGGAGCAGCTATTGGTAAAGTAGTAATTAGTACCATCTCTTCAGCTGGCTAATGTTGGGGCTCAATTTTCCCAGTGGTGCACATGAATACAGTCCCAGTAAAATCTGCAGGCAGATCTACTAGATAGCTGTGTAGTCAGTGCCTAAAGGGCTCAGTCTCTCTAGCAGCAGATGGTGAATTACAACAGCAGCAGCTCACAATCCGGTCACCTACAGCTTCTCAATAACCAGGGAAAATGCTAATTTTTCCCCTCCTCCCAGCAATCTCTCTCTGGGGAATGTAGTTCAATAGCTCTTGGTTACCATAGTAGGGTCTCTTTCTTCTGGACTACACTTCCTATAGTGCAGTGCTGCCTGACTCAGTCTATTGAACTCTTTCTGCTCAGCAACAACCTCCTCTCGCTGGAAACAGCCATTAACCAGTTCAGCACCACAGGGCAGTAGCTACACAGAGCAGCTGCAGCCAGTGTTTCACTCGTTTTGCATTCTTAGCCAGGCACTTGGCTTACACGGTTTTCCCTTTTTTTTGTGAAAGATTACATTTTTACCTATATTTCTACTTGTTGCTGCTATATTTCATTAAACTGATTAATTATTTTCTGTCATTCAACAAATCTAAACTAATTTAGATTTCATGGATAACTATTTCCCCCACAGGTAAGTAGCAACTAATTTTAAGATAAGTTTGGCGCATGTCATTTTTAAGTAAGGCAGATAAATAAAAATAGTATAAGTCAATGGCTACATATTTGATAGACAATGTACAAGAGAGATGCACATACTCCCACAGTGGACTGGCACAGGAGTCAGTACAGATTGGCAGGCAGCCAGTGTAGCAATAGCGGATTACATCTCCAACCTGTCATTGACATGGAGATTTTGCTTGCTGTATATGGAACAAGTTAAACCTGCCAGCCAGAATCTTCTCTCTTCTACAATCTTGTCTATATTAGACTAATAGCTCATGTAGAAAGTAAGTAAAACGTCACAAGGAAACATTAAAAGAGGTTTTTTTTTGCCTTTTTTGGAATATAAGAAATTAAATAAAATGTATTTCTTTCAGCTACTTTTTTAAAAATGAATAAGGATTTTTTTTTAAATGTTTATTGAGATTTTAACATACAAAATCCAGATTAAAATAAACAAATATAAAACAACAGTACTAGTGCAAGCAAATACCAGGGGGGAGCGCCCAGAGGTAGTGTATAGTAATTCAACAATAGACAAAACATAAGTTAAAGTAGCAGAATCTGGAAAAATGGAAAAGGGGATGGAATAGGGAAGGGGAAAGACAAGAAAGAGAAAAGAGGAAGAGAAAAAAAAAGAGGGGGGAAGGGGAGTAAAAAATAGGGGTTAGCCTGCTATTGAAACACAAGGGAAAAATATATAAAATGATGATACAATGCCCGAAGAAAGATAAGTAAAGAAGATAGGTGTTAGTCAATACAATAACTACGAGGGTATAATGACATATGTATGCAGTTTCCAATAAAAAGGGATGAATGTGTAACGTTCATGCGTTTTTGTTAGTGGATGGATTTACAGCTGCAGAATTATTACACTCAGTAGCCTTGTAGAGAATCTGTTGAACAAACATATCCAACTCTCAGGACTTCATCACTGTGTACAGCCTGTTATATACCATATATATTAATAGATGTTTAGTGGAGGGATAGAATATATGAGGATATATAGATGAGAGACAGGCTATTATATGGTGAGCACTAGAAGTAGTAATAGAAGAGTTGTAGGTGATGGTGAAGCAGATAGGTTCTGATGTCAAGTATAGTGCAGATGGTAAGAGGACACAGATGGAGTATACTTAGACAGAGTAACCTAGTGCAAGGATAGTTGAAGGTAGTCCCAAGAGCTAACAGTCTATGCAGATGATAGTGAATAGATAGATACAGATAGTCTTGGTAATTGCAGTAGATGACAGTAGGAGATTGGTTAGTAAGAATCCCCTGCGGGGTACTTATCACTTAGAAAGGTTTAGTAGTAACAGTGTCCATTGGAGAAGGGTGATCCTGTAGCGAGATACGGATCACCAGCGAGGTTTCCGGCTTCAGGTTCAGCGAGGGAGAATGTCAGCAGCTCCGACTTCACAGGAAGAGGTGCGGTGAGCATGTGGTTTGAACGAGCGATGAGTGGAAGCGAACCGGCGATTGAAATAGCCGCTCATAGCGGCGCTCGGCAATGATGTCATCCGGTCTTAAAGGTATATGCGTCTCTTGTTATACAAGATGGGACGCAATTAGCAGAGGAGAAATATGGAGACAAGGGTACCAGAGGTACCAGAACATTACAGTACCCCCCCCTTAAGGCCGGCTCTGGAAGGCCTCTAGAACTGTTTTTTCCGGATATTTCGAGTGGAAATTGCGAATCAGTCTAGGGGCATGTATATCGGAGGTATCCAGCCAGGTGTCATCTTGGGGCCCTTAGTTCTTCCATCGTACAAGATACTGGAGTCTTCTTCTATGGAAACGGGAATCCAAAATTTCTTTTATCTCAAATTCTTCTCCACCTTCCACTTGTACAGGAGGTGGAGGTGAGATAGTAGGCCTTATTCCTTGGTTAGGAACATGGGGCTTCAGTAGAGACACATGGAAGACAGGATGTATCTTGAGATCTACTGGCAATGTGAGTTGTACTGCAGCTTTTCCAATAAGCTTTTCTATTGGAAAAGGTCCCAGAAATAGAGGTCCAAGTTTTTTACTAGGAATTTTTAGCTTCAGATTTTTTGTAGAAAGCCAAACAAGATCCCCAATGGCATATTGGGGAGAGGGTTTCCTACAGAGGTCGTAGTACTTTTTTTGTTGGCTATGAGCATGGGATATGGTATTGTTGAGTAATCCCATAGAATCCTTTATATGGGCAAGATAATCAGATGCTACTGGATTACTTGATGGCAAGATACGTGGAGGTAGGAGTGTGGGATGAAACCCATAATTCAGGTAAAACGGACTTTGCTTAGTAGTGCTATGAGTAGCGTTGTTATAGGCGAATTCCGCCAGCGGGAGGAGATCTGCCCAATCGTCTTGTAGATACGAAGTATAGCAACGCAGGTACTGTTCAATGCACTGGTTAACTCTCTCTGTCCGTTGGTCTGAGGGTGGTAGGGAGAAGTAAGGTTACGCTCTATTCGCAGTATCTGACATAGAGCTAGCCAAAACTTTGAGATGAATTGTGAACCACGGTCAGACTGCAGTGTTTTTGGAATACCATGTAACTTAAAGACATGTTTTACAAGTAATTCCGCTGTTTGTTTGGATGATGGTAGTTTTCGAATAGGAGTGAAATGTGCCATCTTGGTCAGATGGTCCACTGACACCAAGATGGTGTTGAATCCTTTGGAAGGTGGTAGTTCCACTATGAAGTCTAAGGATACTACTTCCCACGGAACCTGGGGTATCGGTAAACTACAAAGTAACCCCGATGGTTTTGTGTTGTCAATTTTAGACCTTGCACAGATATCACAAGATGAAACAAACTTTTTTACGGTTGTCTTCATGTCTGGCCACCAAAATTGCCTAGTGAGTAGATTAAGAGTTTTAGTCATACCCATATGTCCTGCCATAGGTACATCATGCGACAATTCTAAAATCTTGGTTCTCATAGTAGGGGGTATGTATAATTTATCGTTGTAGTAGAGGAAGCCTTCTGCGTCAGCAGTTAGTTGTGGTGGAGGTGAGTCCAATCCTATGCTGTGCAAAATCTCCTCCTTCAGGGAGCGAATGACTCTGATAATACGTTCAAGTGGTATTATAGGAACTGAGGGAACCTCAGTACAATCTTTCTCGGCTAGTCGTGAGAGTGCATCCGCTTTTTTATTTTTGTCTGCGGGCGTGTAAGTCACTAAAAAATTAAATCTCAGAAAGAATAACGACCACCGTATCTGCCGGTGGGAAAGAGTTCTATTAGTTTGAAGGTATTGCAGGTTTTTGTGATCAGTATATATCAGAATTGGCAATTGAGTGCCCTCTAATAGATGTCGCCAATTCTCTAACGCCAATTTTATGGCTAATAACTCCTTCTCACCTACTGGGTAGTTCACCTCGGGGCTACTTAAGGACTTTGAGAAGAAAGCAACTGGGTGAAGAGGTGAGGTGTTTGTTGGTCGTTGTGAGAGAACTGCTCCTACTGCCATATTAGACGCATCTACCTCCAAGATGTATTGAAGGGATGGGTCTGGATGGCATAGTATGGGGGCAGTAGTAAATCTTGATTTCAGCAGAGAGAGAATGCTCCACTTGCTTCTTTTGTCCAAATAAATGGTTTCTTCGTGTTTGTAAGTTGTGTGAGAGGTTTCACAATCGCAGAGAAGTTCTTAATGAATTTCCTATAGTAATTAGAGAATCCTAGGAACCTTTGTAATGCTTTGCGAGTGGTTGGCACAGGCCAATCCAGAATGCAGGATATTTTGCTCATGTCCATTTTGATTCCACTTTTAGATATAATATATCCTAGGAATAGTACTTCCTCTTTATGAAACAAACATTTCTTTGATTTAACATATAAGTTATGTGCAAGTAGTCTTGACAACACAAGTCTCACATGTTTTATGTGCTCAGGTAAGGAATGAGAATAGATAAGTATATCGTCCAAATATACTACCACACAAACATCAAGCAAGTCTCGGAATATCTCATTTATAAACCGTTGGAAGGCTGCGGGAGCATTACATAGCCCAAATGGCATTACAAGGTACTCAAACAGTCCGTATCTGGTTCTGAATGCCGTCTGTCAATATTGATACTGGTCTGTATCAGTCCCTCTAGAGTGCCAGGTAAATCCGCTCGGGCGAGCTCGTCTTTGACGGCCTCAGATAAGCCGAGTCTAAACTGCGTTCGCAAAGATGTGTCGTTCCACCCTGAATCAGGGGACCATCTTTTAAAATTCGCCACGAAATCTTCAACAGGTCTTCTTCCTTGTTTTAAGGCCCGTAATTGGGTATCAGCGGTACTCTGCTTGTTGGGGTCTTCATATAAACTAGCAAGTTGTGCTAGAAATAAGGGATAAGAATTAAGGAGTGGATCATCCTTTTCAAAGAGAGCATCTGCCCAGGCCCGGGGTTCTCCCGTTAAATAGGAGATGATGGTACAAACCTTAATTTGGTCAGTGGTGTAGGTTAGAGGTTTTAACAAAAAAAACAATCGACATGCGTTTTTAAATTCACGGAATTTGCTCCGATCACCAGAAAACACTATTGGAGGGTTTATCTTAGGCTCACGGGGCTGAGCAACAGGAGGCTGTGTGAGACGGCCAAGCTGCTGTCTCAAGGTCTGATTTTCATTTTGTACCTCTGTAAGTGCAAGGATCAATGCATCTACTTGCTGTTTTAATTGTAGTACATGAGTGGATAATTCTGCTGAATCCATATTTTTTTTAAAGGCTCGTTCAATCTGTAACGTTCATGCGTTTTTGTTAGTGGATGGATTTACAGCTGCAGAATTATTACACTCAGTAGCCTTGTAGAGAATCTGTTGAACAAACATATCCAACTCTCAGGACTTCATCACCGTGTACAGCCTGTTATATACCATATATATTAATAGATGTTTAGTGGAGGGATAGAATATATGAGGATATATAGATGAGAGACAGGCTATTATATGGTGAGCACTAGAAGTAGTAATAGGAGAGTTGTAGGTGATGGTGAAGCAGATAGGTTCTGATGTCAAGTATAGTGCAGATGGTAAGAGGACACAGATGGAGTATACTTAGACAGAGTAACCTAGTGCAAGGATAGTTGAAGGTAGTCCCAAGAGCTAACAGTCTATGCAGATGATAGTGAATAGATAGATACAGATAGTCTTGGTAATTGCAGTAGATGACAGTAGGAGACTGGTTAGTAAGAATCCCCTGCGGGGTACTTATCACTTAGAAAGGTTTAGTAGTAACAGTGTCCATTGGAGGAGGGTGATCCCGTAGCGAGATACGGATCACCAGCGAGGTTTCCGGCTTCAGGTTCAGCGAGGGAGAATGTCAGCAGCTCCGACTTCACAGGAAGAGGTGCGGTGAGCATGTGGTTTGAACGAGCGATGAGTGGAAGCGAACCGGCAATTGAAATAGCCGCTCATAGCGGCGCTCGGCAATGATGTCATCCGGTCTTAAAGGTATATGCGTCTCTTGTTATACAAGATGGGACGCAATTAGCAGAGGAGAAATATGGAGACAAGGGTACCAGAGGTACCAGAACATTACAGAATGTAGCAGAATTCAGTCTGAGCCGATTGAGGGTGAAATCCTTCAAATTGCAAGGGAGTTGGCTATGTCTCTGGTAAGGTACCATTCAGTGAATCTGAAAATCATATCCGCCAGGGTCTCTTCTGAGAGTGTGTGTTCCAAAATGATCTCCATCTGATTAAGAATCTGGGGGTAGAGCGAAGATTAGATAGCATAGCATCGAGTCTCTCCAATTGACATAAGTATAACAAGGATTGTTAAACCTGTGAAAGGTTTGGAGGGGGGGAGGGGGTTGATCCAATTGGCCATGATGGTCCTGCGTGCTGCCAGGAGACAAAGGTGAGTCCATTGTGAAAGGGAGGTGATGCTGGGGCCAGCCCCAGAGGTAGGGGAGGGTATGAAACTGAAAAGACAAGTAGTAGGGACCTTAGGTAAGCACGTACCGGAAATAAGACGGATATAGTCCAGCACTCTATCCAAAAAATTGCTGATATGGGGGCAGTCCCAAAGTCAATGTAGGAGTTTATGGCGCATGAGTTTGCACCATGGGCATTGAGCTTGGGTGGGGTCGTCCGGATGATGTTGAAATGGAAAATAGGCCCGATGCATTATTCTAAAATGAGTTTCTCGCCAGCTTTCTGAAGTGATGTTGGCATGTACACTTTTATAGCTCTTGAGAAGCTTTTCCGGTAACTTTTCATGCCCCAGGATGTGAGACCATTTTTGGAATAGTGTCCATTTGATCTTGCCTAAGGAATGGGAGACTAGATGTGTGTATAAGGTAGAAATAGAATAGTCCTTTTGGTGCAGCACTACATCAACAAAAGAGGACTGAAAGGGGTTTGTTCAATGCCCACAACAAGTCCGCAGAAGAAGAAGAAGAAGTGATTTGTAAATAAAAAAAAAAATGAGTAGACTGACTACTCACAAATAAAGATTTTTAATCAATTGTGGGCTTTTCAGTTGGTTTCTCATATTGGGTGTTTAGTCCTAAAAAAACTTCTTGCATTTTTTGCATATTGTATATTAAAGGGTGACAAATGTGCAAAAGTATAAAAAAAAAAAAAGTTTTATTAGTATATTTTTTTATTAATTTCTTATTTTATTAAGAAAACATATATTTAAAAATTATAAATAAATGGCACTGCAGATCCAACTAAATGCCTGAAGGTGGCAGTGCCTTCAGCAAACTGATAGATTATTTTAATATTCCAGATTTCAGCCTGTATGATATCACTATATTATGGCAGATCTTAAACCATTCTGATTTGTTTCTTTTTGTCAGTAGAGACTGGTTATAAGTGCAAACTTTTTTTTCCCTTATGCATGAACCTTTTTCTAAGTCAGACTGACACAAGTCGAACCAATTAAGATGGCTCTCATAGGGAACCATTGATTTATACATGTCATGCGACATGTGCTCACAAAGTCAGCGCGTGTGTTGCACCATTGTGAACCGGGCCTTAATGCATTCTCTGCATTAAGGTAAAAAAATATGTTCAATATTAGGTACCCCTAGACCCACTGCTGAGTCCATTCCCAATACACCGCTGTGCCCGTCTCCTGCAGCTCTTTTCTCCTCTTCCTGGTCTCACTAGAGGCTCTGATGGCAGCCATTGGCTCCTGCTGCTATCAGTCAAAGCCAGTGGGGAGAGAGCAGGGGATGGGGCCAAGCAGCACTGTGTGTGCCAATGGACACACAGCTTGGATCAGGAGAGAGTCCACACCTGTGCCCCCTTAGCAAGCAGCTTGCTATTGGAGCATTTATAGAGGAGGAGGAGCTGAAAGGGCAAGCAGAGGACCACAGAAGAGGAAGTTTTGGGTTGCTCTAAGCAAAATCATTGCATAGAGCCAGTATGTCTTTTTTTTTTGTTTTTTGTTTTTTTGTTTTTAGGGGGAAAAAATAGTGAAGTTCAGGACTGAGAGTCAGCAGCCTCACAAAGTATCAGCTGCTGGCTCTCAAAGGGGAGGGATGTTGTTTAAAGTATCCCAGGTAGAGATCATGCTGCTGGGGAGTGTTAAAAAGGACCTTCCCCCTACTACGCAAACCATCCTTACTCAAAAAACCTGAAATAAATAATCATATTTACCTATATCCTTGTGACTTTTTCTCTATATTTCTCTATTTTTGTGCTGCCTTTGTGCTGCCTGGGTCTCTGTGTAGCCATTTTAATAAATGTGTGATACTGAGCATACACAGAGGGGGCATGTCAGAGAGTCCAACTGCCTATACAGAGCATATATTGACAGTTCAAGGATTGGGAACGCACACCACTCATGTCCCTACATTTGGAGCACACACACCTCTGACTATGGATTCCTGTCTGCCTCTTGAGTAATGACAACTTCACCTTCCACATAATAGGACACTGGGTTGCTAGGATGTGTAATGGGGAAAGCCCCCATCATCAAAATACCCTTCTTTCCTGTCATAAAAGGTAAGGAGAGTGGACCTCTGTGTGGCCTGCACTCTGGATGGAGGTGTGCTAAGAAAGCTCACCCATGCAGGTTCCAGCTGACCTGGTACAGGGAAGCACTACAAGGATCTGGAAAAGCAGGGAGAATACTGTACTCACAGGAATAATGTAGCATTGGGGTGCTGGCCTTACAGGCAGACAGGAGTACTAGTAAGAGACACTTACAGAATTAGGGTACCAGGCTCAAAGGGAGACAGAAGAATATTGAATGGAAATATCTTGCAGCAAATATATTGTCCCTGACCATGCTTGCTGGACCATGTGTTAGCAGTAACATGGACCTTGCGACTGACTGCCTTTTCCAATGTTGCCACAACATTGCCTTCCACGTGATGGTAGAGAGCTGGAATAGACTTACATGAAAAGTAATAACAACTGGGAATCTGCCATTGTAGTACAGCACATTCTGCAAATTCACAAAAGGGGCATAATCCACCAGATGGAAAGGCAAGATTTGTAAAGCCTGCAGCTTTGACAAGCTTGAATTTAGACTCTGGGCATGTGGGTGGCAGAGACTGTATTTTTTCACTGCAGCAGGTGGGGCAGAGCAATTTGCCTGCTGTAGTTTACAGCTGGTGGGGTGCTACTGGCAGATGTGCTGCAAGGACCTGGGACACCCTGCACTATACCATCATCCCTGTGAGATGAAAAGATGAGGAGTGAGGAGGAGCAAAATTGCGTCCCCTTTGTGTGGCTTTCAGATGCTCTTGCCGACGGGCTAAGTGGTGGGAGGTAAATGCCTTGTGAAGCATGTGGTACACAAATAGTTGGTGTTTTTGCCACGCTTGATGTGCTTGAGTCAAAGTTTGCAAATTGCAACAGTGCAATTGGCTGCACATGTGTTAAAAAAGGCCCAAACAGCTGAGCTGTGGGAAGTGGGCTATAGGATAACAGTTTCACAATCTGGGGGAATAGGGTGGCTGCTCTCTACTCTTCCATGATGGCTGCCTCTTTGGGGTTGTTCCTCACCCTTTCCTCCTCTGCTCTATCTGGCACCCAAGTCGCATCAATAACCTCATCATCATCATCATTCCCTCCATCCTCATTATCACTGAAAATCACTTGGAAATTCGCTGCGGCTGGGGGAACATAACTGCCAACTTGTTGTTTACCAGTGTTCTCCCCTCCCAGTAGGCTCATGTTCCTACCTTCATCAACCTCAGAACAAAGATCTGAATCAAGTAATGGCTGTTCATTGTCAAGGAGCAAGTGGCTGATACTGTATTCAAATAACTCAGCTGACTCCTCCATGCCTGATGCTGGGGCTATGGCAGGAGTAGCTGTGGACAAGGAGGCAGAATAAGCCACTCTGGCAGTTGCAGTGAACTGTGCAATATTCTCTGCTTGGGAGATGGAGGATGGGGAGGATGATGATGGTTCAATAAGCCAGCCCACCACCTCCTCTGCATGCTGTAGCTGGATGGCACAGGCAACAGCACTAAACCAAGGAAATAATGCCCTGCCTGAGGACAGACCACATCCACCTTTGCCTGTGGACACATACGGTGCTGGCCCCCTCACAGTGCCATGGGAACATCTGCCACTCCTTGTTGGCCTCCCAGACATGATGGTGGGGGGGGGGGGTGCTTATTAACAAAATGTAATAAAGATGTGGAAATGTGTACTTGGATGCACTTTAATCAATGGAAAGTGGTGTTTGGTGCACTTTAACTTGAGTACTCACTACACAGACACACTCCACTGACACTCTACCATATACTGCAGTAAACCTGCACTGACGCTCTGCAATATACTGTGGTAAACTTGCACTAATGCACGTAAATATATATTAGATCAGGGATCCTCAAACTACGGCCCTCCAGCTGTTGCGGAACTACACATCCCATAAGGCATTGTAAAACTCTGACATTCAGAGACATGACTAGGCATGATGGGAATTGTAGTTCCTGAACAACTGGAGGGCCGTAGTTTGAAGATCCCTGTATTAGATTATAGGTCGCACAAAAAGAACTTTGGGAGAGAGAATCAAAGAACATGTATACAATATTAATATACTGTAGGTTTAGACAAGCATCACCTATATAAACATTTTAAGGAAAAACATGAGTTGTAGAGGTTTGCAGTTTTGGGGGATAGAGGTGCCCAAGAAGCATTGGAGGGGGAGAAATTATGTGTGGGAAATTAGCAAGAGAGAATCCTGGAGGACTCACCAACTAGGATCTTTAGTGCCGGGGGATTAAACAAGGATTTTGATCTGGGATGTTTTTTAACTGATCACTAGAATATTTTATGTAGGTAATCATACATTTATTTATGCTATCAAGATTCACATTATTACACGTTGCCCTAGTTTTATATTATATATATATATATATATATATATATATATATATATATATATATACTGTATATATATATATATATATGCCATTTTGTGGTACTCATAATAATTGGATCCCTTATTTTATTTTCCTATTTGGTATAACAATGATATTTATTTTATTTTTAATCCAATCTGGGTCTTCAATTTATATTTAATATTAAGATTGGAGAGTTGAACACCCAATATTAGCTTTTTAGTCTATTTATAGGTTTTATTGCTATATTGGTATGGTAACAGAACCAATTTTAAGTATTATAATTGTAAAAGTGTTTATTTCTATTATTCATGTACTAAGGATTTACACTATCAGAACTAGGACGCTGCATAATCTTGTAGACGATAATTGAAAGGTCCTGTATGTTACTAGCAAAGCACCTGTGTACTCCTACCTTTGTCATTAATAATATCATGTAATGCGATCGGTTCTATGTACAACCCACTGCTTAACACCAATCACTGACACACCTAAGTATGGACTTATTTTTAATTGGATATTATGTTTACAATAAAATGATAGTAAGTGGCCATCCACAGACTAGCGATATCAGTTTCTCTATTTATAAAAGCTGTTTCCTCGTTCACCGACCAATCAGATCCCCCTGAGGAAGACACGTGGTCCCTGTATCGTCACACGTAGGGGAGGAGCAAAGTCTCTGTCAGTGTCGGTGAATACACACAAGCAAGGTACGCTGATACCTGCGAGTGCGGCGGTGGGATGATATACAGTATTGATCCGATCATCTGGATACCTTTAGACTGCATTATCTTCTGTATACACTGGTGCGCTCTAGCACCAGACTCATGTGAGTGTTTTTTACCCAGCTTTTTAAATAAATTTGTCTTTTACAAATGTTATTTGCACCATGAATTTTGTTTTTTTTCCCCCACATATGACCACTACTGTTGAGCTCATCTCCCTAAAGTGGGAACCTATTGTCCGGAGGGATTATCCATATTTCTCCTATTGGGAGAACAAGCTGTCTTTGACCTAGTTTAATCGCTAGGTCACACTGAATAAGGTGAGCACCCACCCCACGGGGGGTCACAGGAGTGGAGGTGACACACCAGACAAGCCGTTTACATCTATGGATTGTCGAATATTAATTTCTTTGATTGATCACTGGTGATTGGACTGTTATTTTAATTGACATAACGGAATCACTTAAACATATTGTGGATATTTTGGACTTATTTTTAGTGATATCACATATATTTTCATGGAATCATTGAGATTTGTCCCTATTTGTGTGTCACAGCATATGTTAATATTGGATATTTTGGAGATCGTTTATGTGGTTATTCATGTTATTGTACTATATTTGGCACTTTAGACAGGGCAATATTTTGTTTTTTAATAGATGATTGCCTATTTTATATTACTTTGCGCAGCACTTTTATATTCAATTTTTTAAGTTTTGAACACAAGTTTTGTGGAATAACAGGTAACTGCAGAACCTTGCAAGTTAAATCTATGGAAATACCTGTACCAGCATGCCTGCTGGTCTTTAGAGGAGACAGATCAGTAGCAAAGCTGTGCCCTGGCAACTAAGTGTCTTCTGATGGCTGTTGTCACTGTACCAGGAGTAGAAGGAAAATCTTCCAATTGGTACAACTTTTGGGGTGACAACTGTTTCAGTCTCGCCCTGCTTTGAAGAGATATCCTCTCACTTCCTTCTGTGTCTACAAAGAAAAAGAAAATCCCCAACACAGGATGTAGGGAAATAAAAACCTGAAAGTGTTTTTAAAACTCTCCCTTTTCTATTCAAAACTAAAATACTAACTCTGGATTTCATAAAGACTGATGCAGACATTGTGAAAGTGACTCTTATGCCTTCTAAACATGGTGCAGAATGTGCCAAATTCATGTACTAGTCTAGAACTTGTACTTGAATTTGTTGCCTGCTGTGCCACATTTAGAACACACGCAAGACACTAGCGCAAAATCTGTCTGCACCAGTTTCTCAAAAGAGAGTTGGTCTTCTTTATTAGCTTCACTTTCATAAAATATAAAATATGGGTATTTTATTTTAAATTTTGCACATTCTTTGCACCACAGTGTAAAACTGGGGCATTTTAGGATTACCTGAACTTGGGGCACAAGTTTCTGACAGAAACAAAAGTGTCCCAAAAGGGATTAAAGTAAAAAATGTGGTGTGACAGACCTAACCAGGACAGGGGCTTTTGGGAAGGACTAGGTGCAAGCCTCTTACCCACTGACTATTAGCCCTGACTTTTAAGGGAGTCACTACTCACTACTCTTCATGAGGTGTATGCCTGGGGAAACATTGGAGTATTGGACTCCCCAAGACACACAGACTCTGACACTCTAGGCCTGGGGTCCCTGTTTAGGGCCTAGCTGCCCCTCCAACCACTATTGACTGCTTCACACTGTAAGACTCATAGCAGATGTTAGTATCATCAGCTCAAACACCTGTTTTTCACCCATTGTTAATTATGCTAATTACCTCACCTATTGTCTGCTAGCAAACTATAGTTAGATGTGTTTATACCTGTAATATTGTGTATTGTACAGTACTTTGTATTAAGTATTGTAGGGGCCCAATAGTCTGGTCATCTAGCTTACGTGACTAGTTAAATAGCTCATGTTAAGTACATCACTGTAAGTTATTAATTGCTAGAGGAGGAGTAGCATAGTTTATGTTGACTGTTGTTTAGTTATGTTAATTATATTCTTGTTTACAGTTTGTATTGTTAGGTTAATATGATCAGGAGCAGATGTCCTCCTGTAGGGTATAAAAGTATGTGTAGGAGTTTCAATAAACAGTAATTTCTTTGGGTTTTACCTTACATCTTGTCTGTGTATGATGTTTGGGGTAAAAAGGGCTGGTATTAGCTCTCAGTCTGCTCCGAATGGTTTGAAGGGCAGGAAGAGCTCTTTGGCAGAAGGAAGCACCTAATTGATGCGCCAAGCGGTTCCATTACAACTGGTGCAGCAGCTTTATTGAATTAACCCAAAAGTTTGGAAAAAAGTAGGAGGTAAGAAAACATTTAGGGACAAATAGAGGGAACTTCAGTCTCAGTGCTCATCAGAATGCCATTGTGTTAACTTTTTTTATTGGTTTCCATGGCTGGTAATTCATTACCCTTTACTGTCCATTTGGGAAAAATAAAAACAATATCATTATCAATTTTCCTTAATCTTTTTCTCGTATCCTGCTATCTCTTGCTTTCTCACTGTTACTTTCCTTTCATAACAAAAACAGTTCAAATTAATATATTTTGTTAAAGAACTAAAAAATAAATACATTCTTACATTAGTTGAAATATTTATTCTTGTATGTTTGGTAGACATTTAAGAGACTTTTACCAATAAATACACCACAATCTTAAAAGTGCTAATTGACAATATAGTTTGTTTAAAAAAAAAACAGATCAACGGATGAACGGATGGATGTTAGAACACTTAAAGAAGACTTGAAAGTTGTGGCTAATTAAGGCAAGCAGAAGGTCACTGGCATTGTCTGTAGTACACCTTCAGCTTATTACTGACTTACTTTATTTGTTCTGTACAATGTAACTGTCCTAGTAGATAATGATCTGGTGACTTAGAATGTCATGCCTCCATCCCTTATTTAAAAAAGAACTAAAACCATTTCCTATGGGACTTTGCATGAGGTACAACATTTGCAAAAGATTTATTAAACCAAATATGAAAAGCTTTTACATGAATAAAAACAGCAAGCTGATTTATAAACACTACCGCGTATCTTAGTAGAGACAGCGCTTTGCTTCAACGTGTCAAGGTTTCCCCCTGATTAACTGTTGATCTAAAAATTGGTGGGGGAAATTTAGGGAAACCATAGGAGAGATGGAGAAGTACATATCTATAGAGTGCTGCTTAGGCACAACTAAAGCATATCTATGGGCAAAACATAAAATCATATATTAAAGTGGAACTTTAATCAGAAAATGAAGTCCTGCTAGGTCACTTCAGGCTGGCCGCTTTTGCAGGTATAGCTATGCAAAAACATAAAAAAGTCCCTATACTGTTTAAAATCCAGTTATGCACTATCTCACCTGGTGTGCCATGCGCAGTTGCTCTCCATTTTTAGGCATTTTTAGTCATTGCTGAAATTGTAGAGGCCTATCTGCTTAAAGCCTTAACCACTTAAGCCCCGGAAGATTTTACCCCCTTCCTGACCAGGGGTTTTTTTGCGATTTTTTACTACGTGACTTTAACGGACAATTGTGCTGTCGTGCGACGCTGTACCTAAACGAATTTCACGTCCTTTTTTCCCACAAACAGAGCTTTCTTTTGGTGGTATTTGATCACCTGTGCGATTTTTTGATCATGCGCTATAAACAAAAAAAGAGCGTAAATTTTGCAAAAATAACAATATTTTTCAAATTTTTTTATATGAAATTCCCCCAAAAAAATGTAAAAATCCAAATTTTTTAACATTTTTGGCCAATTTGTTTTATGTATATGTTTGGTAAAAAAAAATCGCAAAAAGCGTATTTTGTTTTGTTTGCGCAAAAGTTATCGCGTTTACTAACAAAGGGAAAGATTTTTGTCATTTTTGGTGTTTTTTTTTAACGAGTAATGGCGGCGATCTGCGATTTTTTTTTGTGGGACTGCGACATTGCGGCGGACAGATCGGACCCTTGACTGACATTTTTGACACTTTTGGGGTTACCAGTGACATTACTGTAGTAATCAGTGCTATACATATGCACTGTTACTGTAAAAATGGCACTGGCAGGGAAGGGGTTAACTGTATTGGAGAGGGAGGGGTTAAGTGTGTCCTAGGGGTGTGCTTCTAACTGTGATGGGACATGTCTACTATTGTAAAAACAGAGATCAACGGTTCTACTTAGTAGAACCGTCTGATCTCCATTTTTACACAGGGGAGAATGACAGGTGGCTTGTTTACATAAGCCGCCCGCCTTTCTCCCTCTCTACTGACGATCGTAGTGTGACCGTCAGGTATCGGGTCCGCCAGTCACACGCGCGGACTCCTCAGTGAACGAGCCGGGGCGGGCGCGCGCCTCAGCGGGCGCGCGCTCACCCGCTATTGGCTCACAAGCCGGTCACAGGCTAGTGACGTATATATACGTCACTTTGCCTGGCCGGGGCTGACCGCAGCAGTATATCTACTTGCGGCGGTTGGCAAGCGGTTAAAGCAGAATTAAACCCTCTTATCCTTTACAGCCAAGGCAGCTGCTTCTGTTTGAACTGCAACTGCCATGGTGCTGTGCATGTGATTAGTAAGAAACAGAGCTTTTTTTTCAGCTGGAACGTTGTGGAACTCTGGCTCAGGCCCTCTGCTCCCTGCTCACCACCATCACTGGTAAACACAGAAGTCCGGCTTCTGTGTTTACAAATGACAGCTTGTCTCCCAATAGCCCCCATAGATCTGATCTCCTGAGTACTGAGTGCAGGATAGGGACAAGGGAGATACAGGTGCCCGGTGTTCCGTGAAAATACCATACCCGTGAAGAAACCATACCCTCGTCACTTCCGGTGCACCTACGTCAGCACCTAAGTCATTGAACAGCTGAGGGGCTGACAAGTGCGCATGCTCGGAGGGTATGGATTTATCACGGTAGTGTGTGTAACGTTATACTTGCGGCGGTTACATTAAAATAGCTTGGCTGCAACATGGGTCATCTCCGCTCCTATCCCTGTCACTTCCCTGATCTCGGCTAATAAATATAAAAGCGGCAACGGCTGTATGAAATCTAAATCACGGAGATCTCGGCTCCGTGATTTAGATTTCATACACCCGCCGCCGCTTTTATATTTATTAGCCGAGATCAGGGAAGTGACAGGGATAGGAGCGGAGATGACTCATGTTGCAGCCAAGCTATTTTAATGTAACCGCGGCAAGTATAACGTTACACACACTACCGTGATAAATCCATACCCTCCGAGCATGCGCACTTGTCAGCCCCTCAGCTGTTCAATGACATCTCCGGGGCTGTGAGCATGTGCACTTCTACGCTGCTCAGCTGTTCCTGACAGGAAGTGACGTAGGTATGGATTTCTCACGGGGTATGGTTTTCTAATGTTACACCGGGGTACAGTGCAAATGCCGATAACTCCACGGGATGATCTTCCTGCAAGTGAGACAGGCAGAGCCAACTACAGTGTGCAGGGAAGTACTAGAGCCAACTAGGTGCTTCTGCCTAAAGCAGCAACAAAAGCAAGATATGGTAGATGGTGGAGCTTTAAAGGAGGTGGGGAGAAGATGGGGGCATTGGAGGGTGGGTGGCATGCAGAAGTGAGAGCTGAAGAGGGGTAAAGGTGAGATGTGGATAGGGGATGCAGCGATAAGCCGCTGTGAAGAAGGCTGAACTCTTTACTATGTATGCAGTTCACCCCTGAACTCTGCACCATGTACAAAACACACCCCCAAACTCTGCACTCTATTTGTAACCGCCCCCCCCAGAACTGTGCACTCTGTATGTAATGCTCTCCAGGTATTTAAAGCCTCTTTAAAACCCTCCCACTGTCAGTGAAATTTTACCACGCCCACTATATGATGCTGTTTGGAGGGTATGTGTGTGTGTGTGTCGTGATTGAGTTCCTGTACCGGTTTTCTGAGAAAAAAAGCTCTGGGTAGGACACATTTGATAGTTTGACAGTTTGGTTGACGACACTATCAAATCAAACTGTTTTTTGAAACTGGTAAATTGACATGTTTAGTTCCACTTTATGATTTACAGATGGGGCTTTGGGCTTCAGCAAAATGGCAGCCCCCAGCAAGACTAAACCGGAACACTGATGGAGGCAATTTACAGCGCACACTAATTTTAGTGGCATTATTATTAATGTGGAATGTATGTTCCTTGCTAAAGAATATTATTTTTTACCATGTTGTTATGGGTAAAGTTCCACATTGTTTTTAAATTATTTCTAGCCTACTCCTATTAATGTGAATTATCTTGAAGTTTGAAAACTGATCTTGTGACGATCCCTAAACTTTTTAAATTTTTTGGTGGGTTCCTCATTACCATCTATACCAGACCCTCATCTAGAGTAAGAGGCTGATATAGATAAAGGGAGCCCCTGGCTATTTATTTACAAACAGATAGGAGCGATCAGAAGTTGTCATTTGCCATTAATTTAAAAAGCATTTTTTCATTATAAATGTCAGTGTAACTTAAATCACAGTGTAAAAAAAAAAAAAATATGATCACTTTCCCAGAGTAGTACAGTGCCATTATGGTAACACTGTACTGTTATGTATGTAAAAAAAGAAAATTGTAAAAATAGGGGGAGAAACTGAAAATTGAAAAAAATATTATTTTTTTTACATACTGCCACCAGTCAGTGTCCCTGATCACCGCCATACCAGTCATATGATAATGATAATTATATGATATGATACACTGTGCTGTACTGGTGACAGTATGTAAAAACAATTGTGAAAATAAAACAAATTGTGTTTAATTACTTAATTTTCAAAAAAACAAATTTTTTGAAAAAAAACGCAGACTTTCTTTGCCAGTAGGACATACATGGACATCCTCCTGTGATCACGCTCAGGTAATCACAGATAGGGGTAAAGGCCCAAACACAGCAGCCCTTTACCATGTGATCATCTGTGTCCAATGACAGCTGATTATGATTAGGCTTTCCTTTCTTCACACATGAGGAGAGGATAAAAGACTCCATAACCTGCTTGTGTTAGCGGGACATCTATTCTACACTAATAATCAGGGCACTGATGATCAGTGTCCTAAGTATCAGTGCAGTCCCAACAGTGTCCACCAATGCTGTCTATCAGTGCCCACAAATGCTGCCAATCAGTGCCTACCAGTGCTGCCAATCAGTGCCTACACATCAGTGTCACCTATCAGTGCTGCCTACCAGTGCCTATCAGTGACCATTAGTACTGCCTATCAGTGCCCATCAGTGCCACCTATCAGTACTGTCTATCAGTGCCCTTCAGTGTTGCCTATCAGAGCTCTCTTAGTGCTACCTATCACTGCCAATTAGTGCTACCCATCAGTGCAGCCTCATCAGTGCCTCCTCATCAGTGCCACCTCATCAGTGCCACCTATCAGTGAACATCAGTGCTGCCTCAACATTGCATGCCTCATCAGAGCTCATCAGTGCAGCCTATCAGTACCCAGCAGTGCAGCCGAATCAGCACACATTAGTGAAGGAAACAATTACCTGTTTGCAAAATTTTGCAAACAATTAAAAATATTTTTTGTCTTTTTTCATTTGTTTAGCAAAAAATAAAAAACCTTGTGGTGATTAATTAGCACCAAAAGAAAGCTCTATCTGTCTCCAAACATGATAAAAATGATTAATTTGGGTACAGAGTTGCATGACTGAGCGAATGTCTTTGTCAAAATCTGAAAATTGGTTTGGGCAGGAAAGGGGTGAAAATGTCCAGTATTGAAGTGGATAATTATAAATTCTGTACCTAATATTCTTACCACATGCTTTAAGCACTCTATTTGTAACCGCCCTCCCCAGAACTGTGCACTCTGTATGTAATGCTCTCCAGGTATTTAAAGCCTCTTTAAAACCCTCCCACTGTTAGTGAAATTTTACCACGCCCACTATATGATGCTGTTTGGAGGGTATGTGTGTGTGTGTGTCGTGATTGAGTTCCTGTACCGGTTTTCTGAGAAAAAAAGCTCTGGGTAGGACACATTTGATAGTTTGACAGTTTGGTTGACGACACTATCAAATCAAACTGTTTTTTGAAACTGGTAAATTGACATGTTTAGTTCCACTTTATGATTTACAGATGGGGCTTTGGGCTTCAGCAAAATGGCAGCCCCCAGCAAGACTAAACAGGAACACTGATGGAGGCAATTTACAGCGCACACTAATTTTAGTGGCATTATTATTAATGTGGAATGTATGTTCCTTGCTAAAGAATATTATTTTTTACCATGTTGTTATGGGTAAAGTTCCACATTGTTTTTAAATTATTTCTAGCCTACTCCTATTAATGTGAATTATCTTGAAGTTTGAAAACTGATCTTGTGACGATCCCTAAACTTTTTAAATTTTTTGGTGGGTTCCTCATTACCATCTATACCAGACCCTCATCTAGAGTAAGAGGCTGATATAGATAAAGGGAGCCCCTGGCTATTTATTTACAAACAGATAGGAGCGATCAGAAGTTGTCATTTGCCATTAATTTAAAAAGCATTTTTTCATTATAAATGTCAGTGTAATAGATTGTATGCATCATTCAGCTGAACCCCTTTATAGGCAGGTTAACCTCTTGGCGCTGAGCACGTGCAAGTATACAGCCTCTCGGTGGCTGGGCCTTGGCGCCGAGCAGCTGCATATTTGCGTGCAAAAGCAGCAACAGAGCTGTGCCGAGAGCATGCACCCTGTCCGCTTTCGGCACAGTGACCGGCAGCTCACAGAAAGCTCTCGGGCGCTGCTTGCGATCGGAAGTTTTCGGATCATTCATGACAGTCACGGCGGTCACATGGCCATAAGCCCCGCCTTCCAACAATCCAAACCCCTTAAAGGGAGGGTGGGAGCCGTCACCAAGGTGTTAAAGACCCCCCAAGCATGTTACCTAAACAAATTTTGCATTTTTAATTTCCCACTTTAAGCCTTATTAAAATTGCTACTCCCCACCAATGGAAATAAAACATGTTTTTCTTGGTGCATATCCCCAAGGGCAGTTTGACAATCCCTTGCATATTACCCTAGAAATTGCTCATTACTAGTGTTGAGCAAACACGGACTGTATTATTCGGGTCCGTACCTGATAATTGGATTTTTGTTACCCGGACATGGACCCGAAAACTTTACTGTATGTTCGGGTTTAAAATCCGTGTTCGGTAATTTTATTTCCTGCTTTGTATGTATTGGAGCGCTTTTAATGGCGGGCTTTCAACAGCCAATCAACAAGCGTTTAACTGGTGTGCGCCATCACAGCCATGCCTACTAATGTATTAGTAGCTGTGATTGGCCAGCTGAAGCATGTGACCCAGATCTTTATAAGCTCGAGAGACACAGCGCGGTGCGTCAGTCTGCTGAAGTGTAGGGAGAGAGCACACAGAACGGTGCTGGCTGCTGCTGATTAGGGACAGACAGGGTAAAACAACATTGTGCTGAAAAGAATGCAGGGACAGGTCGGAGTGTAGGCAGGGAAAGATATTTGAGCATTTTAGGGACAGGCTGGAGAGATCAGGCAGGGAGAGATTAGGAGACACAGGAAAGAACAATCGTCCGTTATCGATCTACATTGATTTTGCTGTGTGGGGGGTGGTGCAGTGAACAATCTTTTTGACCTCACTTGAGCCCACTGAGGAGGAGGAGGGAGAAAAAAATATATTTTTATCAGTCTGTTGTGTGCAGCGTTCAGCTATATTTTACTACAGAGGGCAGTTCTAATCTGCTATTTAAAAATTACAAATTTAAAGGGGAATTTTTTTTTTAAGAGCACTTGCCATGCTCTTAACTACATTTTGCTGCCATTTGCAGCACTCTAGCCTTTTCCATTTGTTTTTTAGAGCCATTTTAGTGCCTGAAAGTTCGGGTCCCCATTGACTTCAATGGGGTTCGGTGTCCGGGTAAAGTTCGAAAAAGGCCGGGACACGGACCCGGACTTTTTTTCAAGTTCGGCCGAACCCGCCGAACACGGACATCCAGGTGTCCGCTCAACTCTACTCATTACCGATTTCTAAGATTCAGCTCAAGATGACGTCAATGGGGTTCAGATTCAGCATTCGAGCTTGATTAAAGTTTGAGAAACCAACCCCAAACTGAACCCAGGTACATTCGGCTCATCAGTACACTTGACACTGCGGTGTTTTTGTGGGCTAGGCTGAGTCTCTGTGCTACTGAAAAGCGTAGCTTTCACAATAGTACACAATGAATGAATGGGTGATGACAGCATCACTGTTATATTAAATCACAGTGTAAAAAAAAAAAAAATATGATCACTTTCCCAGAGTAGTACAGTGCCATTATGGTAACACTGTACTGTTATGTATGTAAAAAAAGAAAATTGTAAAAATAGGGGGAGAAACTGAAAATTGAAAAAAATATTATTTTTTTTACATACTGCCACCAGTCAGTGTCCCTGATCACCGCCATACCAGTCATATGATAATGATAATTATATGATATGATACACTGTGCTGTACTGGTGACAGTATGTAAAAACAATTGTGAAAATAAAACAAATTGTGTTTAATTACTTAATTTTCAAAAAAACAAATTTTTTGAAAAAAAACGCAGACTTTCTTTGCCAGTAGGACATACATGGACATCCTCCTGTGATCACGCTCAGGTAATCACAGATAGGGGTAAAGGCCCAAACACAGCAGCCCTTTACCATGTGATCATCTGTGTCCAATGAAAGCTGATTATGATTAGGCTTTCCTTTCTTCACACATGAGGAGAGGATAAAAGACTCCATAACCTGCTTGTGTTAGCGGGACATCTATTCTACACTAATAATCAGGGCACTGATGATCAGTGTCCTAAGTATCAGTGCAGTCCCAACAGTGTCCACCAATGCTGTCTATCAGTGCCCACAAATGCTGCCAATCAGTGCCTACCAGTGCTGCCAATCAGTGCCTACACATCAGTGTCACCTATCAGTGCTGCCTACCAGTGCCTATCAGTGACCATTAGTACTGCCTATCAGTGCCCATCAGTGCCACCTATCAGTACTGTCTATCAGTGCCCTTCAGTGTTGCCTATCAGAGCTCTCTTAGTGCTACCTATCACTGCCAATTAGTGCTACCCATCAGTGCAGCCTCATCAGTGCCTCCTCATCAGTGCCACCTCATCAGTGCCACCTATCAGTGAACATCAGTGCTGCCTCAACATTGCATGCCTCATCAGAGCTCATCAGTGCAGCCTATCAGTACCCAGCAGTGCAGCCGAATCAGCACACATTAGTGAAGGAAACAATTACCTGTTTGCAAAATTTTGCAAACAATTAAAAATATTTTTTTGTCTTTTTTCATTTGTTTATAAAAAACCTTGTGGTGATTAATTAGCACCAAAAGAAAGCTCTATCTGTCTCCAAACATGATAAAAATGATTAATTTGGGTACAGAGTTGCATGACTGAGCGAATGTCTTTGTCAAAATCTGAAAATTGGTTTGGGCAGGAAAGGGGTGAAAATGTCCAGTATTGAAGTGGATAATTATAAATTCTGTACCTAATATTCTTACCACATGCTTTAAGGGAATAGTTTACACTTAAATCATTTTGTTTGGTGATAAACAATGCATTTCTGAAGACTGTTCCACAGTAGCAAGGGCTGTGCAATGTGGTTTTCATTTGCGCAATAACTCACATTGAAGTAAGTTTGAACAACTGCTCTGGGTTTTGTATTCACATTTGCTGTAAATTTTTTATTTTTTTTTTTAAACAATTGGTTTTATTGAAATAAAAGAAACATGGATCATAACAAAAGCATTGCGGTCTTTCTAGGAAAGAAAGACAAACAAATGATGAACAAGCGCAATGTAAGACGGTACAATGGAATACGGTAACAATTTAAGCACAAGAGTAAAAGATAATTAACACTTTTTGAGAGGGTGATCCCACCTGCATAACGTTGAAAACAAAAAGGAGAAGTTTGGGACTTTAAATGAAGGACATGTGGTGTTGGCAGGGAATAATAAATAATGGCATTTATTGATACATACAGATAAATGGCAAGTTAAATACATACAGATATAAACACATAAAAGATTATAAAATTGAACATGGTCATGTTTGTAAATGATTACACAAGTGTGAGAATTCTATAAATTGTATATTGTTCCCCAAATGCAATGACATATTGATCAACATGGCTGATTCCAAAAAGTATACATATTCGTGTCAGAATAATGTGTTCTATAGTAAACATCATAGCCTCAACGCGTTTCGTGGACCCAAATCGCCACTTCATCAGGAGTAGATGTATGTAAAATTCTATAGAGAAAGGATAAGGAATATGAGCATGTTGAAAATGATTGCAATTGAGGGGGGAAGAGAGAAAAGGGGAAAGGTAGACCCCAAAAATTCAAACCTTGCGTAGCAGCACACATATTATAGCATTGAATCTGGAGAGTCCAAAAATGCCTCCCACGGGAGCTGAGGGCACACAGGCGGGCAGTCTAGACGAGACATGCCGCACACATGGTGAGTGTGGGCACAGGTGGTTGAAGTGGGGAACCATGGATATGGCAACCATATATACTGTTCTGTAGAAAACATATATATATATATTTAAATATATATTAGTTGAAGAGAATGTGGTTCATGATTTTAGATAGATATGTATGAATATAGGCTGCCTAGGAAATATCCAGAGGGTGTAACCAGGTGAAGCCAGGTAAAAAGATACCAGAGTATTACCACAGAAGTGTGATGAAAATGAAAAAGTGTGATAGCGGGAGTGCAAAGGACCCATGAGCCCACCGTAGAGGTGCAGAGCCAGATGTGGAAGTGGAGTGGAGATAGATGATCGATTATGGAGAGTAGAAGGTGACAGAAAATGAATGAGACAAAGTGACAAAGTGTGAAATAGATGAAATAAGAACCACCACAGCAAAAATTTGGTGCATACGAGGGCCCCAATTACATCCAAGTGAAATGAAATGAAAAACAGTGCGTTAGAAGAGAGAGAAGAGTACTAGAAAAGCTTCAGGTGGAATACTGAGGAAATGGGGAGTAATACCATGTGTAGTGTCCCAGACTCTAAACAGATGCCCCGTGCTCGTCAAGAGATGGCCCTGCATTGTGTGTCCAGCGTTACGGCAGTGTGTGGGAGACGGCATCAAGGAGACGGATAGCACAGCAAGTGCGACCGCTCCGTGAGCCGTCTATTATACACTGCAGGTGGAAGGGCAGACCGCCGGCGTGTTGGCGCAAACAAGTGACGTCCCACGTCGGCGGGAAGCGTGGAGCCGATGCGTCACGTTTGATGTGGAAAATAACAAAAATGAAAGAGAAAAGGCTGTGGGAATCATTAAGCTTAGATATAATAGATAGAGACCTAGAACGGTACTACAATGACCGTCTGAGTCTTAATACCAAAACTTTTTCCAACAAGTTAAATTGAATAAAGTGAGCATTAAAAGGAGCAATAATCACAGTTTGGATGGGGGGGGGGAGGTAAGGAGGGAGGGGAAGGTGTAAAGGATGTTGCCTATCCCAGAGGAGGAGAAAATTTAGAGGTATGAATGGAAGGGCGGCAAAGGAGAGGTGGAGGAGAGAGGAAAGAAAAGCAACAAACTATTAAGCATAGAATACTATACAGTAATATAACCCCTAGTCAAGCAATAATCTCTACACTCAGATCTCAGAGTTCCAGAATTAGGATTCGATAGACCAAGATTAACAACTCAGGAATCAAGATTAACAACTCAGGAATCAAGATTAACAACTCAGGAATCAAGCAGGCATCAACTCCGAATAACGGTTAGATAATGTAAATAGCTGCCAATTGGCCCAAATGTTTCTAAATTTAGAAAGTCTATCATCTGACATTGTAAGGGTTTTCTCCATTTCATATACTCTCCCTATCTCCACTAACCATTCTTTTATAGTAGGGACATCCTGGGACTTCCATTTCCTTGGGATTAAGATTTTCGCCACATTTAAAAGGTGTCTTGTCAGGGTATGCCTATATTGTGAAACAGTGTGAGAGTGGACATTGAGGAGACAGTGAGCTGGATCATCGTGAGTCAGAGCAAGCCCACCAGATGTGTAACATTGTTCCCTTCTCTTGACCACATCTCCAGCAACTGTCACTCGTCTGCGGAAACCATTTCTGAAGCTTGTCTGGTGTAGCATACCAGTGGGTGAGCAACTTATAGGAGGACTCTTGCATTTTTGTACTAATGGAACATTTCTGTGCCAGGGCACAAGCTGTGCTCCATTGGCTGTCAGAAATTGTTAAGTTTAGTTCAGTTTCCCAACGCTTCTTAAAATTATTCGGAGAATCATCATGTTTAGCTTGCAGCCAAGAGTAGGCCAGAGATGTGGTCTTTCTTATAGGTTTGCCTAACAGACAGATCTTTTCAAGGACAGTGAGTTTGTGTGAAAATTGGGATTTTTTTTTATGCGTGGCGAGAAAATCGTGTATTTGTAGTTAAGTCCAGAATGGGATGTTAGCGTTATTACAAACAGTTTGTAGATCAGATTTAGTGATAGTCTTAGAGTTTTTCAAACAGTGTTTGATCAGTAATGGTTTGTTGTTTGTCGCTTTTAGCGGGTGAGGGGAGAGTAAGCCCAGCGGGAATTCGGGGTTATTGAAAATAGGGGACAAGGGTCCAGGAACATTGGCTAGATCAAATTGTTTTGCCAGTTTATGAAAAATTTCTAAAGTGTTGGAGATAAGTGGGTGTTCTAACAGTGTGCCTGGGTAAAAGGATTTGTTGATCCAAGGGGTAAGGCTAAGGGGTAGAACCGTATGTGAGTGCTCTAGGTTGACCCAGTCCTTATCTTTAGCATGACGGTTCCAATCTATGACCCTGCTGAGTATAATTGCGTAATAGTATCGTTTGAAGTCCGGCAGGGTGATAAGTTGGAATCTAATCCTAAGTTTTTTGTGTGACCAAATAAAAGACCTTTGGAGTTGCTGAAGCTTTTTGAAGAAAGGGAGAGGTAGTTTGATTGGGAGGGCACTCATACAATATAAAAGTCTGGGAAGGATTACCATTTTTATAATGTTCCATCGCTTGAGGTCCGAGTCGATCTTATTTAGCAACGGGATGTAATTTTGTTTATATAAGTCTTTCCATTGTGGGGTCAACCAAATGCCCAAGTATTTAAGCGAGTTGTGGACCCAGCGAAACGAGCAGTTTTTTGTGCTCTCTCCTTATCTTTAATTGGCAGGGATATGTTCATAGCTTCAGATTTAGTATAATTTATCTTGAAATTGGAGATAAACGCAAACGTCTTAAAGTCTAGTAACAAATTTGGGATGGATATGTGGGGATTGGACAGGAAGAATAAGAGGTCGTCGGCGTATGCCACTATGTCACTAATGACCCAGACATAATCTCGGAGGTAGGAGTCCAGGACAACCTGGGCTCTAGCGATCACAGGATGATCACATTTAGTATAAATAACAATATAAAAAGGCAAGTGGGGAACATAAGAACCCTAAACTTCAGAAGGGCAGACTTTCCAAAATTGTACTCATTGATGGAAAGGGTAAACTGGGACCAAACCCTGGGATCACTGACCACAGAGGAAAAATGGGAATGCTTTAGAACAATATTAAGCAAAGGCATCTTGCAGTGCATTCCTATGGGGAATAAATTTAGAAGAGACAAAGCCAAACCTGGCTGGCTAAACCGTAGCGTTAAAAAACTTATTAGGGGAAAAAAATTGGCCTTCAAGAAATATAAATCAGAGGGCACCGTATCGGCCTTCCAGCAATACAAGGAGGAAAATAAGAAGTGTAAACACGAAATCAAGATGGCTAAAATCAACTTTGAGAGACAAATAGCGGAGGATAGTAAAAAAAACCCAAAGAAATTCTTTAAATATATCAACAGCAAAAAAACTAGGGCAGAGCATATTGCACACATAATTAGCGATGATGGGAGGATGGTTACAGAGGACACTGAAAAAGCAACCGTGCTGAATTCTTTTTTCTCGTCAGTCTTTACACAGGAAAAGGAGGGGTACACTGACCATGACTGTATGGTTAGTAGTAATACACAGGACTTGCCACTATGGCTAACAGAGGGGGAAATCAGGGAAAGACTGGATAAACTTAACACAAACAAATCACCAGGCCCGGATGGCGTACATCCGAGAGTACTCAAGGAACTCAGTATGGTTATATCTAGACCACTGTTCCTGATCTTTGCTGACAGTATTAGGACAGGAGATGTACCAGGGGATTGGAGGAAGGCTAACGTGATTCCGATATTCAAAAAGGGCCAGAGACATATCCCGGGAAATTATAGGCCTGTCAGTCTGACATCAATAATATGTAAACTTTTGGAGGGGATGATAAGGGACTATATCGTAGAGTATGCTAAAGACAACAACATCATCAGTAGTAACCAGCACGGGTTTACAAATGGGCGATCTTGTCAAACCAATCTCTTAGCATTCTACGAGGAAGTGAGCTGTGAGCTAGATAGGGGCAGACCAGTGGATGTGGTGTACTTGGATTTCGCTAAGGCGTTTGATACAGTTCCCCACAAGCGCTTAATTTATAAAATAAGGTCTGCAGGTATCGACAGCAGGGTTTGCTCTTGGATACGGAATTGGCTAAAAGGCCGTGTCCAAAGGGTAGTAATAAACAGCGCATACTCAGACTGGTCTGAGGTAGTAAGCGGGGTGCCCCAGGGCTCAGTCCTGGGACCAACCTTGTTCAATTTATTCATAAACAGCATTGAGGACGGGATCAGTAGTTCGTTATCAGTTTTTGCAGATGACACAAAATTGGCCAGGGCAATAACTGCACAGCATGAAGCAGATATCCTACAGAATGACCTGGACAAAATTACGGAGTGGGCAACGACATGGCAAATGAGGTTTAATGTGGAGAAGTGTAAGGTTTTGCACTTGGGGACCAAAAACATAAAAACACAATACACGTTAGGAGGGGAACCCTTGGGGGAATCAAAAATGGAGAAGGATCTGGGAGTCTTAGTTGATGATAGATTAGGCAACAGCATGCAATGCCAAGCGGCAGCTTCCAAAGCCAACAGAATATTATCATGCATAAAGAAAGGGATGTATTCCAGAGATAAGACTATAATCCTTCCACTTTATAAAACTCTGGTCCGACCGCATCTGGAGTATTCTGTCCAGTTCTGGTCGCCAGTCCTCAGGAGGGATGTGTTGGAGCTGGAGAAAGTCCAGAGAAGGGCAACTAAACTGATTAGGGGGTTGGAGGACCTTACCTATGAAGAGCGGCTGCAATCGCTCGATTTATTTTCCCTGGAGAAGAGACGTCTGAGGGGGGACATGATAGCAATTTATAAATATCTTAATGGGGATCTCAGCTTAGAAGAAAAGCTGTTCATTCGAAGGAATTGCATGAGGACTCGAGGACATACAATGCGATTAGAGGAGAAGCGTTTTAACCTCAGGCAACGTGGGGGGTTCTTTACTGTTAGGGCTACAAGATTGTGGAATTGTCTACCACAAGAGGTGGTTTCTGCGGGTAGTATGGTGACTTTCAAAAGACTCTTAGACTTACATCTCAAGGATCAGGAGATTGAGGGCTATGTTAGATGATTACAGTCACACACACCTACACAGGTTGAACTGGATGGACTATTGTCTTTATTCAACCTCACCTACTATGTAACTATGTAACTATGTAACTATGTATGCGGCAATTTTGTATTCTCTGCCATCTAACTTGAAGCCGTGTATGGAACTGTTGTAATTGACTGTTCTAATTAAGGGTTCCAGGGAAAGTATAAAGAGGAGTGGGGAGAGGGGAAATCCGTGGCGCGTGCCATTATTAATATGGATATCCTCTGATAAAGAGCCATTGACTTTGATTTTGGCAGTGGGGTGATGGTATAGAGAAGCAATTCTATTAAGCATGTTTGGACCGAGCCCTATGTGTGAACATACCGAGAGCATATAGTCCCAAGACACTCCATTGAGAGGAGAAGGCCTTCAACATGTCCCTGTTGTGCTTTGTAAATGAGATTGAGTGCCTTAGATATATTATCCCTCGCCTCTCTGCCTGGCATAAATCCTACCTGCTTGGGACCTATAATTTTCGTTAGTAAGGGACGTAGCCTGTTAGCTATGATCTTTGCAAATATTTTCATGTCTTTATTCAACAACGAGATTGGCCTGTAATTTGAACAGTCTGACGGGTCCTTATCTTTCTTGGGGATCACAGCTATGTGAGCCCCGAGGAAGGAGGAAGGTATGTCTTGTTGATTGGATAGGGAGTTGAAGGTGTCACATAGGGGAACTGTAAGTAGTTCTTTAAAGGAATTAAAATATTGGGACGTTAGACCGTCAGGGCCGGGACTCTTCCCTGGTTTCAAACTTTTGATGGCAGACAATAACTCCTGCGTTTCTATAGGTCTTTTAAGTAGGTGGGTCTCAGATTCAGAGAGGTGTGGTAAGTTACTGTTTAATAAAAATTCCGTAATGGTGGTCGATTTATCGTGAAGGATATGGGGAGGTCTATGTTGTGCTGGTAAGTTGTAAAGTTTGGTGTAGAATTTGTGGAAGGTGTCCGCGATGGAGCGGGTGTCGTGTTCCACTTCGCCCTTTTCATTTTTAATACCGAATATGTTTTCCACCAGTTTAGCCTCCTTCAGTGCCTTGGCGAGCAACTTGCCACTTTTGTCTCCTTTCTCATAGTAAACCCTTTTTCTGAAAAAGAGGGCCCTTTTGTAGTCAGCATCGAGAAGGTCACGAAGTTCCCTTCTTGCGTCGTTTAGTTTTGACAAGCTTGTTGAGGCAAGAGATTGTTTATGTGTGGTATCAAGACTATCTATAGTGGAAGACAGTTCGGTAATTTTCTTCCCTTTTTTTCCTAGCGCCCCATTTGATTAGTTCCCCTCTAACCACGCATTTGTGTGTTTCCCAGTTTAGAATATGTGAGGTTGACTCTGGCGGGTTTGTCTCGAAAAACAATTTGATTGTGTTTGAAATGTCTGTAAAAATCTCTGGGTCTAATAGTAAAGCGGGGTTGAGCCTCCAGCTGTAAGTTTTTTCCTATCTTTCATCCAGGTTCATGTGTAGTGAAGTAGGTGCATGGTCTAATAAGGTCTGAATGCCTATGTATGCGTCTGTTAGAACCGGGAGATCTTTTTGGGTAATGAAGATATAGTCAATACGCGAATATTTGTTATGTGGGGGGGGGCAAACACCTGAAGGATGAAGGATTCTCCAAGCATCCACCATTAGCAGGGATCTTAATGCCTGCTTGATTCTCTTAAGGACCCTATAGGAGATTGCCGTTTTGCCATTGGATGTGTCCTGGAGGGGATTCAATGGGACATTAAAATCACTGCCCAGGATCACACAGCCCGAAGCAAACCCTTTCAACTCATCCATCAACCTGTTACAAAAAGAAATATGAGACTTATTAGGAAAATATACGTTCGCAAGCATTATAGGCTTGCCTGCCCATGAACCCTTCAGTAACAAAAAGCGACCCTCTGGATCTGCCAGGTGCTCCGTTACCGAAAGTTTTGCATCCTTACTCAACAAAATTGAAACCCCCTTAGTCTTAGCCAAGGGGTTCATGGAGTGAAAGGCTTTAGTGAAGTAATTATTTGTGATATTAGGAATGTTATTTGATTTAAAGTGTGTCTCTTGTAAGAACACAATTTTAGGGCAAATTTTCTTAAGTTCTCTCAAGGTTTGTGACCTCTTCTCTGGGGTATTTAGACCCCTAATATTATGTGAGATTAGTAGGGGTTCTCTGCCCATAGAGGTGGAGTAGGCCATGGTGCTGGAAGGGATAAGAACAAGTCTAGGAGGGTGAAGGACAGGGAAAGGTAAGGGGGAGTAGTGGGTCTAGGAAGTGGAAGAGGGTGAGGGGGGGGGGGATGTAAGAGAAGAGTAAGAGATGAAAGAAGAGTTGGTGGAGGGGAGTGTGGTGAATTAAGGAGAAGGAAGGAGGAGAGGAGATTTGGGAGGGATTGACTTGGAAAGTCAGGGAGTTAGATTAACACAACCTTTGACCAATGATGTCAATGGTTAAGCAGTTTAAACCACAAAAATGGGGGGGTTGGTGGGAGGTGACAGTAGCAAGGAAGGTATACTGTAAAAACCGTAGAAAATTCCAAGCGTGTCTCCGACCTTAACTTTAGGTAAAACACTAGAGAACCGGTCATCAACAACCAGTAAAACTAATTCAAGTATACCAACATTAGACACGGGATGTTATTCCGCTCACGGCTGCGAAGCGTTGAAAAAGACACTAAGCGGTTCATCATGCATGTATAGTGAATACAAGGGTGAAAACTTTTCATGAACTTGCATATGCCTAGTAGCTCAAAAGTGAACATTATAGGAAAGAAATAATATCTAGGTAAAACAGGGTGAGCATTACAAGGTCTACATTAGATCACATGTCTTCTTAGGTGGGCACTCCGCTCATGTGAAACAAAAACAAAAGGACAGTAAAGTTCTGTCAGTATTATGTGGAAGAACTATGAGAGAGTGCGAACAGTTAGTAGACTTGGGTGATCTCGAAAGTTCTACAATACTAGAAGGGCAAACATGTGAGTAAGTGTTTGATGACCCTTAGACCATTCAGTGCGGTGGCCATCCTGAAAAACCAGATTGTCTCCCAAAGTGTCCATGTATGGGATAGCCTGAACATAGACATTTCCCATGGTGTCAAAATCTTCTAATATGAGAGATGTAAAGACCATCATGTATAACCGGAGAATGTAGTGTCTAGTTCTCCTTCAACATATATATGGCACTGTAGGGAGGTAGCAGAATGAGACCCCCGAAGGAGTCCCCATTAACAGTTGAAAATCATGTAAGGTAAGGTGAGAAGTGTTCTGCAAAAAATTAACAACACAGTGAACAGATCTCATGCATCAATCTAGAAGTTGTCCGGGTCTTCCCTGTGTCTGGACTGTTTAGTTCTGGGAGAGGAAAAGCCTGAGTTGTTGCCATGTTGTCTATTTTGTCTGTCCTTCTTGCAAGTAGATTTAGGGGTGGCCATCTTCTCTGGTGACTGTGCATCTCTGAGAGTTGGTGCAGGCAGTTTAAATTCTGCATACCATTCCGGGACCTCAACAACCGGAATCTGTAAATTGTGACAAAACTCCGCTAGTTCATCAGGCATTTTAAGGGTGTATTGCCTGCCTTTATAGGTTGCCTGTAAGGCAAATGGGAAGCGCCAACGGTAGACTATGTCCTTTTCTCTTAGAGCACTCAAGAGTGGGCGCAGTGCTCTCCTATTATTAAGAGTGATCAGTGACAAATCCTGGTATAGGAAAATAGTCTCCTGATTAAACATAATAAGTTCATTTTGTCTCGCCTTTCTCGAGGATCTCCTCTTTCAAGGTGAAGCTGGTGACACAACAAATGACATCCCTTGGTGGAGCATTCTCGGCTGATTTAGGTTTAAGGGCTCTATGAGCTCTATCCAGTTCAATGGCTGCATCATCCGGTCTTTCTAACAGGTTGTTGAATATAGACTGTAGAGCAGGTCTTATTTGCTCAGCAGTGACATTTTCAGGTAGCCCCCGAACTCTTATGTTATTCTTTCTGCCCCTGTTGTCGAGGTCCTCTAGATGTCTATTTAGAGCAATTAGGTGGGTAGAGCGTGATTCAGTGACCCGCTCCAGTCTGGATATGGCTTTGTCCCTATGCACTCCTGCCTTTTTGTGGGTCGCCATTTGCTCAGACAGAGCTATTAGGTCTGATCTCAAATCAGTGATAGCAGACGTGAAGGATCTCTTGAGGTCTGCAGCTATGTGTGTCATCTCAGTCAGGGTGAGCGGTGTCTCAGAGCGGTCAGTGTCTCTTACCAGCTCCTCTGAGGGTGAGAGTGATTCGTCTCCTGAGTCCTCCTCGTGGCGTGCCGTCGCCATCTTGCCTGCAGATATGTTGTTTCTGCAGCTCTGCTTCGTTTGGAAGATCGCTGGTATATTCCATTGCGAGGAAGAGCCAGAAGAGCGCTGCGACTTAATGCTGGCAGAGGGCTTAGAGATTCTTCCCATTTTGAGTTCATTAAAAGCTTCAAATGCGGCCATGAAGCGAGTGTTCTCCTGGAGCTCTTTCTCTAAGCGTCCATGCTGTCTGCGCGCCAAGCCATGCCCCGTAAATTTGATATTGTTTGCACTGCAGGGTTTCTACAACACATTTTTTTTGTAGCACATTTAGGCCCTGTTCACATCTGAAGTATCAAAACACCCAACAAGCAAAATTCTGTTTATTTCAATGGCCCCTGTTCACATATGAGCATTTTGTCGCCTGAAGCAAAACAGCTGAAGCTCAAAAAAGTACATGAGCTTCTTTTTTGGCAGATTACAAGCGTTTTTGTTAGATGTCAATGCCTGCCTCCAAACAGCTGCAAAAAACGCCGGAAAAACACCTGAAAAAAACGCCCCCAAAAAAAGCCTGAAAAACGCCCGAAAAAAAATGACTGAAAATGATACGCTCAGGTGTGAATGGAGCCTAAGGGTTTTTTCAGAATCACAGAATGCTTACAGCCGTGAATTGGGAGGTATAGCAGTGATTGACAGGTGTTCAAGAGGCGCTACTGCCACTTCTTGATGCCTGTCCTTTTTTGTTTTTACTTATTTTTTCTAATTGCCAAGCAACAATTTTACATCGCTGGACCATGCCACAAATGCCTAAAAAACATATGACTTGTGGTTGTGGTGATGTCCTATTGATCTCAATAGGAGGGTTTAACAGGTGGTGACAACTGTCAATCTCTGCAGCTTGAGTTAAAAATGCTGTGGCTGCGAAGCAAAGCACTGCTGCATGTGCACGGCCCCATCAGACTGTAATGTTAGAATTCAGATTGGCGGCCGTTGTGTGAAAGAGCCCTTAGACTACCAGTTAAGAAGTTCTGCAGGCTGTATCAAGTGACTTAACATTCAAGTTTTCACAGTAAGTGAATAATCAATAACAACATGAAATTATTAAATGAAATAAGCTTTGCTCTCCAACACAGAGTTTACAAAATGTGATGTATGGCCATGCATTAGAGCTAGAAAGAAGCAAAGGGAGAGATAAAAATACACAGTGAGTGGCATTAAATGTGACAATAAAGTACACATTGTCGCTGACAATGTGATACTTGATATTTGATGTTATTCAGAGCTGCATCTTTCGATTATATGGAACATTATGAGCCACATATTATAATACAAACACCTTTATAATCACTTAAACACAGCCTTCAGCAAAACCCAAAATTACAATTTTTTTGTCCTTTGCTTGGTTGTGACCCATAGATAATAAAATTCCTTCACACACTATGAAATCCTTTTACATAATGTTGAAAAGGAAATGATAAGTGGAAAAATAACTCGATTGGTTCTAGAGGACTGATTAGTTATAGTGCAGATACACTGCTATATTTGCATTAAATGCAGCTGGAGAAGTCTTTTGGAATAACTAACAAATGAATACATGAATAGAAATGTATCATGAAGAAAAATAGTGCAATTTTAGGATAACAGTGTATTCATTATTAATTTCAAAACTGCTATTTGCATAACTCAAAGAGACAGAGCGTTCTTAGTGCTCGTTTAAATCTCAAATATGTTACGGACCCAAATGTGTCAGGACGCTTGTATTAAAAGGAATGTATAGTGGGTATATAATAATAAAGCCGCGCTTATCCTAACATAATTAATATCTAAAATCAATAAATAGAAGTGAATAAACAATAAATAATGTGCTTGATCAAATAATAAATGATTAATATATTCAAAGTGCTCCTAGTGCCATCCAATGTGTAAAAATAAAATATATAATAGCATGAATAGTCCGTGAAGTGCAAACTGCTGTGACAAAGGTGCTAAGTGCAAGAAGATTATATATAAATCCAGGAACGTCAATATATATACACTCTTCGTCCCTTCGACTACAAGTTCCAGCTGGCTAGAGAGACAGAAGAATGCTGGGCGAAGACATAAATAGCCTGGTTTGGGGAAGAGATCTTCCTCTTGAGACCACGGACTTCAGCTGAGAGGAGGGACATGGGCACTCTGAGGAATGTGAGCAGGCACCATGGGCTGGACGGCGTGGAGAGCCTTTAGCGAGTGAACTATACAGCTCTCTGATGGTTGAGTGACTATCGGGGGTCACACTTATCGTCTCCTTTACAGACCTTGCTGAATCCCATTGGCACCAAGTCGATGGCCAGGCACCCTTCACTGATTGCAGATTCTTCAAGAGGCTTTTCCCGAGACATCCTATTCCTTTAAACCTTGGTATTATCGGGATTGGTGAGCAGGCAGAAGCCCACCCTGAGTAAATCTTACAAAAGACACTGCATGCAGACACCTTTATCCCATCTCTTTACACAAAAGCTTCTGTCAGGAAACACTTTACATATGCTATCCACTATTGCTGCCCACCATTGCACAGCAATCCCTCTGGGCTCTTGTTGAGCTAGCTAAAGATTCTGAACACCTTCGCTACAAGGACTTCTCTCCTCTTCAACACCCCACACGAAAGACTCATTTCATAACATCTGTGCTCATTAAGGGAAACACTTACATAAATAAATTATAAATTGTGCTGTTTACTTTCTGGACCCCTAGTGTCAGGATTTTAAGGGAGCAGTTTGACACAGAAAATTATTTCTCCTCCCTTTTATACCTGGGGGTTATAAGTTGTTATAACCCCATAGTTTATTGGTTATCACCTTTAAATTATTGGGATTTTCTTTGCATTGTATATCCTTTGTATACTTGCCAAGAATAAACTTTGAGATTGAAAGTTACCTGCATTAACATTACTTTCTCTTTGCTGACTTAAGAATCCTTAGAAAACCATTAATTTTCTTTGCTAAAGTATGCTATCTTTGCAATTGTATTCCCTCTTTAAATTATATCTGAATATGTCAGGGTGTCAAAGGTGTCAGGAGGCTTGCAAGGTCAGGGCAACCCTTGGGGACAGACACATCCCTTTGGGGGTGGAGCTACACATTAATAAATCAAACTCTATGTCTGCTTTAACATAAGCAATGCATATTTTCAGCCATGCTGAAATAAGATGCTTGTGTTCAGAACTTGAATGAGCCATCAGAGCAGTGACTCATCCTTTTTTAGATGGCTGAGTTGAATGTTTCTATGAAACAGAGCTGCAATGCAAACTGTATTTTTCTCTGCTCAACCCATAGGAATGTATTTATAAAAAAATTTATTGTATTTTCTGGCATATAAGACGACTTTTGAACCTCAAAAAAATCCCCCAAAAATGGGGGGGGGGGGTCGTCTTATATGCCGAGTATGAAACTAGTAGGTAATTAAGTGAGTGTAATCTAGGTACAGTATGTACCGTAAATGTATTCACTTATATCTGTATTACCAGTAGATGTATAATCTTCTCATGCTGGCTATGCGGGAATCCTGCACCGGTATACTGTACCATAGCTTCATCTTCGTAATATACCGCACTGAGCCAATCACTGTGAGCAATGTATTCTATTATTGAATGCAAAGCCTGCTCGGATTTGAGGAGTCAGAGCAGAGAGAGTAACATAATCCTGCCTCTCTGACTCCACTAATCCGAGCAGGCTTTGCATTCAATAATAGAATACATCGCTCACAGTGATTGGCTCAGCGCGGTATACTGTATGTAGCCGAAGCTACAGCACATATGGTATACAGGTACAGGATTTCCACACAACCAGTGCCTTGAGAGATGATACATCTATTGGTAATACTTAGTACTTACAATACCTTGGAGATTTATTAGAGAATACATGCAGATGTATGCAGGGCTTTCATAGATTATGGTACACTTACTTAATTACCTTTGGGATTTTTATACTTACAATACCTTGGAGATTTATAAGAGAATATCTTTACGGTACCTTGCAGATGAATAGGGCACAGACAGCCAGAACTTTGGATTGTGAAAAAGGTGTGTCCGAAGTCTAAGCTTCGAGACAAGAGAAGGGTGTTTTTGGAGCTGATCACTTAGAGCAAAAGAGTGTGATAAAGTAGGTGCAGGAATCGGGGGTCTGTTTTTAGAGGAGCGCCAGGCAAGAAAGTCTACAGAATATTGAGGGACAGCCTATCGTTCCATGGCGATCCAGTCAGGTTTGGATCCTTGGGAGTAGATCATGGAATTTTGTGCCAACTGAGCTTTAGGACAGCAGTGGCCTTTTTTTACACAAATAAAGTGTATAATTTTGGATTGGAAACTGTTCAAATGTGCCCTTTTTATCAGGACAGGAAGAGATCTAAGTAGATAAAGGAGAGTGGGAGGAGGGTTATTTTAATTGTGTTAATCCTGCCTATCCAGGATAAGTCGTGCTTAGACCACAAGTTGAGGTCATCACCTAACTTCTTGTACAGGGGAGGGTAATTTGTCTCATACAGTTGGGCTATGTTGGAGGTCAAGTGAATGCCTAGGTAAGGGATGGGAATGTAATGCCAAGAGAATGTGAAATGTGTCTGTAACTGTTCTACCAAGGAGGGGGTCAACCAATATATTCAGGGCACTGGACTTGGACATGTTGACCTGCAGCCCGGAGGCGGAGTCAACATTTAGTAATTTAAAGATATTGGGGAAAGAGATCAGAGGCGAGGAGACAAAAAGGAGAAGGTCATTAGCAAACAGGACACATTTATGCTCGGTGGGTCCACAAAACACTCCCCGAATATCAGGATGATTTCTGACAACTATTGCCAACAACTCGATAGCTATAGCAAAAATTAGGGGTGAGAGGGGGCAGCCCTGATGTGTACCTTTCAATATATAAAAGGGTTAAGAGTAATATCCTTGCAGGGGCACCTGTGCACTGGGATTGGAATAGAGCACCCTCAGTGTTCCCAAGAAGTGTGGGCCGATGCCCCACCTTTCCAAGACTTCAAAGAGATATGGCCAGGCCACTGGGTCAAGGGCCTTCTGTAAATCGACAGATAGCAGAAGGCCCTCTTGCAGTGTTCCACTGTCCCAACAGAACCGCAGAATAGAAATTACATTAATTGCTCTCCGTATCTGGCCTGGGCCCTGTCTCCCAGGAATTAACCCTGCCAGGCCCTTATGCACATACCTGGCTTTAAAAGTCGACAATCTATTAAATACAATTTTAGTTAAGATCTTTAAATTATTATTAATCATGGAAATTGGTTGATAATTGCTAACATCGCTAGTATCTTTCCCTGGTTTGGGGATAACCGCCACAAAAGCTAAGTTCAGAGCTCTGTCAATAGGGATTCCTGTTTGGAGTGAATTAAATACCCTGACCAGATATGGGGCAAGGGTGAAAGGTTTTATAATAACAACTTGAGAAACCGTTGCGGCCAGGGGAAGAGCCACTCTTAAGATGTTGATCACCTCCAGGACCTCCAGTTCCGAAATCGGTTTCTCCAGACTGGAATGATGTTGAGAAGTAAATTTCGGAAGGGGGATATCGTGGAGGAAATCAGTAGAAATTGTGTTGTCTGCTTTGTATAATATGGAGTAGAAGTCTTGGAAAGATTGCATAATGCTTGCTGGGTTTTGGGCGAGATGGTACATATTTTTGTATAAGAGAATGAACGTGGTTTAGGAGAGAGTCTAGAGGCCCATCTTCGTCCAGTCTTGTCTTTTTGGAAATTAAAGCGCGCCTCTGACCAACTGAGACTTTTTTCGGCCTAGGTAGCTAGAGCCAAATTTAGAGTGAGACGAGCCACGTCCAATTAAGCAAGTGAAGTGTTTAAAGGGTGCTGTTTTTGTAGGATTTGCTTATGCTAATCAAGTCCAACTCCAGTTTGTCTATCTCAAGCCTTCACTCCTGTTTAAGTCTAGAAGAGGTCTGGATAATTTTACCTCTGATCACAGCTTTGTGGGCTGCCCATAAAGTTTCTGTGGATATGTCTCCAGTGTAATTTGTGAGGAAATATTCCTTAAGTTCTTTCTCTAAGATAGTGCATTGTACTGGATCACTGAGAAGCAACTCATTAAGTCGCCACAGAGTGAGAAGAACTAGAGCGTGGTCCGATAAAACAGTGTCTCTTATGATTGCCCTAGTAGAGAATGGGATAACCATGGCGGGAACAAAAATGTGGTCTTTCCTGGCATAGGTTTGATGGGGGCTGAGAAGTGAGTGTAATCTTTGGATTTAGGTTTGAGCTCCCTCCAGATGTCTTCTAATTCTAGAGAATGCAAGACCTTGGCTATTTGAAGACTTTGTTTCAGGGGCATCTGAGACAGGATCTATTTTCTCCAGATTTATCAAGGCATTGGTCAAAGGCAACAATGGAATTGCTGCAGATTACCAACACGCCTTCTGCATTGGCTGAGATCATTAGGCCAACATGGCAAAGAAAGCTACTTGACCTTGATTGGGGCATAATAGGAAAGGAAGGTATAGACTTCACTGCCAATGGAACCCGTTAGAACTTTGTATCTACCATTGAGGTCCCTCACCACCTAGATCAGAGAAAAATGTAAACGCTTAGAAAAAACCCCTCCATTTTTGTCCTCGGCATTAGCTTTTAAAAATTTGGGGTATTACTGGTGAATAAATGAAGGACTGTATTGGGCAGGGAAATGTGTTTCTTGTAGCAGTAGAATGTCTAATTTCTGTGAGTGGTAATGTTGGAACTTACATCTTTTGACTGGGGAGTTCAGCCCTTTAATATTTTGGGAAGCTATCCGGAGTGGAGAGGTGTCTGGATCAGTTGTGTCCATTGATCAGTAGGGGAGGAAAGCGCTTCAGGTGCCAGAGGTCTGAATATAGAGGTTCTGACTCCTCACACTGCTAGGTAAGTCAGTAAGACCGGGAGCTGGGAACTGGGATCCTCCTTTGTAAGACAATTCCTTGGTGACTGCAAATAGAAAAAAGGGAGAAGACAAGACTGGGGGAAGACCAGGAGAGATGGAGAGAATGAGGGGTAAGTAAAAAGGGAGACCAAAACAGAAACAAAAACGCCCACCCAAACCCAGTTAGTTGGGTGGGGACCAGCCTCCCCCATCTAACAAAAAAATTGAATAAATGTCCGCCAAGCCTGGGGACATAAACGTACTTCGGCAGGAGGAAATCTCCATCCTACAGAGGTAAATAGAGGAGCATTAAACCTGCTCCGGCCTTGAGCCCGCTAGAAAATCAAAGACCACAGTAGGAAGATCTCTTCTCAATAAAACAAAATAACCTAGAACAGCTAGTCTCTCATCAGGATCCTAATTGGCTGTGAAACCACCTATGTTAGGGTGGCACCATTTTCGTCCAGGAACTCAAGGTTAGATGGAAAACTGGGCGTGGGGTCCCAAGGTTGTTAACCCAGAAGACCTATAGAAAAAGCTAACAAGATATACAAAGTGCAAAGAAAAGCCGGTCTTACAGCAATGGAATACCCCCTAGTGGTGTAACAGCCCTGTCATCGCTACTAGAGCAAAAAGGGAACAACTTAATCTAACAAAACTTTAGATGTACTGTCATTTCCATGCGAAGCATGGATCACTGGGAGAAGAGAGAGGTCATTTCGGGAAGGGTGCAGGACTGTAGCAAAGACCCCACTGGGTCAGAGGCCCCCAGATCAGGGAGGATGAGCATCTTTCAATCTCTTTGGTTGTTGCTTCTGCCAAACAGAGTAAACAGACTTGGTGGAGGGGGCCTCTTCGATGAAACAGTGTTTTGGTTGGATGAAGTCGCAGGAGAGTCCTGAGAAATCAAGCCAAGCGGAAGCAGAAGATGTTCCCCATCAGGGAATGAGCAGAAACTGTAGGTTTTCTGCTGATAGATGAAGCTTAGACGAAAAGGAAAGGATGACCGGTATTTGATGGATTTCTGCGAGAGTGCTAAGAGAGGGGGTTTAAAGGTTCGTCTCTTCTGTATGGTGGTGGGCAAAACATCCGTGAAGATCTGTACACAGTGTCCCTGGATAGTAAGTTGGTCAGTGTTTCTGGATAGTTTTATGACTTCCTCTTTAACTCCGTAAAAGTGGAGCCTGACCACAATATCCCTTGGGAGGCCATGCGATGAGGAGGTGGCTGAAGGGCCCTGTGGGCTCTATCCAATTGCAGGCGGTGGCTAGGAATGTCTGGTAGCAGGTCTTTGATGAAGGAGCACACTGCCGAGTGAACATCTTTGACCTCTGATCCTGAAATTGTAACACCTGGACCTGATTTCCGGGTCATCTATTTTAGACAGGGCAGTGTCCAATTGATCCTGCAGGTCCTGATTTCTAGCAGTGTTTTGATTTGTTCTAGCCACAGTATGGTCAGCTTTTTGTTCTATGGCTTCAGTCCTTGCCTATAGATTTTGTAGATCAGCCTGAATAGCTGAGGTGATTTGTGTAGCAATCTGAGCCAGTCCTCTGGAAAGCATTTTAGAAAAGGTGGACAGCAATGCATTAAAGTCAGTTAATCAAGAGTCCTCTCCAACAGGAGTTCGATGGAAGCTGGGGAATGCAGGGCAGGTGCACTCACTGATGTCAAATATTTAATGTTTATTTGTAAAACAAAAATTGTATATACTATTGATTAAGAAAAAGAGATACGCTTTAACAATTTTAAAAAGGTATAAGGTTAAAAAAAAAAAAAAAAAGTAAAAAAGTATAACCTTGATTAAGGAGCAGAAAAAAAAAAGAGAATTTACCAGTTTAATTTCTGAAGCCCCATGGTGATGTGCAATAAAAAGATGTGTAAGATAAGGCAATGATATGAAGAAAATGTCTTATAAAATACAAAGGTTACCCAGCATGTAGTGCAGCCAAGTCAGCACAAAACACATAAAACTTTTTAACATTTAGGGTAAAATCTTCCACTTTTTATATGGAGGAGCAAGAAAGCTGCCCTTGGACAGCAGCATTGTTAACCTGAGGAGAGCTGAATGTTAGATGGACTAAATTAATGCCCTAACAGTTTTTAAGCAGTTACAGAAACATTTTCTTTCCTTTTGGTATAAAATGTTTAACCAAATAAATAAAAGCAGACCATTCTGTCAGTGTTAATGGTTTGTCTCAGCACGCTAATTGCTACTTCTGTGCACAGCATCGTCTGTTAAAACGAGGTGAAAAAAAACTGACTAAGGGCTTGTTTAGATTTGCAGTTGGGGAGGGGGGCATTAAAAACACACTGTTGAGGAAAAATTTAGCTCATTCCAACTACCAGGAAGGCAAAGGAGGGAGTGTTTGCATGCTAAAAATATTGCTCCAGGTACAACCCATTCAATTAAACAGGGAAGCACTGCAAACCTCCCACAAACTGAGTGCAACATTGGAGTATGGGGTTTAAACTGGTGAGGAGGAGACATCATATTGTCGCCTCACTGCTTGTCAAATGTCTCTAAAAAGCAGAGATGTATAGTAACTAAATAGAACTACTTCACTACTGTACTTAAGTACCGAAAGGCGGTATCTGTACTTTCCTAGAGTAGAATTTTTTTCTCCTACTTCCACTTTTATTTCACTACATTTTTTCGATGATTTCAATACTTCTACTCTGATATATTTGTTTTGTGCTGCATAGTTACTCGTTACTATGATAAAAACTACCACTGCCAGAACAGTAGATGGCAGGTTTCATGAAGCGCAAAACATGTGTATTATCAGTGCACACGAAAATAAATGCTACTGTATGTATAAATAAAAGCTGCATTTGAAATAATAAAAAACAATATGATGTTCAAACTTTTGACTTCTTTCTTTAATAACTACATAACACAGTACTTGTACTTTTACTTTCAGTACTTGAGTAGCAATTTTTTTTTTCAAAACTACTGGTACTTTTACTTTCAGTACTTGAGTAGCAAAATTTTTAAAAGAGCTACTTGCAGTACAAAAAATGTTGAATACTTTAGTACTTCTACTCAATTCACTTTTTGATTGAGCACTTGTACTTTTACTCAAGTATGGGTTTCGAGTACTTTATACAACTCTGCTAAAAAGCTGAACCTGGATTGCCTTTCAAAGATGAGATGTTTTAGATGCAAGGCTACACTTATTCTTTCCGACTGGATCAACAGGTAATAAAACTAAGTTACAGGGGTGACTCAGAAAAACATAGACTGTGTTAATTCTAGTAACCAACTGTTTCAAAGATGCCATTTTTTATTTTGCCCATAGTTACACTTTAAGGTCCTGGTAAAAGGAAATCGTTCACCTATTCATGGTAAGAATAAAAATGGTTCCCAAAACACGTGATGAATCTAGTGTTTGGGTTTGAACTTGGACTTGGACATTTCTCAAGCTTATGATGTGCTTTATATTCAAGTGACAGGAAACATAAGGTAATAATTTTATTGCCATCCCCTGATTCCTCCTCCACCCCTAAAACAAATTGCTTTCAAAATCAAGAAACCTTCCCTCTTAAAAATAGAATACTCACTTTGACCCTGGCTTTTGACTCTTTAAGTCCCTGGCTTTGCTGTGAGGCATGGTGACATCAGCCACACTTAGAAACATCACAAGCTAGGGCTTTAATATGTATTTTGTCTTTTTGGGGGGGGGCTCTGGGGCAGGTACTTGATCAATGGCGTTTTAAAGCCATTTGTGTTTTGAGAATGGGGGCTGGCAGAAAAGCAGACCTTCCATTTTTAATGGAAGGTCTGCTTTAACGGCTTCACCAACATGATGAATTGGAGCCTTCTTTTGCTAAAGAAGTTATAGGCATGAATGCTATATTTGCATCTGCAAACAGATTCAATGTTTATGTGCTTGAGGCAGCGCATAAAGCATATAGGTTCTGTGCCTGCGGCTTCTGAGCTGTAAATTCAGTCTTGATCGCAACCATTTTTTTGCTCCCACAGTGTGTGTGTTAATTAATCCACCCACAGCCCTTCAGAAATGAAAATAAAAAGCCTAGGGATAATTTAAAACTTGCAAAAAGGTAATATTCAGTATTCTTAAAGTGAATCTAAACCCAAATCCTTCAATCAAATAAGTTGTGAACATATCCCTGTAAGTCAAAAAGTGTAATCCTTTTTTCTTATATATCCTGCTGTCAGTTAAATTATACCAACAAGGTGTATTCACAGGTGCTTTTTTTTCTATGATATTCTACTGTATTTATCTAAAGCAATGTACTTTCCTGTGCATTCTTAAAACATAATTAAGGTCAAAACTCCTTTTTTTTTTTTGTCTAGAGGCTTTAGAACACCTGTCAGGTTTTTCTTGCTGTGTGCCCCCATTAAGACAACTCATCCTATTTGTCCTGTTTACTGTTATCACTGATAGTGAAAGTGAAAAAAAATCCCACGTTCAGGATTTGCCAGACTGAGAGTTTGATTCTTTCCACCTGACTCTGAAAGAAGTCTCCACAGTGTAGGGCAGAGAGATTCTAATGATCAGTGTAAATATTTATCATGTCCAAGGGAATCCCTGAAAGGGGGTGTCCAGCAGGTGGCTGGGTAGGCGATAAATATATGGGAAGCCTTGCCAGAGTGTTCTGTTTTCTCCAGATGAGGGTTTTGATTCTGGCTCTCTTGGCTCCTGGAGGCAGCTTTACTGAGAGAAGAAATTGCAGTCTGGGCCTCAGCAGCTGCTGGGCTGAGGTCCTGGAGGAGACTGCCAATGGATGTTTTCTGGAGGGCATTGCACTGAAGTCCTGGTCTAGGAGAGGATCTTGTAATCTCCCTGACTGAGTATCTACATGTGGCTGCTAAGTGGCAGACAGCTCTTGGATTACCCTGAGTAAAGACTTGCTGTGGATTAATAACTGTGCTAGTGCCAAAAGAGAACTAAGTGCCAGAAGTAGCTATATTGACTGCAGCTGTAGGGTCCTAGATATACTGGTTCCTGTTGCCTCTAGAAAAAGCTGCAATTAAAATATTAGTGGGAATTTTTTCCTTCCGTTATTGCTATTGATCATTTTGGAGTATCGTATGACTTCCCCCTAGACTGAGCCGGAAATGTCAGAGTGCATGGGACTGTGCTTGTGTCACTGGCAGCCTCTGCAGTACCTTGGGAGAACCTGTAGTAAGGGCTACAGGTTGCAGTCTCTGTACTACTTTGGGAGAACCTGTGGTATACACTACATGTGAGGCTTGTCTGGGATTGCCAGAGAAACTATGCATGGAGTGTGAGCACTGATATAGCACATTTCCATTTCTTCAGGAAACTAAGGGTTCTTTCCACTGAGAATGCCACTTTGTCAGGACCTTTGGACCGGCTGGTCAAAGCCCAGGACTAGCTGATGGATACAGGTGTGAGGCTGATGAATCAGACACTCTTTGCTGTGGGCACCATATGGGGAGAATATCACTTGTGCCTCAACTGCGCTAACTGCCAGACAACCATTGCATTAACGAGTGAGGAACAGCTATACTATATCTAATGCTGCACAATCTACCGCCTACCATCTTTAGGATAGATTAGAGCTCAGGGCTGGCAGAATGCCCCATGTACTTCATAACCAAGTATTGCTATGGAGCATGTCACTGCCGCTTTGTGGTTGGGACTGGAGACAGTGAGATTTGTCGGGGCAGAGTGAAGAAGACCATCTTTAGAGAGCTGGGCTAAGGCACACAGCTCTGCATCAGCAAACCAATGCCTGCCTGAAGCCGAGTATTAACAGTAGAGCAATGCAAAGTCATCCAAGTCAGAGTCATATTGGGGAGAGTAGTCCCTCGAAGAGAGTATACACTGGAGCTGGATACCGAGGAGGCTGGGGAAAGAGAGAATGTAAGGCAACTGCTAAAGAGTGCTAAGGAATTACACTTGAGTGAGGCATTTAGTGAAAGATGCTTAGCTCTGCCTACACTTTTGCTAGGGTCCTAGCCAAGGATGTAGCTCCCCAGGACTTGATCCACAAAATTGCAAATTCCTGTGTTCCATGAGGGAGAGGAAATACAGAAAAGTTGCCTTGTTTATCCAGGCTACAGAAATTGTCTGAAAGTGGCACTAGAATATGGGCTGGAGCATCCCTATGTGCCCAAGGCCATTAGGAATGAAGTTATAGAACAGAGGCAAGTATGGAGAGACAAGGAGGTTTAAGAGTACCTCAGTGTCCCGAAACCTTACAGGAACCCAGACTTCCTTGTATTCTGGGCAAAGACCCTGAATGTCATAGTTAGTTGGAGTTTGGGATGGTTCATCTACAAGGACAAATTTGTTATTTAAAAACCGGAACGATGGGACCAGGAGTGGTCCAATAATGTTTTAGACCCTGATGGAAATATGGTACAGGTCCCTTACCCAGACTTTTACAGATGAGCTGATGTGCTTTTTTTTTTTTTCTTCCCTTCCTCTCATCACTTGTTGCATCCCAAAAGACGGATCTTGCTGCTGTTTCCTAGCTGTCCTGGACACTTGAAGCTTGAAATTCAGGACTGAACTGTTGCCCAAAGCAGTGGGCAACGCGCATCTAAATACATATGATGGGCCATGCAAAGTTTTGATTACCTTGAATTTGTAATCTGATTGTTGCGGTTGATTTTTTCCATTTGTTTCTTTGTGTGTTTTTTTCTATAACTGTGCTGGATTTTGGTCTACAGAGCCAGTACAGAAAAGGGGGATATCATTTCTTTCTCCGCAAAGCATTCATGGACTATTGTTATAATTGCTGAAACTTGTCATAACTAATTATTAGTTAAGTAATGGAAGCTTAGTCTGGATGTATAGTTTTGCTTAGGACAACAATGATCAAAGGCGTGTCAACCAATTCACATTTAATATATTGCTTATACTGAGTTGTGCTTGCACTGACGTCTGCTTTACTAGGTGGCAGCAGAGTATTATAGGGAATAATATATGGACTTACTACTTAAAGCGGAGTTCCAGCTGTTTTTGTGTTTATTAAAAGTCAGCAGCTAGTAAAAATTATAGCTACTGACTTTTAATTAACACACACTCACCTGTCCCACGATCCAGCGATGCGGCCAACGGGAGCCTTGGTTCTCTCCCTTTTTTCCCAGCGGTGCTGGCATCACAAGCATAGGCAGCGTGTGACAGCTTTCAGCTTCACAGCTGGGTGCGCACTGCACATGTGTGAGTCGTGCTGCGCTTCGTTAGTGGCCGTGCAATCTTCTGGGACCTGTGACGTGTTATAGAAGGTTGCAGGAAGGGAGGGGGAGAGAGCTTCCACTCAAGCTCCCTAGGCGGCCCGAGCGGAAGTGGGAGCGGGTACCTATCAAAACTAGGTACCCACTCCCCCCCCCAAAAAATGGCATGCCAAATGTGGCAGGTCAGGGGGTCAGGAGCACTTAAAGCAGAAGTTCCACTTTTGGGTTGAACTCCGCTTTAATCCTCTATACCTTAGAACTATGTGATGTTTATGTGTTATTGATTCACTGGAGTATTGTCTCTGAGAGATAATGCCCCATAACATATTGTGATATGATGTATTTATTGCTCTGTTGTATATTGATTTTTTCACTACTATTAGCTAGTAGTAGGGCTCTAGCCAGCTAGGCTGTTTATTATGTGTGTTTGTAAGAGTGTCTGTCTCACAGTGGCAGATTGCCTGGTGACAGTCGCAATTGCTTAATGTTAACTGTTTCTGCAAAAAAACAAAGGATCTTTTATGTGGAATACCCCTCCCTGCATGCGGCAGGTGCTCCTACATATAGATATAATGGTTGCACTATAAATGTTACATATCAATGCAAACAAAAAATGTGACTACCATCTTTTTATTTCTTGTGGTCTTTATTTTCAGAAAATATATAATGTTTTGGGGTTTTAACTAACAGGTGGACAGCTGGGCCTGTTACCAGAAATGGAAAAAATTACCTACTGGCAGGATCAAGAGATAATAAAAATATGTAACAGAGGGGGCCGACAAACAAAGACTGTTGTGTAAATGCTATTGGCAGACTGACTACCTATTTTTTTTCCCATAATTACTTTTTAACATAATGTGCTCTACTTTCAATGAGTCCCACAGCTCCAACCTGCAGAGCAAAATTTGAAGCTTTTGCCGCCTCCCCATCATCTCTATCCTCCTGATGCAGAGGAACTGATGTGAAAAAGTGTCTAAGAATAATTTGGGAAAAAACACTTTAATGTATCATGCAATATACTTTGTAAAGTGCTGTGTATTATATTTGTGTTATGTAAATACTGGAGGTAACCTGCTTGACACTTTAAATCCCCTAAAACCCTGACTCTTACCTAATCCCTAAAATAAAACTAACTCCTGAAGAAGAAAACATAGCTTATCCTATGGTGGGAGCAGCCACACTTACAATCCTGCAAAGAAAAATAACAGGACGAAAAATGAACGTCTTATGTGCTTCCAACCCTGTAGCAAGTTTGGAGTTATTGCCATAAAAGCACAGCTCCTTGCATGTCTTTGCCGCACCACTACCCTTTTCCATTTATTGAAAAGCCACAATAGTTTTGGTAAACAAGCTGCTCTGTGAGGTATTGCATTCAGGAGTAGTGTGCAGATATATATAGCGGTATTTGGTAGGAGAACATCTACATTCTTTACAAAATAGTGCACACTTTGAATTTTATTGTTTATTTATTTTCCTGTGACACTAAGGCCCCTTTCACATGGGGCTGATCTGTCTGAGTGGAGTCCATCTGCTCAGCATGGGATCTCTCTGCTGATCCCCGCTGAGCAAGCACGTGATAGGTCCGGTCTACTCCTCTATGCATAATGGACAAAGACGGAGCCCGCTCTTCTCTATTGGGTGGTCGGATAGAAATGGACTGCATGTCCGTTTCCATCCAATTGTCATCCAATCTGACCTGCTGGATGGATGGCGAACATATCGCCATACGTCTGTATTCAGCGGACCTTGTGGAATCGGATGCCAGGTGGGTGTCCGCCTACCCATAGAGGACAATGGGTGGCCCGATCTGGTCCACCTCAAAAATAGACAGGAGGACCTGAATGGGCTGATTGTGTAAGTGGGGCCATAGGCTGGACTCACACCTTTGCATTTTCGCTTCATGCATTTTCTATTGAAATCGATAGAAACACCTGTGTCAGGATGCGTATCAAAGTACATCATGTTGCATGTCAATGTTTCATAGAGCACAACAGCGAATCTCAATGTGCACCAATAAACGTCATGGGCTTTGTCCTTGAATACAAATGCATAACATCATACGTTAACACACGTTGATGTGTTTTTATGAGTTTCCATTAATTAAGAAATTTAAGAAAAAACTGCATAGTTGTGAATAGGCCCTTACAAGAAAGCAAAATATAATGACTATTTTTCTGGCTTTCCATATTTTGTGAATAACAGGTTTTTAATTGCCAGATCCCATGCATGTCCGTACAATAGTGGTTTTTATAATTAATTATAAAATCAGTCTGAAGGAAACCCTGAACAGAATGATAAATTATGTAAATGTTAAAATGTCTGTAATTTACATACATCAAAAAAAAAAAAATGGAAATCCACTTGAGGTTCTCAAGTTAACAGTGCTTGTTGTTACACTGGATCATAATTATGCTTCATGCTGTGTGCACACTTACCTTCGTTAATAGTCTAATGTATGTTGTTTTCACAATCAAGAATGTAGCCTTGAAACGCGATGAACATAATTGGCACTCAGATATATAATATGAGCACACAATATACATAAAGCATTATTAAAACTTTACACATTTAACTAAGTGCCATATCTGGCTGCCTGAAGATTATCTCTTTTTTCTAGTGGTAAAAATATACTCAGTCTCCAGTTCAATTACATTTTAATCTATAATTCATGTTTCACATGAATGCATTAAAAATAAACACAAGCAGGAATATATTTAAAGTAGAAAAACTAGTGCTGAAAAAAAGAGATAAACAGTATTTAATCATCAGTGGGATTGTTGGTAAATGGAAAGATGTGATATTTTATAGGCTTTATTGGCATTTTTTCTTTAAAGGGAATCTGTAATGAGAGAATAATGGGGGCTGGCACTGATAAGCTCTTTATTTAAAAAAATACTAGTTCCCTGGCTGTTTTACAATTTATTTGGTTTCTGTGTTGTTTGAATCTATGACCCAGGACAAGTAAAAAAAGAAGGAATTCCAACACTTTTCTGACACTCATTTACATGCTTGTTTAAGGTTTCAAACGCATTTAAAGTGGCATTAAATTGCAAAACAAAATCTATTATATTGCAATTAAAAAATCTTTGATATGGTGGCTAAGTTATTTTTCTAAGGCCTTTTTTCCTTTATTTTTCAACCTCATTTAACAGACCAAGGTGTTAATCAAAAGTGGCAGATAAATGGTTGAGACAAATCTGTTTAGTCAAGTCCATCTAAATCTTCTAATCCATCTAAATATACCCTCTCCCTAGGTTAAAGCTGCTGCTGCCCAAAGATGTCTCTGGTGCTCCTCTATCCAGAATGGAGACACCCTAAGACAGAAAACTTGTTACTGAAAGGGTCACTAGCTAAAAAAAATGAAAAAAAAAAAATAGAAAAAGAAAGCTAATGCAGCCACCATGTTTAAGGATTGGTACGTTGCATTATATTACATTTTTGTTTAATAGGTGGGTTTAGTAGCCCTTTAACCACTTCCCGCAAAATTACGTACCTGTTCATTTTGAGGAAGTGGTTGCACCGGAGTGATGCTTGCAGCTACAGGCATCACCCCAGTACAGTTTTTTGGAACCAGCGGTCGGCTTTCATGTGATAACAACCGCTGCCACTCGGCAGATATCATAAGCAGTGGGAAGGGATGTCCCCCCTCCCGCCTCCTTCAGCCACTCCACCCAGGTCTCCTGTTCAACTGGGAGACCCAAACGACCAGCCGACACATCTGCCGGCTGGCCGGAGACCTGAACAAACCCGGAATCGGCTTTGATCGGGTCTCTGATGTAGTCCAGATGGATGGCAGTGGATGGAAAGAGACAAGAATGCTTTGTAGCAGTGGGAAGTCTCACACTGACCAGCGTAGAATGCACAGGCAGAAGTGATGTCCAGATTTGAGTAGGAGCTGTGAGCTCCGAGTGCGTAGCCTTGCCTTGATGGTACAGCCCCGACTTCCGATCCTCCGGTGACGCCACGTCCACCCATGAGTTCCATTCTTCTTACTGCTGCAGAGCATTCCTGTCTCCTTCCATCCACTGCCAGCGATTTAGACCCAACCGGCGGAGCCTGCAGGACGGTTCTACTTCTCGGGCTAAACACTAATTAAGCACCTTTCATCTTTGCATCCTGTAAGTGTTTTTAATCATTCAATATTAAAATATTACTTTAATACTACACTCAGTTGGTACACCCCACCCCCCCCCCTTTTCTTTACAAAACATTATAACATGTCTTCACATGCTGCAGTACTAAAAGCCACAGTTTAAAAAAAGTTGGTATTACAGTAGGGTAATAGAAGTATTGTATGCAGAAATGCTAACCATTATAACATAGTACAAAATATTACTATAATTGTTATTACGGCTAGTAAATCATGATGTTGAAAACAACTGTCCTGCTACTTGTTCTTGATTTGGGCATACCTTGGGGCTGATTTACTAAAGCAATTGCAATTCTTCATAAAAAAATTATATAAATATGCACTTTAGTTACCTAATCATATAAACAGCAAATGTATGTTATTTATTTTGACTGCACATAAATGTACAATTAAAGTGAATATATAAATAGTTTTTAGAGTGGAAATTCTCAAACAATTTGGTAAATCAAACCATTTACATATATTGTGATCAGTAAAATATTTTACCACAGTTGACACAGCAGTGTCACAGCAAAAGGCGTCCTAAGGCAGGGTGGTTGTTAGCACCTTTTAGTGAGTAAGTTATTTTATCTCTAGATATGTTACATATACAGTATCTCACAAAAGTGAGTATACTCCTAACATTTTTGTAAATATTTTATTATATCTTTTCATGTGACAACACTGAAGAAATTACACTTCAATTTGCTACAATGTAAAGTAGTGTGTGTACAGCTTGTATAACAGTGTATATTTGCTGTCCCCTCAAAATAACTCAACACACAGCTATTAATTTCTAAACCGCTGGCAACAAAAGTGAGTACACCCCTATGTGAAAATGTGCAAATTTGGTCCAATAAGCCATTTTCCCTTCCGGGTGTCATGTGACTCGTTAGTGTTACAAAGGCTCAGGTGTAAATGGGGAGCAGGTGGGTTAAATTTGGTGTTATCTCTCTTACTCTCTCATACTGCTCAATGGAAGTTCAACATGGCACCTCATGGCAAAGAACTCTCTTAAGGAACTGAAAAAAAATAATTGTTGCTCTACATAAAGATGGCCTAGGCTATAAGACGATTGCCAAGACCCAGAAACTGAGCTGCAGCACAGTGGCCAAGACCATACAGTGGTTTAACAGGACAGGTTCCACTCAGAAAAGGCCTCATCATGGTTGACCAAAGGAGTTAAGTGCACATGCTCAGCGTCATATCCAGAGGTTGTCTTTGGAAAATAGACGTATGAGTGCTGTCAGCATTTCTGCAGAGGTTTAAGGGGTGGGGGGTCAGCCTGTCAGTGCTCTGACCATATGCCGGACACTGCATCAAATTGGTCTGCATGGCTGTCATCCCAGAAGGAGGCCTCTTCTAAAGATGATGCACAAGAAAGCCCACAAACAGTTTGCTGAAGATAATCAGACTAAGGACATGGATTACTGGAACCATGTCCTGTGGTCTGATGAGACCAAGATAAACCTATTTGGTTCAGATGGTGTCAAGCATGTAGCTGATTGAGGCCAGGAAGCTGAAATATATGTCAGCAACATTGTAAAGTACATTACATATTATTGGTAATAAAGGTTGTCTCTCAACTTTTAAGTTCAATAAATGTGAACAGGAACATAACACCAAGTATACGTGTTGTGTCCAAATATACTTATAACTGATTTAGACCAGTTGACATTAACTGAGATTTTACAATGTATTCATCTCAATTCAAAGCATGCGTGCACACAAGGGTTAACCACATATAAGTGCTATATGAACCCACTGATGATGATTCATGATGACAGCAATAATAGTCATGAATGATGCCAATGTAGTAAATAGAACATTGAAATGTTTTATTCAAACTCAGTTCCATGTATGTATATAACAGTAGTACACCTTGTACAATGACCCCCGCTGGATCTGCAATGGTGAAGCCAAAATAGGGGTTAAAAACTCACAGCTTGGTGACCATCCAGTGTGTATGAAGGCATAAAACCAGCCAGGAATAATGCAACAGTGTGAACAGTTGTGACTTGCTCAGGCTGTGAGGAGATGATAACGTAATGCCTCAATCCTGGACTGGGCCGGATGGAAAAATGGTCACACAATGCCCGGCATAGGAGGCAAGGAGGATCGCTGTCTGTGGCCGCTCTGATCTTCCATGATGAGTGCCAACGGGAAGGGGGACCTGGACGTGATGTCAGATTCTGGGGGAAGGAGGACCAAAATGAGGCATGAATCGCTATAGAGAGACTTTGGACATGCCTGATGTAAAGTAATGCACTTGGGGACAAAGATATGAATTAATGTTACTCACTAGGGGTAGAACTTCTGGGGGAATCTAGGATGCAAAATAATCTTGGGGGCCTAGTAGACCACAGACTTAACAATAGCATGCAATTCCAAGCTGAAGCAAGCAAAGCTAACAGACTATTAGTATGCAATAAAAAATGGTATATACTTAAGAGATAACACTATAATCCTACTATTTTGCAAAACCCTAGTTCAGTTAAGTCTTGAGTATGCTGTCCAATGGTGATTCTAGCATAGGGAGAAAACTATTCAGTCTCAGATCAGTTTCAGATCACTTAAGTAAACACATGGCAAATCAAAGAAGTTGAATAAGAAGCAACTTAACCCTAAACTGCATGGGGGTTCTTTATTGTTAGAGCATTGAGGATATGGAACTCCCTTCCACAATTGGTGATATCAGTGGGAAGTGTTGAAAATATCAAAAAATGTTTGGATTGGCATCTTAGGGAATGCAATTTACAGGGATATGGGAAATGGTAAAGACAGAAATACATACACACACAAGCAAAAACACCCACCCAGGTTGGACAACTATGTAACTAGCCCACAGTAAGCCAGCACATTTTAGAAAGTGGCTGAATGCCTGGAGTTCATCTTTAAATTTGATATAAACTAAGAAAAGAAGACAACAATTAAAAGTAAGAAAACAGCAGACTTGCAAGACTGCTAAAACAGTTCAGTTCAGATTGTAAAAATGTAAAATGGTGTTAATTCTTTATGACTTCTTTAATGCTTTTTCTTAATGCAGATATGCATCTGGTACCAAAATATCCATAAATATATGCACTCTTGTAATCTAATGTATTTTATGAATATATACATAACTCAATTCCTAATTTAAAAAATAAATAAGTATTAAAATAAAAGGATAAATAAATAACAAATAAAAATAAGAACCTTTGAGAATCAGTATGAAATTCAGTTCACACATTCTTTTATACACCTATAGCTAAGCTTACGGATGTAACACCACTTACCCCTTTCTGAAATTATTTGATTGAGGAAAGTTATACGTTCATCCAATATTCAAGGTTCCCTCAGGAGAAAAACGTGATTCTTAATAGCTTAAAAATGTACTAATTTGCTGCAGGCAAATGAAGCCAGTGAACGGAGGCACTTCAAACTATATGCAGCCGATAACCTGCCAATATCATACTGTGACTCAAGAATGAGGACACACATTAAAGATGAAAAGAAAGTGTTTTAACAGAGCTACATGCTGCGAACCTGAAGATAAACAGCTTACAGGAAACATTTGTTAAGATTGTGTTGCTGACTTCTTATAACTAGAACTTCAACATTGTTTACAGGCAATAAGGTGTTAGCAAACTGTGTATTAATAGGAATAGACAATGAGGTCACTTACATAAGGAAAATTCTCTGTAAATAATTATTCTGTGTTAGTATCAAAATAAAACAATTTCACTGACCATTCTTCTGCCTTTCAGGCTATTATTTTGCTAGAATATCCAGCAGCTTTTTAATAAAAATCAACATGAATGTATTGCTCTGCTAATCTAAATTAACATACATTTGTAACTAACTTTAAATTTATGAAGATTCCATGTAATAGAGGATATTAAGCTACAACAGTTCATGTCCAACACAAGAATTCCTCCAGATTATGGAAAGTCTCTGGTGACCTCAGGCCTGGGGCTCAGGTGCTAGAGGGACCCTCTACAACACATGGAGGAATCCTTCCTGGAGGCAAGTGAGGAGAAGGTCAGCATGTCCAGGAGACCTCCTGAGAAGTCAGCCAGCTGGGCTAATGAGTGTGCTGTCTGGGAGGACTGTGAGAAGAGTTTGGGCTCTTTCACACGGGCGTTCCTTTTTTTTTTGCCCGATCAGGTCCTTTTTTTTTTTTTTTTTGTAACGGACACAGATGACACTTGTGTCATCCGGTCCGTATGTCCGTTTTTCATCCCATCCATTTGCGGATGAAAAACTGACATAATGCATGTCTATGTAAATACGGATGTCTGCGGATGACACCACTGACATCCGTTTTTGCTTCAGTTCCGTTTTTTGAAAGGAAGAAAAAATAGGGTTCTCCTCCGTTCAAAAAAACTGAACTGAACTGACAAAAATCGGATGTCAGAGGATGATCATCCGATGACATCCGTATTTACATAGAGATACATTATGTCCGTTTTTCATCCGCAAACGGATGGGATGAAAAACGGACATACGGAACGCCCGTGTGAAAGAGCCCTTTCAGTCTGGGAAGACTGTACAGGAGAGTTAGCCAGGAGAACTAGTGAAAGAGGTAGCTGCAGCCAGGTGGGCTGGCAGTGCCTGAAGAGGTGGTGCTAGGATTAGTAGCCACAGGGATATATGCTGGACACTGACCTTTTTGCTAAACACCAAGGGGGCTTCGGGTTCCTGTCTGTAATGGGCTGATACTCTAAATGTGAGTGAGATCTGTGTCAGATTAACTATCATTATGCCAGCTGGAGTTCTGCAAACAAATGTGCTAGAGAAAGTGAGGGGTGTATATAGACTGTATATAGGAGTTATCCCTGAAGTTGTTTGAAGACAAGTGGGCATCCCATAATACCCATAATACAGTGACTGTGAAAATTTGGTGAGCCTGGCTGTGAAGGGAGGGGGATCCCAGTTCACTATGGCTCTTTAGGGGGTGCGCTACACCTATACAACGACCACATGCAGCATCTCTTATTTTAGACGTTCCCTTAATTGTAATATTTTTGGGAGGTGAATGGAATTTCTAGCTATTGCTGAATCTATGGTGGATGACTGTGTTATGCTTTGACACTCACTAGTAATGTGGCAGATCCAACAGCTGTTTAACCAATTGCCGACCGCCGCACGACTATTTACGGCGGCAGTCAGCCCCTCACAGGCAAAGCGACGTAGGGCTACGTCGTTAGCCTGTGAGGCTCTAGGTAGCGAGCGCGCGCCGCCGGAGGCGCGCTCCCTCTCCCGCGCGGTCACGGACCCTCCCGCGCGTGTGCCCGGCGGACCCGATGTCCGCCGTGCACTCACGATTGTCCCTTACACCGGGAGAAAGTCAGGCGGCTAATGTAAACAAAGCCGCCTGTCATTCTTCCCTGTGTAAGAATGGTGATCAAACGGTTCTGCTATGTAGGACCGTTGATCACTGTTCTTACACATCAAGCAACAGCCAATCACAGTTAGAAACACGCCCCTAGGGACACACTTAACCCCTCCCTCTCAAAAAAAAGTTAACCCCTTCACTGCCAGTGTCATTTTTACAGTAGCATATGTATAGCACTGATTACTGTAGTAATGTCACTGGTAACCCTAAAAGTGTCAAAAATGTCAGTCAAGGGTTTGATCTGTCCGCCCCAATGTCGCAGTCCCGCAAAAAAAATCACAGATCGCCGCCATTACGCGTTAAAAAAAAAAACAACAAAAATGACAAAAATCTTTCCCTTTGTTAGTAAACGCAATAACTTTTGCGCAAACCAATCAAAATACACTTTTTGCGATTTTTTTTACCAAACATATGGTAAAAAAAAAATTGGCCTAAAATTTTTAAAAATTTTGATTTTTACATTTTTTTGGGGAATTTCATATAAAAAAATGTGAAAAATATTGTTATTTTTGCAAAATTTACACTAATTTTTTGTTTATAGCGCATGATCAAAAAATCGCACGGATGATCAAATACCACCAAAAGAAAGCTCTATTTGTGGGAAAAAAGGACGTCAAATTCGTTTAGGTACAGTGTCGCACGACCGCGCAATTGTCCGTTAAAGTCACGCAGTGACGAATCGCAAAATTGGCCCTGGTCAGGAAGGGGGTAAAATCTTCCGGGGCTTAAGTGGTTATCAACACGTGTATGCTGCACAACTCACATTTTATAAAGGCCCTTACAAGAAAAAAAATCACAAAAATATACCCTTTATATCCTCCCCCAAAAAGACAAAACCCCTAAAATCTAACCACACAAAACAAGGCCAGTACTTTTTTATAACTAGCAGAAAATAATAAAAAAAAACATTAAACTGAAGGAAAAAAGAAAAAAAAAATGAAAACTGCAGTAGGGTGGCACAGAGTCTATAAAGCAGTCACACTTGCTGGTAAAGCAGAAAAAAAAGAGTCCCAAGATGGAAGAAGGTGAATGGAACTGTGGACACAAGGCAGTACATAGGGTACTGTATGTAGCGCACCATGACAAGTAAAGCGAGCCGCTCAACTCTCCAACATTATTCTTTATTGGCTACATATCAAATGACACAGTATACAAACCTCTAATGTGTTTGAGCTACACAGCAGTCTGTATACTGTGTCATTTGATATGTAGCCAATAAAAATGAATGTCAGACAGTATACCGAGTGGCTGGCTTTACTTGTCATAGAATTATTGAATGAGAAATGATACATCCCAGCCAAAGCACTGGTCTTCAGCTATTGAATATTGAGGATGTAGTTGAGCTGGGATATGGTTCTTTACTTGTTGTATGTAGCTAACCACACTGCAATCCATAATGTAGCAACGTATAGCACAGTACAGTATATTGCACTACAGCACAGAACAGTATAGCAAAGTATGTCTCCCTACACAGATTTGCCATCTCTCCTAACCAACTCCAACACACACTGACAATGTAGCTGTTGGGTGCCTTAACAGTATAGGGCAGTGATGGCGAACCTTGGCACCCCAGATGTTTTGGAACTACTTTGCCCATGATGCTCAACTACACGGCAGAGTGCATGGGCATCATGGGAAATGTAGTTCCAAAACATCTGGGGTGCCAAGGTTCGCCATCACTGGTATAGGGAATGCAAAAAGAGAGAGAGAGAGGGCCAAGCGCCAATCTAAGTGAAGCAATCCAGGTTTTTTATTTAACACATAAGAAAAATGTTACTCACAAAGGGCCTGAAGAAGGAGCGGAGCTCCGCAACGCGTCACCGTTCTATCCCTCTGGTGTCTCAGGAAGTGACGTCACAGCCATCTGACCGGCGGACCCACGCTGCACCACCATCGCTGAGGATCAGCACGTCCCCTGCCTCGCAACAGGAGATCAGCGCTCGTCCTCCACAGCATCAGCGCTACTGCCGGACCGGACAGCCCACCCCGGATGTGACTCCAGAGACCCCCTACTGCTTTTAGATGCCTGCTTTTATGCACCCTTTGTGAGTAACATTTTTCTTATGTGTTAATAGATTCAGAGTTTTGATGGACTATGAGCCGGTTCCACCTCAAATCCAAGGTGGCTCTGAACCCAAACTTCATTCCTAGTAAATAACCAGCAGGTGTTTCTAATCTTTTAGAAACTGTCTGAAACCCTAGAGTATTTGTTATGAATTTTGAGGATCTTGAGAACGAATAACTTCCAAAAAAAAGCACATAAAGACGTCAGAAATAACTTGTTTTAAAGATGAATTTTAGGAATGGTATATTTTTACATATACATTTTGGACAAAGTGGAGAGTGGGACATCGCTGTACCCCCTCTCTACCCCATCCAATCAGAGAATCAACTTCTAGATTTCCAGCTTCTCGGGGCATCGGGAAGGTATAATATATATATATTGTTATATTGATCCAAGCTGGACCAATGTAAGTATGTAAAAATATACCATACATAGATTTAATATTTAACCCTGTCAATGCCGGGGTCTTTTTTCATCATTTTGCACATGTGTTAAAATGCACAATTTTGACCTGAAGAATAATTAAAATCCCCACAAAATACAGTACATATATTATGAAATTGAGGACCCAGGAAAATACAATAATAGTTGTTACATGTTTTATGTTACATGATATTAGCGTACAGGTTTATCAAACACATATTTTTGGTAAAAATACATTAATGTTAATTTTAGTGCACACCAGCATGACATACATTGCTTCCAGAATGTATTCACAGTGCTTCATTTTTACAACCTTATTCCAAAATGGAATAAATTCATTATTTTCCTCAAAATTCTACAAACATTACCCCATAATGACAACATAAAAGAAGTTTGTTTGAAATCTTTGCAAATGTATTAAAAATAAAAAATAAAAATGTACACATACATAAGTATTCACAGCCTTTGCCATGACACTCAAAATTGAGCTCAGGTGCATCCTGTTTCCATTGATCATCCTTGAGATGTTTCTACAACTTGATTGGAGTCCATCTGTGGTAAATTCAGTTGATTGGATATAATTTGGAAAGACACACACCTGTCTATATAAGGTCCCACAGTTAACAGTGCATGTCAGAGCACAAACCAAGCCATGAAATCCAAGGAATTGTCTGTAGACCTCCGAGACAGGGTTGTATCGATATACATATCTGGGGGAGGGTACAGAAACATTTCTGCAGCATTGAAGATCCCAATGAGCACAGTGGCCTCCATCATCCTTAATGGAAAAAGTTTGGAACCATGAGGACTCTTCCTAGAGCGGGCCACCCTGTCAAACTGAGCAGTCGGGGTAAGAAGGGCCTTAGTCAGGGAAGTGACGATGAACCCGATGGTCACTCTGACAGAGCTCCGGCACTTCTCTGTAGAGAGAGGAGAACCTTCCAGAGAAGCAACCATCTCTGCAGAACTCCATCAATCAGGCCTGTATGGTAGAGTAGCCAGACAGAAGCCACTCCTGAGTAAAAGGCACATGACAGCCCACCTGGAGTTTGCCAAAAGGCACCTAAAGGACTCTCAGACTATGAGAAACAAAATTCTGGGGTCTGATGAAACAAGGATCAAACTCTTTGGTCCTAATGTCTGCAGGAAACCAGGCTCCACTCATCACCTGGCCAATACCATTCTTACAGTGAAGAATGGTGGTGGCAGCATCATGCTGTGGGGATGTTTTTCAGTGGCAGGAACTGGGAGACTAGTCAGGATCAAGGGAAAGATGAATGCAGCAATGGAGTGCTCTGGACCTCAGACTGAGGGAAAGGTTCATCATCCAACAGGACAATGACCCTAAGCACGCAGCCAAGATAACAAAGGAGTGACTATGGGATAACTCTGTGAATGTTCTTGAGTGACCCAGCCAGAGCCCAGACTTGAACCCGCTTGAACATCTCTGGAGAGATCTGAAAATGGCTGCGCACCGAGGTTCCCCATCCAAACTGATGGAGTTTTAAAGGTACTGAAAATAATAATGGGAGAAACTGCCCAAAAATAGGTGTGCCAAGCTTGTAGCATCATACTCAAAGACTTGAGGCTGTAATTGGTGCCAAAGGTGCTTTAACAAAGTATTGAGCAAAGTTTGTGTATACTTATGTACATAGGATTTTTTTATTTTGAATAAATTTGAAAAGATTCCAAACAAACTTCTTTCACATTGTCATTATGTGGTATTGTTTGCAGAATTTTGAGGAAAATAATGAATTTAATCCATTCTGGAATAAGGCTGTAACATAACAAAATGTGGAAAAAGCGAAGCACTGTGAATACTTTCCGGATTTACTGTATTTCCCATTTTTTGGTAAAATATAAAACATGAGGTTGGGTCAAGTAAATAGGTAGTTTTGCACAGAACAGCCCTAATCCTCCTTTTCTTGGGCCCCAGCTGGTGGCCTTGGTTCCTCCTCTTATTGGTGTGTCACCATAGAAAGTTGCTTCCAATTATGGAACACTTGTGGACTCGATCTGGAGCCGCACTGCCTGCATCTTTTGACAGTGTGTCTTGGCCCAACCCCATGCTTCCTCTTTGCAGAATTTGATTGATAGCAGCAGGAGCCAATGGCTCCCACTGCTATCAATATGGCCTTGAGAAGAGAGAAAGTGTACAGAGATGTTGCTTTCAAGCACAGCACTGGATCTAGAATAAGCTTGGGTAAGTATAAGGGGGAGCTGCACACAAAATCATTTTTACCTTAATGCATAGAATGTATTGACAAAAAAAACCTTTTACCTTTACAACCACTTTAAAATTGAATGTATCTATGAAATGGTGACAAACTTTGATACCCAGTTTAGAGTTAACTGTGAATAACAATCCTAAAATTGCATGTGCAGTAGATTCTAATGTGTGATTCACTCTTCATTTTAATACCTAGGTACCTTGATGCATGTGTTTATTTGCGTGTATGTTTTTATCCACAGTATGTTACTCTGTTTTTAAACTTTTTTTTCTCTTAACTTTTTTGCTGTGACATGGGGTCCCCTTTAACCTCCCTGGCGGTATGATTCTTTCGGATTTTAGGTGCTGAAAGCGGTACCATTATTTTGCATGTAATTCTCAAGAATGAGCAGCCCAAACCAACTATTTACATATGATTTTTTTTTACTGTGCGTTCTTCTTTATAACATCTCGGGTATGATTATGATAAAGTTTGAAACACAAAATCATAAATTATAATATAATAAATAACTATAAATAAGTATGTATATATATATATATATATATATATATATATATATATATATATATACATAAAACGTACAGTAAAACTACAGGAAAGGGCACTGGGGGGCAAAGTAATGTGAATTTATTTTATTTTGTAATGTATCAGTGTGTTTGGTGTGTTTTACTATTTGAATTTGCCGCCGGTTCCACCCCCCTGCGAGCGTCAAGTCGCAGGAGACGGTAGCCGGGGCACAGAGAATCGGGCCACCGTACACCGCCAGGATACATCACTGGATCCCGGGGACAAGGTGAGTACCCTCTCTTCCAGGATCCAGCGATCTTCCTAGCGGTACCGCAAGTGTGGCTCGGGGTTACCACTTTTGGCACTGAAATTTAACACTCGGGAATACCGCTAGGAAGGTTAGGAGGTTTGTTAGACCTCTAATGTCACCTTTGCACAGCTATCCGTTATTGAATGCTTTATAGTCAGTGTCTGTCAAGTATCAGTATAAAAAAAATGGTGAGAAGGTAAGTGGCACTGCCCAGCATGGGTAAAGAGGTGTAAGGAGAAGGGTATGACTCAAAGATATAAATAAATATGATCACAGTGTGAAAAATCGTATACGTAATTAACAGTAAAAAGTGACTTGATGATGATAAAATGTATGATCCTTACCCAAAAATTAATATAAATAAATAAATGTGGCCTGCAATGGTGCAAGGGATGAGATTTGAGGGCTATAGGAACCACACCTAGCCCGGATCACAGGTCTACTACCCCTGTAGGGGTTTTTACTTCTGGTAAGTGCGGTCCTGGGAGTGAGGAGAGCACCGTTGACCCATCACACCAGCCACATTTGGAGAGTCACAGGAAGCACTAGAGTCACCTTCGGATGCGATTTAATATCAAATTGCACTGATTTAGCCCTGCACTGGAGCACTTTCACGTGCGATTTGGACTAATATAGAACTCATTTAAATACCACTCTTGATTGAGAGTTACATCTCACTTTATGCGTGATTTGGACACTTATTTTTTTGTATTTTTTGTGTGTGATTTTGTTTATTATATATTTTTTATGCTTATGCGGCTTTAAATCGCACTATTTTGCACCATTAGTTGCCTGTTACATAACCTGATTTTGACTGCACTTTATGTCCCACTTACCTTTTGATACTGAAGCCCCGTACACACGTACCGATGGTCGGCATACAAATGTTCCTCTTTTCTCCCCGGGATGTCGGTGTCTGCTGAAAAGTGCAAAGACAGCACAAGGACAGCACAAGAATTTTGTCCGCCGACTGCAGAAGTGATGTCATGTAATGGTTAACTTTCCCTGTGTTTTCTATTTTCTGAGCATGCCCAGTCTTGCAAATCTGCGGTCTGTCGGCCGAATTGTGTACTGACAGGCGAACAATCGTCCGTTCTGGTGTCGGCATACAAAAATTTTCATGTTTGCAAGAAAGACTTTTGTCCGCGGATTGTGCGCAGACATCTGTCGGAGGCACCATACTAACACGCGTACAATCGGCAGATCCTTCGTCCACCGACGTTTGTATGCCGACGATCGGTACGTGTGTACGGGCCTTTATTCACTTATTTACTTCTACACTCACATGCCCATTGGGCTTATTCATTGGTTGGTAACACCAACACACAGCCACTTCAGCACCTTATCTCTGACCCTGATTGTGATTTGCGCTTTAATGATTTAAATAGGGATATTTATCATAAATTAATTTATATCACTGAGTCATGTAGTCATCTTTATTGATCTGCACTTTATAACTTATTTTGATTTTCTTATCACAATCAAGTCACTTTTTATTGTGCATTTTACCATATTAAGTATAAGAATTTTATATTGTGACCGCATTTATTAATTTATATAAATTTTTGGGTAAGGATCATACTTTTTATCATCATCAAGTCACTTTTTACTTTTTATTACTTATAAGATTTTTCACACTGTGATCATTTTTATTTATATCTTTGAGTCATACCCTTCTCCTTACACCTCTTTATCCATACTGGGCAGCGCCACTTACCTTCTCACCATTTTTTTATACTTTACTGTATATTCTTTGGATTACAGATAAGAGGTAGGCTGCAGCCAGCATCTTACATTAGCTTCTTTATCCTAGCGCAGATCTTTTCCTTTTCTCTGTCCAGTATCAGTGTCTATAGCAGCCAGGATTGTGTTTATAAAACGAATGTTCCTGCCAACATAAGCCTTATATTGGTGGCAGCAAAAGGGTTAACACTTTTTACTGCTTCTTAAGAATATGTTATTAGTTTAATGTCCATAGTTTTAGCACATAGCTCTAAACTTTTCATTGCTTTGATCTCTCTGCCCTCTATTTAAAAAAAAATAATGTTAAAAAAAAAAAAAAAAACACAGATTGGGCACACTTCCAGTCAAGTGCCATCTTGGTGCACTTGTCGGCAGGATATTGCATCACACAGGGCCCCAATTGGTCTAAGGGTGGCACGTGACACGGCATTCAATTTTGTGCAACTTCCAGTTGCGCATTTCTGGCCGGATGCCATCTTGGTACACCAGGCGCTTAAGTGAGTGGGAGGAGAGGCCCACCAACATGCCGTGGGCACACCTGTGGTCCATTGGACACTGCCCACAATGTAACTGGCAGCCCTCTGAGGACTTATAAGGTATTTAAAGGTCTTCACTTTGTGCAGATTCCCGCTGTTTTTTGGAGCTGCAAGGTTACACATGGCATACTGATGGTGATTTTATGAAAGGTAAAAGATAACTTCTGGCTGCGTTAATATCTAGATTGGGATATTAGCGGCAGAGGTGTATTACCGTGTATATTTACTTTAGGGGGGTTATCTCTGTGTTATCTGCTAGGTCATCAAAGAGGGGATTTAATACTATAGCCGACCTCTCATTGATGCCCCATCATTTTTCATTTTTGAATATTGGCACCATCTATGCCCCATCATTGAAGCAGTCAGCATATATATCATCGTTTGCTATGGGAAGACAATCCTAGGTAATCCATATGCAAGCTATTTTTGTTTCCTCCCCATTTTCCAGTGAATTTTGTTTGATATTCTTTTATTTTGGTTAATTGGATATTTAGTTAATGTTTTTGGCATCTTAGGTACAATTGATGTATATTAGGTACCCTGGGAATCTTCTCGCATGGGTGGGCAGGCAGAGTGAACCAACAACATGGTATGTGAACCACCTAACTATATTCTTGCCCTAGTTTTTCTAAGGGTAAGATCTTTTTACTACTTTACTAGATGCATTTGTTGCCACACATTGGAGGTGGGTAATGTCTGCAAATATATGGTCTGTGCTTATGTACTAATTGTTTATTATCAATATTTTTTTTTTGTAGAAATGTTTTTATGATTGTGACTAAAACATTATTTGTGTAAATCCTGAAGTAGCAGAACATTTGTTAAATACGTAGACCTATTCTAAGGATAAACATTGCCGAAATGTGACATATAATATAACATATGTAGCAAGATTTCTAGGCCTATGGCCTGATGTGGGTCTGCCATTAGTACCAGAATCCTCTCCAGCCCATGTGAGCTGAGTCCCCAGGTGTGACAATTGAAACAGTGACAACTCCGGCAACTCCGGCATCTTTGTTTGTGTTTTTTTTGTTATAATTTAAGGGGATGGGAGAAGGGAATGAGTGGGATACTCCTTTAGGCTTGAACTAATTACAATTGCCTGCCAATGCTCACTGACTCTGAGAACACTCTGTAAAACAGAGGAAATGTTGAATCCCCGACCTATTAGTCCAGTAGATCCAAGACTGAGAACTGTAGAACTTCTGACACTGCTCCACTGTGTAAGTCTTTGAATACTTTCCCCCGCCTGGCACAGCTTGAGGTAGTATTTTGTAGAACTCCAAATAGCTAACACTGTAACTTGCACACGCAATACAATTCAGGGCCCAGACTGCAGGTGCCCCCTTTGCTCCTTTAACTCTTTAGGGTCCACTGACTATGTACCCCCTTTACAACTTCAGGGTCCTCAACCTAGGCACCCCTTTTACAGCTAGCTGACCTTGGATCCCCAAACCTCTTCCGGAGTGGTCACCTCTGACTCTAAGCAGACCCCCAGGGGCAATCCGCAGTACTCACGACCTGTGTAGGCTTTCCTGGGACTGGACCCCTCTCTCTTTCCGCAGGCTCTCGGCACACCAGATCCCCCTCAGCTCAACTCAGCACTCTCTGGACTCCCAGGTGACACCCCGAGACATCCACCTTCCTCAAACAGGAGGGGAGATAGCCGCACTCTCCTTCCTGGGACTCTGCTCCCGTCAAAGACACCTTGCCAATCACTTCCCCCAAACTTATACCCACTCCCAGAATCCCTTGCAGTGTAATCTGCATTCTGGGGTAGTTACAAGCTGGGATGTGTCCCCTGATTGGGCTTCCCATACTGCCCCATGAGAAGCTTCTCACAGGAGCCAGTGGGGATACTTCTCCCCTCAGCAGACACATCTGGAAGCCATGACACCCTGACTAGATAAATCACAGCCCTGCTGTTAGGCAGACAAGGCCCTCTATAGTTTTACCTAGCACCTATTTGTAGGGTGCTACACCCACCCCACATCAAAATAAGTCAGGTCCCTCTGACTCTGAGAAAGCCGCCTCCTATCAAAAACTCTGCCAAAAAGGATCAGGGGTATCCCACAAACCTGTAAAGGGCGAGAAGGGAAAAACGAATTTACAAAATAAATTAGCATGAAAAAATATATTTTTACATCTGCTGTACATGTATATAAACGTTTTTAAGGTGCATGAAAACTGATGCACCCTCCACCAACTGAACTCACCTGGTGGAGAACAACAAGGAAAAATATAATGCAAACATCCTGGCTGCTTAACTCTATGGTGGTCCCACCTGTATGAAGAAAGGAAGCAAAAGTTAGTCAATCTCACACATCACATGGAAATCACATAACATTTCTATATAACTGACAGTTGAATAGAAAGACCCTTCTTCAAAATTGCAAGGGCGACCTTTCCATTCCCTCCCTGACTGCCTCTGCCAACCAGTGTCTTGACACGCCGGGGTCCTCCTTTAACTTGGAAGAGCTGATCCACTCACACTAGCTATCTAAACAGAGTCCTCTTTATTGAAGTGACAGCGCCCCCTGCTGTCCCTTTGAGTACTTTAGAAAGCAAACAGGGCAGGCCACAGTCTCTCATGGCCTACAGTCCTGCTGAGTCAGTGGAACATCACAGGGGTCCAGCAGGGCCCCCCACACCAAAGCTCTTGGCCCTCACGAGCTTTGCAACAATTTCTTCTTCTGTATAGACTGTGGGTGAAATCTCACATAGCCATTTGTAATCCACAACAGACCCTGACCTGATGGTCTAAGAAGGTCTAACAATGCAACACTTGACTTTCCAAAGACCCTGGCCCGATGGCCCAAGGGGTCTATTTCACTTTAACAGATGCAACTTGAATTCAGCACTCTCTTATTGTATGAACAAAGATTTCCTTGGTCAGTTGTGGTAGCCTGCCAGCCACACAAATTTTCTTCTTGAGTCTCTCCTTTCTCCTCTAGCCACTGTTGGATACTGATAAATTGGGTTTCTCTCAGACATAGTACTCTGGATGAGGTATTTGAACATAGTCCCCATTTTTATTTTTGACCCGGATGGACCAGGCTTGTCTGGAACCATCAGGGCGCCGAACCTCCACCCTATCGATGTAGATGGAGCATCCATAGTACCACTGAACCTTGACCTTTTTAAATTTCTCCTTCAATCCTTCCTCCGGAAAATCTCGATACCTGTTTGGGACAAAGAGATAGTCCCAGATAAGTTCATCACACCACCAGTCTCTGTATTTTTCCACTTGTAGCATGACCTCCCTTGGAGCATATGGGTAGTCATAGCCATACTCCAAGACAACTTTCTTTTGCATCCACCTCTGCATTCTTGACAGTCTGGGGAGGGTTTTCCGGTACCTCTCTCTAGTGGAGAAAATGGGGTATGCACTTTTTGGATCATCTCCTCATAGGCAGTGTTCTGATCCCTGGTCCGTGCAATATTTCCGGGTGGGGTGAGGTCTGGGACCCTTGTAACATAGGCCTCACAGAACCCTAATTGCTGAGCCAGTTCCCCCCTCTCGATAGCCTCCTTGGCTTCCTGGTCTAGGGGTGCAACAACTTCGGGACCTGGGGAGCTACTTCTAATCTCCGATCCCCACTCCCATTCAGTCTCCTCAAGGGATCCCCAGTCATCCATGCCTTCTTCCACAGAACCATGCTTCAGATAGAAGGATTGGGAGTCCACTCGAACAGGGCAATTCTCACCCTCACTGCTGACGGGGGAGGAAGACACCTGGGCAATTTCTGTCCAGACAGGCTGGGGAATACTTATAGGGGTGGACTCCAGGATGGCCCTGACCGACCGTGCTTCGGACCAGGCCCCTACTGTTTGAGTTGCCACGGATCCCCTCCCTGGGGGGCTCTGTGACCGAACCCCCCTCCCGCAGACTGGAAGTCCACCGACTGCAGGCAGAGCCTCCATCTGCATCATCAGCCTGAAGATGCCTCTCCCTGCTCCGCGGAGGAACTTTGATTCGCTCTCTGTCATCTCCTGAGTGAGGCCTGTCTCCCACATAACTGCAAGCTTCTTGGGACGGCCCTCACTCTTCTCTGCCCTGAGCAGCAAATCTCTGCATTGCCCACATTGAACCCATGCCTGCACCCTCAGAGTAATAGTCGCACATTGAGGACATACCACTCAGAGGAACTCCCAACATACCACTCAGAGGAACTCCCAGCCTCCACCGGTGCATAGCGTGAGTCCGCCGTCCGGCACCATCCGGATACCAGTATCTTAGACTACCGGGGGATAGGGCGGGTAGATCTGCTCTTGGCTCTCCGCGGGGCTTTCAGCCACGGTGATAGCCATAGCAGGAACACTCTTCGCTCCTCTGGTGAACAACATATCTCCTTCTCCTACACATGTCTCCCGCACGGCCGCGTCCAGAGGAGGGGATATTAATAGAGTCAGTTGGGTCACTTCGGATTGGCCAGAAGTTCCCGCTATCTGAACCTATTCTCCATGTTTGGCGGTGACTCCTCCCTCTGGGCAGATCTGTACGTGGCGCACTTTCCTGCGCGGTACTGTAACTCTTCCCCTGCCATGCTGCTGAGCTTCAAACACTTGGGAAGTAACTGCAAAGCAGAGTATGTCACTTGCTAGACATACATCCGCCCACCTTAATTGCACTAGGACCTCCACTGCGCTTTTCTTGCCTAAAGCCAGCCGCCCTCTTTTGCTCGGTAAGAGCAGCATCCCGCCATCGACTGCACGGTCGATACTCCTCTTCCTTGCCACACACGTGCAATTAACATCTTCCATACTGGCTCCGGGACTAGCTCCACGGCCCTCCTCAGCTTGGTCGACTACAATCCCCACAGTATGTGTGCACCAGCCATAAAGAATAAATGTCCCGATATCGGCTGCACGGTCAACATTCTTCCACATAGTTTGCACCACCACCCAGCCCCTGGCACCTCTCTTCCCATGCCCCTGGCCTCCATTTTCACTGTCCACACTGGGACCTCCAGCGTCCACTTCTCTGTCCTTCCCTGGACCCTTGATGTCATTTTCACTGTCCACACTAGGACCTCCAGCGTCCACTTCTCTGTCCTTCCCTGGACCCTTGACGCCCTTTGCACTGTCCACACTAGGACTCCTTGCTATCAGGCAGTTACTGCATTCACGCATCCTGACATACTGGTCTCCTGCTTTCCACTTTCTGATAGCAGAATACATCTCATAATTCATATGAAGAGTCTTGGTCACTTGGCAGTCTTTTCTGGAGCATCTGCGTTGCCACAAATCTCAGTCCACTCTCCCTGCCTCCCACAGTCACAGTCTCACACCCGGCCTGATGCTGATGTAGCAGTTCCAGACACAAAAATAGATTTTTGGACTTTTTATTGTGCCGTTGCCAAGGGCAACAGGCCCAGTAGCTAATAGCAAAATCCCGGATGAGCCCCCAAATGTAGCAAGATTTCTAGGCCTATGGCCTGATGTGGGTCTGCCATTAGTACCGGAATCCTCTCCAGCCCATGTGAGCTGAGTCCCCAGGTGTGGCAATTGAAACAGTGACAACTCCGGCATCCTTGTTTGTGTTTTTTGATCCTGGAAAAATGCCCATTGGCGCTTCCTTAACCACTTACCGCATACTAACGTAGGTCTACGTCAGTAAACTTTGCGGTAGTGTACCGGGATGATGCCTCTAGCTAGAGGCACCATCCCGGTACCGTGGTTTAGAGCCGACGGTTGGCTTTCCGTCGGTACCGACCGATGCGGCTCGGGAGCCGCTCGATCGGTACCCGGGGGGGCGGGAGGGGACGTCCCCCCCCCTCCCGCCGCCTTCCGTGGCTTTGCCCGGGGCTCCCGTTCCACCGGGAGCCCCGAGCACCCAGCCGGCACGTCCGCCGGCTGGATGGAGTCCCGATGAATGCCGGAAACGGCATCGATCGGGTCTCCGATGACGTAACCCGGAGGCGGCGTCCATGACGTCACTTCCGGGTTACTGTGCTGCAAAAGGCGGCAAATTTGAAAAACGGCTGTATGCAAAAATGCCGTTTTCGGCGTTTTGCATACAGGGAAGTGTAGTGGAGGGGTCTAGGGTCTTTTAGACCCTCGATCCCTCCATAAAGTGTACCTGTCACTACATATTGGTGTCACAAGGGATGTTTACATTGCTTGTGACAGCAATAAAAGTGATCAGATTTTTTTTTTTTTTTTAAAACTTTAATAAAGTTAAAAAAATAAATAAAATAAATGGGAAAATAAAAAAAAAAAAAAATTTAGCCGCCCCCGTCACCGTTAGCTCGCGCACAAAAAAAAACGTATACGGAAGTCGAGCCGCAAATGAAATCGCTGTTCAAACCACACATGTGAGGTATCGCCGCGATCGCCAGAGCGTGAGCAATAATTTAAAAAAAAGAGCTACACTCTAACTCTAAACTGGTAACCGTTACATAAATTTAAAGCGTCGCAGATTGAGATCTCTTTTGACCGTAGTTTGTCGCGATCCCACGGGGGGGCGCAATTTTAAACCGTAACATGTTGGGTATCTATTTACTCGGCGTGACATGTTCTTTCACAATATACAAAAAAAATGGGCTAACTTTACTGTTTAGTATTTTTTAAAATTAGTGAAATGTGATTTTTCAAAAATTTTCCAAAAAAATGGCGCTTTAAAGACCGCTGCGCAAATACCGCGTGATAAAAAATATTACAATGACCGACATTTTATTCTCCAGAGTCTTTGCTAAAAAAATATATATAATGTTTGGGGGTTCTAAGTAGTTTTCTAGGAAAAAATACTGATTTAAACTTGTAAACAAAAAGTGTCCGAAATAGGGCTGGGGCTTAAGTGGTTAATGCTAGCCAGAGCCAGCCAACACTCACTGACTCTGAGAACACTCTGTAAAACAGAGGAAGTGTTGAATCCCCGACCTATTAGTCCAGTAGATCCAAGACTGAGAACTGTAGAACTCCTGACACTGCTCCACTATGTAAGTCTTTGAATACTTTCCCCCGCCTGGCAAAGCTTGAGGTAGTATTTTGTAGAACTCCAAATAGCTAACACTGTAACTGGCACACACAATACAATTCAGGGCCCAGACTGCAGGTGCCCCCTTTGCTCCTTTAACTCTTCAGGGTCCACTGACTATGTACCCCCTTTACACTTCAGGGTCCTCAACCTAGGCACCCCCTTTACAGCTAGCTGCCTTTGGATCCCCGAATCTCTTCCGGTGTGGTCCCCTCTGACTCTAGGCAGACCCCCAGGGGCAATCCGCAGTACTCACGACCTGTGTAGGCTTTCCTGGGACTGGACACCTCTCTCTCTCTGCAGGCTTTCAGCACACCGGATCCCACTCAGCTCAACTCAGCACTCTCTGGACTCCCAGGCGACACCCGAGACATCCACCTTCCTCAAACAGGAGGAGAGACAGCCGCACTCTCCTTCCTAGGACTCTGCTCCTGCCAAAGGCACCTTGCCAATCACTTCCCCAAAACCTATACCCACTCCCAGAATCCCTTGCAGCGTAATCTGCCTTCTGGGGTAGTTACAAGCTGGGATGTGTCCCCTGATTGGGCTTCCCACACTGCCTTATGAGAAGCCTCTCACAGGAGCCAGTGGGGATACTTCTCCCTTCAGCAGGCACATCTGGAAGCCATGACACCCCGACTAGATAAATCACAGCCCTGCTGTTAGGCAGACAAGGCCCACTATAGTTTTGAACCTATTTGTAGGGTGCTACACATATATAAAGTTATATTTTAAATTATATTCAATAAAATTGTGAATTTTTATATATTATTTGTTTGGTTTGATCCATAGTGGCTATCAGTGGTATAATTAAAGTCCCAATTATTTTTTGAATTCCTTTCCTTATGTTAAAAAGAAAAAAAACACTGAACAATGTCCTCATTCCTCAGAGTTTCCATCAACATGATAGGAAATTTAATAAAACCTACTTTTTGTTGGGTGTTATTATTTTGGTGTGGGTTCATAGTACAATTCTGTAGAGAACATTGCTGATATAATTATAAAAGTAATGTTCTCTGCAGTACTGAGGACCACCAACCACTTACACTGGAGTGGATGAAGTACCTCAGATTTCATGTTACCCCTTTGTATATACCTTGATTTTTGTTATGTATGTTGAGATCTGTTTAAAATTAGGGTTGCGACTTGATGAAGATGAGGGAGTGAAGGAGGGGGTGGGAATAATTTAAGAAGCACTCAAGCTTTAAGAGTCTTGTTAATTCTGAAAGACAGATATGATTTGCAAAAAGGACTGAATAGGCATGCTCAATATACACTATATTGTCAAAAATATTGGCCTTTGCACGCAGATGAACTTTGATGGTATCCCAGTCTTAATCTGTAGGATTCAGTATTGTGTTGGCCCACCCTTTGAAGATATAACAGCTTTACCTCCTCTGAGAAGGCTGTCCACAAGGTTTAGGAGTGTGTCTATGGGAATGTTTGACCATTCTTCCAGAAGCGCATTTGTGAGGTCAAGCACTGATGTTGGACGAGAAGGCCTGACTCGCAGTCTTCACTCTAATTCCTCCCAAAGCTGTTCTATCAGGTTGAGGTCAGGAATTTGTGCAGGCCAGTCAAGTCCCTCCACTCCAAACTCTCTCATTCATGTCTTTATGGACCTTGCTTTGTGCACTGGTTCGCAGTCATGTTGGAATAGGAATGTGGCCATCCGCAAACTGTTTCCACAAAGTTGGGAACAGGAAATTGTCCTAAATGTTTTGGTATGCTGATGCTTTAAGAGTTTCCTTCACTGGAACTAAGGGGCCAAGCCCAACCCCTGAAAAACAACCCCACACCATAACCCCCCCCTCCACCAAATTATTTGGACCAGTGCACAAAGCAAGGCCCATAAAGACATGGATGAGCGAGTTTCCAACACCATTAACTGACCTCACAAATGCGCTTCTGGAAGAATGGTCAAACTTTCCCATAGACACACTCCTAAACCTAATATAGACCAACAGTTAAATCTTTTTGGCAATGCTCACCAAAGACACAGTTAAAAAAAAGGATGCTAGTATTGAAGTGCTGTTTGCAAAAAGTATTTCTTGCATGATTGATTTAAAAATGTTTCCTCTGCAAAGAATGTCATTCACCTAGATAAATACATGCAAAGAGCAATCTGTTTGTAGGATTTCTCAAGAATAACTGGTTTAGATTTATCACTTTGTAAGCAGTACAATAATTTTACCTGATCCATTGTCAGCCAGCTAGCTTCCTAAACTTGCATGTCGCTTCTGTGTTCATTCACTATCAGTTATTGGATGTTTTATATTCAGAGTATGTCCAGATCCATTCTATTCATATACAAGCAGTACACTCCCTAAAATTAATCTCTGGACCTGATTTGTGTTTTAACAACCAAGGGAATCAGTAAGAGGTTTGTTTACCTACATGGGCACTGGTGGACATTATCTACAAAGTCACATTTGCATTTTGGAATTGAACCATGCTAATTCTAGACTGATTCTTGTTCTCTTGCAAGGAGAGCTTTATCAAGCTATGCATTATTTGACTTGTTACACATTTTTATATTTTATTTGTTATGCATGCATTATTTATGAGTTGCTTCTGCAGACCTTTTTTCAATTGTTGCTGATAAAAGTCAGCAGCAGATTTTATATCTACATTCTTTTCTACACAATGTGTTTTTAATTACTTTAACATTGCTGGTTTTCTGCCAAATGAACACTCTGATCACTTTTATGCATATGGTGTGTACTGGAAGTCTTGTTTTTATGCCATCAGTTTCTACCTTGCATTTTCCTTTTCAGCTCTGGGAAGAGTAAAATGCAGTACTGCTTTATTCTATAAAAACATGTGTACCATATGCTAATATTATATAACGGTTTGGAATGTTCATAAAAGCTCATTAACACTTTACAAGTGTAATATATTTATTCTTTTTTTAACCAGCAGATGAGTGATGACGATTTCAGTAGCACTGATTGAATCATTTGTATTATGGCAATGTTGTGCGAGAAAAATTTTAGGGTGCATTCTCACTACCACCTTGCAGTATTAAATACTCTAGCCATTGCGGCATCATTTGATTTTGGGGTGTTTTGAATGACACCCCAATGCATCTCATAAGTACACCTGTGTTACAGAGCATCACAATAAAGGCCTCTGGAACCTCCTTTCGGGAAGGGACTGCTGGAAGCATGGAATCACTGTAGGTGTGAACCCAAAAGGGAAGCTAAGTAGCTCCCTTAGGATTGGCTACAAAGACTTGAGGTGACTGGGTGGAGCCTGAACTCTAGGAAAAGACTACACTGGGGCACGTCCAACTGCTCTGAGTAGATTCTTTGCTGCAAAAAAAATTTGACAGTTTTTTTTTTTCTTATTCAAAAATGTTATTAGTTTAAGAGCATATAACAAATAGATAAGGATATGGAAGCTATTTCCCAAATACATAAAAATTGCATAGCACAGGGTTCAAACAGGAACAAAACATAATCTATCATGTTTGAAGTATAGAACTACAGTATATTGCAAAGGTGGATTTCAATCGGGGTAAAGGAAAGAGACCAAGGTCATGATTTCCTCCAGGACACCCCAAAAGGGATCAAACTGTGACCCGGAGGGAGACCATACAGTAAGAAAATCAACATACAAACTAATATAACGTGAGAATTATAGGGCATCAAGAAGAACTATGTTCCATTTGGAGCAATAAGATAATAAGAAAAATGTAGGCATAGGGTGTCCTCTAAAGACACCATAAAATATGTCACGCCGAGCGCTCCGGGTCCTGCAGCGTCCCCAGAGCACTCGAGGCGTGCTGCTTGTAGCGGCGCTCCGGTTACCTTCCCCGACTGTGAGCACCGCTCCCCCGCATCTCTCACACAGTCGGTCCACGCGGCGGGACGTTCCCGTCCGCGGACTCCACTCACCTCCCGCTCGGCTCCCACCCTGGCTTCCTCCCGGCGCGCGCAGCCCCGCTCCCTAGGGCGCGCGCGCGCCGCTGCTCTGAAATTTAAAGGGCCAGTGCACCACTAATTGGTGCCTGACCCAATCAGCCCAAAACATATAAAAACCCACTTCCCCTTCCTGTCCTTTCCGGATCTTGTTGCCATTGTGCCTTGAGAAAGCGTTTGGTGTATTTTCCCTGCCTGTGTATCTGACCTTCTGCCGTTGCCCCTGACTACGAACCGTTGCCGCCTGCCTTGACCTTCTGCTTCGTCTGACCATGCCTTTGCCTTGTCCTTCTGTACCACGCCTGAATCAGCTGTCCGTGAGGTTGAGCCGTTACCGGAGGATACGACCTGGTTGCTACCGCCGCAGCAAGTCCATCCCGCCTTGCGGCGGGCTCTGGTGAATACCGGTAGTAACTTAGAACCGGTCCCCTGGTACGGTCCACGCCATTCCCTCACTGACACAGAGGATCCACCCCTAGTGTCTCCTTTGGCCGACAGTCCAGACCCTGACAGTAGATCCGGCCATGGATCCCGCTGATGTGCCACTGCCTAGTCCCGCTGACATCACTACCGTGGTTGCCCAGCAGTCCCAGCGGATTGCTCAGCAAGGTCAACAGTTGGCACAGTTGACCGCCATGCTGCAGCAGCTTCTTCCAGCACGACAGCAGCCGCCTCCCCCGTCTGCTTCTGCTTCTGCTCCACCTCCGCAGCCGGTGGCCGCCGCCACCGCTAGAGTCCGTTTGTCTCTTCCAGACAAATTTGATGGGGATTCTAAGATGTGCCGGGGATTCTTGTCCCAATGTTCCCTGCACCTGGAGATGTTGGCCGATCAGTTTCCTAAGGAACGGTCTAAGGTGGCCTTCATGGTCAGTTTACTGTCTGGGAAGGCCTTGGCCTGGGCCACGCCGATCTGGGACCGCAACGATCCTGCCACTGCCTCCGTCCAGTCCTTGGTTTCTGAAGTCCGCAGTGTCTTCAAGGAACCTGCCTGTGCCTCGTCAGCAGAAACAGCCTTGCTAAACCTCGTCCAAGGAGACGCTACAGTGGGCGAATATGCTATACAGTTTCGTACTCTGGCCTCCGAACTGACCTGGAACAGCGATGCCCTTTGCGCGACCTTTAAAAAAGGTTTATCCAGCCATATCAAGGATTCTCTGGCCGCACGAGAGATACCTGTCTCCCTGACGGAACTCATCCAGTTGGCTACTCGCATAGATATGCGCTTCATTGAAAGACGTCAAGAACTTCGCCAGGAAAAGAACCTTGTTCGCAACAGGCGATATCCACGCCTGGCACCTCTCTTCCAGCAACCTTTGCAGCCAGTTACTGTGCCTTCCACCGAAGAGGCCATGCAAGTGGATCGGGCTCGCCTGACCCAGCAAGAAAGGTTCCGCCGGAGAGACGAGAACTCATGCTTATACTGTGCGAGCTCCGAACACTTCTTAAAGGACTGTCCAGTTCGTCCTCAGCATCAGGGAAACGCTCGCACCTAGTGAACGTAGGAGAGGCGTCGCTGGGTGTAAAGTCTTCCTCTCCACGCTTGATTGTTCCAGTACGGATTTCTTCTGCCCTTAAAGTCTCCTTCCCTGCAGAGGCCTTCTTGGACTCTGGTTCTGCAGGAAACTTCATTAAAGCCTCCTTCATCAACCGCTTTAGCATTCCTGTGATCCGTCTCGTCAAGCCCTTCTTCATTACTACAGTTAACGGAGAGAATCTGAACTGTACCGTGCGTTATCGCACAGAACCCGTGCTCATGACCATAGGGGTCCTCCACCAAGAGACCATTGAATTTTTTGTTCTACCGAACTGCACTTCTGACGTCCTTCTTGGCTTGCCCTGGCTCCAGCGCCACTCTCCTACCCTCGACTGGACCTCTGGGGACATTAAATCATAGGGGCCTACCTGCCACACTCGTTGCCTCAAGTCGGTACCTACTAGACAAGTCTCCGTCTCCTCACCATTGCTCGGCCTTCCTAAGGCCTATCAGGACTTTACTGATGTCTTTTGCAAGAAACAGGCGGAGGTCTTACCACCACATAGACCCTATGACTGTCCCATTGATTTGCTTCCCGGTACCACACCACCCCGTGGCAGGATTTACCCTCTCTCCATTCCTGAAACCAAGGCCATGTCGGAGTACGTTCAGGAGAACCTCAAGAAAGGTTTCATCAGGAAGTCTTCTTCTCCTGCCGGAGCAGGATTTTTCTTTGTTGCCAAAAAGGATGGGTCACTACGCCCATGTATTGACTACCGCGGACTTAACAAAATCACGGTAAAGAATCTCTACCCTTTACCTCTCATCTCGGAGCTCTTTGACCGTCTGCGCGGAGCAAAGGTCTTCACTAAGCTTGACCTCAGGGTCGCTTATAATCTCATCAGAATCCGTGAAGGAGATGAGTGGAAAACCGCTTTTAATACCAGAGATGGCCACTTTGAGTATCTCGTCATGCCTTTCGGCCTGTGCAACGCTCCTGCAGTCTTTCAAGACTTTGTCAACGAGATCTTCTGGGACATGTTGTATACCTGTGTAGTGGTCTATCTTGACGACATTCTAATCTTCTCCTCCACCCTGGAGGAACACCGTGGCCATGTTCGTCAAGTGCTCCAGCGCCTTCGTGTCAACCATCTTTATGCCAAAATGGAAAAATGTCGTTTTGAACGTAGCTGTCTTCCGTTTCTGGGATACCTAGTTTCTGGACAAGGTCTTCAAATGGACCCCAACAAACTTTCTGCAGTCTTGGATTGGCCACGCCCTTCAGGACTTCGCTCTATTCAGGGCTTCCTTGGATTCGCCAACTATTACTGCCAGTTTGTTCCCCACTTCTCCACTATCGTGGCGCCTATTGTGGCACTAACCAAGAAAGAAGCAAATCCGAAATCCTGGCCTCCCCAAGCTGAAGAAGCCTTTACTCGCCTTAAAGCCGCCTTCGCCTCCGCTCCAGTCTTGAATAGGCCCGATTCTCTGAAACCATTCTTCCTGGAGGTGGATGCCTCCTCTGTTGGAGCCGGAGCGGTTCTTCTTCAAAAGTCTGCTAAAGGAAAAAACGTCACCTGCGGCTTCTTTTCAAAAACTTTTTCCCCTCCTGAAAAGAACTATGCCATCGGAGATCGTGAACTACTAGCCATTAAGTTGGCACTAGAAGAATGGAGACATCTTCTGGAAGGATCCCTTCATCCGATCACCATCTACACTGACCACAAAAATCTCTCGTACCTTCAGTCTGCCCAGCGCCTTAATCCGCGCCAGGCCAGGTGGTCATTGTTCTTTGCCCGATTCACTTTTCAAATCCATTTTCGTCCTGCTGATAAGAACATTAGGGCGGATGCCCTATCACGCTCCACCGATGCCTCCGAAGATGAAACCGTTCCTCAACACATCATTCCTCCTGAGTGTCTAATTTCAACTGCCCCTGATTCACTGGCACCGGTTCCTCCAGGGAAAACATTTGTTCCTCCACGTCTTCACCTACGGACTCTCAAATGGGGTCACTCCTCTCACCTGGCGGGTCACGCTGGAATTAAAAAGACGACTCAGCTAATTGCCAGACACTATTGGTGGCCTTCCTTTGAGAAAGATGTAACGGAGTTCGTTCGGGCCTGTACTGTCTGCGCACGTGATAAAACTCCCCGCCAGAAACCTGCAGGTCTTCTCCTCCCTCTGCCAGTGCATGAACAGCCTTGGTCCCACATAGCAATGGACTTCGTCACTGATCTTCCCGTATCCCATGGCAACACAGTCATATGGGTGGTTGTTGACAGGTTTTCAAAAATGGCACATTTCGTCCCGCTTCCTGGTCTTCCTTCTGCGCCAAAGCTGGTGAAGCAATTCTTTTTGCACATTTTTCGTCTCCATGGTCTTCCAACACATATCGTCTCCGATAGAGGTGTCCAGTTTATCTCAAAATTTTGGAGAGCTCTCTGCACTCAATTAAAAATCAAATTGAACTTTTCTTCCGCCTACCACCCACAGTCCAATGGACAAGTGGAGAGGGTTAACCAGATCCTTGGTGACTATCTGCGACACTTCGTCTCCTCCCGTCAGGATGATTGGGTCGACCTGTTGCCCTGGGCCGAATTTTCTTATAACTTTAGAGATTCAGAGTCATCCACCAAATCTCCGTTTTTTTTGGTGTACGGCCGTCACCCGCTGCCCCCCCCCTCCCCGTTCCCACCTCTTCTGGAGTTCCTGCCGTTGATGCCTTGACCCTGGACTTCTCCTCCATCTGGAAAGAGACTCAAAAGTCGCTCACCCTGGCCTCTTCCTGCATGAAGAGACATGCAGATAAGAAAAGAAGAATTCCTCCTGTCTTTGCCCCTGGGGACAGAGTGTGGCTCTCTGCCAAATACATCCGGTTTCGGGTCCCCAGCTACAAAATGGGTCCGCGTTATCTCGGGCCTTTTAAAATCAAAAGCCAAATTAATGCTGTCTCTTACAAACTCCATCTTCCCCCCTCTCTCCGTATTTCAAACTCCTTTCATGTATCCCTCCTCAAACCCCTCATTCTTAACCGATTTTCCTCCAAGGTCATCGTTCCTGCTCCTGTCTCTGGGTCCTCTGACGTCTTCTCGGTGAAAGACATCCTCGCCTCCAAGGTTGTCAGAGGTAAAAATAATTTTCTTGTTGACTGGGAGAATTGTGGTCCCGAAGAGGGGTCATGGGAGCCCGAGTCCAATATCCTTGACAAAGAGCTCATCCACAGATTCCTGGGCTCCAAAAAGAGGGGGAGACCAAAGGGGGGGTACTGTCACGCTGAGCGCTCCGGGTCCTGCAGCGTCCCCGGAGCACTCGAGGAGTGCTGCTGGTAGCGGCGCTCCGGTCACCTTCCCCGACCGTGAGCACCGCTCCCCCGCATCTCTCACACAGTCGGTCCGCGCCCTGGCTTCCTCCCGGCGCGCGCGGCCCCGCTCCCTAGGGCGCGCGCGCGCCGCTGCTCTGAAATTTAAAGGGCCAGTGCACCACTAATTGGTGCCTGACCCAATCAGCCCAAAACATATAAAAACCCACTTCCCCTTCCTGTCCTTGCCGGATCTTGTTGCCATTGTGCCTTGAGAAAGCGTTTGGTGTATTTTCCCTGCCTGTGTATCTGACCTTCTGCCGTTGCCCCTGACTACGAACCGTTGCCGCCTGCCTTGACCTTCTACTTCGTCTGACCCTGCCTTTGCCTTGTCCTTCTGTACCACGCCTGAATCAGCTGAGGTTGAGCCGTTACCGGAGGATACGACCTGGTTGCTACCGCCGCAGCAAGTCCATCCCGCCTTGCGGCGGGCTCTGGTGAATACCGGTAGTAACTTAGAACTGGTCCCCTGGTACGGTCCACGCCATTCCCTCACTGACACAGAGGATCCACCCCTAGTGTCTCCTTTGGACGCCAGTCCGGACCCTGACAAAATAGGACCCGAGTAATTGGAAAATAGATGCTTGTGGCTAAAAATAATTGTATTTAAAGAAAACCATATAATAAGTAGGGATGATCGAACGGTTCGGGTCGACCATCGGTTCGACCCGAACATTGGCTGTTCGAGGTCGACCCGAACATTGGCTGTTCGAGGTTCGGCCGAATTCCGAACTTTTTGCTGAAAAAGTTTGGAATTCGGCAACCAGAACCGACCAAAATGCAATGGTACAGGAAATGGGCTTTAAAAGCCCGTGATTGGACCAGAACCATCAGTAAAAGCCAATTGAGGGGGCAGGAGAATGCTAGGAATGTGATTGGAGTTACTAGGGGGTCCATAGGCCAATCATTAGTGAATACGCCCCCCCAGTATATAAGATAGCCCCCGCCAAATTCCTAGCATTGTAATACAGGGACATGGAAGTGAGTGGAAGCAGTTCTGTGACTTCTGCTACAAAGTGTCATTTAGCAATTTTTAGTGTGAAGAAAGGGATATCTAGTGTAGTTAGGGTGCTATTTTCCACTATAGTTGGTTTTAATAATCTAGTTTCTGTAGGGAAAGTTTTAAGTGTAAAAGGACCATAGTGTAGTGTAGGGTTAACTGACTCTGACTGCTATGGCAGGGTGACAAAACCCTTCCATATCAGGGTGACCGCTATAGAGAAAAGATTGTTTCTCTTAGGTCACTTACAGAACAGCGATATGGCTTCTCGTCTGTCTCCCAGCTTTTTGCTGCAGGCATTTATAGGGCTTTATTGAGGACATGTTTGGAGTCAGGCATGACATCTGAACTTACAAATACATATAAGTGTGTGTGTATATATACCCCTATACAGAAGTTCAGATGTTTTGCCTTCCTCCAAAGACCCACGCTTACACACATATAGGTGTGATAGGAGCGGAGACATATTGGTGGTAATTATTTCATTAGCGCAAGCATAGTGTTCTACTACTTTCACACCTATATATGTGTATGTGTATATATACAGACATGGGTGTATTTATATATACCCCTACACAGAAGTTCAGATGTTTTGCCTGCCTCCAAAGACCCACAAAAAATGCCCAAAAAAATGCCCAGGTGTGTTGTTGCAGGCTTTTTTTTGGGCATTTTTTGTGGGTCTTTGGAGACAGGCAAAACATCTGAACACCCATGTCTGTATATATACACATACACATATATAGGTGTGAAAGTAGCAGAACACTATGCGCTAATGAAATAATTAACACCAATATGTCTCCGCTCCTATCACACCTATATGTGTGTATGTGTAAAAATACATATAAGCGTGTGTGTATATATAACCCTATACAGAAGTTCAGATGTTTTGCCTGCCTCCAAAGACCCCAAAAAAATGCCCAAAAAAATCCCAGCTACAAAAACGCCCAGGTGTACAGCCACAAAAGCAGAGTCCCGAATAGTCAGGAGCAAATTTGGCAATCCTGGCAGGAACCAGATACCAGTGCATGAGGACCTTATAGGAGGCTTCAAACGCAACAGTGTTGGTGGAGAAGGATTTGGTATTAGTCCAGATGTCCAACCATATTGTGTCAGTTATGGTGCGACCTAAATTGGATTCCCATTTTGCCACATATGTTGGGGGACCAATATAAGGTTTGGTAGGTAATTGCAGGTACAATTTTGAAATTAAGCCTCTGTCATGAAGCTCTGTATAGCATATATGTTCAAAGAACGATAGCTGATTCAAAGGGACATCTCTAGACATGTGCGTAGAATAAAAATGTTTGATTTGCAAATAACAGAATGTTTCAGAGTTGGGCAAGTGAAAAGTTTCACATTGATCCGGGAATGGTGATAGGCCTGAGGGAAAGGCCATGTTATACAAGCGAGTTAGACCGGTGGTGGTCCAATTGCAGAAAGATCTTGGGGAAACCTAGGCAGGATAGAGTAATGGATTTTGTAAGAAGGAAAGAAGGGGGTTGTGTGCAGACTGAAGTCCATATGTGTTTTTCACATTATCCCGGATTGAAAGGGTGTGTTTAGTAATTGGGTTCAGAGCAGGTAGGTAGGATTCAACCAGAGGAGGTTGGATACTGAATAGGGATCAAGTTCAGTAGATTCAATAGCTATCCAAAGTGGAATTTCTTTAGTGGCATGATATTTGGTAACGGGGGCAATCTGGGCAGCCCTGTAAAATGAAACAAAGTTAGGAAAATCTAGTCCTCCCGGACCTTGGGAGGAAACAAAGTAGACCTGGGAATTCGTGGCTGGGTGCGATCCCATGTAAATGAGAAAGCTCTACGCTGTAAGACACGGAAAAAGTGGGCTGGTTCCAAGATCAGAAGAACTCTAAACAAATAAAGGAGTTTGGGAAGAATTTACATTTTGATAGCACTAATCTTTCCAGTCCAAGAAAGCGGGAGAGAGGCCCAGAACTTCAATAGGTCAGTTATTTTCTTCAACAGAGGGGTGTAATTGGCTGAAAATAAGGTAGAAATGTTAGCTGTGAGTTTAATGCCAAGATACGAAAGGTGGTGTGGGGACCATGAAAGGGTAAAGCTGATTGAGCAAGACTGAGCTCACTGTCAGATAATGAAATGTTCAAAGCTGTAGATTTGTGGAAATTTACCTGTAGGCCTGATATGTGGGCAAACTCTTTAAGAGTGTTAGTAAGATTAGGTGCAGAAATGTGTAGGGAGAAGAGAAATACAAGCACATCATCAGCAAATAGACATAATTTGTGGTGGTGACCCCCCAGCTCAATAACTTTGATTGAGGTATTAAATCTAATATGTTGGGCCAACGGTTCAATAAATAGGACGAAAAGTAGAGGTGATAAAGGACAACCTTGACGTGTTCCCCATTGTACAAGAAAAGTATCCGATTTAAAGCCTGCATATTTAATGTAGGCTCTAGGTTTATTGTATAAGGCAGCAACCCAAGTCAAGAAATGGGGTCCAAACAAAGTTATTTAGTCTGAGCAATGATTTTAGCCAGGATTTTAATATCCAAATTCATAGGAGATAGGTCAATAATTAGACCAGATGGAATTGTCTACATGTGGTTTAGGAATCATACAGATAGTAGCTGTGAGGGAGTCCCTACCTAGAGAAGTACCATGAAGAAGAGAGTTAAAAGCATTGGATAGAAGAGGGACTAAAACTGATGAAAACGTTTGGTAGTTAAGTGCAGAGAACCCATTAGGGCCTGGTCTCTTATTACGTTTTAAAGTTTTAATGACCTCCAGAATTTCACCCTACGTAATGGGAGCCTCCATCAATTCCATTTGAGTAGCAGAAAGAAAGGGAAGGGTTAGATTAGAAAAAAAAGAGGTGGCTGCGTTAGGGTCTAATTCACTTTCAGACGTATACAATGTTGCAAGTTGAGATCTAAATTTTGGGAGAATTTTGACATGGTTTCTAGAATAGGTGTCTTTCGCAATTTTAAGTCGGATATGCTTAGAAGGGCCATGTAACACCTTAAGCATCCGAGCCATAGGGATGACTGGTTTATTAGATTTGAGATAAAGGTATGTCTGGATCTGCGAAGAGTTTTGTCTGCTGACTCGGTAAGAAATAAGTCAAATTCCAGTCTAGCTTTTTCTAATTCAAGTTTCCGGGCAGTTGAGGGATTGTGTTGGAATGCTGTATAGCAGTCATTAACAGTTGATTCTAGCTTATTACTAAGGGTTCTACGTTCCCTTTTAAAACAAGCCATTTAATGCATACCTATTCCTCTGAAAACCGGTTTGTGCGCTTCCCAAAGGGTTACCAGTGAAATTTCAGGTCAGGTGTGGCATTAAGAGTTAAATAATCAGAGAGGGCATTATCTAATTCAGAACAATGAGTTGGATTTTTTTTTATCGCTCATATACCAGGTGGAATCACGGGCTTTAGGAACGGTTGAAGTTAGTGTGGTACAAACTGCGCTATGATCTGACCAAGTGATAGGAATAATCGTAGAAGAAAGGATTTCAGGAGCCATGCCGGTAGAGAGGAGGATATGATCTATACAAGAAAAGGTATTATGTACATAAACGGTGCCAGACGTGTCGTGACCACACCCCCAAGTCGGCTTTTATACGATTGAATGCTGCAGCCTGTGTTATCTCCACTGTGTAATAAGATATGCCTGCTTGTCTCTACAAACATGTGAGTGTAATAACTTTTAATTAAAGTACCTTGGTTTTAAATGGTATCACGCTATGTGCCCTGTGTTCCCTTTTTACATCTTTGTGGTTCCCATGTGTCTTCCTGAGAGTACATTTTGAAGGTCTTCTCTGATAATCTGCTCCTAATGGGTTTAACCCCTTTATGCACATTTGGCTTATCCATTAGTTTGGAAGCCAACATCATCTGGTAAGAAGCCATATGTCTCTTTGCTTCACTGGGGGCTTCTATTTGTTTTCTCTTCCATGAAAGGAGCGCCGTCTCCACCCGCATGCTGGGACTTGTGGTTCTTCTATACAGTACAAATTTTTTTTTTACCATTGGATTTTCTCCTATTCATGGACTTTTCATATGGACTTCTCACTTTCAAAAATGTTTCTGGATTTATGTGCACATATATTTAAGAATGGTCTTTGATAATCCTTACTATTTAGCGCCACACGTTTTTTATATTAAAAGGAATTATGTGGATGTGAAAAATGAGCATATATCCTTTTGGTTGGAATAAGTCCCTCCATGAGTCAACCGGGTTGTATTGTATGAGTAATTGAGCTAAAGAGAGTCTTTTGGAGTTCAACGAAGGAGCTGCTGGGGATTTGTCCAAAAAAGGGGAGATAACTTGGTTTGAATCACCAGCGAATATTAATGTTACTAATTTTATGGGAGTCAACCACCTGTAAAAGATGAGATAGAAAGGGTGCAGGATTTTTTTGGGGGCATAATAAGATAAAATGGTGACAGCCATGTCCTTGAGATGTCCAGTGAGGATCAGGTATCGTCCATCAGAATCTTTTATCTCCTGTAGGAGTGAAAAGGGAGTGTTGCGGTGAAAGGCTATTAGTACCCCACGTTGTTTGGTGTTGTCCAAGGCCATATAAACCTGTGGGAATTTGGGGCTGAAAAATTTGGGGGTGGAGTTAATCAAAAAGTGGGTTTCTTGTAGACATAGAATGTGGGCCTTCAACCCTCAGACCCTGGACGTTTAATGAAAGAATCGTCAACGAGGCCATGATAAGGTGTCTAAAGACGTGCTATAAAATAAAGGGTAATACCCTGTGGAGGCAAGCCCCATTCCCGAGATCCAAAGAAGAGAGAAAGGCAAAATAGAGAGAGAAGGGGAAAGCAGGAGAAGAGGTAAGGCACAAAATAAAAATAAGCTATGAGGAAAAGACATATGTAAAATCATATATAAATGGTTTCCGTTGGTGGGTAAACAAGGGTTCCCCATCAAGGGAAGAAAGGTCAGCGTCAAGAGACCCATATAAATGGAACTCTCAAGGGCAACCAGTGGAAGTGCACGGAGCAACCCATGAGTGAGCAGACAACTGAACTATATAGTAATATCATATAATAAACCAGGAGGGCAGCAGAGCCCGGACTATGCCCGCAGACCCCCGATACACAAGAACCCCAAGGGGCACCAAACCAGCCAGCGGGGGTCTGAAGGCATAAATTAAGTAACCATAGAAAATATTCATGAGAGGAAAAAGAAAAAAAAATGTAGGTTGATTATTATGCAAAAAAGAAAAATTGAAGTTCCCAAAGCATTTTGACAGGAAGCGGAAATCTTTCATAATGGCAAAACTGCATAGTAAGTTGAATATAAGGTGGGCCCACGTAGTTGGTGAGGTCAAACAGGGACAATAGAGTAGTAAACCCAAAGAGAAGGGAGAAACCACAGCAACGTGGGACTACGGAATATACCGCTAGTGGTATCAGTCCATAGAGTCTGCCGGGTCAGGAGCTGGAGTGATGAAGTGACCACATTTATGCGGGCTTTGTCTGTCTTTCCTTCCATTGATTTGTGGATTTTTCTGTGGAAAGCCTGAGGTAGATTTCCGATGAGGAGTTTCGTTAACATGTGGAGGGTCCGTCAAATGTTGGTCCTGAAGGGTGGACTGTAGGTCCTCCGCCGAGTGACAGACATACTTGGTGCCTTGGAAGGTAAAGTGAATTGAGAAGGGAAACCCCATTGGTAGGAGATTTGGTGTTGCAATAAAACTTGGAGTAGAGGTTTCAAAGCTCTACGTTTGTTGATGGTGAGGGGAGAAAGATCGGCAGATTTGATAGGTATGACCCTGAAAGTTCAAAATATCTTTCTCTCTAGCTGCAGATAGGAGTTGCTCTTTCGTGCGATAGAAATGGAATTTAGCGATAATATCGCGAGGTGGACTGTCAGGTTTTATAACCGATAGTGCACGATGGACCCTGTCCATTTCTAATCGCTCAACTGGAATAGCTGGTTGCAGCTCTTGAAAAAGTGCAAGCATGGTGGCATGTAAATCAGTCACAGTTTCAGGTATGCCCCAAATGCGTAAGTTAGAGCGCCGTGCCCTATTTTCAAAATCTTCCAGACTGTAACAGAAAGTTTTCTTCTTTTTTTTTTTTTTTTTTTTAATTCTTTTTATTTCAGGTTTTATAAGATCGTACAAAACAGAGCCTATTGGGCATTCCCAGGCTCAATAAAAACAACAGTAACAAAAACAAGAAAAGAAAAAAAAAAAGTGAAAAAATGAAACCCCTTTCTATGTGTCGGTAATTTCTGCAGTGTAAGTTTGTGTATTATTCTCAATGCCATCCACTCGTGTTTCAAGGTCAGATAGTCTGTAACCCAGTTCTCTAATCTCTTTTGTGAGACTGTTAGTAATGTGGTCAGAGGATTGGGTAAGTAATTTAGCAAAGCAGGGGAAGCCATTTCTTTATCTGTATTTCCCTGCAAATTATCATTTAAATCCTGTTGAGCAGAGAGAGTCCCGGTAAGCAGGGAGGGAATGGAGCCCTGAGCGGGCTTAGCTGTGCTTGTGGAGAGACATGCTGAGGCTGAAATATAAGCTACAGCCACTGGCATTTTGGCGGGAACACGGGCCAGGGCTTCTTTAAAGGTTTTTTGTTTTGTTTTGTCCGAACAGCACCATACCGCCATGAGCCAAGGACTCTCAGATACATGTGTGGTCATTTGTGAGGCGAATGTCGTCCAATAAACCTCCTTATTTACCGGTTGTCTGCCCTCTGGGAGCAGAGCTTCACCTAGGCATAACCGCTTCGCCTGGTCCCGTGCATGCGCCCAGGTTTTTTTTTTTTCATGCACTAAGGTGCATTACAGACCATTTATGTTAAATGACATCACAACCCATATCCAGAATGTATTATAGCGTACCACAACATATAAAGGTGTACGTTTAGTAACCGGTGTTAAATGGGTGTTAAGTGGTGTTAGGCTTTATCACAGAGAATCAAGGTGATAATTTCCTAAGACGTGTTTAGTAAACCGTGTTAACTAAGGTAGGAACCAAATATCACATCTCTTCACCTTACGGTGTTATCTCTGTGATAACTACAGTGTTAGTATAGGAATGTACCTGTTTAGTAACCCGTGTTAGCTCAGAAGAGTCTTAAAACCAGTGTAAACTTGGTGTTAAATCTCCTGAATCTAACACCTAGTCAGACCAGGTGTTAAGGCCTTTTTTTCAGTGCAGAACAGGAATTTTACTGCTCATTGTGGTCAGTAAGTGCTTCAGGACAACACTATTGTAGACTGCAGGGTATGTGTTCATCTAGAACCCTGTGTCTGCAACATTCACATATCATGCATATAATAATGGCAGAGCAGAGGGGACATCTGTGCTGAGAAAGGAGAGCAGTAGTAGACCTCAATGACAGGGAGGTGCATATTTCCTACTGCATGAGACCACTATCTTAAGCCAGTCATACATGGACGGAAATTTGGCTGGTTCAGCACGGACCAACTGAAATTCCATCAATGTATGGGCAGGCTGGTTGTACAGAAGTTGAATGGTAGATGGACTTCTGTACAACCAGCCTGTCGGGGTTTTCCCCAATCAATTAGTGCTGCCAGCTATAGCCTGCAGTACTGATCAGTATTCTGACAGAGGGGAAGTATCCCTGTGGCCAGAACCCAATAGCTCAGTGGAACTGATTCCCCTGTCCACATAAATGGAATGTGTGAAAGGGTGAATCAAGTAATTTTTTTGTTTAACTCGGTGGTTGAAAAAAAAAACATATATTAATGTATGCCTTAGCATGTCTGTTGCTTGGCAGCTGACACGTACGATTGATATGTACTTTTAAGGGCCGATTCACACCATGCCGGCACATGAATCACACAGAAATGCACTGTGAGTTCCTGTACGATCAGAAGGCATGCAAAATGCATTCCATTGGTGATCTGCAGTGGGTGTCAATAGAAAGGTAATGACACCCCAAATGCAGGTTGGAAATGCAGTGCGTTTGCCCACACTGGATCGAACAGTACTTTTGTGCCATGCGATCTGGTTACAGTGCAGTTTAAAAAGTAGTGCATGCACTACTTTTGGTGCAGCGTAGTGCGATTTTAGCCCATTCAGGGCCGGTTCATACTAGGCCTACACATGCATCGCACAGAAATGAGCTGTGCATTCCTGTGCGATTTACATGTGGTTCTATGCATTAGTGTGAACCACCATGCGATCCGATTCTGCTGCGGACCAAAAAAAAGGGTCCTGTGCGTGTTAGATGCGATTGCGGTTCAAATTTAGCCATACATACTGTATGGCTGAATTTGCATCGTACAGAGATCGCATGTAATTTTAGGAGCAGTGCGCTCCGAATTACATGCGATCTCTGTGATCGCACAAATGTGAACCGGCACTTACTAAATTTGATGGGTGTTGGTTATATGTACTAATACAAAAGATTATAATATTATTACAAAAAATGTGATATGTGCCCCAACATCATAAATACACATTAAAATGAAAAAAAAAAAAAACAGAGAGTGACACTACTATTCCACAGTGACACACTAATAAAGAAAAAATATAAATTCATAAATAGAGTTGAGCGGACACCTGGATGTTCGGGTTCGACGGGTTCGGCCAAACTTTGCAAAAAAGTTTGAGTTTGGGACCCAAACTTAACCCGAACTTGACCCCGAACCTGAACCCCATTGAAGTCAATGGGGACCCAAACTTTTTAGCACTAAAGAGGCTCTTAAAAAGTAATGGAAAGGGCTAGATGGCTGCAAATGGCAGCTAATGTTTTTAAGAGCATGGCAAGTGCTCTGCAAACAAATGTGGACAGGCAAATAACTTAAAATAACATAAAATACATAAAAATAATAATCTTGATCTGGGAGGACGAGGTCCATATGGAATAGTAGGTTGAGGTGGCGGTGGAGGTGGCGGTGTAGGTGGAAGCGGCAGTGGAGGAGGACGAGGTAGCCAACACTGTTTTTTGTTTTTAATTACATTTTTTTTTAAATTAGGGTACACCCCAAAAGAGTGAGAAAGATCAAAAATACAACAATGGCTGGGTAAGGCCAGTATACATGTCTATTCTGCACAAGGTACGGACAAGTCCTGTGGGATCTATGCCTGGTTCATTTTAATGAACCTGAGCTTGTCCACATTGCCATGCTAAATACACGTTCAGATAATACACTAGTTGCAGGGCAGTGCCCAATTTGGAGACCCAGAAGTTGACGGGGGCAGACCTGTCATTCAGTACTTGTAGGTGTGTGCACACATACTGCTCCACCATGTTGGTGAAATGCTGCCTCCTGCTAAGACGTTCCATATCAGCTGGTGGTGCTGGTTGTTGTGGCGAGCTTTTCCACATTTTGGCCATGCTAACCCTGCCTTCTGAGGTGCTGCGCATCTACCAGCGTGAACTTGTACTCGCACATCTTACGATCATGCTCCAGTGAGGGCATTAAGGATGGTACGTAGTCCTTGTAACAGGGATCCAGCAGCGTGGTCACCCAATAATCAGCACAAGTTAGAATGTGGACAACTCAGCGGTCATTGCGGAGACACTGTAGCATGTAATCGCTCATGTGTGCCAGGCTGCCCAGAAGCAACGAAAAGCTGTCCTCTGTGGGAGGTGTGTCCTCTGTGGGAGGTGTATCCTCTGTGTCCTCTGTATCCCCCCAGCCATGCACCAGTGATGGCCATGAGTTGGTCTGGGTGCCACCCTGCTGTGAATCATCTTGTACTCAACTTGAAACATAAGTGGTTGGGCATCGGTGCGCTCAATCTCTTCCACTTCTGGGGCAGGGCTAGGTGGATGGCCCTGGGAAACCCTGCTAACAGAGTCATCAAAAAGCAGAAGAGACTGCTGCATGACTTGGGGCTCAGACTGCTTGGCTGATTTGCAAGGGGGTGAGGTGAAAGACTGATGGACATCGGCTGCAGGTGGCAACTCTGATCTTTTATCAGGAGACTGGGTGGGAGACAATGTGAAGGAACTGGAGGCACTGTCAGCATACCAGTTTACTATCACCTGTACTTGTTCTGGCCTCAACATTCGTAGAGCCGCATTAGGCCCGACCAAATACCACTGCAGTTTCTGTCACCTACTCGCACCTGAGGAAGGTTTTTCACTTGTGCGGTTCACTTGACCATGTCCTCTCCCTGCAACAGGAGCTCCACCAGCAGCACCACGACCAGGGCCACGTCCCTTATTTGACATTCTCATATTTCTCAATTTTAGGATCTTGTCCTAAATGGGTGTTTTTTGAATAGCAGAATAGAACAGCAGTATCTAAAGGGTGTATCTCACACGTACAGATACAGACTAGGCCGCAATTTAAGATTTTTCCCCTAAATGGGTGTTTTTTGAATAGCAGAATAGAACAACAGTATCCAAAGGGTGTATCTCACAGTAACATATGCAGCAAACGCTGCAAAATTAATTGTTTTCCCATAAATGGGTGTTTTTTGAATAGCAGAATAGAACAACAGTATGTAAAGGGTGTATCTCACAATGACAGATGCAGCAAAGGCTGCAATATTAGGTATTTTGCCCAAAAAGGGTGTTTAAAAGACAGAAAATTATAGCTGTATTTGTAGCTTAAATTGCACACTGACTAATGCGGCAGAGGCCCCAGATGGAGGGTATTGCCAAAAATTGGTGTTTTTTTTGAAGCCTGAAAATTATTGAAGTATTTCAAGCTTGTTTTTATCACAGATGCAGCAAGGGCTGTAAAATTGTGTATTTTGCCCAAAAAGGGTGTTTTTTTACTAACACAATATGACAGCAGTATAAAACACTTGAATTTGACACGTACACATGCAGCAATTGCTATAAAATTGTGGAGTTTAGCCCAAAAAGGGTATTTTTAAAAACCCAGAAAATTACAGCTATATTTATAGCCTAAAATGCACACTGACTAATTTGGCAGAGGCCCCAGATGGAGGGTATTGCCAAAAATTTGTGTTTTTTTTGAAGCCTGAAAATTATTGAAGTATTTCAAGCTTGTTTTTATCACAGATGCAGCAAGGGCTGTAAAATTGTGTATTTTGCCCAAAAAGGGTGTTTTTTTACTAACACAATATGACAGTAGTATATAACGCTTGAATTTGACACGAACACATGCAGCAAGGGCTATAAAATTGTGGATTTTAGCCCAAAAAGGGTGTTTTTAAAAACCCAGAAAAGTATAGCTATGGTTAAAGCTTAAAATGCACACTGAATAATGCGGCAGAGGCCCCAGATGGAGGGTATTGCCAAAAATGAGTGTTTTTTCAAAGCCTGAAAATTATTGAGGTATTTCAAGCTTGTTTTTATCACAGATGCAGCAAGGGCTGTAAAATTGTGTATTTTGCCCAAAAAGGGTGTTTTTTTACAAACAGAATATGACAGCGGTATATAACGCTTGAATTTGACACGTACAGGTGCAGCAAGGGCTATAAAATTGTGTATTTTAGCCCAAAAAGGTTTTTTTTAAAAGCACAGAAAATGATAGCTATATTTATAGCTTAAAATGCACACTGACTAATGCAAAAGAGGCCCCAGATGGAGGGTATTGCCAAAAATGGGTGTTTTTTCAAAGCCTGAAAAATGGGATCAGTGGGGTAACTAACACAGATGTGTTGTAGACACCAACACTTCAGTGGCACCACTACACTGTGTTACACAAGAATCACAGCACAGAACTACACTACACTACACTGACTGAACTAAACTGACTGAACACACAATCCAATGACTACCCTGCCTAATCTGGGAAAAAATACAGGGAAGCCAGTCGCAGTGTCCTTACCAACTGATGAGTCATCAGCCTGTCAATGGGTTTCCCCGCTGAAAGCTGAACAATAGAAAAAAACAAGTGCCGGTAAAAAAATAAAGAAAAAAACATAAACATATGAGATCACCTCTCATCGCCAGCTCTCTTCCTCACACGGAGACTGCAGTGTGAGGAAGAGGAGAGCAGATCACCGGTAAGGGGAAACAAAGGAATGTAATCAGGGCACTGATCACCAGTTCCCTGATTACAGAAGAGGGGAAAAAAATGCCACAACTGCCCACAGTGCCCGCCATCAGTGCCCACAGTCAGTGCCCATAGTGCTGCCAGTCAGTGCCCATCAGTGCCTGCTCATCTAGGCACTGATGGGCACTGAATAGCAGCACTATGGGCACTGAGTGTGGGCACTGATGGTGCTGCCCATCAGTGCCACCCATCAGTATCCATCAGTGCCACCCATCAGTGTCCATCAGTGCCATCCATCAGTGCCCATCAGTGCTGCCTCTCAGTGCCCATCAGTGCCGCCAATCAGTGCCACCTCTCAGTGCCCAGCAGTGCCACCTCTCAGTGCCCAGCAGTGCCACCTCTCAGTGCCCAGCAGTGCCACCTATAAGTGCTCATCAGTGCCACCTATCAGTGCCGCCTATCAGTGCCACCTATCAGTGCTCATCAGTGCGGCATATTAGTACCTCCTCATCAGTGCCACCTCATCAGTGCCCATAAGTGCCACCTCATCAGTGCCTATCAGTGCAGCCTATCAGTGCCCATCAGTGCCGCCTCATCAGCACACACCAGTGAAGGAGAAAAATGTATTTATTTTCAAAATTTACTCACAGAAAATAAGAAAAACTTTTTTTTTTCAAAATTTTCTGTCTTTTTTCTTTTTTTTTGTAAGAAATAAAAAAGCCAGAGGTGATTAAATACCACCAAAAGAAAGCTCTATTTGTGTGAAAAAAATGATAAAAACATCATATGGGTACAGTGTAGCATGACCGCGCAATTGTCATTCAAAGTGTGAGAGCGCTGAAAGCTGAAAATTGGCCTGGGCAGGAAGGGGGTATAAGTGCCCAGTAGGCAAGTGGTTAAATTGTAAACAACAAGTGTCAGAAATAGGCCTTGTCCTTAAGTGGTTAAAGGTTTTTCAGCAATATGAACAATTTCAATACGAACAGAGTCCAATTCCTAACTCCAACTACAACTGAGTGGCTGCCCAGGCATTTCTCCGAAGGGCGCTGACTGATCTAAGGATCCCTGGTGCCTCCGACAGACTCCTAAGCACAGCAGCCCTCATTCACAGCGTATGTAGTCAAGCGTGGGCCAAGAGCCCTGAACCCAGCCTTCTCCCATATTTATGTTACTCGTGAGTAGACTGAATCCAAAAAGCCTGGGAACTGAGCATGCATACTTAACTCCTTCCCCACAGTCTTGACCAGCCACTAACTAGAAATAAACAGCTTGCCTACACATTGAACAGAAAAGATGTTTAATAGTTTATACGAGGGACCTTATTCTAGATCTGTATCACTAAGAAATTCAGATTATTAGACATTTCAAGCTCAGTGTAATGGATCTTCCATTGATATCCCAAACATATTTCTCTAGGCATAAACCATGTCACCTGGTGAACTGATCTACTGGGGTTTAATTACTAAAGGCAAATAGGTTGTTCATTTTGCAAAAGAAATTGCACTTTGCAAGGTGAAGCTCTGATGACTTCCATCATCTTATCATGTGCAAACAAAAGTGAACATTTTTTTTTTTTTTTGCACCTAATTGAGAATTCTTTGCAAAATAAATGTTTGCCACATTCACTAAGCTGCGGAGAAAATTCCCTTGCAACATTTTTCTCCTGTGATACCAGACTAGATCATCAGATATCAGGCTGGGCTTCTCCAGGACAAAACAAGACTGCTCTGTGTTTCAGAGTATTTATACTGACTCCCAGCAACCTTCAGGGCCACCCTCCCTTAGATTGGCCAGAGCTGTATAAATATTAATGCTGCTATTTGAATTGCTCAACACCTATGTTCCAGAAAGGTCCACAGTTCTCTGGAAAGCAGAGAAAGCAATCAAACATGCAGCAGCAGAAACACTGAACAGACCTAACTAATCATAAACAGCTGCAACGATTACAGTGAGCTAGAACTAAATTTTCCTAACCCCAAAATTGCACCCACACTGATTACAGTGAGACAAGCTACATTTACCAACAACAAAAATACAGCTCCACTGAACACAGTGAGCCAGAACTAAATCTACCTAATCCTACCACCTATCTAGGAGGATGCTACATTTACATGGCAGATATTCAAGAAAAAATGAAACAACGGCGGTTCTTCAGCATACAATGTTTTTTCGAATTTGGTAAACCGTTTCTCAAATACTGTTCTCAAAATTAGGTATCAACCATTTTGTCAGGTAAATGTTAAATAACAAATAGGTTTGCAGAATACTACAGCTCCCTATATAGCTTTTCAGCGCCAACCTTATCTGTGGGCCAGGAAGAAAATTTCAGGATTGAATAATGGGGAAGAGGCCAGTAAATAATTAATTTCCTGTCCCCTTCCTTTTCTGAATGAACACAACGAGTGATCTGTAACAAACATTTCTGTGTTCATTCTAAACTGAAGCATAGTAAACTGTGTTCACTATGCTTCAATTAGTGAAGGAACAACAAGCCACTCCGCACAGAGCTTCCCCATTTGTTTACTGTTCAGTGCAGCTGAGGCTGCAGAGAAAGAGACTGGGCAATCTCTGTCTCAAAAGTGAGACATCAGGGGTCTGTTTAGACCTGATATTTCACCAAAGCTCCCCAGTGTGACTCCTAAAAAAATTGTTAAAAAGATAATAAAACATTATTGTAAAAAAATTATGTAAAAAAGCTAAATTGTAAAAATAAAAGTTACAAATAAAGGCGCATGCGTGGCTTCCGGACATGGCGGGCGCTTAGTGTGTGAGCTCCGGACCCTGCTGGCTCTCCGCTGCCCCTTTACAGCAATCATCCGCTACACAGACCTCAGGGGTAAGCTTCTCGATATCCCTAAACTCCACTGGTCCCCATGGGCAAGATTGGCCAGCAGCGGCAAGAATATACAGCGCCATTAGAGCCGCGCTCCCAGGCCGCTATGGACCAATTCCTTACTAAGCCGCAATCCCCGGCCTTGATTTCTCAACCCGATCCGTTCGCTACGATGGATCCTTTGCTGGGGCTGGAGAATTCCACCGATCCCTCCATGTCCACATCGCTTCGGGGTCCCTCACCCCGGCTGCTCATACACCCTGTGTTAACCCCTGCTATCCTGGACGAGAAGTTACAGGCATTGCTTCATCAAATCACACGCAACATAGCTGCGGAGGTGGGCAAGTTATCCCTGGAATTAAGGGGGACGATTACACAAATTGGGGAACGCACTGACACTTTGGAAACTAAATTTGATGATCTGGTGCAGTATGTGCAAGTTCTGGAGTAAGAAAACTCCTCTTTGAAGCATTCAGTCTCCCAACTTCAATTACAACAGGAGGACCTGGAGAATCGTGAAAAGTGCCAAAATTTGCGTTTTCGGGGTATTCCTGAAAATGTGGGGGATAACAATTTACGTTATTTGCTTGGTCTGTTTAATACTCTGGCCCCTAACATAGTGGACATTGATTGGCATTTGGATTGAGCCCCAAAACCACCCACTGGAGCTAGACCTCGAGATGATATTGTTCGTTTCCACTACTATGATAGTAAGGGGGCCTTGACCCTGGCTACCCGCAACAAAACGCAGATGGACTATAATGGTGCCAAAATTCAAATATTTAATGATATTTTGCCTATTACACTGGGCAAGCGGAGGAATTTGAGACCGGTGACTTCCCATCTGCAAAAACACTGCATCCCATACTACTGGGGCTTCCCTTTTCGCCTGGTCTATAATGGTGCCAAAATTCTAATATTTAATGATATTTTGCCTATTACACTGGGCAAGCGGAGGAATTTGAGACCGGTGACTTCCCCTCTGCAAAAACACTGCATCCCATACTACTGGGGCTTCCCTTTTCGCCTGGTCGTCACAAAGGAGGGCACCCAATACAGCATGTGGGACCTCCATGAAGCGGAGGCTTTCATCCGAAGCTTGGGCCTCCCTCCACTGCCTGATGAGAAGCTAGCATCGCAACATACCTTGAGCTGCCCTGTTCCAGCTACCCCAGGACGCCTGTGGACTCCCGCAAAGACCCCACAGCAAAAGACTGCTGCGACCCCTCTGCGTTCCCGTTTCCCCAAACTCCCAACCTGAACTGACTGGTTCCTTTGTGGGATTTCCTAGGCCTGCTGCCCCTGCGGCATATTTGTGAGCTTTTTGGCTACCCTGGCTAGGGTAGCCACTTTTTCCCCTCCCATTGGGGTTTCTCGTATTTCTAACTTTTTGCACTTTTTCTTTTTTACCCTTCCCCCACTGGAGTTCATCCTCTGGAGGCACCCGTGTTGCCCCATGAGATCCAAGGCTTTGGCCCTGGCTTCCTGAGATACCGTGATCTCTCAGGCTTTTTTCTGATGTTCCTGTTTGTCTTTTTATTGGTACATTCTGTGCTACTGTTTTTTACTTTTTTTTTTTCCTTTTCTTTATTTGCTAGACCCTTTTTGTTTTTGGTCTGGCTTCCTGCTCAAATACCTATGGATCGATGCCTCTGTGTCTTGTCCTTGGACATGCCGCAGACTGCATCGGGAGATATTCATCGCTTGTTTGAATATTGTTTAGTCTATGCAATTGATATTTTGTTCAATGCTTGTGTCCACTGTTCAGCCTCCCAGTCGTCATGGCTTTGAGATTTCTCTCTTACAATGTGAAAGGTCTGAACTCTGTACAGAAGTGTTGGTTGGCGCTTAAAGAGTTTCGCTCCTCTGGGGCAGATATCATATTGATTCAGGAGACACATTTCCGTCCTGAAGGCTCCTTTAAATTTGCCTCCAAATACTTCCCCACCTTATATGTAGCCTCTTATCCGACTGGTAAGGCAGGTGTAGCAGTGTTGATTAGAAAGTCTTGCCCCATTCGGGTCAGGGAGTCTCTTCTTGACCCCCATGGAAGATTTATTGCATTGGTCTGTGATTATTTGTCGACCCCCTTCACGGTGATTAACCTTTATGCTCCCAACTCTGGCCAACTGGAATTCCTGGACGGAGTCTTCCAGTCCACCTCTCATCTCTCACAGCCGTTTACGGTTGTGGGTGGTGATTTTATTCTCGTAATGTCCCCCTATAGAGATCGGCATTCACTCCATAGAGATGCTCCTTCCCGGTGACTCTTGTCTCAGGCTAAAGCTTTTCGCAAGAGTATCCAGTCCCATAGGCTTTTTGATTCTTGGCGAATCAAACATCCTACCCATAGACAATTTTAGCTTTACTTGGCTGCACATAAGATGCATTCTAGACTTGACCATTTTCTCATTTCTGCCCCTCTCATACCGTGTGGTTGCCTCTGACATTCTCCCCATCACCTGGTCAGATCATGCTCCCATTACTTTTGCAGTATCCCTGATTTCTTCTCCCCCAAATGCTTGCCATTGGAGCTTAAATGACCGTCTCCTTCAGAACCAGGAGATTTGGGACCGACTAACCGAGGGCCTGGAGGAATTTTTCGTTTTGAATGAAGGTTCAGTTGACGAGGTTTCCAGAGGCCCACAAAGCCTTTTTCCATGGTTCGTGTATGGCTGAGGGTTCACGCTTAAAAAGGGAGGCTGAGAGTCTTAGGTCCTCTCTCATGGCTGACCTATGGTCGGCGTAATCCCGTCTTATGGGCTCTCCCTCAGTGTCAGCACTTCGTAAAATGGTGTGCTTTAGGGAACGCATTAAGGCATTGGAGATGTCTAGGAATCTGGCTAAGTCCTTGATGTGGGCTTGCCAGCGTTTTTATGAATATTCTAACAAACCTCATAGGATGTTGGTTAATAAGCTTCGGCCTCGGCCCTTTCACTCGGTCCCGGACCTCTTGCTTCAGCCTAATGGTGATGAACTTGCCGCTACTGTTAAAGATTTGCCTTCTCGAAAAGCCCCAGGTCCTGACGGTTTGCCTTACCTTTACTACAAAATTTTTTTACCCATTCTAGCTCCACACTTACTTGAGTTATATGCCTCATTGCTCCAGGGAAAGGTTCCGCACCCCAAATTCACTCACTCATACATTTCAGTTATTCCTAAAGCGGGGAAGGAGGCTTCACTTGCAGATAAATACAGACCAATAGCTCTATTGAATTCTGATTATAAAATCTTACTAAAGTTTTGGCTAATAGACTTGCTGGTATTATCCCCAAATTGATTGATCGGGATCAGGTAGGCTTTGTTATGTCCCGTCATGCGGGGGATAACACTAGGCGCACAGCAGACTTGATTGATCTTCTCAATAGGTTCCCCCGCCCAGCGGGAGTTTTAAGTTTAGATGCACAAAAAGCCTTTGATCGGCTCAGATGGCCATATCTTTTTTCCACATTACAGAGATATGGTTTGAAAGGCCCCTTTTATAAAGCTCTGGAGGCCCTCTATTATTCTGTCACAGCCCAGGTACGCATGTTGTCTGCTTTTGTGTCGCCTCCGTTCCCCATGTTCAACGGTACTCGTCAGAGGTGTCCCCTGTCTCCTTTACGTTTTATTTTATGTTTGGAGCCCCTGGCTGAGGCCATTCACTCCCATATTAGTGGGGTCCTGATGCGACACAGAAAGTACAAACTTTCTTTGTTCCCAGACAACATTCTGTTAACTTTAACCAGTCCCCTGATGTCCCTGCCTTCCTTTCACTCAGTGTTATCCTCCTTTAGTGCTATCTCTGGTTACAAGATCAACGCCTCTAAAACTGAAGCCATGCCCCTCCATGTGCCTCCAGATCTTCTGTCCCAGCTACAGCACTCTTATCCATATAGGTGGTGTTCCTCAGCCCTCACATATTTGGGTGTTAAATAGACTCCTTCCAATTCAACGTTATACTCCAAGAATTATGTCCCCTTGTTTAGTGAGGTTTCAAGATCTTTGAGGCAGTGGACGGGTTTCCCGTTATCTCTCATGGGGCGAATTAATGTTCTGAAAATGTCCATCTGTAATGCTTCTGCGTTTCTTATATGGTGTGGATTTTCAGCTGCAGAAATAGTTCCACGTCAGTAGTCATGTAAGAGATATGCTGAGATACCATTCCCAACCTCAATGACTCATCATGTGTGGAAGGTCTTATTTCAGCCAGTAAATACACACAATTAGCAAGCTGGTTCCTAGAATGACTTTATGTATGTGGTAACACAATGATGAAGGTTGAGGGATAGGTTGAGTGGAGGTGGTAGGTGATAGACACTTGAAGGTGAGACAGTAGCAGATGGATGCAGGAAGGTTTAGCAATGTTGTATGGTAGCAGATGACAGAATAGCAGGTGGACATACAAAAGAGATCAACCCAGTGCAGAAAAGTAGCAGTAGTCTCAAGAGCTAGCAATCTAGTTATGCAGATGTGATAAACAGTCTTTACTATGCAGAGCTAGATAGTGTAAGCTTAGTATAAGTTTATAGAGAATTCCCCTGCGGGGTACTTAGCACTATTAGCGATACAGCCGAAGGGTGGTTCAGGAGTGGCGGATGATCCAGTAGCGGGATACAGGGATCAGCGCGGCGAGGTTCCGTCAGCGAGGTAAGCTTGCAAGCATGGAAGCTTCAAGCAAGGTTAGCATCCAGGTAAAGGTGTTTGAACGAACACATGTGAGTGAGAACCGGCGCTTTAAATAGCCATCTACTCCGGCGCTGGGTGATGACAGCTCCAGTCTTAAAGGTGTATGCGCACCTTTCCAAAAGTAAATGGTGGGGCGCATACACTTGTGGAAAGTGTAATTTAGGGTACCAAAGGTACCGGAACATTACAATACCCCCCCCTTAAGGCCTGCTCCTGAAGGCCTCTGGAGCTGGTTTGTCTGGGTATCTCGCATGAAAATTGCGGATTAATCTAGGGGCATGTATGTCAGAGGTGTTTAGCCAGGTGTCGTCTTGGGGCCCATAGTTCTTCCATCTAACCAAGTACTGAAGTCTTCTTCTGTAGATACGAGAATCCAGAATCTCTTTTATCTCGTATTCTTCTCCACCTTCAACTTGTACAGGAGGGGGAGGTGGAATATTAGGCCTTATTCCTTGGTCCGGAACATGGGGTTTTAGTAGCGACACATGGAAAATGGGATGGATTTTTAGGTCCATTGGCAATGTAAGCTGCACTGCAGCTTTTCCAATAAGTTTCTTGATTGGGAAAGGTCCCAAGAACAGAGGTCCAAGCTTTTTGCTAGGGATCTTCAGTCTCAAGTTTTTTGTTGAGAGCCAAACGAGGTCCCCGATAGTATACTGTGGAGAAGGTCTTCTACGAAGATCATAGTACTTCTTTTGTTGACTGTGAGCGTGTGCAATGGTAGTATTTAGTAAACCCAGAGAATCCTTTATTTGGGTAAGATAGTCTGAGGCTACTGGGTTATTTGAAGGAAGGATGCGTGGAGGGAGAATAGAGGGATGGAACCCATAGTTCAAGTAGAACGGACTCTGCTTGGTTGTACTGTGAGTTGCGTTGTTGTAGGCAAATTCTGCCAGGGGGAGAAGATCCAACCAATCATCCTGTTGGTAAGAAGTGTAACAACGTAAATACTGCTCGATGCATTGGTTGACTCTTTCAGTCTGTCCGTTGGTCTGCGGATGTTAAGGAGAAGTGAGCTTCCGCTCAATCCTTAGGATGTGACATAGTTCTTGCCAGAATTTAGAAATAAATTGGGATCCACGGTCAGACAGAAGAGTTTTTGGGATACCATGTAATCTGAAGACATGTTTCATCAGGAGTTCTGCCGTTTGTTTGGACGAAGGTAGTCTGCGAATAGCAATGAAATGTGCCATCTTTGTCAGATGGTCCACTGACACCAAGATGGTATTAAATCCTTTGGAAGGAGGCAATTCTACGATGAAGTCCAATGACAAAACCTCCCATGGAGTTTGGGGTATTGGTAGACTGCATAGTAGACCGGATGGTCTCGTAGTGTCAATTTTGGACCTGGCACAGACATTGCATGAAGAGACGAATTTTTGTATAGATGTTTTCATGTCAGGCCACCAGAATTGTCGAGAAATCAAATTGAAAGTCTTTGTCATACCCATATGTCCTGCCATAGGCACATCATGCGATAATTCCAAGATCTTGGTGCGTAGGGTAGGTGGTATGTAAAGTTTGTCGTTGTAGTAGAGGAAGCCTTCTGCATCAGTATTTAGTTGTGGTGGGGGTGAATCCAAACTTATACCATGCAGAACCTCTTCCTTTAAGGAACGGACAACTCCAATAATGCGTTTGTGAGGTATTATAGGAACGGAAGGGATTTCAAAGTAGTTTTCTTCAGTTAGTCGTGATAGTGCATCCGCCTTTTTGTTCTTATCTGCAGGTGTGTAGGTCACTAGGAAGTTAAACCTTAGAAAGAATAGTGACCATCGTACCTGTCGATGCGAGAGAGTTTTGCTAGTCTGAAGATATTGGAGGTTTTTATGGTCCGTGTATATAATTATTGGTAGTTGGGTGCCTTCGAGTAAATGTCGCCAATTCTCCAGAGCCAATTTTATAGCAAGCAGTTCCTTTTCACCCACGGGGTAATTTATCTCGGGACTGCTCAGGGATTTAGAAAAAAAAGCGACTGGATGAAGTGGTGAAGAGTGGGTAGGTCGTTGGGAGAGTATTGCTCCTACTGCCATGTTTGACGCATCTACCTCCAGAATGTATTGGAGGGATGGGTCTGGATGGCGTAATATGGGAGCGGAAGTAAACCTTGTCTTTAACAAGTGGAAAGCCTTATTTGCTTCTTCTGACCATTTAAATGGTATTTTTATGCTAGTGAGCTGTGTGAGGGGTCTCACAATAGCAGAAAAGTTTTTTATGAACTTCCTGTAGAAATTTGCAAATCCCAGGAATCGCTGTAGCGCCTTGCGTGTAGTTGGTGTAGGCCAATCCTGAATGCAGGATATTTTACTCATGTCCATCTTGATTCCTGTTTTGGATATGATGTAGCCTAGAAAGAGTACCTCATCTTTATGGAACAAGCATTTCTTCAGCTTCACATAAAGATTATGTGCAAGCAATCTCGATAATACAAGTCTTACATGTCTTATGTGTTCAGACAGGGTCCGTGAATATATAAGTATATCGTCCAGATATACCACAACACAGACATCTAGTAAGTCTTTAAAAATATCGTTTATAAATCGTTGGAAAACTGCAGGGGCATTGCATAGGCCGAATGGCATCACAAGATATTCGAACAATCCGTATCTAGTTCTGAATGCAGTCTTCCACTCGTGTCCATCACGGATTCGAATGAGATTGTATGCTCCTTTCAGGTCTAATTTTGAAAAATAGGTAGCTCCACGCACCTGCTCAATGAGCTCAGGGATAAGCGGTAGAGGATAGCGATCTTTTATTGTGATAGCATTCAATTTCCTGTAGTCGATGATAGGTCTGAGACTTGAATCTTTATTGCGAACAAAAAAGAGTCCTGCTGCTGTGGAAGAAGTGGAAGGTCTAATAAAACCTTTTTCCAAGTTCTCATACAAATAGGTTTTGAGATGGGCAAGTTCATCCTGTGAAAGAGGATAAACATGACCGAACGGCAATTTGCTATTTGGGAGTAGATCAATGCTACAATCATAGTCTCGATGAGGAGGTAATGCTTGAGCATTTTTCTCAAGAAAAACCTCGGAAAGATCCTGATAACATAGTGGTGCAATCTCATCTGTCACCACAGACAGAATCTTCCCGGAAAACGGGAGGTTACACGTTTCCTCGCAATAACAAGAAGGGAAGGTCAAGGACCGTTTCTTCCAATCTATGGTTGGTTGGTGTGTGTGCAACCAGGGAAGTCCCAACACAATGGGAAAGTGGGGTGATGGTATTAAATCGAAGGTAGAAGTCTCCCTATGAGACTCGTTAATAGTGACTAGAAGTGCTTGTGTCTGATCGGTGATCGGACCAGAGGATAACGGAACACCGGTAATAAGACTTACTGAGACAGGTTTGAGTTTAGAAATAATAGGAATTTTATTTAAAGCAGCAAAACATATATCCATATAATTTCCACAAGATCCTGTGTCAATCATGGCCTTAGTAGTAATCCTGTTCTGGTCCCACTGTAATGTCAAAAAAACAGAAATGTAGGGGTTAGTGAATGAAGTTGTCAATCCTCCTAGGGAGACATGTGAACACTCACCCTTCTTTTTGTTGACTAGGGGACAGACGTTTATCTTGTGATCCGGGGATGCACAGTACAAGCAGAGATTTTCATTTCGTCTTTTGGCTTTTTCCATAGTCGATAGCGGTGGGCGTATGGTTCCTATCTCCATAGGAACGGGGTCAACGGTCAGACTCCGAGAGGAAACGGATAATGGCATTCCCATCTTTTCAGCCTTTCTTTCTCGTAGTCTTCTATCTATGGTAATACAGAGTTGTATTAGTGCATCCAGGGTTTTTGGCAGATCCGCTCGGGCGAACTCCTCCTTAACGGCTTCTGATAGGCCAAGCCTAAATTGGGTTTTCAGAGATGCATCATTCCATTCTGAATCAAGGGTCCATCTCTTGAACTCTGCGACAAAGTCTTCTACAGGCCTCCTTCCTTGTTTCAAGGATCTTAACTGAAGATCAGCAGTACTCTGCCTATTGGGGTCATCATATAGGCTAGTGAGCTCTGCCAGGAACAAGGCATAGGAGTTGAGAAGCTGGTCGTTTTTCTCAAAAAGAGAATCTGCCCAGGCTCGAGGATCGTTTGATAGGTAAGAAATAATAGTACAAACCTTAATGTGATCAGTAAGGTAGGTACGAGGTTTTAGCAAAAAAAGTAACTCACATGCGTTTTTAAATTCGCGAAATTTTTTGCGATCGCCTGTAAATACCAAAGGGGGATTTATCTTGGGTTCAGGGGACTGAGCAGAGGTAAGTTGTGTCAGTCTAATTACCTGCTGCGACAGAGCCTGATTGTCTTCTTTTAATTCAGCAAGTGCGTGTATTAACGCAGATACTTGCTGTTTTAATTGTGTCACCTGAGTGGTTATTTCTGCTGAATCCATTTTTTGGTTCCTTCAATCTGTAACGCTTCTGCGTTTCTTATATGGTGTGGATTTTCAGCTGCAGAAATAGTTCCACGTCAGTAGTCATGTAAGAGATATGCGAAATTCGCTCCCAGCCTAGCTAACATGTTTATGGGAGAATGGGAGGACCGGTCAATCTTTGCTGCCCAACGTGAAGAGTTGATTATGTATCGTCGCTACATCGACGATCTATTCTTTATGTGGGCAGGGACCGAGTCCTCTCTAGTGGAGTTCTGTGACAAACTTAATGTTAACACCAATAACATTAAGTTGGACTTCAGTTGGAGCCGCGAAAAGATTCACTATCTGGACGTGGAGATATTCCTTCTGGACGGTGGGCTGAAGACTCAAGTGTACTTCAAGCCGACCGACCGGAACGGATATCTCCCCGTCCAGAGTGGACACCATCAATTATGGTTGTCTAACATTCCCAGGGGACAGTTCCTTCGTGTTAGAAGGAATTGCACCCTGGAGGCGGACTATTTTGAACAATCCCAAATTTTAAAGGAGAGATTTTTGGAAAAAGGGTATGAAACTGCCAAATTGGATAAGACAATTATTGAAATAGGTTTACTAACGCAGGAAGAGTGCCTGAGGGATTCGGTCAAACAAAGGACACAGGAACACGAGTGGAGCTTTATAACACAGTTTAGTGCACAACATCACGAAGTAGAACAGGTTTTTAAAAAACATTGGCCTGTGCTTCGCATTGACAAGCTTCTGTGTGGTGTTCTGCCGGAGTCTCCAAATTTCATTTATAGAAGGGGACCAACCTTTGGAGACCGGGTAGTAAAAAAAGTACTAGACCCTCCAAAGAAACCAGTTATGTTCTGGGATGAAAGAGCTGGTTTCTTTGCATGTAGGAGGTGTAAGACATGTAAACAGGTGAACACACATTTGAGGAATTTCACCAATTTTACCTCTCCATCTAATGGCCTTTCCTTTGAAATAAAAGACCTTATTACGTGCAATACCACTCACGTGGTCTATTGCTTGCAGTGTCCCTGCAATTTTCTTTATATTGGGAGGACCAAACGGACAATAACCACGAGAGTGTCGGAACACATTACTAACATTCGTAATGGGTTCAAGGATCACAGTGTGTCACTCCATTTCCGAGATTTCCACAATAGTGATCCTACTCACCTCAAATTTTGGGGTATAGAAAAAGTGGAACCGGTTTGGAGGGGCTCAAATAGAGTTCGCGAAATATCGAAACGCGAAACACACTGGATTTATCTGACGGATAGTCTATACCCCAAGGGTCTAAATGTTGATCTGGATATCAACTGCTTTATTAGCAATTATTAATATTTAGAGGTAGTTCCTATCCAGATTGTTGTTGGCAGCATATTCCCAAAATATATATGTGGTAACATCTACTATTGAGGTCTCTGAGGCCCATCCCTTCTTCATTTTTCTCTCCCTTTGTGTCTTTTTTCTAATGTCTGTTTTAAGGTTTCAATTTTATATACAATGTTGATATTCAGACTGATTTCATGTTTGTGTAAAAATATTTTAATTATAGGTTTTACATAGTATATCCTTCTTAAATGAAGGTTTTTTAATAGTTTCAGATATTTATTTTTTATGTATATTATCTGCTATCCATATATTATGATTGGAAGTATTTAGTTTATTCACTCATATATACCAGACCGCATATTTGATGCCTGATGCGTTTATCTTGTTTTTATTGCAGTTGTACTTATGATACTTACCGGTGTAAAGTGTAAGGCATATAGTATGAAATATGGATGCTGCATATCAGAAATACATTTTAAATTGCCCCATAGATATAGGCTGATGATAATTTTACAGTCGAGTGGGAGGACTTATGCATCCTGAGGGTATATGGCGCTCTTCGGATTGTATTAGGTTCCTTGGCTCGATTCAATAGGGTGTCCGCAGAGAAGGTATCGGAACATCCCGATGGTGACGCACATCCGGTGACATAACCGGATGTTGTCATCAGCTATTGGGCTGGAGGTCGCCGGCGGATGTGCGTCATCACGCATGGCCGGAATTACACGTCTGTACATCGGAGCACCGATGTAAGCTGTGCAGCTAATAAGAGGTGTACTTCCGGGTGACGCTTTAGGCGGACGCAGGTGCGTATGCGCTGGCGTCATTATTTAAGCATTTCGACCGCGCCGCGCACATGGGCTCTCAGAGGAAGTCGTGAGGACGAAACGTCAGAGCTGATGTGCGCGGTCGCAGAATATTTCGCACAGGACACCATTCGTGATTCCTATGGGATTGCAGGAAAGTTTCGAATCGGTCATCCAGTGTGCATATTTTGATCCTTTATGCCTTCACTCCATTACCCTCCTGTGAGTAGACATCTTGAGGGGAGAGGGGCTTTACTGTGTGTAGTTTTAATAAAAGTTTGCAGAATTACACTATTGTTGCCCCCACTTTGTTCAATTGCATGAACTTTGAGCGGAGGAATTCTGGAGGAAGGAGGATTTTGGTGCAGCCCAGCAGTGATCAGCACACCCGTTGATTGGTGGATTTAAGGCTCTACATTCACCAGTTTCTGGTGAGTGTTTCATCCAAAGGGGGGGAGCACTAGAGTGTGGTGTCATTTTTGGAGGAACAGTCAAGACCCTTCACTCCCCTACCCTGGTGAATTGTGCCTACTGCATGGACTGTACTACATATGTTTTATGAGTCATTAAGGACACTGGCTTATTCAATGGACCTTTTATTAGCGCTGCTAGTGTTATAGTTTATTTTTCCTGATCAAATACTCTACAACACCTTTGTTAACATGTAAGAGATATGCTGAGATACCATTCCAAACCTCAATGACTCATCATGTGTGGAAGGTCTTATTTCAGCCAGTAAATACACACAATTAGCAAGCTGGTTCCTAGAATGACTTTATGTATGTGGTAACACAATGATGAAGGTTGAGGGATAGGTTGAGTGGAGGTGGTAGGTGATAGACACTTGAAGGTGAGACAGTAGCAGATGGATGCAGGAAGGTTTAGCAATGTTGTATGGTAGCAGATGACAGAATAGCAGGTGGACATACAAAAGAGATCAACCCAGTGCAGAAAAGTAGCAGTAGTCTCAAGAGCTAGCAATCTAGTTATGCAGATGTGATAAACAGTCTTTACTATGCAGAGCTAGATAGTGTAAGCTTAGTATAAGTTTATAGAGAATTCCCCTGCGGGGTACTTAGCACTATTTGCGATACAGCCGAAGGGTGGTTCAGGAGTGGCGGATGATCCAGTAGCGGGATACAGGGATCAGCGCGGCGAGGTTCCGTCAGCGAGGTAAGCTTGCAAGCATGGAAGCTTCAAGCAAGGTTAGCATCCAGGTAAAGGTGTTTGAACGAACACATGTGAGTGAGAACCGGCGCTTTAAATAGCCATCTACTCCGGCGCTGGGTGATGACAGCTCCAGTCTTAAAGGTGTATGCGCACCTTTCCAAAAGTAAATGGTGGGGCGCATACACTTGTGGAAAGTGTAATTTAGGGTACCAAAGGTACCGGAACATTACACCATCTTACCTAAATTGCTTTATTTGTTTGATACTCTCCCTGTGGCAATCCCATTGATTCAACTTAAGGCACTCCGCCGGACCTTCCTCAAATTCATCTGGAATGATAAGGCCCATAGAGTGGCCGCTTCTGTGGTGTTTTCTCCTAGGAGGCAGGGGGGTATCGGGGCTCCAGATATTATTAATTATTATTATGCTTCCCACCTCCGAGTGGTGGCCTCCTGGTCTTCCCTGGTGACACCCAATCAGTGGTCGGAAATAGAGCAGGGTCTGATTTTTCCAGTCCATCCCTGCTCATTGCTCTGGTCTCCTATGCTGCATACGGATCGAGTGTTGGGGGGTATGTGCTTGGCTTCCATGACGGTCACTATGGAGGTCTGGCGCAAATGCTTTTGTAAGTTCTCTCTCTCTTCGCAATGCCCACCTCTCAATAGCGTTCTATTAAATCCCTTGTTACCAGATGGACTTCATATTGGTCGGGTGTGGGCTTGGACACGAGCCCCACTCTTTTAACTCCGTAACTTGGTCCATCCGGTGTCCCGCACTTTTTTTCTTTTGAATCACTGCGTGATAAGTTTGCTCTTCCTAAACACTCCTTTTATTTTAATTTACAAATACGTCATTTTTTCAGATCATTGTCGGGCTCCCTGTCTCTGGAGAGGCCTTCTGCCTTTGAATACTTATGTGCCCATGGCCCTCACCAGGAACACTTGGTGTCCTCTATTTACAGTATCCTCCATGATGCCCTGCTGCTGACTGAGGATTATCACTCCTATATGTGGAAATGGTCTGGGATTTTGCAACGCCCCATTACCCTCCCTATGTGGAGCAAAATTTGGACTTCTGCTTTTAAATCTTCTAGATGCGTGGTGCAGAGAGAGACTGCTTTGAAAAATCCTCTATTTTGGTACAGAACCCCGGCATGCCTCCATAAGATTGACCCATCCTATTCCTCCTCGTGCTGGCGGTGTGGGGTGGAATTGGTCACGTTTTAGCATATCTTTTGGCAATGTTCTGCTATACAGCCTTTTTGGTCAATGGTTATGTCATTGATATTTACTGTTACTGGTTTGCAACTGCCGCTGGATCCATTAAATTATTTGCTGGGTCTTCCATTCCCTGGTGTCTCCAAGTTGACTAATAAATTGTTATCTGTTTTACTTTTGGCCGCTAGAAGAGCTATTCCGCTCTGTTGGCTGCAGCAAATACCCCCTGATAAGTCCCTTCTTTTACGTTTGCTCTCGGAGATTCGGGGAATGGAACTTCTTACGGCAACGGTCCATGATGAACTTGCAATGTTTAATGCTGTTTGGGATGATTGGGATCTTCATTCTTCTGGGTTACATTGATGCCTGTTCATCTCCCCTTTTTTCTTTATGTGCAATACTGTGATATTTTGTACTTTGGTACTTTCCTGTTGAAAATTCATTGTTCAATTTTATTTTATTACGGGGGGCACCGTCCCTTAGTTTGTTGATTGTTTTTGTAATGTTTCTTTTTTTTTTTTTCCAATAAAAGTATAATTAAAAAAAAAAAGTTACAAATAAAAAACTATTGACATTGTACACTGCCCAGCTGACACCAAGCCCTGCTCTACCGACACCATCCACTGCTCAAATGATATACACGTATGTGTGTTTGTGCTCTGGTGTGCACACGAATGCAATAGGCTGCACACACCAATGGGTCAACTAAAATATTGGCCACAGTTAACCTATCCCTTATTCATGACCACCAGATAGGATTTATGCCTGGCAAATCAACATTGCTAAAAAATCTAAATGCACATGCAAAATATGTGATAATTAAAGTTAGATTTTAAAGAAAAAATGTTGTAGTGAATTTAGCTACTGTATAGGTCACCTGTGGTCAATGTACTATATTAGTCAATAGCGTGCTGTCATTCACATGCTGTCAGGACATTTCAGAATGTCCTTTATTTTCAGCAAACAAGGATTAGCGATTAAAGCTTTAGAAATGTGCTTAAGAGCCTCTAAAGGGGTAAAAGCTTGGATCCACAAAGGATAAGGTGGACACGTATGCTAATTACAAATGCCATGGAGTGTAACAAGGCACTGGGAGAAATCCAACCTTATGCTAATAACTGGTATAACTATTAAGTGGTACAAACATTTATATGTTTAGGAATTTTATTTAAACACTCCATTTGAATTTATATTAAAAAAAAATCAATAAACCCTGCTGGAATATACAAAAGCTACATTTAGCTTCCAGTCTAAACTAGTCTTTTCAGTAGGGTCCATATACGCCTAATAAAATTACCCCTTTAACAAAGTATTTATACATTTTGGAACATGTTCCAGTGCCTATTTCCCAAACAAATCTTAATGACTCTTACTTCAACGCTTTTGTCCTTTATTTAGAAAAATACCCATCGAGAGCTAAAGACATATAATTCCTAGAAATCTAAAGCTCTAGTAAAACATTTTACTATAAATTTCCCAATTACAGACCATATTCACTCCTGGGATCCTTCAAGCCTTACATGTCCAATTTAGACATATGAAAATACTGGTCTGGAGTTGATTACTTTTCATAAGGGTATTATAATTATAAGGACTAAAAGGCATAATCTGTACTATTTATATGCACTTAATAACTGGTAAGGTAGGTAGTCAACCCCTGAGTGTTGTTAGGCTGGAGCTTGTAAACTGAAGATATCTTCCAGGGAGTGTATTACACTAATTATGTTATAGAGCAATTAAACTTGAGGAATATTACTCATAACCTCACACCATTCCCAATACAAATCACTGGCTCTCTAGATGCAGTCTTTAGCCCAGTTTTTCATTTACATGTTTGATTTTCCAATCCAATAGAGTGTATTTTATACATTAGGTATCTCTTAGGAATGCCTGTGTCAAATACCTTGCCAATAGGCATTGCTTCTCAATTTCTACTTGCCACTCATATTAAAAGAACAAAATTCAAACAACACCTCTTCATAAATGTATGCTGGTTTTCACTTAAATAATTTTCTATCAAGCATTTTCCAGATATTTGATCAGAAAATGGTTCTATTTCTTCTTAAAAACATAAAACATGTTGGCAGAAAGAGACCAAATGGTACATCGAGTCTACTTCTTTTTTTTCATTTTTGTTGTTATTTTCTGTCCTAATGTACATCCCATTTATTATAGGTAACAAATTCACTTTATGCTAAACCATTGGTACAATAAATGTTATAAGCACATCTAAAAATTAGAAGCCACAACTAAGCTTAGCTCTGAGAACTTTTAGGTGTAAAAAACTGGTCCTGGTAATTAGGGATGAGCTCTTGGTTTGATCAGAACCCATGTTGCTCATTCAAAGGTTTGGCAAACGGCAGCATCTTATCTACCAGTGAATCACCCCTACTCGCCATTCAGCTGTAAATGTAAACAGGTAAAGGTAAACAAAGGGTCGGGAAAAACGTAAAAAATACAAAAACAAAAATGACATTAAAAAAGCATGGGTTCAAGACTAGTATGGATGTCATGAACCCCACACACAAAAACGAACATATAAAAGTGGCGTGGCATGGAGTCCTCCATAAATTTCATTGTCTTCTGCTGGTAGCTTTGTGTTGGACTTGTCCCTAAGTGTATATCCGTCTGCAGTTGCAGCCTGGGAGCCTGTCTTAACTTTTGCCTCTCTTCCAATGCAATGGAAGTTGGGATAAAGAATAATAATTATATCCTAAAGAATAAAAATAACAAGTGGGACAATCAGGTCTGCATTGCAAGAGTTTAAACTGCCCCCTAGAGACTAGCTTTATTTGAATAGCGAAATACCAGGAGATGAATCTACAAGTAGAACAAACTTGTCTGAATTGTGAAAGTCTAAACAGTCCCAATAAAGGGCTAGCTTCATTTGACAGTAAATAGCTGGGAATAATTCTACAAGTGACACAGCCTTGTCTGCATTGCGAGAGTCAAAACAGTCCCCTTCAAGGGCTAGATTCATTTGACAGCAAGAGTTGTGTTTTGTCTGGCCGCCTGACTCAGAGTACATGTCTGCTTAATGAAAGAGGACTGCAATTCAAGAGTCAGTGTCTAACTCTAAAAAGGTTTGCTCCTGAAGTTCCATCTGGGAGTCCAGAAAGAATTGAAGAGAGAAAGAGTCCTCAACCAAGTAGTCAGAAAAGAACTCCACTTCTGGGGAAGAGGTTGCTTACTGGCCTTTTCATATTTGTGTCACCCATACTTATCTTATAGGTACCTGGTTTCTCCTCTTCTTATAGAAGGATACAGCTTTGGTCTTGAACGGTTGGACCCTCAGGTCAAGCACTTCAGGCCATGTTGGTCAATCAGCCATCTTCAAATCTCTGACTGTGCCAGGAGGAATCCTTTGCTACAACAATAATAGACAAGTTCTGTTAGCCAACGTGGTTCTTACCATCTCTAGGGACGGCAATTCCAGTTCCAGCAGATGTGATTTTAAGAGGAGAACTATTGTTTGTTTAGAAGGATGCCTATTTCCAACTTCCAAAGCTGTCTTCTGACATACCTCTGTTTATACCTCTGTTTCTACATGAGTCAAGACATCATGCATCATATATGTCTGCTGGTTTGGTTCTCGATCCACTCCTCCTTTAGACAGGGATTCCTGTTAAGTATCTACAAGAGATTGGCTGGCTAGTCTTTCAAAAAGGGTCACGTGACTCCTACGCAAATCCTTGTGTATTTGAGAGCTTAATCCAACACAGGTCAGGATACATTGTTTTTTGCCACATGAGCATACTGGTGGTAGGATGCTGAGTAATCCTGGCTTTCCTCTCTTCACCTATCAGCGTCTCATAACCTGATGATCAGGACCCTTGTCGTTCCCATCCCTATAGTGAGGTGTGCTCACTGGAAATGGCCTCCTGTTCTGAAAGAGTTTTTTTCTCCAGTGTTGATCATTCACCCAGCAATTAATTTCTCAGAAACAGGTAGATGAAGCCGTGGGTGCTGGCACAGTAATATATCTTCTGTGCTGCTGAGCTATTGCCAGTCGAACTCCCCTGTCGGGAAGTTCGTTTGAACATTCTTTCTTTCATGCTCTTTCATGCTTTTTCATGCTCTTTCAGCTCTTTCATGCTCCCTTCGCCTTTTGTCACCTGACAGCAGGCTTTTTAGCCCCCCAGTGAGGCTGAACAACATCACAGTGGTGCCCTACATCAGGGAACAGGTCAGAACCTGCGGGGTCAGTCTGCTGAGAAGAGGTAAAGACTGTGCCTTGGTTCCAGCCTTTGATACCAAGGTACCAGATTGAAGTCCTTTCTCTTGGATGAGATCTTCTGTCGTAAGGAGCAACATTCTATCCTTGTTCATCTCTTTCAGTTTCTCATTCTGGCAGGAAGAGACTGATCAAGCTTAGCTGTGGTTTCTCTAAGCTAATATCTATAAATCCTACAAAAGGATTTCAGTAGAGCTTGTTCAGTTTGGACTGGTATGTTTTCTTTTCTTCAGTTATCAGGTCAAGTGTATTCTGGACTTCAACTGATCCTAAAGCTCTCTTAGAGGGCAGATCTCTGCAGTCCCAATCATATTCAATGTCTTATGGGTAGACTATCCCTTACACATCCAATACTTTGATGGGGGGCTGCTTCTGAGACTCGTTGGAGAGCCAAGACTCTCTAAAAGGGGTTTACTACTTGCTTCTGGACTTCCTTGCCGGCTCCAGATGAGATCTCTTTGCAATTCAGCTTGGGTAAAGACCAAGCTATGAAGGCATGTACTCTAAGGGCTACCTCTTCAGCCAGGAAGTTTGCCAAGATCCAAGATTTAGGCTAGGAAGGATCATTTTTGTGACTTACAGCTCCAGGTGGGATCCTATCCAGTCCAGTCGGAGTAAGGATTGAGCCATGATGTCAATCTCTCTAAGGCTTCATTCCTATCAGGAAGCTTGGCCAGAGTCAGTTCCTTTAAGGCCCCTTGACAGCTTGCTTCTTTAGATGGAATATTTTAGTCCAGCTTTGAGTAAAGTCTCAGTCATGAAGGCAGCTATTCTAGGGGTTCCTTTTCCTCAGTCAGGAGGTTCATAAAGATCTGGGCCTTGTGCCATGAGGGATTTTTGTGGATTTCTTCCCAGTATGGGTAGTGTTTATATTCATACTGGACGGCAATCTGAGGTGGCTTTGGCATTTTATGAGAGCAAAAGATTTGTTCCTCCCATATGCAGGACCACCAAGGATAACTGGTTTCATGCCATGGATATTGGGATACTTTAAGCATACGCTCAAGCTACAGCTTTGCTCAGAGATTTAGGAGATATTTGTCACTCTCTCTAGCAGAGCCAGCAGGATGGAGATGTCATCCAGAATTTCCCCTGGGTGAGGTCATTCCAGCTAGCTATTAGGCTTATAGAGCTAAGTTCCTCCAGAAGCAGTCACCACATTTTCATCCAGGAGTGTCTAGGCTTCAGGAGTAGGCCGATTACGGAATGGGGCCTCTGACTCAGCCTTAAAAAAAAATGCCAGTGGTGTCCTATGGGGTAGGATCAAGGGCGGGGCTACCCAAACGTATGCTGCCATGGAGTCTATCAGAAAAGGAAAATTACAAAAATTTTTTGATAGTAAATTTTCCATTGTTTTAATGCAATGGTAATATGTCTGAATTGAATGGTGGAAGTAGGAACCACAACGATCTAACAGCTAGAAAAGTTTTAAAAAGTTAAAGCTAAAGCTCTCAATTTCATACAAACCTCCTAGTGGCACAACAGTTCAATAGTATAGTTCATGAGCTTCTTTATTCGCTGTAACATACTGCATTCTCTTTTTAAAATGTCACAACAGAAAACATAAAAATACTTAAATGAAAACCACAGCCCAACATTAACGGGACCCTCTAAATACAAACATTAGGTATGTGTTTTGTAAAAATTGACTAGCCTCAGGACAGTATGCGAGTACTTGAATATACAGAAAACCCAAAGAGCTCTGCAGTGTGGGCCTTTTTTAACATATCTGCTGCTGACCACTGGTCTCCTGTCTCTGCTTGTGGTGCATCAGCAACAACAATATGGGTACCACACTACATGAGGAAACAAAAGACTGCAGCACAAAACTCCCAGTTGGATCAGCACCATGTGAGATAAGTCAGCAGAAAAAGGCATGCATTCCTACTCCTTAAAAGTACATAGCAGCTACTTTATTTTATAGTACATCTAATGCCCCCTTTTCCTTAAATGTGCAAGGCAGCCATTTTTTAAAGACTGTTAATGCTCCTCTTCGCTCTATCTCCTCCACTTCCGTTATTCCTGCAAAAGTATGAGGAGGAACAGGATTCTGGTGGTGAGGAGGAAGGTTGTGGGGTTGGCGTTGGGGAGCTGTATTGTGGTGATGGCAGTGTGAAGGAACTTTGAGGTTTACTGCTGGCCAAATATAATAAGGCTGCCTACCCTTCCACCACTCAGGGGGGTGGGCTGGCAGCAACAAACCAAGTCGGAAAGGCATACACTCTTACTGCCATAAGATGCCTGCCCTTCTTCAAACTTTCCTCCAGCGAAGAAACAAATCAAAGAGGCAGTGTGGAGTTAGACAGCAACTTTCAAATACTGCAAAGTTGTGTATGTTGGGGTTGTGGCTATTATATACAGTAATTATTTGTGTCATGTAAAACTTTTTTTTCTACATACACTATATTACCAAAAGTATTGGGAGACCTGCCTTTTCATGCCCATGAACTGTAATGGCATTCCAGTCTTAGTCCGTAGAGTTCAATATTGAGTTGGCCCACCCTTTGCAGCTATAACAGCTTCAACTATTCTGGGAAGGCTGTCCACAAGGTTTAGGAGTGTGTCCATGGGAATCTTTAACCATTCTTCCAGAATCGCATTTGTAGGGTCAGGCACTGATGTTGGGTGAGAAGATCTGACTCACAGTCTATGCTCTAATTCATCCCAAAGGTGTTCTATCAGGTTGAGGCCAGGACTGAGTGCAGGCCAGTCAAGTTCCTCCACCCCAAACTCACTCATCCATGTTTTTATGGACCTTGCTTTGTGCACCCCACTTTGTCCTCAGTCAAAAATAAAAAAGGCTAACAACCCTATCCATAATGCATGGGGAAGGACAAGCAGCAGCAAATGGTTGGGGGAAATTCTACTACCAGAGGAAAAGGCAGGTAACAGAAAAAATGATAAATTATAAATTATAGAGCCCCAGGCAGCCCTTTCTTTTTTTGTTCATCCTGCCAGTGGTAATTTACACAGGAGGCATAGCTGACAACGTTTTTTTATCTTCTTACTTCTCTAGGCTAATATGCTAGAAATTGTCAAACAAATGGTATAGAAATCTTAATCTTAAATCTTAAATGCAACCCCTTTTTTAGGCACCAGGTACATCCATGGAGAATGTCAGAAGAGGGAGTGGAAAACCAGTAAATGTTTGTTCACTAATCATCTCTTTTTACAGTGAAACTTTTGCTTTTAGCTCATTAATTCCCCAGCTGCTGTGGCCAGGGATGAAGCCAGTCAAGCCTAACCTGTGCTTTATTAGTTTCAATGAGCTGCAGAGGTGACTATAAGGGCCTAAACAGACCCTAGATGTCTCCTTAAACAGAACCTGCCACCTGCAGTATGCTATCTCATGGGGGGAGGGGCTTGCCAGTCCCCTTGTGATAGAAATAACATTAAGTTAAAAAAATAAAAAATATTAAAACATGTAAGTTAAATATAATCATTACAAAAAAAGTTATCTCCATGTACTTGCACATACTAGAGTAAACGGGCATGTCAAGGGAGCCTATTTACAAAATGAACGATTGTGCCACATATGTTAGGTAATTCTGCACATGCCAGAACAAGAGAAATCATTATGAAGACATTATTCTCTCCATTGTTAACTCCAAATCAATGAGCTGGAAAAGTTTTTTAAAGTGTCACCTATGGACTGAGGCATGCATGGCATCTACTCGTTGCCACCTCAATCTTTTTTTAAATTTTACAAAAAAAAAAATGGGTATTTTATTGTTTTTGTGCACACGTGTAGTTTTTGCTGAAAATTTGTGTTTTATAAACAGTTGGGCTAATATCCTGAGAAATAAAAAATTGTACCAGTCAACATTTTATTCTACAGAGTCTCTGCTTTCAGAAAATATATATTGTTTTAGTCTTTTTAAAGGAGTTTGGCAATATTTCCCTTTTAGATCACAGGAGTGATTTAGACACAGATTTTCTATGTTTGCTCACAAGAATAGGCTCTGGTGCATAAACAGGGTAATCAAAATCATTGTCTCATGTATATATACACGTGATCCGGTTCTTCCGGGTAGGGGGGGCGCGCATCTGCCGATAATCCAGCAGTGATGCCGAACGGCGGTCTGCCTATGTGAACAATGCAGATTGCCATTCTGTCAGTAGGGAAGGCATGGATCCTGTGTTCCTGTAAAGCAGGGACAAGGATACATGCCTTCTCCTAGTAAAAGCACCTTCCACACTGTAGAAAAACACAGACTAGGCACACAGTTAAGCCTTTGATTGCCTCTGATGTTAACCCCTTCCCAGCCAGTGTCATTAGTAAACTGGCAGTGCATATTTTTTATCACTGATCACTGAATTAGTGTCACTGGCCCCCAAAAAGTGTCAAAAGTGTAAATTAGTGTCCGAATGTCCTCTGCAATATTGCAGTCCCGCTATAAATCACTGATTGCCGCCATTACTAGTAAAAGGGAAAAAAAGAAATAAAAAAACATATAAATATGAAGAAATTCGATTTTTTTTACATTGTTTTATTGGATAGGTCTTATAGCACAAAGTAAAAAAAAAATGTATTTTTTTTTTAAAACTTGTCGTTTTTTTTTTTTATAGCGCAAAAAGTAAAAACCGCAGATCAAATATCACCAAAAGAAAGCTCTATTTGTGGGGAAAAAAGACATACATTTTATTTGTCTACAATTGTTAAAGTAATGCAGTGCCGTATTGCAAAAAAATGGCCTGGTCATTTAGGGGGGTAAATCTTCAGGAAGTCAAGTGGTAAATAGACAGAACTGTAGAGTTTCAGGGAAGGAAAAGAAAAAGTATGGCTAATCAAGAGTTGTTATAAAACCTCACCTTTATGGAAGTTATGATCATATATCAAATTCTTTTTTCTTGCTATGTTCAAAGGACACAATCATATCAAGTTATCAATTACTCACCAATCAGTTTCTAACATAAACTATAGGTGGAAATTCTGGGTGGAGATTTTCAATCACAATTAAAGAAAATGGTTTGCCAATAGAATTTTTCCCACATAGGTGATATTTCATGAAGTCACCCAAGAGATAGTACACTGTGCTGCAAAGGACATAGTGTTTATTATATTCAAATGATAGACCAAACTAGGGTATCTGCACTATGTGCTAGGGTACCATGATAAACTATGGAAGAGTTTTTCTCTAATTATTATTGATGACATCCTAATGATGGTTTATAGCCACAAATTACAGATTCTTATTTAATAAGAGTGTATCCAAATATAAATATCCACTCACTAAGCAGAGATGTAAAGGGCCGGATTTAAAGAAACTGCAGCTTCAAACATCTATGACGTGTTTCAGTTTCGCCGCGTTCAAATCAATTAACTGGCGCTGCGGCGAATTGGCTAGTGAAACAGCAATAATGAATTCCGCCGTCAGCGGGATTCACTTACGATCGCGGCTTCGCCAATTCCCAAACTTATGTCTTCGTGCTTATAGCAGTTTCACATAGCGATGTGGGCTAGTGGATTAGTGCACACATCACACGTCTGTAATTCATCTCCCTCTGCTGTAGGTTCGAGGCTTACCATCTCCACCTACTTTTTTTATTTTCTTTGTTTGTTTATATTGCTAAAATGTAACGGATTACATCATATATATTGCTAAATAATGTTACACTCAGAAGCGCTTGCAAGCTTACACCATTTTAAGTGTTTTTTTGATCTTGTCTGTGTGTCGAATCGATCTTATGATTGAAAGTACCAAAGGCAAGTGACCAAACCCCTACCCTACTTCAGGGCAAGATGAAACCTCACAATTTTACCATGGTCTTCTTCCCACATTCCATACAATGTTTAGTTCTTTAGCTATATGTGCTTTTTAGCCTTAACACACTCCTTTTTTTCCACCATACAGCTTTATTCTGCCCAATAGCTAAGTGCTTTGCAACTTCACTGCAGTTAACAACGTCATGGGTTCAAATCACATCACTACACTTGGGATCTCTTTTCACTCTCATTTTTTTTAACAGTTTTTTTTAACTATCTTGAATTTGGGGGGGGGGTGTCCTACCCAAATTTCAAGCACATCAATGGAAACAACACAATTTTGATTTTATGAGTGTGGTCCTAGTTTTATCGAGATGCAATTCTTTACATATTTACCATGGTTCTTACAATTTCTTGACCAATAAACATAGGTGTCTGATATTGGACTCTCTCCATATTTCAACAACACAGACCCTCATAGTCCAACACTACATTTGCCTCACACCTCAACACAACACTGTCACATCCCTACTCTACATTACAACCCCTCACATCACCAGTACAAGCAGCATGCAAAGTGCAAAACTCCGGCCTTGGCAGCTTAATGGGCCATACACTAACAATTTGTCTAGACTTTTTCCTGTAGACTTAACCAAACCATATAATATAAGCTCAAACCTCAACACTTTCAATTTGGATGCAATCAGGCAGGCCCTTGCACTACATAGAAAATGTCAATCTGAAGGATAAAGTTTTCTCTAAATCTTACAGTGTGGATGGCCCTTTTGTCTGTAGGCACCCACACAAAACAAAAAAACACATGTTCAATTCTAAAGTCTTTATTTATTTGAGAATGACAGCAGAAGGAGGGATGCAGCAAAATAATATTGTCACTCTCCAGTCCGTGTGCCTTTACAGCGCCAGACCACGATCTTTGCTCCATGGCTACGGGATTCTGATGTCTTCCACAACTTCAGGCAGAGTTCAGAATCCATTCTGCACCTCTACCAGCTCATAGGGGACAGGCATGGCAAGGTTGCTGGTCAGCTTCCAAGCCACTTTCGAAGTTCCAGGGTGTTCATGTTGGTCATTGGCCATGTGCCTTACCAAATATCCACTGACCACAAAAGAAGATGAGTGGAGTCCATCAAGGTGGGTTTCTACCACCTACACCCGCAAGCAGTACCACTCCTGGAAAAATAAAACAAAGGATAAGACATTTCATTATGAAAATCACATCTTAATGCCTGTTTGCTTCATTCTGAACTTCATTTAATTTCGACATCACGAGTGAAATAACACATTTTATGCCAACTTACACAAACCAGAAATCATTAATGTAAACATTTGAATACACACCTGTGACGCCAGACAGCCCATCACCACAGGCTTCCCATGGTACGTGCCATGATTCCAAGATGTTGATGTTCTGGAAAATTACAACACCATAAGATACCAAGCAGCCGTTCATGTTATCAATAACTACACAGGTGGCATAGACACAAATAAACACCTGCCAGCTCTTCTCAGCCCTTTACACTATTCACAATACCAACATGTTTATGGTTAGAGGTGCATGTTTTTGCTCAAGTAACACAATTTTACCAATGTTGACTACACTTTATCTACAATGGCAAGTGTCATTGGCAGATGATAATCACCCTCTGTCTCCCTGTGAGTGGCACCTCTGCTAACTAGCTAATTAATACACATGCCCTATCTTGACCGGTTACAGTACTTACATGTAAAGTGGCTAGCAACCAGGGTATTCCGGGTGGCCATACCGGCAGCGGTGCTCCGCCGCCTGGGGGCCGCCGGCTGACGGACCTCTGGCTCCCTCTCCTCCGTCAGCTCCCAAGATTCATCCCGGGCAACGCACATGTTGTGCAACACGCAGCACGCCAGGATGATCTTGGAAGCCTTTGTAGGAGAGTACAGGAGTTCACCCCCAGGCCGGGCCAAGCAGAGAAACCGGGATTTGAGAAGACCTATGGTCAACTCAATGATACTCCGGCTTCTCCGCAAGGCCCTGTTGTAATTCCTCTCTGCTGGGCCCTGGGGGTACCTGATTGGAGCCATCAGCCACGTCAGCTGCGGGTAACCAGCATCCCCTGAAAAATAAGAAAAATATACATTAGTTCTTCCTATCATGTGACTTTAGATGACTCCTCAAAATGGGAGACAATTAGGCATTTTACTAAACAACCTGCTCGTCTGTTTGCAAAAACTCATATGAAACATCTCAACTCTGTCTAACTGCCTAAATCACTAATACAAATGGGAAAAAGGACACACAAAGTGGTGGGTTTCTCTTGCAAGTTCCAACTTGGCCCCTATTTTGTTCCTATTACATTAGCCTAGGTCTTACTTCTGGAATATATCTGCAACTAGAGTGAGGAAACCAATATTGACTCACTTATGCAAAGTACTTTGGGGATATGGCAATACCATTGGAATCATTTGTAGGTTTTCTTTGGGTGGCTAGAGGACACCATTTACACATTGGTTAACCACCTTCATTGGACTCAAAGACAACTTTGCAAATCTTTCTTTTGTGAGCTGCTAAGCTGCTGATCTGGTTGTGTGTGAACAGCCTGACAACTCCTAACACATCCATTTTAGGTAGGCTTTGCTTAAATCAGGGTGTACACCGATGTAGCTTATTCCTATGTCTATGTAATCTTACAGTTTATGTTGTTAAGACAAAATACTTTACCAATAAGCCACCCTTGGGGCATTTGTCCACTTTCAAACACCTCGTACAGAGTACTGGTTCTTAACATACTGGAATCATGGCACGACCCTGGGTGACCAGTGTTGACACTCATGATGCGCTGTTTGGCGTCACACACTAATTGGACGTTCACGGAGTGGTACTGCTTGCGGTTCCGGTACTCACTTTCGTGGCTCCTTGGTGGCCTAATGGCTATGTGGGTGCCATCGATTGCCCCTAGGATTTGCGGCATGTGTGCCCGCAGGTAGAAACCCAACTTGACTTCATTCCACTCATTTTCATTCTGTGGCCAGTGGATAAAATTGGGCACTATATCGACTATGGCATTAATGACCAACATGAACACCCTTGAAACTGTGGGCTGGCTAATGCCCATGATACTTCCCGAAGTGGCTTGGAAGCTGCCACGCCCTAAAATATACAAAGTGGCCAGCAATCTGGCCATGCCGGGCACCGCATGGCCGCGCTGTGTGTCCGGGTCAATTTTCTCTGCTATGAGCTGGTAGAGGTGTAGAATAGTTCCTCGCTCGAGCCGGAACTTCCTCCTGACATCAGAATCCCGCAGCTTGTCCAAATAGATCCTTGGAGCAAAAATGCGTGGCTGGCGAGGTAAGGGCACACGGACTGGAGGTGCTGCTGCTGGAGGTGCTGCTGCTGCTGCTGCAGCTTCCCCACCTTCTGCTGCAGCTTCCCCCCCTTCTGCTGCCTCCTGTGCTAGGGCCTCCTCAAACAAGGCACCGATAAATGCCAGCATTGCACCATCTAATGCGTCTGGGATATCGTCCTCCATTTTGAACGCGCAAATTCGCGAATGCGCAGATATATATAGAAACGGCCGCTAATTATCACACCTGTGAGCCAGCTATAAAAGGAGCACATGGCCAATATGGCTGCTGGATGTTATAGATCGATGTTTCTTATGTGCTAGCAAGACCCTGTGACCCACAACCTACATTATCTGGAGGTAAGACAATTGTATCTCTCTCTCCCAAAAAAAAGGAAGGAGAGAATTTGTACTTATCTTGGGTGTGCTTAAGTTGTCTATGGTGAATCCCCTCCAACCCACAATAGCTTGGGAACCCCTCAAGTGTCTTTTAATCATTGGCAGTTGGCCCCATGTGCATGTGGTTTGGACATGTGTTTTCTCATGTTTGTTAAAGGTGTGCAGTCTAGATTTGGCATCTAAACCTGCCCCCTTACCTTCCCAGCTTCCAAAGACACCATTTTTGCTTTCCTGATAACTGTAATTTATTATGTGCACGTATGTAGGTCATGCGATTTCTCATGTATGTTTAATGTTTGCAGCCTCCTTTTGCCTATAAAGGATTACACCACCCCCCCTCCACCAAGTCTGTTTGTGCCATTAGTTAAGTGTTTGGAGGGCCTTGTGTGATTTGTAACCATATGCGTTTTCTTATGTGTATTTTTTCCATTTCTTTGCAGCCTCTTCTGCTCTTTGCCACCACCACCACCACCACCGTGTTTGTGCCATTAGGTAAGTGTTTGGAGGGCCTCGTGTGATTTGTACCCATATGCGTTTTCTTATTTTTTGTTTTACATTTCTTTGCAACCTCTTCTGCTTTTTTTGCCACCACCACCACCACCACCACCGTGTTTGTGCCATTAGGTAAGTGTTTGGAGGGCCTCGTGTGATTTGTACCCATATGCGTTTTCTTATGTGTTTTTTTTTCTATTTCTTTGCAGCCTCTTCTGCTCTTTGCCACCACCACCACCACCACCGTGTTGGTGCCATTAGGTAAGTGTTTGGAGGGCCTCGTGTGATTTGTACCCATATGCGTTTTCTTATTTTTTGTTTTACATTTCTTTGCAACCTCTTCTGCTTTTTTTGCCACCACCACCACCACCGTGTTTGTGCCATTAGGTAAGTGTTTGGAGGGCCTCGTGTGATTTGTACCCATATGCGTTTTCTTATGTGTTTTTTTTTTCTATTTCTTTGCAGCCTCTTCTGCTCTTTGCCACCACCACCACCACCACCGTGTTTGTGCCATTAGGTAAGTGTTTGGAGGGCCTCGTGTGATTTGTACCCATATGCGTTTTCTTATTTTTTGTTTTACATTTCTTTGCAACCTCTTCTGCTTTTTTTGCCACCACCACCACCACCGTGTTTGTGCCATTAGGTAAGTGTTTGGAGGGCCTCGTGTGATTTGTACCCATATGCGTTTTCTTATGTTTTTTTTTTTTTCTATTTCTTTGCAGCCTCTTCTGTTTTTTTTGCCACCACCACCACCACCACCGTGTTTGTGCCATTAGGTAAGTGTTTGGAGGGCCTCGTGTGATTTGTACCCATATGCGTTTTCTTATGTGTTTTTTTTTTTCCATTTCTTTGCAGCCTCTTCTGCTCTTTGCCCACTACTACCACCACCACCACCACCACCACCAAGTCTGTTTGTGCCATTAGGTAAGTGTGTTCTGTAACTGTTCACTAATTATACTGTATATGAAGAGCAATCTGCAAATCCTGTTTTTTCTGTTTTCTCTTTTGTCATTTCAGATTTAGGAGTTTGGGGCTCTTTGCTGCTGCTGGACAGCCAGATTCTCTGCCCACCTCGTGCTCCCATGGCCCCACCCACTGGAAGGATGAGAAGGGGCAGGGTGGCCAGGGTGGCCAGGGTGGCCAGGGGGGGCAGGGGGGGCAGGGGGGGCAGGGTGGGCAGATCGTCTGGCTCTGGTGTGAGGGAGGCTCCAGCTGTATCCATGAGGGAGTCCACCATCCCCATCCCGGAGGAGGAAGCCGGGGGAGGTGGTAACACACCAAGTGGACAAGCTGGCTCTTCTGACAGTAGTCCTGGAGCGGGTCCGTCCACCAGAGTCAGCTTGTCCACATTATCCCGGCTTCCCCGTTTCACCCACAATCAGTGCTGTGCCCTGGTCCACGCCTATATGGCCAGATATCAGGCGATACATGGGACCAGGGCCGCGTCTTACTCAGTAACAGAGAAGAACAGATTGTGGGATGAAATCCGGGATGCTGTAAATGCACTGGGTGAAGCACCTCGCCACCGTGACAGTGTGCGGAAGAAGGTCAACGACATCTGTGGGTCCGTTCGGAAGAAGCTAATTGCATGGGCTGCGGAGGGTCTTTATGACCGACAAGGTCGGCTGGATGAACGTGCACGAAGTTCTCTCTGGGATTATCAATTACCTTTCTTGAACATCATAGGACCTGATACCATCTTTACCAGAGAGGACTTAGATTCGGATGCTTTGCACCGAGGTAGGATATTATCTTGGATGTCAATTGTGTGAGTTGTTTGGAAAAGATTAACTACTATCCTATGTGTGACATTAATAGAATGTGATACTTGCCCTTCCAATTGTCCTTTTTTTGTTTTCCCCAACCTGCAATTTGTTCATCTGTAGCACGGATCTCAGCCCCTCCACAGCCCATGCAGCTTGGCGAACCAGACGGACTCACAGGTGTTGACATCAGTGCTGACCCTCCTCCTGGTAGGTCCAATATCATACTGTGCCAAACAATGTAGATGGTTTTTTTTTCCAAGATAGCTCATATTGCTATGTCCTTTACAGAAGATCCGCAGCAGGGAACACACCCAGTGCAGCTAGGCCTGGAGGAAGGTGTTGGTATGTCTAGCCAAATAATGTTTTTTGGAATCTTATTAACCCCATTAACACACATGTTTTTTCTTATGAAAGAGTGTTGCCTTTTAGATGTTTACCCTGCAAAACACAGTTGACAGCATTAATGGGTGCCATCATTAGTAGGCAGACCAAGCCTTCTTAACCTTTGGGAGGGTTTAGCAAGTGTCCTATGAGCCCAGGAAAGCACTTTTGAATGTTTGGCCTCAATGCTTCATTCATGAAGCTAGGAGGGCAATCTGGCCATAATCATTACTGACTAAGGTTATGTACTAAACATGTTTTTTTTTTTTGTTTTTAAAAGAACATCAGGCCCCTCTTGACGTTGCAGCTGGAGTTGGATCAGGAGCTGGCGACGATTCTGCATCCAGTGCTGTGGTATGTGATATAAGGGAACAAGGTGCACATGTAACATTTCAATGGTAGCATTGATTTTGGACTAGATGTGGCTTACATTGTGTGTGTTAAATTAGTGCTATGACATTCTGACGATGCACCAGCACAACAAGAGTTCTATCTTGAACATCAGGGAATTATGTTATAATTTGGTGTGCCACTAATGTTCCAAAAACATCCAGGATCTTTAAAGTCCGGCCCGTCTTTGATTTTCCAGGTCCAAATTCATGGGTATCGTTTGGTTGGGTTGTCCTCTAGCTGATTGATGGCAAGATTTTAGACAACATACGTAGATGTATAAAGTCATTGGTGTAGTAACAGATTTACCAAAAGCATAAACAACCTACCACACCAGGGTTAATTGGGAACACCTTCATGTTGAATCTTTTTTGCCTTTGTCATATTAGTCCTACCAATATAATATGTACCCATTATCAGAAGTGTTGCTAGCTTGGATAATCTTACAATGAACAAGTACTCATTAGAAGCACATCAAACTTTTCAACGTTCTGCTTGGGGTGTTAAGTTGTCAAACTAATCTGAAATATTTAGTCATGATGTTTGATAATGATTTGGTCTATTTCTTCTGCTTTCAGGTAGCCTTAGATGCAGAGGGATTGTCACCTACCCAACTTCGTCCATCTATGCTGGATGTAGCCGAGAGGCTGCTTGATGAGTATCAGGTCCAAAATGAGTTAAGGAGGCGTACTCAGCAATCTACTGAGGCAGAACGTCTGCTCGGGCTCATACAGGAATCTGTAGCAACAATGGTACAGGTTCACCAGGATATGTTACAGGTTCAACAGGATATGCGTAACAGCTTGGTAAGTTTAGCAGACCAGCATCAACGGGATCGGCAAAGTGTTGACACTCAGGTGCTGGCCACACGCCAATGCCTGTTTGGATCTGAAGATGCCCCATTGGCAGAGCCCTCCCAAACATCTCACTCACCTGCCACTGCAGGTTGTGGTAGTGGGAGGGTAATGCCAGTGTTGGCCACTTGTCAGGCAGCTGGGGATGGGACAATTCCTCCTGTAGCCACTCCTAGCACTTCACACTCCGTTCGGACTCCCACACCCCTCAATGAGCAATCCTCCTGCACAACCTCAATGCGCACTGGTTCCACAGTACCCCTTCCACCTGACTACATTCCCTCCACACCTTTATCACTTCACTCCTCCCCAGGCCGTTCTTCTTTTTTGTCACCAATGCGACATGTCGTTTGCCCCCGCACCGTGGACCACAACAACCAATCAACCACCACTCCCCACACATCTTCACAACCCTTGCACCACCAGCAGCATCAAATAGCCTTGGAGCAGCAACGATCCCATCTCATGTTAATGGCACACGTTGCCCAAATTCTTAGGCTGACCCCAGAGCAGATGAGACTATTGGCACAACATCTTCTGTCTGGGACATTTCCAAGGTTCAACACCCTGCATCATCAGCAGCCTCAGACACAAGATATGATCCTAATGGGCCACTTGACCACAACTCTACAGCTAACCCCAGACCAGATGGAACTATTGGCCCACCATTTGATGGCAGGAACCTTAACAGTGCTCACCACACTGCTTCAGGCACCACCACCAACTTAATTTTTTGTTTTTTTGTTTAATTTGGATTAGTTTTGTTAATGATTGTTACATTGGCCAATTTGTTGGGCCATTTTTTTTTTTAATTTGAGGGTGGCACAATATGATTTATTATAGTGCTTTTTTTGGGGATGAAATAAAATTTTATGCAAAATGATTAGTTTGTGTTTGCTCTTTGGTTTTTTAGGAGTGTTGGTGGCCAAGTAATGGCCCTGGTTAATGTAGGCATTTATACACACGTGCTTCTCGATCTCCAAACATATGATTTCATGTAAATTTAGATAACTCAATGTTCACAACCCAAGAAAAGGTCTCCCTTCAAATGTAGCTTCAAAACAAGTCTCAAGGCTAACATAAACCAAAGCCAACATACTAACAATTACAGACCACACCACTCGACTAAACAAATACAACACAAAAGACATTCGATGTGTACACCAAAAAGAAAACTTGGGTAATAAAATAAATTTTTTAATAACACATGTGGGTGTCTACCAACTGTAGCGTACAAAAAATATATTACAATATATAATAGAATGAACTAAATTGCCAATGTAACATTTGTGTTGCAAAGAGCAACATACTTTAATTTTATTTAGATAAACATATTTTGTGTTCCAAAATTTTTTTTGAGGTTTTCACTAAAACAAGTCTTTTTTGTAAACATTTTTGGTTTTTTCCGTTGCCAAAAACAACAAGTCTTTTTTGTAAACATTTTTGGTTTAGTTTGTTACCAAAAACAACAAGGCTTTTTTGTAAACATTTTTGGTTTAGTTTGTTACCAAAAACAACAAGGCTTTTTTGTAAACATTTTTGGTTTAGTTTGTTACCAAAAACAACAAGGCTTTTTTGTAAACATTTTTGGTTTAGTTTGTTTCCAAAAACAACAAGGCTTTTTTGTAAACATTTTTGGTTTAGTTTGTTACCAAAAACAACAAGGCTTTTTTGTAAACATTTTTGGTTTAGTTTGTTACCAAAAACAACAAGGCTTTTTTGTAAACATTTTTGGTTTAGTTTGTTACCAAAAACAACAAGTCTTTTTTGTAAACATTTTTGGTTTAGTTTGTTACCAAAAACAACAAGGCTTTTTTGTAAACATTTTTGGTTTAGTTTGTTACCAAAAACAACAAGGCTTTTTTGTAAACATTTTTGGTTTAGTTTGTTACCAAAAACAACAAGTCTTTTTTGTAAACATTTTTGGTTTAGTTTGTTACCAAAAACAACAAGTCTTTTTTGTAAACATTTTTGGTTTAGTTTGTTTCCAAAAACAACAAGTCTTTTTTGTAAACATTTTTGGTTTAGTTTGTTACCAAAAACAACAAGGCTTTTTTGTAAACATTTTTGGTTTAGTTTGTTACCAAAAACAACAAGGCTTTTTTGTAAACATTTTTGGTTTAGTTTGTTACCAAAAACAACAAGGCTTTTTTGTAAACATTTTTGGTTTAGTTTGTTACCAAAAACAACAAGGCTTTTTTGTAAACATTTTTGGTTTAGTTTGTTACCAAAAACAACAAGGCTTTTTTGTAAACATTTTTTTTTTTTGGTTGCCAAAAACAAGGCTTTTTTTGTTTTTTTTTTTGTTTTTTTGGGTCCCAAAAAAAGGGTTTTTTTTAACTTTCTATATTTTTTTTGGTTGCCAAAAACAAGGCTTTTTTTGTTTTTTTTTGTTTTTTTGGGTCCCAAAAAAAAGGGTTTTTTAACTTTTTATATTTTTTTGGGTTGCCAAAAACAAGGCTTTTTTTGTTTTTTTTGTTTTTTTGGGTCCCAAAAAAAAGGGTTTTTAATTTTTTTCTTTTTTTGGTATATTTTTTTTTAGAATGTAGAAATGTGACATTTAAAAAACATTGGAAAATTAACACAACAAATTAAAAAATAAAAACTACAATCTTTTTAAGGGTGACACATTCCTCACAAATGGCTCCTGAGGGTCTGGATCCGCCCCATAAGTGTGTTCCAAAACTAAAATTCGTTCTATGCACCATGTAACATATTCCAAAAGGACCTCATAGGTGAGGTGGGTGTGTCCTGGGTAGAAAAAGACATGACAATTAGTTTTATGCAAAATGATCCAAACAACGATTGTAATTAATGTGCCTCAACAAATATGCTTAGGAGTCTATTGGTTGGCTTTTATCAACACTCTGAAGCAAATATGCTAAATTGCTGGTGTAAACCTTAAACTCAAACTTTCACAGCAAATTGTTCAAAAGGTTACATAAGATGGCTTGGAATGTTAGTAGCAGTTCCACCAAAGCTAAGTAAAAGGCTTTTCTTCATGTCAACACAAGCAATCATTTAGAAGAATGTAAGGTGTTTTGGGTTCAATTGGTCAACACGATACATGTGCACACATTTATCTCTATCACCATTGGAGTTTGTGTAGCGTTCTCTCTCCCTCTTACTGTCTATAGATTGAACCTGACACATAGTAGAGACTTACCCTTTGGAATTCGGAGGGCCAGTTGTGGCCGGAGTACATGTGTCTGCTCCACCGTTTTATTTTCCGCCATCCCAGCTGTGTTAAGAGAGAAGAAAAAATTTATCTAAAAATCGAATCACGCTAACTGTAGGTTACACAGTCATGAAAACGCTCTAACACCCACTCATTACCCCTCCACATTTCCCTGGACGTTTTATTTAGACATTGATATGGTGGTGATGCAGATTTGTACAGTGCAAGCGTCATTCTTCTGGGTGAAGCTTGTAGCGTTAAGGATACGTACTCCCTGCTTTTGTGCTGATTGTGTTTTTCTGATGTTTTTGGTGCCTCAGCCCTGCCTGTTCTAAGTGTTGGAAACATATCATTTTTGGAGGGCTGCGGAAAACTAATCAGGTTAGACTTACACTCTCTAGGTTTTTGGGGACGAGAGAAATAACAATCCTCCTTTTTACATGGCCCCTGTACACACCTCTAGGCACCTCCCTCCTGTTGGTTGACCCCACAGCAGGCAGCTTGTTATGGAGGCACATGAGATGAAGCCAAGCACCCTGTGCCTGTTCAGGCACTAGGCTGTGAGCCAGCCTTGCGCCCCTCCCTTCCGATGGTCTCAATGATTAGGAGTGACAGCATCAGGAGGCAATATTGGCATGCTGTCACCTCAGTTAAGGAGGAGGGGGAGTCTGTTCCAGACAAGTATTTGTGCAAAGTTTTGGACAGTAAGAAAATGGTCCCAGTAAGTCTTAGGGGGAATATGCACACCTATCACTTGGAATACTAATGCATAGAATGCATTCACATAAAGAACCTGCTGCCTTTAGAACAACTTGAAGCCTGAGCGGGGACATACACAGTTACCATTTCTCCACTTACTAAGTAGACACATTACTGGAAAAGCACACAACTTACCATCATCAGTTTTTTTTTGGGCCCCCGAAGTGGATGGCGTTGCTGGCTCTGGAGAAACTGCACAAAAAGAACACAAATTGAGAGCTGGAATGTGGTACATTACCGAGGAAGAGTATTTATGAAAGATTGATAAACACACATTTTCAGTGTTGACTAAATCAGGACATGATTAAATTACAATGTCCCCAAAAAATTTACAAGTACAAAGCACACCATTTCCAATGTAGAGAAACTAACACCAATTTAGAATAGGGTGGCTTGAGATAACTTACAAAAGATAACATGTCCTGTAATGCTCCCCAAAACCACCTTTCAAACATGAAGGTTAAGCAAGAGTGTTTCATGACCAACCTTCCTGTCACATATAGCAAAACTACACTTGCTTTGACTCCAACTTAGATTATCCTAGATACACATCATCCTAGCACACACAATTCATGTGAGAATCTAATTTTAGGTACTTACAGACTAGTTCAGGGGAGCCTGGAGTGGTGGAGGATGGGGGAGACCCTACATGGGGGGATGGTGTCCCTTCATGGGGGGATGGCGTCGTATCTCCTAGAAACACAAAGACACAAATACAATCCTTGAACCAAAGCTATTTGATAAAGGCACACAGAAAGTAGTTGGGAAACATTGAAGGTAGTAGTTACATTGGACTGGGTAAGCAGCGGCCCCTCTTCCCCAGTCCTCCACAACAAACATCCTCAATGTCAGCTGCTACATAACCCCAATGGCAAAATATATATATTACAGCCCTTATATTTCCCAGGACACATTGAACACACAAACACATGTAGAATACTTACTTCCCATTTGAGGAGAGCCCAGGTCCTCATCACTGGGTGTCAAATGGGCCTCTTCTTGGGCACCAATGTCCTCCTGCCCCAGATCCTGGCTACTTGGCCCTGCCTGAGGCTCCTCTGTTGCTGAAGCGACATCAACCACAAAAGAAAACAAAACAAACAATCATTCCTCCAAGTTAGACCTAATACACAACACACCAGCACATCCACATTACTTACAGTGGGCCTGAGAAGGCTGAGCCTCCACATCCTGATCACTGGTTTCTAAAATAAAAGAAAAACATTATATATTATTTATGGACACAAATAGGCAGTAACCTCTCATCATGCTAGCACCATACTCAATGCCCCTACAATTCAGAACATAGAAGTGCACTTACACCAATGAGATGCATTGACCATGTTTTAAAACAGGAGGGCACCATGCAAATTAAGCGGGCGCCTAAGGCCTCGCACCTACAGGGGCCTTGCGGCCAGTGGCGGAGCACCAACATTTCGAAGGGCGCAGTCAGGGAAATCTCCCAAGTAAAAGATTGCTTTCAATCCTCGGATATAAAATTTGCTGCAGTCCCTTCACTGCGTCTGCCAGGTGTCTGTTGTCCGCTGACACTTACTCCTCCTTCTCTGACTGGGGATTGGCCGTCTGATCATGTTATCCTAATATGTGGAGGAATCGGTAGGTGTGTACCTGCACCAGTAGGAAGTGACTGGCCAGTCAACTCACTCTGCTATCATCAGTTGTTGCTCTGGGAGGAGAGCTCCGCCCTGGACCCGGAACATACAGGTAACCAGGCCCAGACTTGATATTTTGCAGGCTGGTCATAGATTTGTGGTGTCCACTATGCAAAGGGATTGAGTAGCCCCAGGGAATTTGGAAGAGTCTGAAAATGGTTGGTGGAGGAGGAGGAGAAGAAGGCCCTGGGTGGCTGGGGGACAAGGAGAGGGCCCCTGGGTGTTTTCTAGAGGAGGAAAGATCCACAATGACGCCAGAGTCAATTGCCAGGGAAGAGAGTGGAGCTGAGCAAGTCCTGCCTATCTGACCTGAAAGCCAAACATGGTGTAGATGGAGCCCTTTGCCCTACACAATGACAGCACCGGAGGTGGAAGGTGAGTGGTAGCGGGTCTTTGACATTATAGAGCATATGGACTCTGTCCATTATTGGTAGTTTTTTGTTTGGAGTTGTCCTTTAGATGTTTAACTGTGTTGTTTTTGACCCGAGCTGTGAGGGACTGAGGTATGACAGCCCACTATGCTGAGACTTATAGTGCCCTAGAATGTTGAGGACTGAGGAATCCTTAGTCCCTAACAGAGGGCACTACAAGTCTTAGCATAGCAGGCAGTAGTTCCTCATTCCCCTACAGAGAGCATTACAAGTCCAAGCAGGTAGCCTTCTGCAGTGGGACTTGTTGTGCCCTTGACTGTGGTGGACTGAGGAAGGGAAGTGTAAGAGGGTCTCTGTAAGCTCAGATGTATGGGGGAGCTTTGGGGACCACAGAGTTCCCTTTTACACCAGAGTCCCCAGCTTCCCCCCTCAAATAATGGTTCCCAGAACTCTCCTTACATCAGAGTCTTCACACTTCCCTCTTACAGTGTAGTAAGTCTGGAGACTCCGATGTAAAGGGGGCTCTGTAAAATGTGATTAGAGATTTGAAATTTCTACCATTTTTATTTTCTACTTACGATCCACAATTTTCAGCTGCTCAAATGGCTCGCTGTCTCTGAAGGCATATTGGAGTGTGGCCGTCCTCCTCCTCCCCTTCTTCACCAAAAGCACAAGAGGGTGCCGGCCGTCCGCTTTGGCTAGAAGCAGAAGAAAAAAAAGAAACATAAAAAATACGAATGTACATAGTAGTATTAAAGGTTGTGAAGAGACACTTGATGGAGGTAGGAAAGGTAGGAGCGAGAGGGAGGGGGGGGGGGGTGTTGGTATTAGTGTTGTTGCATAGCTAAACACATGTCCACCTACCCAAAAAATTGTAACCTATCTGGTCACATGTAATGTATATTTTTACTTACCGGAGATTTGCTCCACACCCTTTAGCAGGAGCCTGGGTGAGCGCCTTTTGGCATCACTCCAGGCCCGCTGCAGATCCACCATATCAGCCTGGAACTGAAATCTCCGCTGCAGCCTGATCCGGACACGACACATCATCTTGTGCTTTTGGTGAAGATGCATGTTCACCTTATCATACCCCCAGAGGAGGAGGAGCTGTGGAAAGAGCAGTGTATGTTTGAGTCCAAGTATGTCCAAAATAGTACAGTCTTCAAATAACATGCTAGGTCGTCTTTGAGATATTGTAGAACAAAGAATTCCATTTCTGGTGATACATATACATCGATGTCCAAATCTACCTCCATGACATAGGTTGCCCCACACTGGTGATTTCCTCTACATGATATAGCCATTTTCTCAATTGGCCTTTCATGACACACCCAGGGCCGCCATCAGGGGGGGAAAGGCAGTCACTGTATTTACAACCTTATTGCTGTCCATTTAGCAGGGTGAAAGTAACTTTACACACATGTAGCATAGGTATCAACTTTTGTCACCATGTTAAAAGGACAGCAGTATGGGTAGCATTACAGTGACTGTTATTAGTCCAGGCTCACTAAACTAGCCAATGCTTGGAAAAGCAAGCCATGCAGATTGCTTTTCAGGTCCCTTTTAACATGAGCTGTCTGATTGGGTGTGGCTGTTAATTTTTGACGCAGACCTGATAAGCCCCTCAATTCTCCTTTATGGAGTGTTATATGTAAATGGGATTGCTTCATTTGAGATGCAGATTTAAACTATGTATGGCCAGGCTGAAGGTACCCAAGTGGATTGCTCGATCACCTGGAGGACAACGTACAACCAGTCTGTCAGATTTTACACACACTTATCGCTAGCATCTCTTGTAGCCACTAGCAATAATCACTGTGTTTTCCTGGCAGGGGCAGCACCGGGTGAACACAATGGCTCCGCAGGAGTGTTTCCCCTGTCTGTGTTGATGGTGGAATCAAGGCAAAATGTTTTTCCTGCAAGCCACGGGACAAACAAAGATAGTTTTGTAATTAATCCATGATTTTGCCAAAATGGAAAAAAAAAGAGGTTTGCTTTGTATATTCTTAAGTTTGCTACATAACTAGAACATGTAACAGTGTTATATCATTGCATGAGATTTCCCCTCACTTCCTGTCTTGGTGTCACCACGACAGGAAATGAGGGAATCTCCCGTGGGGATATAGCCAGCAATTCTTTCCTTTTATATATACTATGGACATTATAAGGCAACAATTGCAAGCTATTTCCCCACAGTGATATTCCCCTCACTTCCTGTCTTGGTGACACTAAGACAGGAAGTGAGGGGAAATCTCATGCAATGATATCACCCTATTAGAAATTGGAGTTCCGTCTAAAAAGTATACATAAAGTAAGCACTTGGTTTCCAAAGTGGCAAAATTATGGAGGAGTTAAAACCCCATAGTGTGATTGGGGAATCTGACGCTGTGCTCCTACACTCCTCAATGTGTCTGTTCATTATGCTGTGCTGAATTATCCTTGTATGTAAATATGAAGTGGTGGCGCTGCTTATAAGGTGCAAATGGGTATATATAAATATATAAAATGAAAAAATAAAATGTAGAAACACAGATGTGATTGAGGAATAAAAATATAAATATAAATGGTGGATATGTAAATAATGCCACAATATAGTAAAAATCCAACATAAAATGGTATTGGGAATGAGTTAATATGGAATATATGAAAAAATTTAAAAAAATATAATAATAAAATGAAGTAAAATATAAGTAACCACCAGAGTGCGTAGTATAAAGTGCAAAGTACTACAATATATATATCTCTTAGTATATACCTAAAATAATAATATCAGCATTTTGCAATAAAATGGTAAGAAAATAACTTGAAATAATAATACATAGGCAATGGTATAATATGAAAAAGTGTGCAAAAAGTGCAACAATTAAATTGGGTGTGCGGGAAACTTTTCCGGAGAAAATGAATAAGAGTGCGGGAAACTATTTTTACAAAGTGCAGCAAGAAGTGATGTGATCTAAATTCATGTGATAAATAGTCCGTATAATAATAAAGGTGCAAACAATATTATGGGCAAGCTCAATGTGCAAAGAAATATGAACTCCAAGGTAGAAATAAGAAATGGTATTAGATCAGATCAGCTGTTAAGATAAGTCCATATATAGATGATTGTGCCCCGAGGAGTGGTGAATGAATAAGTATCCAGCGGTGACCCCCAAGGTGGGTGACTGGCGAGTGGCGGGGAAACCTCTAGTAGAAAAACCTACTCACCAGATGTACCCACCCCACACAGGGGTATAGGGCAGGTACTGTAGAAATATCCTGTTGGTCCTGGCTCTGGGTAGTAGTTCCCTTCCTGGGGGAGATGTAGTATAGGGTCCGCAGGGATATCCTAAAGTGAGATCCTATACGATAGTAGGATATCCAACGATCCGTGGGGTGAACTGATATGGCCACTCAAAGGTATGTGGATGGAGGGATCCTGTCAGCCGCCCCGCGCTGTGCCGTGCAATGCAGTGCCGATCTCACTCACACAGACTGAGCGAAGCTTCTGTGTGAGTGAGATCGGCACTGCATTGCACGGCACAGCGCGGGGCGGCTGACAGTATCCCTCCATCCACATACCTTTGAGTGGCCATATCAGTTCACCCCACGGATCGTTGGATATCCTACTATCGGATAGGATCTCACTTTAGGATATCCCTGCGGACCCTATACTACATCTCCCCCAGGAAGGGAACTACTACCCAGAGCCAGGACCAACAGGATATTTCTACAGTACCTGCCCTATACCCCTGTGTGGGGTGGGTACATCTGGTGAGTAGGTTTTTCTACTAGAGGTTTCCCCGCCACTCGCCAGTCACCCACCTTGGGGGTCACCGCTGGATACTTATTCATTCACCACTCCTCGGGGCACAATCATCTATATATGGACTTATCTTAACAGCTGATCTGATCTAATACCATTTCTTATTTCTACCTTGGAGTTCATATTTCTTTGCACATTGAGCTTGCCCATAATATTGTTTGCACCTTTATTATTATACGGACTATTTATCACATGAATTTAGATCACATCACTTCTTGCTGCACTTTGTAAAAATAGTTTCCCGCACTCTTATTCATTTTCTCCGGAAAAGTTTCCCGCACACCCAATTTAATTGTTGCACTTTTTGCACACTTTTTCATATTATACCATTGCCTATGTATTATTATTTCAAGTTATTTTCTTACCATTTTATTGCAAAATGCTGATATTATTATTTTAGGTATATACTAAGAGATATATATATTGTAGTACTTTGCACTTTATACTACGCACTCTGGTGGTTATTTATATTTTACTTCATTTTATTATTATATTTTTTTAAATTTTTTCATATATTCCATATTAACTCATTCCCAATACCATTTTATGTTGGATTTTTACTATATTGTGGCATTATTTACATATCCACCATTTATATTTATATTTTTATTCCTCAATCACATCTGTGTTTCTACATTTTATTTTTTCATTTTATATATTTATATATACCCATTTGCACCTTATAAGCAGCGCCACCACTTCATATTTACATACATATTTATATAGCCTTTTTTGGCTATATTTTAAGTGAGGCTGCAGCTTACCTGTGCATCTAATTTATCCTCTGACATCCTTAGCGCGGATTTATTTACATTCTGAATTATCCTTGATTCGCAATTCCTGCAAGAGTTGCACATGGTATGTGGGAGATGCGAATTTAAGGTGGCATAATTATCCACACAATCACACATAATCCTTTTTAAAGGTCCCCAGCAGAATTTGATGGCATAGTGGTTCACAGCAGTGCCATCAAATTCCAGTTAGATCTGTAAATTAACAAAGCAATGTGATCTGGGGGTGTATTTAACTTGCAATGGACACCCCCATTCATTATCATATGGCAGTGTGAGATGGGTGTGTTGGGAATGTGATCCATTGAGACAAGTGATTATACACTCATGTGTTTCTTTTAGAGGTGATTTGTTCAAGGCAATCCTTTGAAGACATGACCATTCCAGATTTTTGGGATCACTGATTCCATCTCAGGTGAACCAATTAGCTGCTGTGTGCAGATCCAGCTTATGATGGTAAGAGTGTCAGACAAGACAAATGGGGCCGAGCTTGCAGTGTGTATGGATGTATGTAAGGCAATAATTTTTGGCATTATGCATTTAGGGAATATAATAATGTTTCTAATCTTGCATATATGAAAAGGGTCAATACATTTGTCTTTATCTAGACAGATTCCAAAGCGTCAGAGCAATCTGTCACAGATAATTGTGTTTCATTTTGTGTAAACGTTGAAACTAATCAAATCTATCTATATACAGGCATAGCCCACTTTAAGTACACAATGGGACCAGGGCATGTATGTAAACTGAAAATGTACTTAAAGTGAAGCAATCCCTTTTTTCTTTTCTCAATGCATGAAAATACACCAGCTCCATTGTAAATTTTGGCCACATTGACATAGCCTTACTCCCAAACCATGTGGGAGCATGTTAAGGGGATCCAGGACTATGACATGATAGATTACCTAGGCAAGCTGCCCAGCCACAAAATGGATATGGTGTAGTCCTGGGTACCCTCTCGTTGCTCCCTAAGTTTGTTATCCCTGTCACTTATGGTTTGTGAGCAGTGTCATGGCAAGCTGAACAAGCTGTGTCCTTACTCACGATTGTATATAAAGTGAGTGTACTTAAAGCAGGGTATGCCTATCTATATCTATATAGAAAGATCAGAGATGTGAACCTGTTCCCTATTATATACACTAATATATGGTATATAACATATTCTATAATGTATATATTGTATATAATGTATATATTGTATATAATATATACATAGTATATATATTGTCTCGAATATATATATTTTCTATAATATACACATATATATATATATATATATATATATATATATATATATATATAGGGAACAGGTTCACATCTAGGAAGTTTCTATAACAGGAAGCTTCTAGATCACATCTAATAGGCAGAAAGTGCATGCGCAGATCAGCAGACCAAAAGTTTCTTGCACACCCGCTAGATAAGCGACCCACCCACCATCCCCCATCCCGCACATTCACACCCCCTCCTTACCTTACACACAAATGCCACAATTTCGGACGTGTAGAGCGCAGGAGCCATGATTGCGATAAGGGCCGGGACAATTTCCGGAAACGTGTGCACGCACCAAAAGTTTCGTTTCCGGTTTCATGTATAAATGTGAGAATGTGGGTTTGTATATTCGCGAATTTGCGAATAGTCACCATACACAACCATTAAGCATATTTAACTTAGAAAAAGAAATACAAATACATACATTTGTGGACACCAGAAAACTTTATTTAGACACATGAAGACATTTGTAAAAAAGATTGTAAACATGCTGTTTAATACACAAATACACAGCTCAAACATTTCACATGACATATTTTTGGCACAGTCTCCACAGTATCCCATTGAAGCCACAGATTTCTATTTTTCAAACAAAAACAACCTTTGTACAACATTTAGACCATATACATCGACAAAGAGCCCATAATCAACAGATGCATGTGCAGATTGACAGAATTATGTTAACAGCAATAAATACTTACAGAGAGACAACACAGCCAAATCTCACCTCCATAAATAACAAAGGGCCACAAATGTGAACCATAAAGCATGTGACACACAAATATTTTGGACCTCTTCGTAGGTCAAATCTTTCCTGATGTCTGAGTGAGCTATATATAATCCAAGCAAACACACACCCAGAATGGTAACGCCCAGTCCAAAAATTAACTGTGTGTGTCCTGTGTGTTTTGGAGCATGCTCAGTTGCCAAAACAAGGGAAATAGAAATGAGGAGGAGGAGAGAGACCTAAACTGCCCAAATCCATGTATGTATGTATGTAGGTGTGTATAGTATATGTGAATTGATAAAATTCTCTCTTCAAGTTTGCTAGTCATTATTTAGAATGTTTAGATACAGGAATACATACATATATATACAATTACATGAGAGAGCGAGAGAGAGAGAGAAATATATATTTAGGGAAACAATTGAAACACACCTTTTGGGATTTGGGAAGTGAGATTGTGACGATTGAACAGATATGTAAGCCAACAATCTGACTCATCACTCATGAACATCCCTAAATTTGGCGTGGCAATTATATCAGGCGTTCTTATGTGCGTTTTGGCTGGCGTTTTCACAGGCGTTTTGACATGCATTTTTTGGGCAGGCATTGTTATATGAAATCACCTAAAAAAGCCCCAAAAACAGACCACAAACACCTACATGTGAACGTAGCCCGTTTGGGGGCGTTTGAGGGGGATTTGTCCAGCTCAAGGATCAACTCCCAAAACAGGCAAAAAATCCAATCCTATTCAGTTCAATGGCCCCTGTTCCCATGTGAGCATTTTGACGGCATGAAGAAAACACCCAACGCTCACTGAGAAATAGCACAATGATTAGGGAGTCTGCCTTCCTGCTGTAGGTTTGTAAGTTCGAATCCGGAAGGAGCCCTCTGTATGGGCAACACTTGGATATCTCCAATTCTCCAAATGTTGACATCAATAATTTTGTTCATGTTTGAAAAAGGCATGTGTATCAGCAAACTTTTAATCTAAAGACATGAACAAAATACAAAAGATGCCAGTCAATATGTAGCAATATCGTGAGCTAAAGCTCTATTTGTTTGTTGGGCATACTTTGCTAATTAGCCAAGTATGAGATATATATATATATATATACCTTCAGTTAAATGTGTATTAAAATGGTAACACTTGGCCATACCCATATGGAAGAAAATGTAGTATTTGCAATATATTTCTAAAAAAATTCTTTGGAAACACATAAAATATTGTCAAAATTGTGACATTTCCTTGATATGTGTGAAATGCTAATAATCTTTCTTTGAAATATGTTTTACATCTATTTTTTTATATCTGACGACCAATTCCCCAATGTAATATTTTGTGGGTTTTTTCCGATAATGTGGAGGTTCTATATAAACACTGTAGATTTGACTGCTATGATTTCTGAGTTAGCAGGAAAGGTGTATGGAATGTGATGGTGTTTACTAAGGGATCCCTTGTTGGAAGTGTGCATGTTTTTCCAATTCCGCCGGTTTTTGCCATTTTCTATGGGCGAGACAGCGGATTTCCAAGCGGTATTCAAAAAAAATTTGACCCAAAATCGCGCTGGCAAAATTTTTTGAGCCTATTTGGCGTTGCGCATGCGCACATTCGCGCGTTCGCAGCTCGAGGCTGGAGGAGCTGTTTAACCTTTCTACACTTTCGCAGATATCTCTCTTTCTAAGTCAGTTTTTGACATTTTTTTAAACGCAAGTCATTTCCAAATTGACTTCCACACCTTCCACAGTGATTTGGGATTTTTGGGGGTACAGGGGAAAATTTGGCTAAACTTTAGTCGAGCTTTTAGCTGGCGTGGTTTTAAGTCGCGCTCTGACCATATTGCATCTTAATGAATCTCACACTAGGCGCTATTTTCCGCCCGCCGTTCTTTGAATGCCAATTTCAGACTTAAATAATCGCCGGTTCGCAAAATCCCGCCGAAACGCCAATTCGCCGTACTATGAATTAGGCCCATAGTAACTAAATAGAACTACTTTACTACTGTACCGAAAGGCGGTATCTGTACTTTCCTAGAGTATAACTTTTTTCTCCTACTTCCACTTTTACTTCACTACATTTTTTCGATGATTTCAATACTTCTACTCCGATATTTTTTTTTTGTGCTGCATAGTTACTCATTACAATTATAAAAATTACCACTGCCAGAACAGTAGATGGCAGGTTTCATGAAGCTCAAAACATGTGTATTATCAGCGCATACAAAAATAAATGCTACTGTATGTATAAATAAAAGCTGCATTTGAAATAATAAAAAACAATATGATATTCAAACTTTTGACTTCTTTCTTTAATAACTACATAACACAATACTTGTACTTTTACTTTCAGTACTTGAGTAGCAATTTTTTTTCAAAACTACTGGTACTTTTACTTTCAGTACTTGAGTAGCAAAATTAAAAAAAAAAAAAACTACTTGCAATACTTAAGTACAAAAAATGTTGAATACTTTAGTACTTCTACTCAAGTCACTTTTTGATCGAGCACTTGTACTTTTACTCAAGTATGGGTTTCGAGTACTTTATACAACTCTGTCACTAAGTAATTTATAAAGAAGGATGTCTATTATAGCAACTTTATTATGGCATATATTTTCTTATCTTAACACAAATAAAGTTTCAATTCGTTTTTCTCCTTGGAAGTCAGATCCACATTCATGAGATGTGACTACCCTCTAGTGGACAGGTGCAGAAACACCTAAATAAATCCTACATTAATGAATTTTTTTATTGCCCAATCAGAAGACAGTCAACATTTAGTTTGGGCGGACTTAGCAGACAATGGGTCCAAACATTAGAAAAACTGAGGAAAAGGAGAGGAAGGGAGCTTGGTTGCTACCTGAGAGATGTGTCTATTGGTACTACCCAGAGCTACAAACCTGTTCCCTACTTCGCCTAAGACGCAGAGGCCATCTCTGAACTAACCACACTCCAGTGACCCTATCCAGGTTCCAGATCTGGGAGGTGGTGAGACCTAAACGTATTAGAAGGGTCACTAAGGAATTTTAATTATTTCAGATTACAGCTAGAATTTTCTAATCAGTATTTCCCTTGTGTTATATTGCTGGTTATTGTGCACAATGGTTTGATTTTATACATTTCCCATATTGCTATAAGTTTTTTTGGTATCCTTGCAATTTATATATGTATGGTGAGATTGCTGCTAATCTGTTGTGGAGTTAAGGGGGTTAATAGTTGGTAAAAACTGGAGTTTTTATGTTTGATCAGCTGCAGTTTTATCGTCTTTAACCACTTCTGGACCGAAAGGTTTTCCCCCTTATGACCTGCCATTTTTTTGCGTTACGGCACTGCGTTACTTTAACTGACAATTGCGCGGTCTTGCGACACTGTACCCAAATAAAATTGATGTCCTTTTTTCCCACAAATAGAGCTCTTATTTGGTGATATTTTCTGATCACCTCTTCAATTTTTATTTTTTGCCCTTTAAACAAAAAAAGAGTGACAGTTTTGAAAAAAAAAAAAAAAAAACATTATTTTTTTACTTTCTGCTATATAACATTGCCAATAATTTTTTTTTTTAAAAAATCATTTTTTTTTTTATCATTTTAGGCCAATATCTATTCTGCTACATATATTTGGTAAAAAAAAATCCCAATAAGTGTATATTGATTGGTTTGCGCATAAGTTATCGTGTCTACAAACTAGAGGAAAATGTTTGTCATTTTTATTTATTTTTTATTTTTACCAGTAATGGCAGCGATCAGTGATTTTTAGCGGGACTTCGAATATTGTGGCAGACAGACCAACTGACACTTTTTGGGGGACCAGTGACATTACTACAGTAATCAGTGCTAAAAATATGCACTGTTACTGTTATAATGACACTGGCAGAGAAGGGTTTAACACCAGGGCCGATCAAAGGGTTAAATGTGTCCCTAGGGGGTGCTTTCTAACTGTGTAACTGTGTGGGGGATGGGCTTGCTGAATGAACACAGAGACATGTGTTCCTAAATAGGGGGAACACAGGATCACTGTGTTCATTACTGACAGAACAGTGGGAAACTGCTCTGAGATTGACTATGGTATTTTACTATCTTCTGGTTACCAACTAATTATACTGTATATATTTATGGTTATATGCTTTCATGTACAGTATGTACAAGGAATTTTTTAATTTAGTTGCAGTCAATTGCTATTAATTATTCTGAAAGCGTGTATGAATTGCAAATCACTAGATCTTGTGTATATATATATATATATTCTTTGTATATAAATAAATAATTCTTATTTATCTAACAACTTGAAGACATCTTTGGTCTTTTAGCTTTTAGCATCACCATGGCAAGCTATTCCACAATGTCAATGTCTGCTTCAGCCAAGAACCCGCAGACAGTTTAGGATTAGGAAAGAATGCTAGAATATTGGCTTTACCGAAATTGTTCGTTGTCGCAGCTTCTGATCTCTCAATGCAAACTTCTAAAGCTTTTGAGATCCACTTAGACTATCAAGGGCTTGCATACTGTACCCGCCATTAAGTAGATTTTTCAAGATCTAAATCCACTTGTCGATCGAGTACATCCTTGAAGGTGACTGCAAGGCAGCCCTCAAAATTTCCACCCATCTGCTTGCATTTGACGAGTGGAAATTAGTGGGGCAGGGCTGACAGTTTCCTGTCTTATCACTTCTGGGAGAAGTGGTGCGGCCATCAGAGTGGCCTGGAGGGGCTGCTCTGATGCCCTGTAAAAAAGACAGCACCACTTGTGCCAGAAGCGATCAGCTAGGAAACTGTTAGTAAGAAAGCCGACCAGATCACACAGAGCGGAGATCTCTCGCTGTATCACAGCTTGCAAATGAAACACCGGCTGCTGTCAACCAAAGTCCTCACTGGTCCAATGCCAGTCCAGGAGACTGGTTTTTGTTTGACAGAGGCCAGCGTTTCACTGATGGGCACTGATGAGGCTGCACTGATGGGCACTGATAAGGCTGCATTGATGGGCACTGATACGCTGCACTGATGGCCACTGATGAGGTGGCACTGATGGCCACTAATGAGGCGGCACTGATGTGGAAGAACTGATATGCTGCACTGATGGGCACTCAAAGGCTGCACTGATGACCACTGATGAGACGGCACTGATAAACTGCACTGTTGGACACTAATCAAGCTGCACTGATAAGGCAGTACTAATATGCTGCAGTGATGGGCACTGATGAGGCTGCACTGATGGCCACTGATGAGGTGGCACTGATGAACATGATGCAGCACTGATAAGCTGCACCAATAAGGCAGCACCGATATGCTGCACTGATGGGCACTGATATGCTGCACCGATGGGCACTAATAGGCTGTACTGATGGACATTAATAGGCTGTACTGATGGCCACTAATAGGCTGCACTGATGCCACTGATAAGGCAGCACTGAAAAGCTGCACTGATGGGGCTGCACTGATAAGGCAGCACTAGTACGCTGCACTGATTGGCACTGATATTCTGCACTGATGGCCACTGATAGACTGCACTGATGGGCACTTATGGACTGCGTTAGTTGCCCCTGATGAAGCTGCATTGATAGTCACTGATGAGGCAGCACTAATGGGCACTGATAAGCTGCACTGATGGGCAATAATGAGGCTGCGCTGATGGGCACTGATGAAGCTGCACTAATGGGTACTGATATGCTTTATGTTAATATTGTTAAAGTTGTCAGTAATAATTATTTTTGTAACTTAATTCTGCATATAACATTTAACAGTGTAATTTTATGAGATCATTTCTGAGGGCATGTTTAGGGGCAGGGCAGAGTAGGAGTTGGGTGGGGCAACTAGTGGTGAGTAACTCTTAAGGCCTGGCTAGTGACTCAGAAGTTCAGATTTTGAGCCCTGGTCTAAGGGAAGCATCATGTTCCTCTCCATCCTCATCAATGCATCCTCCATAACTGGAGGATCCTTAAAGCGGAGTTCCACCTTAAAAAAAAATACATAAAAATACCCCCGGGACAGTCAGGGCTAGTGCATTCCACAATGGATAGCCTCTGAACTGTCCCGGGTTGCACTTACCTGCAAGAAGAAATACTTACCTTGAAAATGTCTTGTCCAGCGCTGCCATCTCAGGTGTGGGCAGCTTGAAGCCAGCGCGATCCTCTTCTGCGTCCTCTTCCGTCTTCTTCGGTCCCACGATGCACTGCACCGGCCCCACCTTCACTTCCGGGGCTGCAGCGTCATCCCTGCACAGCTTCTGGGCATGCCCAGAAGCTGTTTAGCAAGGTATGACGATGCCTGCACCGGAACTGACGTCGGGGCCGGTGCAGGCGCATTGATTCCTGGGAGTGATGATGTTCAGCTCCCAGGAAACATTGCAAGCCAGGAAGTGACGAATCGCCATGGCCGCCGAGGGGAGAAAGAGGAAGTAAGGTAAGTATATTATCTTCTAAACAAGGTAAGTAAAAAAATTGCAATTATCCATTTGTATTTCAGGTGACCCCGGGCATGAAGATGAACGGAACTTTCATTTTAGGGTGGAACTCCGCTTTAAGATTTTTATATCGTCTTTCCTGAACATGATTGAAAATTATGTTTTCATTCTTCGTGAACAATATCCCTAATCTCCTTATTTGAAGTATTTCCTGTGCTTCTTTTGGGGTTCATCTACCAGATCCTGCCATGACAGCATCTGTTGGACCCTTAAGAAAGGGCTGAACCAGAATGAAGTCAAACCCCTCATTCAGGGTATCCTCTTTTTCTGAAGAAGAATCCTTAAACTGGGATGGGTTTTTGGGTTTTTGGGTTTTTCTGTCAGATGAATCGAGCTGCGAGACTGAGGCCTGGAGATCTGACCTAGAGTGCTGGGCAGGAGGTTGGGTTTCAGCTTAAAAGGATTTTAGCATGAAATGTGAAATGCTTTTCCTCATCATTGACAGCAAGTTCGAGAAGTAGGGGGGAGGACTCAGTGATGCCTGTGAGTCATCCAGCTCTTGCTGGATCTCTGCCCAATCCAGGCAAAACACAGACAGGCCTGGCTGCCAGCCAAACCTGCATACATTTATCTACACTAAGCAAAAAATATCTATCTACACTTCTAGCACATGATGGGAACTGCATCACCATGAGCAGCCCAGGCTAGGTGGATACTGGGCTTGTCCCAATATGGCTGTTCTGGGTAAGGCAGCATGCAAGGCATGTTTCAGTAAAACAACTAAGGAATGGGAGGGGAGGAAAGGTGGAGCTGTTTGGAGTATTCTAAGGGCCCTGACCAATTCCCAACCTGGATTAGGCAGCCCCCCCCCCCCAAATACTCTGGGTCAGCCTAGCTGGGGAGGAGTATGTTCAAGTGGAAGCTGAAGATGAAGTCTGTCGGTGTGGCTGTCGATGGCCTTGGAGGGAGTTCCCCAGTCAGTCTGAAGGGGGGGGGGGGTTGACCTTGGGCCTGGGCTCGGGTGCAGACCCTCTTCAAGACACAGAGGTATGGGAACAAGGAGAGGACAGCGGGAGAACATTGCCAGCCAAGAGGGTGGTGAGTGACACACAGTCAGGAGGACTGGAAGGCATGCCTGAGAGGACTAGGATTGAGCAGTCTGGGATGGATGTAGAGCCACCCAGAAAGACTGTGGTGGCACAGGCAGGGGAAAGGGGCAGCTGCAGCCAGGAGGGCTGGCAATGCATGAAGAGTTGGTACTGAGAGCAGGAGCCACAGATAGGACAGCTAGCACTAAAGACTTCTATCTTTTTGCTACACCACAGGGTCCTGCGGTCCCTGCCAGCAAAGGGACTTCGTCTAGACACAGCTGAGATTGTGCAGGATCTGAAACTTGGGCTAGCTGGTCCTGGGAGTTGTTGTTCTGTAATCAAGATTGTGCTGGAGGTAGAAGAGGAAAGCGTGTGTGTAGGGGTGTATACAGGGGCAGATCAAGAGTCTAGTCTCGGGAGGGGCACGGCCAGAAAAAAAGGTGTTGCTTACAGAACCAATCCCTGGAAATGAAATCCTGTCAGACAGTTTCATTATTCTTCCCTCCTTTGTGGCTGGGGGAGGAAGTGACTTATTAAAATTATGCCACTTCCTCTCAGCATTGAGGAGGTAGGGAAGAATAGCGAGACCTGCCAACCACAGTGATGAAAATGTTAAGGCCAGCCACGACAGTGGCGACGGCCTTAACACTTTTATCAACTTCACAAGAGATCTTTGTGATCTACTTGCAGGTTTCCTACAGATGTGATTTCCTACATGTGCTACAGAAGCGGTCCCCAACCTTTTTGGCACCAGAGACAGGTTGCATGGATGAAAATTATGCCAAGGCCCGCGGGGGGTTTATGGGCTATTTGTCGGGGCAATGGCTGGTGTTGGCACTTCAACCATCACAGTACCATGGTTGATAAGATGTCAGGATAAGTTAAGCGCATTATTTCTATTATTACATTGTAAATTAAATGTGAGTGTGAGGAGTGTGTTACATGCCACTGTCTCCTGCCACCAGATGCAGGTTGTCACTTGCCACCGTCGCCTGCCACCAAATGCAGCTTGTCACTTGTCACGTAACCTGCCACAAGATGCAGCTTGTCACTTGCCACCATCACCTGCCATCAGATGCAGCTTGTCATTTGCCATGTTACTTGCCACCAGATGTGGATTGTCACTTCTCAAGTCACCTGCCACCAGATGTAGCTTGTCACTTGCCACTTCACCTGCCACCAGATGCAGCTTGTCACTTGCCACGTTACTTGCCACCAGATGCGGATTGTCACGTCAACTGTCACCAAATGCTGCTTGTCACATGCCACGTTGTCTGCCACCATATGATGATTGTCATGTCACCTGCCACCAGATGCAGCTTGTCACTTGTCACGTAACCTGCCACAAGATGCAGCTTGTCACTTGCCACTGTCACCTGCCACCAGATGCAGCTTATCACTTGCCACGTTACTTTCCACCAGATGCAGATTGTTACTTGTCACATCACCTGTCACCAAATGCTGCTTGTCACATGCGACGTTGCCTGCCACCAGATGGATTGTCATATCACCTGCCACCAGATGCAGCTTGTCACTTGCCATGTTACTTTCCACCAGATGCGGATTGTTACTTGTCAGGTCACCTGTCACCAAATGCTGCTTGTCACATGCCACATCGCCTGCCCCCAGATGTGGATTGTCATGTCACCTGCCACCAGATGCAGCTTGTCACTGGCCATGTTACTTGTCACCAGAAGCGGTTTGTCACTTGTTATGTCAACTGCCACCAGATGCAGCTTGTCACTTGCCACGTCGCCTGCCATGTCTCCTGCCACAAGATGCAGATTGTCATTTGCCATGTCAACTGCCACCAGATGCAGCTTGTCACTTGCCATGTCGCCTGCCGCCAGATGCGGATTGTCACTTGTCACATCACCAGTCTGCAGATGCAGCGTGTCACTTCCCAGTCACGTGCCACCAGATGCAGCTTGTCACTTGCCATGTCGCCCGCCACATCTCCTGCCACAAGATGCAGATTGTCATTTGCCATGTCGACTGCCACCAGGTGGGGGTTGTCACTTGCCACCAGACATGGATTGTCTCTTGCCATGTTGCCTGCCACAAGATGTGGATCATCACTTGCCAGTGGCTTTGTCCCAGAGTGAGGGCAAGCAGGGAGAGATGATGTAATCTCTCTGCTGCCATCGGCTGCACACTGAGGGCAGAACTGCAGTGATGCACGGTGGGCAGTGAGAGATGATGTCATCTCTCTGCTCGCTCACTGGCCCACTTACTGGCCTGCCCACCCACCTGTCGGCCTGCTTACTGGTCTGCCTACCCACCTGTCGGCCCGCTTACTGGCCTGCCCACCCACCTGTCAGCCCACTTACTGGCCTGCCCGCCCGTTCACCTGCCAGCCTGCTCACTTGCTAACTGTTAACTATTTTATCAGGGGAGAAGGGTGATAGCCCCATTGCCCCCTTCTGGATCCGCCCCTGGGTGAATATAGTTTTAGTCCCTTACAAATTTTTCTGAGCAAATGGGCATCCCATATCATCCCTTCCCTATCAACGTTTAATTTCCCTAGTACAAAAACAAACAAAGCTGCAAGGACTGTTTCTTGACTTTGAAGTAAGTGAAAAAATCCATGCGCCTGGCTGTGTAGGGTGGGAGATGACCACATTTACCAGCAGCCCCTACGGTGGTAGCGCTACACTAGTTAAAACAACAAAAATGTTTGAAAGTATACAATGCTTTTTACAAACGATTTTGCTGTGGATGGACTTTCTTTAACGAAGCCCACTAATGATTAGTGATAATAGTAATGATAGTGTATTCTAGTATATGACCAGTTTATTTGTCTGTTTCCTCAGAGACTGCCTCTGTCTCTTGACAGTCTCTAACTCTCATTCATCAGACATCAGGGCCCCTGATAAGGGGGGGACCACCAGTCCTCCTGTAGGGGGCCCGGGCACAAGGGGGGTCCCAACAGCACGGGGAATAGTGCCGCCGTGCAGTGGGGCAATTACAGAAGGAAGCCCTGTACGGCTCTCTGCAGCAGCTGAAAGCTAGCCCCCCCTGCCAACTTTCACCTGCCGCAATGAGAGACACAGACACAGGGCATCATTCCCGTAATTGTTTCTCCGACACCGATCCCCCCTCACTGTTCTGCCTGCTGTGCCGCCTGCTGCCTGATTTCACTGTGGCCCCCCACCACCACAGTGCTGCTAGCTTCCCTGTCCTGTAAAAATGTAAAAAAAAATGTAGAATAAAATAATTCTAAAAATTTTTAACATTTTTAAAAAAAAAAGTTATACATTTTTTTTTTTATGTAAAAAACTATTAAATAAGGGCTAATTCACATATGTTCTATGTTATGTTTGTGTCCGCGAATAATGATTTTAGTGTATTTTTAGTGAAAATATTGTCTTGATAAATTCAGGGGGGGGGGGGGGCTGCCAGGTAGCTTGTACGGGGCCCTGTGATGTCTAACAGCAGCCCTGTCAGATATGATGTTGGTTTAGGTGCTTTTAGAAAAGACGTTCCCAATGTGTCCTCCCACACAGAAGCCCTGAACGGTCAGTCTCCATGCCTGTTCTGATAGTTCAGGGACACTTTTACTGCCAGACAGGCCTCCCCTGTCACTTCCTGTATTTTCACAGTGACAGGGGAAATAAAACGTGTGAATAAGTATGAATAAAAAATAATGGCATATCAAGGAGTGAGCCCAGAGGGAGCAGGATATCATCTGTGAAATTTCAGCAAGGCTTTTGTTTACCATAAACACATTTAAATAGATCTGAAATATGTTTTCTATGAATTGCGTGGCTGCCAGACATTGAAAATTGCTAATGTTATTCTTGCTTAACCTCTTGCTGTAATGCATATATGAGGTGGCAAGAAAGGTAGGCTGAGGTTGCGTATTGAGAATGCGTTCACAGCACACTTCCAACACCCTGACTGAACTGTCACTGACAGCTTTCAGTCCAGACCTCTGATCGGAAGCCAGTGGGATGGGCTCCCTATCATGTGACCATCTGGAGAGCCAATCACAGCGATCACATGAAACAGAAGATGTGCCACCTCCAGGGCATTAAAGTCCACTTAATGGCCACTGAGAGGTTGCACTATGGGGTTAAAGTGTTTGTAAATTTTTACATATGCCCAGTAAATTGACTGGCCCCGGGTGATACACAGAGATGAAAGAAATGCTCCTGCCTACGTTGTATCTGTTTATCTGCAGTCTTCTCTTCATCCATTCAAAGTCCAGAATTTATAAAGATTGTCTGAGCGGTCAGAAAAAAGGGGGTGAACAGCTGAAGTTACACTCTGCAGAGCTCAGTGAAGAGAGATCTGATAGCTAATTGGAGGGAAGGGGCACCTACCCCCACCCGCCCATTACACAGCGCGCATGAACAGAGCTGAGGCTGCTGGAGATCCCTCCTCTGTCCCCTTTTTTCACTTGGTGTCAGGAAAACCTGTCAGAAGTGATTCATGCTGATAGCAGAGGAATAAAGCAGCAGGCAGAAATTACACTTAGTGCTCCTAATTGAGACAAGTACACACTATAGAGGGATATGTTTAGTTCATATTTCATTTCTGTGGTTTACAACCACTTTAAGGAGTCGGGTTTGTAGTGCTGAAGAACCATCAGTCTCTTCACTTATCACTTGGAAAAGGAAGTTATATTGAAAATAAATATTTTTATACTCCAAAAATAAGACCAGTCCCTATTTTGCGATTTGGCACTGTGTTATTTTAACTGACAATTGCGTGGTCGTGTGACGCTGTACCCAAATAAAATTGACGTCCTTTTTTCACACAAATAGAGCTTTCTTTTGGTGGTATTTGCTTACCTGTGCAATTTTTATTTATTACGCTATAAACAAAAAAGTGTGACAATTTTGAAAAAAAAAAAAACAATTTTTTTCTCACTGCTATATAACATTCCCAAAAAAAAAAAAAATTAAAAATCTAAATTTTTTAACATTTTAGGCCAATTTGTTTTCTACTACATATTTTTGGTAAAAAGAATCGCAATAAGCGTATTTTGATTGGTTTGCGCAAAAGTTATTGCGTCTACTAGCTACGGGAAAGATTTATGTAATTTTTATCGTTTTTTTTTTGTTATTTTTACTAGTAATGGTGGCGATCTGCGATTTTTTGCGGGACTGCAACATTGCGGCGGACAAATCGGACCCCTAACTGACATTTTTTGACACTTTTGGGGGTACCAGTGACATTACTACAGTAATCAGTGCTAAAAATATGCACTGTTACTTTAATACTGCCATTGGCAGGGAAGGGGTTAATAATATTGGTGATCAAGGGGTTAAATGTAAGCCTATGGGAGTGATTCTAACTGTAGGGGGGGGTTGGGCTTGTGAGATGACCATAGAGACATGCTATCCTATATAGCAGGATCACATGGTCTCTGTGATCATCCGAGGAAGAAGGATGGATGGCTGTGTTTACATCAGCCGTCCGTCCTACTCTGTAAGCGGGGAGAGATCGCAATTGGAGCCGCCTGACACACGCACTGGCTCCCGGCTGACGAGGGGGGGGGGGGAATCGCGCTCGCCCCCTAGCCTCCTGAGAGCGAACGACGTAGTACTACATTGGTTTGCCCAGGAGCGGCTGCCTGCCGCAGTAAATCTGCAGTGGGCGGTCATCAAGTGGTTAATAGCCCTCTAATCCTTTTTTGTTTTTTTCAAATAATTTCTTGCAGTGTTTTTCTGCCTTCTTGTAACTTCATGAGCTCTTAAACCTCTCTCTTTTTCCCTCACTTCCATTTGTTTGGAAAAAGCAGTGTGGTTGCAGTGATGTGCCCTGCTCTATGCACACTACAAATCTCATAGTACATGGTCCATCTTTAGAGCGAGCAAGAGTGGGTGGATCTGTTCCTACATACAGTGGGATTGTAGAGAACGAACAAAGCCAACCTCTAAAGCCCCGTACACACGTACCGATTGTCGGCCATAAATATTCGGCTTGTAGGCTTGTTAGTATGATGCTTCCGACAGCCGACAGCGCATTTTCGGCCGAACAGAATTTGTCGCGCAGACTTAAAAATATTTGTTGGCCGTCACCAGAAGGGCCGATTGTTCGCCAGTCAGTACAGATTTCGGCCGACAGACAGCAGATTAGCAAGACTGGGCATGCTCAGAAAAGAAAAAAGACAAGGAAAGTTAACCATCACATGACATCACTTCTGCAGTCGGCTGTTGTTGGCCGACAAAATTTGTGTGCAGTTTTTTGCAGTTTTCAACAGACAAGACAGCCCTGGACAAAAGACGGCCGATGGTTCGGCCGACGATCAGTACGTGTGTACGGGGCTTTAAAGAACAGAATGTCTTTAAAACCAGAGTTTAATGTCACTTAAAAGAGTTGTAAAGTCAGAAAGTTTTTTATCCTAATTCATTCTATGCATTAAGATAAAAAGTCTTCTGTGAGCAGCAGCCCCCCTCAGACCCCCTAATACTTACCTGAGGTCAATCTCTGTCCAGCAATGTCCACGAGTATCTCAGTTGTCCAAGATTCTCCCTCCTGTTTGCCTGAGATACAGCAGTGAGCCAATCAGGAGAGAGAGGGAGCGGGGCTGGGGCCGGACACAGAGAGCTGTGAGTCGGCTTGGGTGCCCTCATAGCAAGCTGCTTGCTATGGGGGCACTCAACAGGAAAGAGGGGCTAGGAGCACCGAAGAGGGACCCGAGAAGAGGAGGATCTGGGCTGCTCTGTGCAGTGGAGGTAAGTATAACACGTTTGTTATTTTTATAGGAAAAAAAAACGAGACTTTACAGTCACTTTAAAGCAGCTGCTGATCGCTCACAGTAAGTATATTGCGAGTGGGCAGCAGGTACAGGCAAAGTCGCATACATGACCAGCCTTTTTCTGGGTTTGGGGAACGCATGCACACACCCCCTGCTGATCTGTTCTACGATTGGACATACCACAAGTTTGGCAGCAGATTTCAGTCAATGATTTTGGCTGAAACCTGCTGATCTGCTGTGTCCAATCATACACGGAGTTCTGTGTTTACAAACACATAGAAATCTGTGTATAAAGGAACAGCAATCTAGCTGATTCTTTTCCCTGGAAAGGTGGAAGAAAACACAGCCAGATCAGAAAGTAAAAGCAGCACTGATTAGGCCCCTTTCACACTAGGCAGACTCCATCAAGCTGCTATGCAGAGCGGACATGGACACATCCTGCTGTTCTCTTTGAGACGGTCAGATGGCAATGGACCACACGTCAGTTTTCATCTGACCGTAATCCCCATCTGTGTTTTTGGTGGCCTGGATCGGATCGAATGTATGCGGGTGTAAACAGACACATGTCCATTTACATCAGCCTCCCCATAGAGAACGAGTGGTCTGATCAGGTCCGCGTGAAAAACAAAGGGCTTAACACATTGTTAAGCACACATTTAACCTCTTAAAGGCCCCTAGATGTTAACCCCTTCCCAGCCAATTTCATTAGTAGAGTGTCATTGTACAGTATTATCACTAATCGCAATCAATGTGTTAGTGTCACTAACAATGTCAGATTGCTCGCCACCCTATCACAGCCCCAATAGAAGTAGTTGATCCCCGCCATTACAGTATCTATAACTGCATACATTTCAGTACATATGCCATCGTTTGTAGACGCTATAACTTTTACACAAACCAATTAATATACACTTTTCGTCTTTTGTTCTTTATTACCAGACATGTAGCAGACTGAATTTTTCCTAAATGTTTGAAGAAATATGGCTTTTTGATTTTTTTATTGGATATGTTTTATAACAGAAAGTAGAAATTCTCTGTTGTTTTCAAAATGTTTTCCTTTATATAATAATAATTATAAAAAAATGTTATTCTCCTATTACTCTTACCATACGGATATTGATATTAACCAATTATTTCTATAACTATTTTAATATTATTAATAATTAATTACGAATACTTTTGTGTTATTTTGAATATCTTAACATTTTCCTATTCCCATATATAATGATTGTAAATGCTTGGATATGTATTTATTATTCTTTATTCTCTATTCTTGTAAAATCCAATAAAATCTATTGTAATACAAAAATAAAAACCCACCAAAAGAAAGCTCTATTTGTGTGAAAAAAAATGCAATCAATTTACTTTGCATATAGTGTTGCATGTCTGCCCAATTGCCAAATTGACTTTTGAAATTCACAAATGCAGCAATTCAGAAATTGGGAAATCGGATGAAAGGTTTAGCGCTGGGAAACACTTTTTGAAAGATAAAAAGTGCATTTTATATACAACTGTATAGATCACACCAAAATAAGAAGGAATAAGGGACAAATTAGGAGGCATGAGGGACAGAGGGACATTTGGGAGCTATGGGTATTTAGGAGGGCTGGGGAGTTTTGGACACAGAAGATTTTTAATCCTTAACCACATAACGACCGCCCACCGCAGTTTTACTGCGACAGGCAGCCGCTCCTGGGTAAAGTGATGTTATACTACGTCGCTCGCTCAGGAGACTCTAGGGGGCGCACCCCCGCTTGTTTGCTGGGAAGCTAGTGCGTGTGACCGACGGCTACGATGGCCGTGAGAGAAGGACAGACGGCTGATGTAAACACAGCCGTCTGTCATTCTCCCTGAAGTGATCACAGAGGCTATGCGATCCTGCTATAATAGATCGCATGTCTCTGTGGTTACTTCACTAGCCACACCCCCTGACAGTTAGAATCACTCCCCTAGGGACACATTTAACCCACTGATCACCAGTAATGTTAACCCCTGCCCTTCCAGTTACATTTTTACAGTAACAGTTCATATTTTTAGCACTGATTACTGTAGTAATGTCACTGGTACCCCCAAAAGTGTCAAAAATGTCAGTTAGGGGTCCGATATGTCTGCCGCAATATCGCAGTCTTGCAAAAAAAAATTGCAGATCGCCGCCATTACTAGTAAAAAAAAAAAAAACATTAAAAATGACATAAATCTTTCCCATAGTTAGTAAACGCAATAACGCAAACCGACCAAAATACGCTTATTGCAATTAGATTTACCAAAAATATGTAGCAGAAAACAAATTGGCTTAAAGTGTTAAAAAATTTAGATTTTTACATTTTTTGATTTTTTGATTTAATTGTAATTTTTTCAAAATTGTCGCTCTTTTTTTGTTTATAGCGCAAAAAATAAAAATCTCACATGTGATCAAATACCACCAAAAGAAAGCTCTATTTTTTGGGGAAAAAGGACGTCAATTTAGTTTCAGTACAGTGTTGCACAACCGCGCAATTGTCCGTTAAAATAACGCAGTGCCAAATTGCAAAATAGGGCCTGGTCATTGAGCAGCCAAATCCTCCGGGGGTAAAGTGGTTAATGCAGAAGACTTTACAACCACTTTAACCACTTAAAAATGTTTGGCATTTGAGAATCTTGAACTTGTGAGTATACCGAAAAATAATTTTTTTGAATTTCTGGATTTTTTTTTTTTCCAAAAATCTTTATTGATCAAAGTACACATTAACCACTTGCCTACAGTGCACTTTCACCCCCTTCCTGCCCAGGCCAATTTTCAGCTTTCAGCGCTCTCACACTTTGAATGACAATTGCGTGGTCATGCTACACTGTACCCATATGAAATTTTTATCATTTTTTTCACACAAATAGAGCTTTCTTTTGGTGGTATTTAATCACCTCTGGGTTTTTTGTTTCTTACAAAAAAATGAAAAAAGTCAGAAAATTTTGAAGGTTTTCTTATTTTTTGTGAGTAAAAAATAAAATTTTATTTAAAATAAATACATTTTTCTCCTTCACTGATGTGCGCTGATGAGGCAGCACTGATGGGCACTGATAGGCTGCACTGATGGGCACTGATAAGGTGGTACTTATGGGCACTGATGAGGTGGCACTTATGGGCACTGATGAGGTGGCACTGATGAGGAGGTACTAATATGCCGTACTGATGAGCACTGATAGGTGGCACTGATAGGCGGCACTGATGAGCACTGAGAGGCGGCACTGATGGGTGGCACTGATGGACACTGACGGGTGGCACTGACGAGCACTGATGGGCGGCACTGATGAGCAGCACCATCAGTGCCCACACTCAGTGCCCATAGTGCTGCCAGTCAGTGCTCATCAGTTCCTAGATGAGCAGGCACTGATAGGCACTGACTGGCAGCACTATGGGCACTGATGGGGGGCACTGATGGCGGGCACTGTGGGCACTGATGGTGGGCAGTTATAGCAGTTTATTTCCCTCTTGTGTAATCAGGGCACTGGTGATCAGTGCCCTGATTACATTTCTCTGTGTTCCCTATGAGGAGGAGCCGCTGATCGGCTCTCCTCGGCTCACACACCGACAGTGTGAGCCAAGGAGAGCCGAATAATGGCACTTCCTCATTTACATGTGACCGGCTGTGATTGGACACAGCCGATCACATGGGTAAAGAGTCATGTCATTGACTCTTTACCGAGATCGGGATCGTGCCGTGTCCTAGCAACACGGCGCGGTCACGATCGCCGCTCGGCGCGCCCCAGGATAATAGGTACACCGCTCCGCCGTCATTTGACGGTGCGCGGGTAGTAAGCGGTTAAAGAAGAGTATAACAGTTGGATCATTCCGATCAACATTCTCGGTGATCCAATACTAACTAATAAGCAACAAACCAAAAATACATATTATCATAGAGAAATTACCACGAGAGGGGTTCAGAGGCAAGTGTTTCGGGAGTATTGAAGTGATTTCAATAAAGGACAGTATGAGTTTGGGTATAATTGTTTTCCTTAATAGAGTATAGGTGGATTTTATTTATAGAATTTCTAAATTTATGGATTTTTGAGACAAATGTGTTCGAAGGGGCATTAATAAATGGATGAAACTTGGAGGTGACCTAAAATACAAGTATATTTTAGAGTATAGGACACTTTATGGCAGCCGTCCATGTTGCTGCTTGCTGCAGGAAACCATTAGAAGCAACACACCTCTGTTTGTTCTCAAGTCACTTGGAACGTGGGTACTGTTAACCGGCTTTTCTTTTTGTTTATATAAATGTTGTCTTCAGAGAAATACCAAAACATGGTTTATACAATGCGCTTGTTTTATTTGGCACAGTATTTCTATAACAGATAACTAAACAGGATTATTTTTAAAAATGTGACTGGCATTGCACAACCATATTTTTTTCAAATTAACTCTTCGTACGTGATTATTTCTTTAAGTGTTTTTTTTTTTTTTTATTTGCTGGAGTGTATCTTGTCATAAATACTGTGTATGCATTGGATGGAAAGCACTGGTTCAGGAGATTTTTTCCCTAACGCAGTTACGAAGGAGTGTGGGCCCAATTAGAGTCTTCCCAGAGATAAGCACATTAATGTTCTATAAGTCATGCAGCCATCACCTAAAATAACATATATCACATGAAAAGCAAGGAAGAGGTTAAGACAAAGTTCACATAACTTCTGACTACATGAAATATTCATTTCTTCATAGAGAACTGAAATGTCTTCTTGGAAAATATTAAATTGGCTATATTTTTAGACGACTCAGGATACTACAGTCCCCAGATTCTTATTAACTGTCTGTCTGCTTGCTACATTCAAAGAAAGAGGTTAAATAGTCTGACGCTGATCTCTCAATGCCTCCAAAGAAGAAATGAGATAATTGCTAAAAAAAGAAGTGTTTACTTATCACTTTGACATCTCAGATAATTACTATATAGATGATAATGCAAAGGTGGTGCTAAGAGGGCTCTTTAGCGTTGAGCACCTGCAACAATTAGCCTGACACACTTGCAACATCTCTTAAGAAATAATCATGCATCTCTACACCTTTGTACAGAACTAAGAGGTCATAGGTGCCTGCAAAAGGTTGTAGAGAGCCAGGCTAGAATTATGACAGGCAGCAAAAAGAACAAGCCATCCTATTCTAAACTCTCGCTCTGTGTGAGCAAACAGACAATTGAAACTTGACAAGAATGCAAACATTTCTACTTCTGTGTATTTAGCTGTAGCTAGCTGACCAGCTGAGAACTATCATTTACTATCATTTACTTCTATCTACTTTCTGCAGATAAATAGGGATGATGTGGACGAAAGAAATGACTTTCTGGTTTCTGAAATCTGTTTGCAGCCATTAATTTAAAGCATTAACACTTTGACATTTCCGATAATTACTATATAGATTATGATACAAAACTGGTGCTGAGAAGGCTCTTTCACCAAAACTGAAAGTGAAAAAAAAATCCCAAGAACAGGAATACAATGGAAATCTTCCAATGAGGACACTAGTTCTGGTGAAAACCAGGAAGAATTCTCCCACTTTGGAGGGTTTTCTCCCACTTCCTATTTTGGCTATGGGACAGGAAGTAAAGGGAAACCTAATCAGTCGGACACAGATGGCAACCCCCCCCCCCCCAAAAAAAAAATGGGAAAAATAACACAATATATAAATCTCCATTACTCTAGCAAAAAGAAAAAAAAAAGAAAAAATGCCTTTAATTCTACCTCGAAGGAGGTTTATAGGAGATGTTGCAGCAAGGTTGTACTGCATATTACACTGTTAGCAAAGGTTTTCTTCCATGAGAAATATAGTGTTCCCAGTTGTAGCGTAAAGTAGTGAGAATAATTTAATGCATAATTTAACTGAATTCTTACAGGTAGGATTTTTTTTTGACAGAAGAGACTCTAGTGGGCAGCAGGCCTTAAACATCAGTCAGATGCTGCCACCTTTTCCAGTTCCAATGAGAACTCCCTCTCCCAGCCATGGTGAGCACATGCTTTGCTTCTACCTGCCACTGTTAACATGCCTCTGCTCTAGGTCTGCTATCACTACCTTGAAAAATGGTGCTATAGCTGCTGTTATTTGCAGCAGCACTTTTAATGTGGCATCACAAAGTTTTCTGCTGCTAACAGTTGCAAAAGCTGCCATTTTGTTTTTCACAGTGGTCTCTCCTGGTCTATCCTGTGGTCTGCAGGAAGTATCCTTTTTTTTTTTTTTTTTTTTAAATAATTTTTATTGAGGTAAAAGCAATACAAACAAAAAAGAAAGAAAGCAAGTAGCGTTTCAATATAACCAGTACATGGCAATCATTGCGAACAAGCATTTACACTGAGATGCAGTTAACTTCAAGATCGTGACAAAACAGAGCATTCAAAACATAGCATTCAATTAGTGGACCAGAAGTCCCAAAACTTAGTAAATTTCTGCAGCTGCGAGTTATTAGTCGCCAGAGACTTTTCAAATTGGTAGTTCATACGTAACAAGGAGATCACCTCAGAAATGTTAGGTACTTCAGTGGACTTCCACTTCCTCAGTATGAGCGTTCTAGTGGCTAGCAGGACATGCGATGTCCTGTGTAAAACGGCTAGAGCTGGATTAGGTGTGATTATGCATCCTGTATGTTTCGCTACGAAGCTGAACACTTGGTTCCATAAGCTGGTGAGAGACGGACAGGACCACATTATGTGAAATAGTGTGCCCACACAGGAGCACTCCCTCTAATAAAGTTGGGAGTATTTGTTGGAGAAGCCCGCTAACCGGTATGGGGTGTAGTACCATCTGTGGGTGAGTTTAAGGGTCATCTCCCAATGATTGGCACAGTGAGTGTGTCTGTTGGCTTCCGATAATGCACGTCTCCATTGAGACACCGAGAAGCTCTCCCTGAGATCTCTGTCCCACTTGAACATGGTCAGTGTTTTAAAGAATGTGTCGTTGTCCAAAATAGCATGGTAAAAATTGGACAGCTTCGGCTTCTCTATGGGAGCCGCCATAAACAGATCCCATACTTTCCCCTCCACTCTAGTTTTCTGAACAGGGTGTTGGCGCATGAAGTGATGTATACGATAAGTTTGGAAAAACCACGAGCGTGGCATCTGATATTTTGTCTGTATCTGTTCAGGGGACAGTAGGGTGTTATGCTCATAGAGTTGTTGTATAGAGGTGATGTTCCCCTTGGCAGTGATGCTGGAGGGGAGGTCAGGCAGATGTGTGTGTAAAATCGAGGACGTAATAGTTTCGGTGGGGGTGAGTGAACGGTCCTTATCAGGTCCGGTGACTTTGCGCCATGCCCTCAGCGAGGCTTGCATAGTGTGGGAGAGGATGGATAGATTCCACGGGAGCCATGTGTCTCCTAGGAGTAGGTCTCGAAGAGTTGATGTGGGGGCTATGTTCGTTTCTAGGTCTACCCAGAGGGGAGCATCGATTGTGTGAAACCAGTGGCGTGTTTGAGCTAGCACAGTGGCCCAGTAGTACCCCTGAATATCAGGTACTGCGGCCCCTCCGTAGCATCGTTTGGTGGTCAGGATGGAGGAAGGACAGAGAGCTCTTTTGCCCTCCCAGATATATTTTTTCATGTGGGTAGTAAACTTGGCCAAGCTCGTGACCGGGTAGTGTACCGGGAGAGCTCTGATCAGATACATAATTTGGGGTAATAAGAACATTTTGTAGGCGGTCACCCTTCCGTGCCAGGATACGTACAGAGATTTCATACTTGTGGTTTCTATGTCTAATTTGCGGAGAAGTCTAGTTACGTTAACTGCCAAGAGTTTTGTGGGATCAGCTAGTAGGTCAATGCCTAGGCAGTGGATTTTGTCCGAGGACCAGGGGATGGGAACCAAGGACTCGAGCAGGGTCTGAGCCCGGGGCTCGACTCCAAGGTTCAGAACCGTGGACTTGGACGCATTGAGCTTGTAGTAGGAGATACGATGGAAGTGTTGCAGAATTTTGTATGCAGCGGGGAGGGATTTGGATGGGTCTGTGAGCATGAGGATAATATCATCCGCGAATAGGGTGATTTTATGATGGTAGGTGGGAAAAGTGAAACCGGTGACCTGGGGGTGTGAGCGAATAGTTTCAGCGAGGGGCTCTATTAGTAAGTTAAAAATCGTGCTAGAAAGGGGACAGCCCTGTCTTCTGCCATTGGTGATGGGGAAACTCTTAGACAGTATGCCAGATGTGTATACGTGGGCAGACGGGGAGGAATAAAGAGCTAGGATGGCGGAAAGGATAGGACCTGAGAAACCAAACTTTAGTAATGTGGCTCGCATGTATCCCCAGTGGACTCTGTCAAATGCCTTTTCGGCATCTAGAGTTAAGAGGACTGCTGGGGTCTTTCTTTTGTGTGCTAGGTGGAGAATATTTACCATTCGTCTGGTGGCGTCAGACGTCTGGCGACCGGGAGTAAAACCCATTTGGTCCCTAGCTATTAATTGGGGAAGAAAGTGTTGAATGCTTTTGGAGAGAATCCTCGCATAGATTTTGGCGTCCGAGTTCAGCAGCGAAATGGGTCCAAAATTTGCCGGAGTGGTAGGGTCCTTGCCAGGTTTAGGCAGGGTGACTACGTGTGCACTTTAGATATCAGGGGGAAGGCTGGCATTGGTCATAACTTTGTTATAAACAGCTGTCAGCGTAGGACCTATGTGAGGGAGAAATAACTGGTAATACTCGTTAGGGAGTCTGTCCGGGCCCGGTGATTTGCCTTTCGGCAGGGTTTTAATGCTATGCTTTACCTCATCAAGCGATATGGGTGCATTGAGGGTAGCCAGCTGGGATTCGGAAAGCGACAGTAAGTTAATGGCGTTTAAGAATTTTTCTATATCTTATGCCAATGGTTGGTGTTCTGAGGGATCGTCCTTTGAGTTGTACAGGGAGCCGTAGAAAGACGCAAAAGCGTCAGCTATGGCCTGTGGGTGTGTTATTTTGGCCTTAGTGATGGGGTCTATGAGATAGGGGATTCTAGATTTCGCCTGTTTTTTTTTTACCCTATCCGCTAGAAATTTACCGGCTTTGTTTGCCTGGGAGTAGGATTTTTGTTTTAAGTAGTTTAAATGCTTATCTGAAGCCTCCAATAGGAGGATGCGAAGTTCTAGCCTGAGTTGGGTCAGGCGGTCGGACAGAACAACTGTGAGGTTCCTCTTGTTATCCACCTCCAGGGCATGTATCTCGTTTAGCAGGGAGGTCATTTTCTGGTTCCGCAGTCTCTTCCTCCTGGCCTGCTGCTGGATGCACACCCCCCTAACGAAGGCTTTGTGCGCACCCCACAGCACCCAGGGATCAGAGACCGACGGTTCGTTAATCAGGAAGAATTCTTGCATACTACCTGAGATCCGGGTCCTGCAGCATACCTGTATCGCATCTCCAAACGGGAGATGACGCTATCCGGGTGTTCTCCTCGATGACCAGTTCAATTGCTGCGTGATCCGACCAGGTTATGTCCTGGATCGCCGAGGAGGACACTTTCGGAAGTAGATCTCCGTCAACCACAAATAAATCAATTCGGGAATAAGACCTGTGTCTGGATGAAAAATAAGAGTAATCCCTCTCAGTGGCATGTTGACACCGCCACACATCATACAACTTCTCACAATGCAACAATCCCCCCATCGATTGTTGCCGGCCCCAGGGGGACGAAGAGGTGTCCAACCCTGGGTCTGCAACAACGTTAAAGTCTCCACACAGTATTAAACGCCCCTGTTGGATTCTGTATACTTGCTTGAGTAGGCGTCTCAGGAATCGCAACTGATGGGAGTTTGGAGCATAAAGATTGACTTTGGTAAAAGGAGAGTCGTTCAGTTCACACACTGCAATTATGAATCGTCCATGTGGGTCCAGGACGGAGTGGAGAATCTTGACCGTCAGCGACGAACGAAAAGCTAGAAGAACTCCCCTTCTCTTTTCATCCGCGGAAGCAAGAATAATCTGGGAGAAGTCCTTGTGAGTACAAGGGAAATGCGTTCCTTCTTTAAAATGGGTCTCCTGGACCACCAAAACATCCACATTATGAGCTAAAGCTTCTTTCCACAATGTGCGCCTCTTGGCAAGATGATTCAATCCATTGGCGTTGACAGACAAATGTTTAATGGTCATAGGACAAATGGGCGGGCATGTGGTGGTAAGCGCGGTCTGTTACTGTAGAGGTTAAGGAAGTGCAGACCCCTCAGGTGCCCAAGGGAGATCAATCCAGCTGTGAAAGGCAGTTGCGAGGCAACGACTAATGCAATGATGATGCCATGTAAAACAAAAAATTACTGAGAAAAAACTGTAGGACAAAAAACAAACTGGGTGTAAGGATAAGAAAAGGACCGTCTCTGCAGTCCGTGATCGGACATACCGATGTAAAGTAGGAGGGCCAAGGGCTTGTGCTCCTATTGCCAGGGACAGTCGTAGAAATTAGGTAGATGTCATGTTAGAGCTTGGGAAGGTAAAGGCAGGTTTGGGGGGTCTCTTACGGGAGACCAAATTCCAATCCGCTTCTAGTGACCGGAGAGGAGGTGAGGCAGGGGGATCAAAATGTTGCTGCAGTAAAATGTTCCATCTCTGCAAAGCCTGAATGCCTTCATCCACAGTTTTGATCAGGACATTGGAACCGCCATGAGTGACAGATAGAGTCGCCGGGTACTTCCATTTGTGTGGCACGTTGTGATTGCGTAGGGCTTTCGTTATGGTGGCCAGGTTCCGCCTGGCTTGCAAAGTATGCCTGGAGAGGTCCGGGAGCAGTTGTAGGTTAGGATAACCCTCCGGGAAGGGCATGTTTTGCCTTGACGCCATCATAATTTGCTCTTTTACGTGATAGAAGTAGACCCTAAGGAGCACATCCCTGGGCACATCACCTGATAGGAAAGATGGTTTCGGCAGTCTGTGTATCCTGTCTATGACTAGATCAGAGGCAGATGCAGTAGGGATCAGGGCTTGGAAAAGCGCAGTGACATGTTGTAGGAGCTGGTTAGGTAGGATCGACTCAGGGATTCCCCTTATTTTTATGTTATTCCGCCTTGAGCGGTCTTCTAAATCCGCCACTTTACTTTTGAGCCAGTGGATCTCATCCATTTGAGCATTGAGTGTAGTAATGCCAGAGTTAAGTGTAGCGGCATGCGTATCAGTTGTACGTTCCAAAGAATCAACCCGGGTGCCCAGGGAGCCCATGTCAGCCCTGAGTTGCTGCATACAGGATAACATGTCAGCTTGCATAGTATTGCGCAGGGTGTACATCATGTCTCTCATAGTGCCTTCAGAAATAGGGTTACTGCCAGTTAGGAAAGAGGCAAAGGGATCAGCGCCATGGGAGGGAGAGGTGGGTGCATGCTGCCCTGGGAGGCTGGTGTCCATACCTGTAAATACGGATGACCTCTGAGGCGAGTCCCTCCTCTGCCTGGTTTTGGCCGGGCTTCTGGACGAGGGAGAAGGAGGAGAAGGCGACCCAGAAGATTGGCCACTGTCTGGGTTGGCGATCTGCCTGTGGATCGGTGGATGAGAGGAGAGCGGCTGTAGTTTGTGCAGTGCAGCGGCTCCATGTCCTCCTCGTGGTCCCGGACCGCCGCCATTTTGGTGTAGCCCGGAGCATTGTGAGATAAGGAAACCGGACAGTTTGTTAGACTGCTCCGGTCCCTTCTTCCGGCGGGTCATGTCGGCGGGCGTATGCGGAGGCTGCGGGTGTAATTTGCGGATCGATATTGGTCCCAAGCTCTGCGTGGCGGTGACTGTCCCGGATGGCTCGGCGGAGCAGATTCAGCAAGCAGCCATCTTCCGCGCCGCGGCCACGCCCCCTCTGCAGGAAGTATTCTGACTGGTTACATTGTTTGGCCACCACCAGCATCCAAGGCCTAATTTTTCCTGCAGCTGAGTGACAGTTGTTAAACATATACAGTATATATATTTTGCCCAGGACCAAACTTTTTCTGTGCAAGAATATTCATGTTGGGCTACACTGATTTGTCACTATCAATAATTGAAACATTATTTTGCAACGCTTCCTTTATGATTGTAGAAATTGTTCAATTTTGGAGGCTGTGTTAATATTACAGTGGCCATTAAATATTTATAAGTGTATGTTTCCTCATGCTGCTCCCTCAGTTGTGAAATTCTGAATAAAAAATTCTTTACAGTTTGGCTTAACAGTGATTTCTGACTAAAAAATGTCACAGTCTCACTATTCACCTCTGAAATTCTGACATTTAAAGTGTGCCTTGAAATGTGTGCAGATACTTCCTCAAAACATTTTTCTTCTTTGTCCCATAGATAATAAAATGTACTTTTTGGATTTATAGATATTGGATCCTGCCTGCTCCCTTTCTCTTGAATTTCCTTTGATGAACACTATTATAAGTCTGATTTCTCGATTAAATGTTAGAAAAATAAGAATCTGCTACCAATTAACAAGGATGAGATTGTCTGTACAATAATTATATCATACTGTATAACTGCCAATATACAATCTAATTACATTATTTCACGTTACATCTGCATGCTCTGTCTCTCAGAGATAGTGATCTCTCCAAAAAAGGGTATAAAAGCTGTGCTTGCAAGTACTTTAATCTGTGCATCTTCTGCATGTAAAAAATAAATAAATTGTAAGGTGCAATCTGCTTGTTCTCTCTCTTACACATAGTGGACAATCTGAAAAGGTTAAGAAGTTATGCATCCAATCTATCCTTCCTCATCTATTTTATGCGGGGGGGGGGGGGGGGATTGCAAAATTGCAATCTGGTTGCTCTTTCTCTTGACAATGAAGGCTTCAAAGTTGTGTTGCAAAAATGTCTACTGTTTCCATTTTTAGAGTCCAAAACAAGGGCACTTTTATACAATATTTAAATACAATTTTCAGTCAAAATGCCTGCCTACTTTATCCCCCCCAAAATTGTGAACTGTCCACTCCAATTTTTTAGTTGGTTTGTTAAGCTGTATGCTTTTTCATTCTCAGTGTACAAAAAACATACTAATTGCTTATTTTCTGATACCAAATACCTGCTCAATCTTTCAAAAGACACTAATAATTTTTTTGTGGATGCTAAATACCTGCTCAACTTCCCAGAAATTGCAGCCTTTTTAACCACTTGCTTACTAGGTACTTATACCCCTTCCCTGACCAGGCCAATTATCAGTTTTCTCTCTCACACTTTGAATGACAATTGTGCTGTCATGCAACACAATACCCAAACAAAATTTTTATCATTTTTTTCACACAAATAGAGCTTTGCTTTGGTGGTATTTATTTACTACTTTATTTTTTTTTTTTTGCTAAATAAACAAAAAAAAGTTTTTTTTTTAAAAAAAATAAAACAAAACTTTTTTCATATTTTGTTAAAAAATGTTGCAAACAGGTATTTTTTTTTCCATTACTAATGGGCACTGATAGGCTGCACTGATGAAGCGGCAGCTCTGTCTGTCTCCTCTGTGGTGCCTGCAGTCTCTGTCTGTCTCCTCTGTAGTGCCTGCAGTCTCTGTCTGTCTCCTCTGTGGTGCCAGCAGTCTCTGTCTGTCTCCTCTGTGGTGCCAGCAGTCTCTGTCTGTCTCCTCTGTGGTGCCTGCAGTCTCTGTCTGTCTCCTCTGTGGTGCCTGCAGTCTCTGTTTGTCTCCTCTGTGGTGCCTGCAGTCTCTGTCTGTCTCCTCTGTGATGCCTGCAGTCTCTGCCTGTCTCCTATAGCATGCCTGCAGTCTCTGGCTGTCTCCTATAGCATGCCTGCAGTCTCTGGCTGTCTCCTATAGCATGCCTGCAGTCTCTGACTGTCTCCTATAGCATGCCTGCAGTCTCTGGCTGTCTCCTCCTGTAATGCCTGCAGTCTCTGGCTGTCTCCTATAGCATGCCTGCAGTCTCTGGCTGTCTCCTCTGGTGCCTGCAGTCTTTGACTGTCTCCTGTATCATGCCATCAGTCTCTGTTGCAGCTCGGGAGGTGACACCATGGTTTACCGCACAAGGTGACACCATCCCTAGTGACGCTACTGTCCCCGCTTTGCTGCTCTTACTAGCAGGGGTATAATTGCCATTTTTGGGCCCCTCTCTGACCTCTGTGCTGGTGCGAGTGGAGGGACTTTTTTTTTTTTTATATTTCGGACGCATGTGTATTCCAGGCCCGATCCTCATGGGGGCTCAATTTCAAGTCCCGGCCGCCTGCCTCTTATTTTCTTCCCTTGGAGAGTGATCTTCCCCCGCTCAGCTCTGAGTTAGGCCTGAGACAGAAAGCGAGTGGCTGTGAGGCAGGCAGAAGCAGCTGACCGTCGGTTGTGAGTTTTATACTGCATTGCACTGCACATATTTATTATGGATGGCAATATGGCATGGTGTGGTGATTGTACTGCGCTCTGCACATACTTACTATGAATGGCATGGCGTGGCATGATAAATTAATCACTTGAAGACAAACCTGCACTTTGTTTCAAGTCTGGGGAGGGGCCAGGGGTGGGGCTGAAGGGGGCCCCGTCAGGTAGGCTGTACGGGGCCCAATGATTTCTATCAGCAGCCCTGTATATATATATATATATATATATATATATATATATATATATATATATATAGTAAAACTGAAGATCAAAAGATTAAAGAAATGAACTGTTGATATATCATAACATATAACATAGCCATAAAGGACTGTTTCACACAAAGTGGATCTGTACCACCCCTGCATGCTGGCACAAAGAATCAGTTACAATATGTAGCTGTTTGACATACAATATGTACCTACCAAGGATCCCCCACAAACACCTGAGCTGCCCAGCTCAAAGTTTACGATATTTATTGTATACTATAACAATCAGTTATGATACAGAAATCTGTTCAAGAGCACAACAAATGCAAACCTTGTTACAAAAAATACAGCAAATTTATTACATTAAATACATTAATTTAGTTACATTAAATACCACCCTAATCCATAAAAGCATTGAAAAATACCCTAAATGCAATCCATAAGAATTCCTTCTAACTGTTCATGTGAAAAATAACATTTTACACAAAGGTAAGTTCACATACACAATATATTATGATATAGTGGAAAGCATAATGGTTACTATACACACATGTTGTAGCAAAAATAAATAACTAGACAGGCAAATACGATTTCCCTCAGGTGTTCAAAGAGGCATGGTCACCATAATGGGGAAGGGTCTAGGCCTAAAACTACTGCCCAAGGGTATATAGTAGCAAAATATCAAATATAGTACAGGTCGGTCAATAGTGGTGAGGCATTTGCCACAAATTTTGGCAGTGTAGTTGGAAGCATTGTGTTAAATTTATGAAACGTATGCAACATTTTTATTATTAGTACTGCTGTGTCTGACAAATAATAAACTTCTTATTTACCAGGCTCCTACTGTCCTGTTGCTTCTGTTGTGACAAATATCTTAAGAAATACTGCTATATTGACAATAAGAAGTGGAGAGAAAAAGAGACCTTTTCCATTTTGGAGTAAAATTTGTGCCTGGAACAAATGTACACATTTATGTAAACCTTTCCTACATGTACATGAATTTGTTGTAAGCTGGGCCATTTGTTGCACTACTGCAAGACTCTATACATTTCACAGAATATCTACAAGGGATACGTAATACAATAATTAGCAAAGCAATAACAATAATCAAGTAATTGGCAAAGCAATATAATCCCAAAAAACGTTAAGATATTAAAATATGCATGTATGTAACATGAGAAAAAAGGAGAGGAGAAGACCTCTGGTGTAGAGGTGAAAAAGGGGAGGGTTGAAGAGATGAGAGCTGTGAATTGGGGTAAGCTGTAGATGGGGGTGCAAAAGTGAAATGTGGAAGAGGGGCAGAGGCAAGCTGTAGTTGTGGACTAGGGTTGTAAGCTGTGGAAGGGGTGGGGACAGAGTTGACTTGTTGCAGTGAGTTGCAGGGTGGGGGGTGCAGATTTGAGCTGTGGGCAGGGGGCATAGGGGAGCTGTGGATAAGCAGCATAGAGGTAAGAAAAAGATGGTTACATTGGGGAGATATGTAAGTACTGTCACTTGTGCTGATTTTTCTCTGTGCCCTGTGTGATATGCACACCTTTGCAAAGTACGTATTCCTGAGCACAGTGCTATGTGCCTCTTGTGCCTTAAAGGATAAATTCACCTTTTGGGAAAATAATAAATGCACATTTTTGTTCAGGATTTATAATTTTTTTCTGTAAGGAGCCTGGGAAGCATTGCACCCATGATCAGTGGATCAGGGGAGGAATGCCAGACTCCTTCAGACAAGCCCTGCAGCTTTAATCCTGTACCTGCATACGGGCTGACTGTTTACAAGCTGTGGGGTTTGTCAATGAACTACAAGGCCACTCATCAGCGATCTCGCAGCCCATTCATAGCTCCAATCTGCTAGCCACAATAGCTGACAGCAGTTGTAGTTCAGACATTCACAGGAAACTGAAATTTGAAAATAATGCCGCCATGCAGGGAGAAGATCCCCCACTCGCTATCACTCTAAATACGGGTGGAACATGTAACACGCTCCAAAAGATGAAGCAATGCGCAGATTATTTGGTGCCACTTTACTTGTCTGTCCGAAAAACGGTGGAGAAGCTGGCTGGGGAAGGTGAGTTCCGGCACTTATTCTCTTAGAAAAAAAAGCACTGATTAGGAGTGATGGACTTTCTTGGTGGAAGTACAAGGTTACGGACCTTGGGCACACCAGTGCAGATGGCAGTAGAGCAGGGAATTAGAACATAGTACAATACAATTATAATAATACAGCACTTGCAAGTCAAAACATATAATCATATAACATAATGTGCTCAAAAAATATAAAAAACATATACAAAGTCTTTCAAAAGTTCTCATATAAAGTGCTCGGTGCTCCAGAATCTATAAAAAAGTGCTATAGTGCTTCATGTAAACATGCTGTGAAGTGTGGCACACTCCCCTCTCCTATCCCCACTCACCAGAGAGAATGGACCCTCAGCTTTTCAGTCTGGGGGTCAACCAAGCTTGTATCTGGTGTTGTGAATACCAGGCCTTTTGGCGTCTTAATCCGGTCTCACCAATATTACTCTTGGGGTGGCTTTAATGTCCTCCAGGCTCAATAAAACAAAATAGTACTGATAGTGAAGTACTCTAAAATTATATTTATTTGTGCAAATCCAAAACAACAAAATTGTAGATAAAAACAAGCATATAACAACCATGAGGCTCTGAGGGAATAGGCACATCATCTCTACACAGTCTCATAGGGAAACAAGCACATCTGAGGCTTTCTATCATCTGTTCTGTGCTAGAGCGGCAGGGGACCATCGCAAAAGATAGCCTGGTGTCTGGAAAAACTGTCAGAAGTGACTCATGCAGATAGCAAAGGAAGGAGAGAGCAGACAGTTTCCACACTAAGTGATATGGACTGAGGCAAATACACACTATATGAGGATATGCTTCAAGGCATGTGCAGAAATTACTGTGGATATGAAAGACCACATGGTGGTAGAACCACAAGCAGCAGATCAGCTTTGCACTGATCTATGACAAAACTATTACTTGTCTATAGCCATGTCCAAGATGCCAGCAAAGGAAGGACCTATACTGCTTTATGCATATGGTGGCAGAGGATGCATCACCCCTCCTGTCTGTCAACATATTACAGTGATGTTAAGAAACCATAAAATATATTTTGTATTCTATATTTTGATTTGGTTTTGTGTGCATGTTCATTACAATATTATATCAAAAAAATATCATTTTAGATAGATTATCCATTTCCAGTCAGGGCAAAATCTGAAATTTCTCTCATACATGTATAAATGCGCATTTTCAGGAAAACATACACTTAAAGAGTTTTAGGGAACACAACCACAATATTGTATATATAAATATTTTATATTTACAACATACTCTTTTCTTGGTAAAGCAAAATATATATTGTTACACTGGGGTTGATTTTCTAAAGGTAAATCGTCTGTGCACTGCATGTGCACCCAAAAGTGCACTGCAAGGGAATTTGCTCTAGATCTGAGCAAGGAAAATGAAAAACTGCATTTTTAGTGCACAGTATATTTGCCTTTAGTAAACCAACCCCACTGAGTAAATAGATACCTAACATGTGACTCTTTAAAATTGAGTACGTCCATGGAAAGGCGTCAAAAAACAATACCTAAAATCTCCATAGGCAACATTATAAAAGCAAGTTACCAGTTTGGAGTTACATAGGAGTTTTACTACTAGAATTATTGCTCTTGTTCTGACGTTCGCGACAATACCTGTGGTGTAATCACCGTTTACATATGCGTGAAGGACCTATGTGAACGTTCAGATTTCCGCATGAGCACTGGGTGGGCACTTCACAGTTTGTTTTTTGTTTTCATTTTATTATTTGTTTTATGACATATTTTATACTGTATCTTTCATTTATTTATTTTTTGGATCAACTTTATTGCTATCACAAGAGATAAATACCATTCCCTATGATGCATGGGCCTTGAGAGGTCTGCTTTATGGAGTGGTCTAGGGCCTATTGGACCGCATATCTCTCTTCTGGTTTCCAAGGCATCTGATCAAACTGAGATCGGTTTGATGCTTTCACAAGCCCGTAATAGCTTGTTTACATCAGACTGAAACTTTAAGTGATAAAATTCTCATTGCAACTGGTTTCTGACATCACACAATAAGGGCCGTCAATTCACGGAAACCTTACAGGATAATTACATGTCACAGTTGGTGGATTCCCCTACCAGAGAAAACACAATCCTGGATCTATTGATCACTAATGACCCAGACCTAATCTCGGAGGTAGGAGTCCAGGACAACCTGGGCTCTAGCGATCACAGGATGATCACATTTAGCGTAAATAACAATATAGCAAGGCAAGTGGGGAACATAAGAACCCTTAACTTCAGAAGGGCAAACTTTCCAAAATTGTACTTGTTGATGGAAAGGGTAAACTGGGACCAAACCCTGGGATCACTGACCACAGAGGAAAAATGGGAATGCTTTAGGAACATATTAAGCAAAGGCATCTTGCAGTGCATTCCTATGGGAAATAAATTTAGAAGGGACAAAGCCAAACCTGGCTGGCTAAACCGGAGCGTTAAAAAACTTATTAGGGGAAAAAAATTGGCCTTCAGGAAATATAAATCAGAGGGCACAGTATTGGCTTTCGACCAATACAAGGAGGCAAATAGGAAGTGTAAACACAAAATCAAGATGGCTAAAATAGACTTTGAGAGACAAATAGCGGAGGATAGCAAAAAAAACCCAAAGAAATTCTTTAAGTATATCAACAGCAAAAAAACTAGGGCAGAGCATATTGCACACATAATTAACAATGATGGGAGGATGGTTACAGAGGACACTGAAAAAGCAACCGTACTGAATGCCTTTTTCTCATCAGTCTTTACACAGGAATCGGAGGGGTACACTGACCATGACTGTATAGTTAGTAGTAATACACAGGACTTGCCACTATGGCTAACAGAGGGGGAAATCAGGGAAAGGCTGGATAAACTCAACACAAACAAATCACCAGGCCCGGATGGCGTACATCCGAGAGTACTCAAGGAACTCAGTAAGGTTATATCCAGACCACTGTTCCTGATCTTTGCGGACAGTATTAGGACAGGAGATGTACCAGGGGAGTGGAGGAAAGCTAACGTGATTCCGATATTCAAAAAGGGTCAGAGGCATATACCGGGAAACTATAGGCCTGTCAGTCTGACATCAGTAGTATGTAAACTTCTGGAGGGGATGATAAGGGACTATATCGTAGAGTTTGCTAAGAACAACAGCATCATCAGTAGTAACCAGCACGGGTTTACAAATGGGCGTTCTTGTCAAACCAATCTCTTAACATTCTACGAGGAGGTGAGCTGTGAGCTAGATAGGGGCAGACCAGTGGATGTGGTGTACCTAGATTTTGCTAAGGCGTTTGATACAGTTCCCCATAAGCGCTTAATTTATAAAATAAGGTCTGCAGGTATCGACAGCAGGGTTTGCTCTTGGATACGGAACTGGCTAAAAGGGCGTATCCAAAGGGTGGTAATAAACAGCACATACTCAGACTGGTCTGAGGTAGTAAGCGGGGTCCCCCAAGGCTCAGTCCTAGGACCAACCTTGTTCAATTTATTCATAAACAGCATTGAGGACGGGATCAGTAGTTCAATATCAGTTTTTGCAGATGACACAAAATTAAGCAGGACAATAACAGCACAGCATGAAGCAGATATCCTACAGAATGACCTGGACAAAATAACGGAGTGGGCAAAGACATGGCAAATGAGGTTTAACGTGGAGAAATGTAAGGTTTTACACTTGGGGACTAGAAACATAAAAGCACAATACACGTTAGGAGGGGAACCCTTGGGAGAATCAAAAATGGAGAAGGATCTGGGAGTCTTGGTTGATGATAGACTAGGCAACAGCATGCAATGTCAAGCGGCAGCTGCCAAGGCTAGCAGAATATTAGCATGCATAAAGAAAGGGATGTATTCCAGAGATAAAACTATAATCCTTCCACTTTATAAAACTCTGGTCCGACCTCATCTGGAGTATTCGGTCCAGTTCTGGTCACCAGTCCTCAGAAGGGATGTGTTGGAGCTGGAGAGAGTCCAGAGAAGGGCAACTAAACTAATTAGGGGATTGGAGGACCTTGATTATGAGGAGCGTCTGCAATCGCTTGATTTATTCTCCCTGGAGAAGAGACGCCTGAGGGGGGACATGATAGCAATTTTTAAATATCTAAATGGGGATCTAGGCTTAGAAAAAAAGCTGTTCAGTCGAAGGGATTGCATGAGAACTCGGGGGCATACAATGCGATTAGAGGAGAAGCGTTTTAACCTCAGGCAACGTGGGGGGTTCTTTACTGTTAGGGCTACAAGATTGTGGAATTCTCTACCACATGAGGTGGTTTCTGCGGGTAGTATGGTGGCTTTCAAAAGACTCTTAGACGTACATCTCAAGGATCAGAACATTCAGGGGTATGCAAGATGATTACAGCCACACACATCTACACAGGTTGAACTGGATGGACTTTTGTCTTTATTCAACCTCACCAACTATGTAACTATGTAACAATGGGAGGAAAAACATTAGATTCTCTCACTGTGTCTAGGAAAGCTGAAGTGGCATCCTTACTGGGTTCCTCAATGGGACAAGAGAGCCTAGTACAGGTGAGGGGAACTCTTCCCACCACCTGTAAAGGGGATCCAGTGGCTGTATATCCGTTCAGGATCACTTTTACCTAAAAGAGAATTGCTGGCTGAAAAGTACAATACCAGGATCATGAATGTAGCTGCAGTCATGATCCTGGTATAACCATTTCAACCAAAAGCCATTTATAAATGGCCTATAGACGGTGTCAGGATTTGTGTCATTACCTGGGTAATCTGCTGGTGGAACTGTTGCTCTGGGAGTTGAAGGGTGCAGTTCCTGTTGTCACAAGCGGGTGTCTCCCAGCAGCCAGGGTATTCAAGGATCCACCTGACATGGCCTGCTGGAAAGTATTTAATCCTGCCCATAACTTAGGTTCAGTGCTTCGGTGTTCTTCCTGTGAATCATACCCCTGCCCATTCCTGGTTCCTATACTTGCTCCTGTGCTTTATCCTGACCATAGTTCCGGTACCTGATCCTGAGACCTGCTCCTGTGACCAGTTTCCAGTACCCCCTTGTTTCCTGTCCCAGTCCTGACCTTGCCCTGCTTATGTGTGACACTCGACTTGTACATAGTTAGGTTATGGTTTATGTTTCTGTACTGTTATATTTATTTTGTCATTTTACCTTGTTTATGATTTACTGGCGTTGAAAGTGTATAATTTGTTTAAATAAGCTTCAGTTAACCTCATTCAGCCTAATTCAGCCTGATTACTAAAGGTACAGCCTACTGATCTGGTTATCCCTGCTGGATACCTGCATTTGGTATCCTTTACAGATGGGAAGTTGTCAAGGAGGGGTTATAGCCCCTAGTTTTTTGGGGGTTTTTTGCCAGGCATAGTGAAAATACAAGATGAAGATGGTAACCAGAAAAACAGGAATGAAGAAGTGTATGGACTAATACGGGATAGAGCATTTAGCAGGAAAATAAACAAATTGCTCAGGTAATGAATTTTGGGCTGAGCACAGCTGAGTAGCGTGACTTAAAGTGATAATGTGCCCGTGCCCATTTTTTGTCAATGATATCACACATGGGACCCTACCCCTGGGTTTTTTTTAATGGCAGGACTTTAGGAGAGGTCAATTGGTGCTAGTTAGTAACGGGATCAGACATGTCTGCCAATCAGCAGGCGTGTTTAATAATTTGTCAAAAATTATGTAAGTATGTTTATTTACCTTTCACATTTGTTGGGGTAATATGTACATGGGACAAGACTAGTACCTGTATTATTAATAAAGGGGCTTCCAGATTCCAATAAGCCAACCACAGGCCCCTCTCAAGCCCCCACAATCACCAAGCACAGGTTGTGAGGAAGAGGCCCTTGTCCTAATCAACATGGGGACAAGGTGATTTTCCAGGGGGTCTGGCATGGTACCCCTACAATGTTGAGATTATGTAGCCTGGTATGGTTCAAGAGGAGTGCACACTTGATTTCCTCACTTTCCTGGTCTGCCAGGCTGCATGCTCCGATACGTATCTGACATGAATCTTGAGGGGGGCCCCATGCTTTCTTATTCCTGTTTTTTTTTTTTGTGGGGTTTCCTATTAAAATACATACCTACTGTATTTTTGGGGATAACCCCCCTATCTAGGATAGGAGTCTGGTGTAGATGAAGGAATCCCTGGCTGTAAGTAAAGTGGCCATAGCTGTCATTAGGCTTCAATTTAAACTGCATTTTCCTTTCTTTTTAAGGGTAACACCACTTTTGTGGGAAGAAAATAGCAAAAAATATTAATAATAATAATAATATAGCACATACATTAGCAACTTAAGTGGTGAGATACTCCCAATAGGAAATCATGTCTAAAGTGATGCGGACCCTACAACTTTCCTCATTAGAGCCTTACAGATGCAGTAGCTACTGCCACTTCCATTAGATTCACCTAGAACATGGACACAGACAAACACACATGGGTTTCTTCAGAATAACAAAAAGTAGAAATCTGCAACAAAGTTTGTTAAAATCCTTGTAATGTACATAGATCACCCAGAGGAAATGTTTTTTTCTTAACAAAAGTGGAGTTACTCTTTAAATGTCAGTTTTGCAGAGTGTTGCCCTTTGAGCATTAGGAATGAGGCAAAAAGGGATTTTCTCTAAATGTTATGCTTTGGTACATGTTCCCCAGGGCACTGCCCAGCCTCCCTGCCATTTGTTTAACAAACCCTTGATAGCCTATTAGCCAATTAGTTCATTATTGCTTTTTAACATATGGCCTCCATTGACCCACTGACTTCAATAGGATTCAAATTCAGCACCCAAACTTTACAATGGGGTACTTGGTAAATTTTAATAATGCTTAAAGTGACCCTGTCGATACTTTTTAAGAAAATTAAACAGCAGATGCTGTAGTTCCTCTTGCCAGTTCCTTTGTCGCTCCTGTGTCCTTAAGTGACATAGCCAGTGGAGAATGAACCACAGCACCCAGGTAAAGACCAGGACAGACACACTCAAAAATGGCAGATACTTATGAGATTCTGAGCTCAGTATGGTTTTCGGAATCAGCCTCAGTAACAGGGTACATTGGCAGTGTTTATTTTTCTGTGAAGTATACTTATTTATTTATTGATTTATTGATTTATTTTACAGTTAGGGCTTACATACAGCAGTTGCATCCCAAACAGGATAATTTGAACTTGAAAAAAAAGAAAAGATTTATAGAGTAGCTTTAGCAGCAATATGTGCTTTTTAAATCAAAAAGTAATAGAGCCTCTTTGACTAGCAGATAGAAATTGGGCAGTGGCATTGTTCCTGCTGATGCAAAACTGAGCTGTGCTGGCCCATTTCTTTCAAGTGCTGGTTATGAATTATGAAACCTTAGATAATACAGCAAATTAAAAACTGTATGACTGGCCAGTAGCAGGAAGTTTTAACCAGGAATAATAGGTCAAAAGAGACAAAAAGTAGATCCACGTGTTTTACTACAAAAATTAGGAGATGGCAGTAGTAGAAAATTGGTCAGCAACAATGGAATTTTAATTAGCAATCAACAAACAAGCAAGAAATCGTGCTGGCAAATCAAGAACAACCTGCTGGCAAAAACAGTCAGACAAACTGCATATAAGATCAGGTATATGTTATTTTAAGTTGTCATTTTACTTTTATAAATTTATAATGTGTTATATATAGCGCATCAACCTGTAATTTATTTTAATGAGCAAGACTAGGTACAAATTTACTAGAGCTGCAGAGCACAGGCTGGGATTTTTCCTAAAAGATTTAAGATACTGGAGAGGATACAGCAGTGTAAGATTGAAATTGGCCAGAAGATGGACAGTTTTAATAAGGGATAGTTGGCGTCGCTGACGTATGTCTAAATTTTACCTGTGGGGATAGAAGGGTGCAGTGAATGTGAGTGATATGATGTGGGTTGGTTAAGGTTTCACACTGTTCTTGCATGTACTTCTTTTATCTTTTAAACAATGCAGCAGCATGCTGTAAACAAAAGGCAGCTACAAAAACAGAAACTCAGTGAATGCTCCGCCTAAAGCACCCCAAAACTACAAAAAAAAAAACCCTATCAATACAAAAATAACAAAAAATAATAACAAAAAAGAAAAATACCAGAAGTGAAAATCTCAAAATACCACCCCTAAGCCCCCGTTCACACTAAGGCGACCTGTGAGGCGACCTGGTCGCCTCACAGGTCGCCGTAGGTCGCCTCCCATAGGGAAGCTGCGGACCCGTTCTAATAGGAGCGACACAAGTCGCTCCGACTTAGAAAAAGGGTCCGGAGCTTCTTTGGGGCGACCAGGAGGCGACCGCCATAGACTTCAATGTTATGAAGTCCGTGGCGGCCGCTCCGAGGTCGCGGCGCGCTGCTCGCACCGCGACCTCGGAGGTCGCCACCCGAAGTCGGATCACGTGCATGTGAACGGGGGCTAAAACAAAAGTCTTGCAAAAAAAAATCTAACCTAAAATAAAGTTCCCTTCTACATCCCCTGCAGCTATTACCTTTTGTACCACTTCCCTTCCCTTTAGATTGTAAGCTCCACGAGCAGGGCCCTCCTATTCCTTCTGTATTGAACTGTGTTTTAATTGTACTGTCCCCCTTTTATATTGTAAAGCACTGCACAAACTGTTGGCATTATATAAATCCAGTATTATAATAATATTAATAATAATCTACATAAAATACAAACCAATATACCCCAAAATAAATAAAAACCCCAGAATACCAGCCCATGAAACAAGAGAAACCCTGCAGTAAGGAAACGTTTGCTATAAATGAACTGCAAAATCAAATGAAATACAAGAAAGCCCTTCATAATAAAAAGCAGAGATTGATCACACAAAAAAAATTGCAATCTGAATTAAAGTACAGTACCCCATTTACCCTAATTTCTCCCTATGCAATTCCAACTCACTGACACTATGGCTGCTCTGTGCCCCCCCCCCCTCTCTTTTTATAGCGTTTGGCTGTCTTATCCAAAACCCCCCTTATTGCCCTTCTAAGTCTACTGGTCATACCTGAAAGGGCATGCAGTGCATTATGGTTTTAAACATTTGTCCTTGGTAAACATGTACATAAATGTAATAGGAATGTGAAATTCAAATCCTCTGGATTTGCCTTAAACCTATGATAATAGTGAACCCAAACTAAATCCCTCTTTTTGTTTTATAGCTATCTGGTGCTTTCTCTACAGCTCATAATTTCCTTTTCTCTATCCCTGTTCCCCCCACCCTTCCCTGTTCTTTCCTCCCTACGCCACCCAATTATTTTCAGCTAGGAACAAACGAAATACTTGCACTTTTAGGTAATGGTATGAGGAGGGGGATGAACATGTGAGCCTAGAGGTTCATCCACAGTGTAATTTATATTCTTCCTGTAATATTTTGTACATGTCATTGCCCTTTGGCCTTCTGCTTGGATAGGCAGAGAAATTTCTCCAACACTACAGAACAAGTCCAGTCGAATGTGACTTGAATTTTTACTATAATGAGTTAAATCTACTACTAACCCCTGAGCAAGATGCTGGGTGATAGCAAGTCCATCCAATTTAATTCAGAGAATTTCGGCTTACAGGAATGCTTGTCTTGATTCCTTCAGCTAAAGGAACTTTCACACACAGTTCCCTATCCATAGACATATTTACACTGGCTTCATTAGCATTGTTTTCTTCCCTTACTTTGGGCCATCTCTGCTTCTACATACGTCAGCTTTCTTATAATGTCATGGGGAATGATTGCCATTAAAAGTTCATCCAAGTAAGTTTTCTTCAGTCCTTTAACCAGTTCCGGACCGCCCACCACATAGATACTTTGCTAGGGTCGCTCGGCTGCGCAAAATCATGTACATAACGGTGATCTGATTCGGTTCAGAACCGATCAGTCACCGGGTCCAAGTCAATGATTTATGACCTGGACCTGGTGATCGGTTCTGACCAATTATGCTATCTCCTCTCCTGGAGCCCTTTTCGGTTCCAGCGTGAGAGGAGAAATCATCACAGTGAGTACACAAGCCCTACACTAACACAGTGAGTACACAAGCACTAACCCCCTGTTCACCCCCCCCAGTTATCCCTTTCACTCCCTGTCACAGTGACACTATATACAGTATACGGATAATTTACTGATTACTGTATTAGTGTCACTAGTGATGCCAGTTAGCACAAGTGGAAGTTAGCGGTAGGTATCGTCAGTTCCAGATAGGTTTAGGGAACCTGACATATATCCCCTAAAAAAGGTTTAACCCCTTGACCACCCTCAATTATCCCCTTCACTGCCCTGTCAGTGTCACTATATACAGTGTACAGGTAAGTTACTGATCACTGTATTAGTGCCACGGTTGAGGCTAGTTAGCATAAGTCTTAGTATAGCGTCAGGGTCTCACCACATATTTTCTAATAAAGTTTTAACCCCCTGATTGCCCCAGTTACTATCACTCCCTGTCACAGTGTCACTAGTAAAGTGGATAGATCTTTTTTTCTGATCACTGTATTAGTGTCACGGTTGACACCATTTAGCGTCAGCATCAGCGTCAGTTATGGTCAATCCCAGACAGCGTCAGATTTTAACCCTTTGATTGCAAATAATGCTAACTCACACACAATATACACCCCCATTACTGGTATAGTGTCTGAATGAATCAAAATCTTTGATCCGATCAGAACTATACCAGCGTCCCCAATAGTTTAGTGTTCCCAAAAATGCAGCATTAGCAGGATCAGCCCTGACACCTGCTAGCACCTGCGTTTAGCCCCCCAGCCCCCAATAAGTGCAGTATCAATAGATCACTGTCACTTCCAATACACAGCACACAAAACTGCAATGTTAGCAGAGTCAGGCCTAATCTCTGCTAGCACTAGCAGTTATTTTTTTTCGTAGTGGTTCAAACAGTCCTCGACAACCAGGTGCTTTTTTACCTGTGAGTCACACTAGGTACCTGTACATTTAGTGGCCAAAATGTAAAACAAAAAGTACACTAGTGAAGAGGTCTACAGCATGACAGATGAGAGTGATGGGGAGTCCTCACTGTCAGAATCAGGCACAGTATACGAACCTGTAGAGAGCAGCGGCACCCTGACAGATAGCTCTGATGACGGAGTAGAGGTCCCTGCTAAGGTGCTAAGGTCAGGCGTACTCAACCGCATTCTTCTGTTGCTGAGGTGCAACAACCGCATGATTATTGTATGCAGTATGAGTGTCGGTACTAGTGCCACTCAACTTCTGGTGATTTGGCGACCACCAGCGGCCTAGTACTTTCTGGTCATAGACAAACCAGCACTGCAGTATCACTTGGTGATGTGGTAAGTCCCATAAGTGCAGTTCATGCACAAGTAGTGGCCCGCAGCCACCAAGAATTTGAACGCAGACCTTAGAGCCCATAGTGCCCTTCTTGATGCGCTTGCAAACCCTGATTGGCAGACCACCGATTCTGCAGCACCCGTACTTCCCCCATTCAAGTGGAAACAGCCAATTTTACTCCCCTTGATTCTTATGAGCTGTTTTTAATGGAAGATCTGTACAGATCTATTGTGGATCAAAGCAATTTGTATGCTAATCAATTTATCACCGCAAACCCAAATTTTACTCTTGCCAGACAATTTGGCTGGAACCCTTTAACAGTTCCCAAATTTAAAACCTTTCTGGGCCTTTCCCTCAACATGGGCATTACTAAAAAGAGTGACTTGCAGTCATATTGGTCCACTGACCCAATTCATCATATGCCCGTGTTCTCGGCTGCCATGGCCAGGGCTAGATACGAGCAAATATTGCGGTTCATGCACCTAAACGACAATGAGCTCTGTCGTCCTCGGGGTGACTCTGAATATGACTGGCTCCACAAAATTTGGCCCCTTGTAAAGCACTTCAACCAAAAATGTGCAGCATTGTTTATCCCCTAACAAGATGTTTGTTGACGAATCCCTGATTAGGTTTTCTGTCCGCCTTGCTTTCAAACAGTTTCTCCCCAGCAAGCGTGCCAGATATGTCAAGATGGATAAGCTCTATGACAAGGCAACAGGCTATACATGAAGTTTCCTGGTTTATGAGGAAAAAGATAGCAGCATGGTGCCCCCCCCCCCAACTGCCCAGACTACATAGGGCGCAGAGGCAAGATTGTCTCGGACTTGGTGTCACCCTTATTCAGAAAGAGGTACCATTTATACGTGGTCAACTTCTATACAAGCATGTCACTTTTTTGGCACCTCTTTTAATTAGGAATTGGCACAGTGGGATCTAATGATCTAACAGCTTGTAAATGCCCCTCTTAGTCAGGGCGAGAGAGCGTGCTTGAGGTGCAATGAATTGCTTGCAGTGAAGTGGAAGGACAAATAAAACATTTTTGTTCTGTCTTCCAATCACGCAGATACGGCAGTCCAACTTACAGAGGCGACTGGTGTTGTTGAGAAGCCCCTCTGTGTCCACGACTACAGCCGTATGGGTTGTATGGGAAGGGTGGACTTCAATGACCAGATGATGGGGCCGTACTTAGTTGCCCATAAGGCCAGACACTGGAACAAGAAAGTGTGTGTATACTTATTCCAATTGACTCTTTTGAACGCTTATCTACAAGACAAAGCATCTGGAAGAAGGGGATCCTTCCTAAAATTCCAGGAGGAGATCATCACAGCCCTTCTGTATCCAGAAGGTGCTGTGGCCCCATTTCCAAATCAAGATGCAGTAAGCCGGCTGCATGAGAGGCATTTTCCAGATATTCTCTCCGGTACCCCTACCCAAAGAGCACCCCTAAAAAATGCAGTGTCTGTAGAAAGCCGCTATTTTTGTCCTTCCTGTCCTGGCGAACCTGGTATCTGCATCGATGACTGTTTACCACACACTAGTGGAGTATTAGTATAGGGTACAGCATGGCACAGTCTAGGACGGCTAGATGGCTATCACATTTTGAGAGACCCTAGCCTGGAACTTTTATAGTTACAATAAAAGTGAAAAAAAAAACCCCATAAAAAATAAATAAATAAAAAAGCCAAAAATAGTTGTCGTTTCATTGTTCTTACTGTTTTACTGTATTTTATGCTATACTGTAATGTTTTATTGTTTCTGTGTTTTATTGTTAACCATTATTTGCTTTGCAGGTATGCCATTCCACTGTTTTACTGTACTGTTACTGTGTTTTATTATTAACCATTGTTTTCTTTGCAGGTATGTCATTCTACTATTTTATTGTATTGTTACTATGTTTTATTAGTGACCATTGTTTGCTTTGCAAGTACACCATTCAGCTGCAGCACTGATTTGCTTATTTTGACTGCAACAGGGTTTGCTCTCTCAATAAGTAAAATCAGCCACTCCTGCCCTGTAGAAGGTTATTTCACCACCACAGTTAAAAAAAAGAGCATTTATGGCAAAACGGGATGGGCTTAATGTTTGAGTCGAACGTAAGTTTGACTCGAACATCTGGTGTTCATGTGTTTGCTGAACACATGAACACCAGGGGCACTAAGTGGGAAGTTTCCCCCGATGAGTGCCTCATAATGCACTGCATGATTGCAGTGCATTAAGGGGCTGTGATTGGCCAAAGCATGCACCCGACCTGTCCTGTCAGAGCCATGATTGGCCAAAGGTAGGGTGCTTTTAGCCAATCATGGTTCAGGGGCTAAGTCCACACCCCACACTATATAAGGCTGCTTACATGGCAGCCCTGTGTAGTGTGTTAGGAGTGGAGATTAGGCAGATAGTTAGTGGATTGTGCTTTTATTTAGTTTAGTGCAGTTTTTTTTTTCATTGATATATTTTTTATTTTCTTTTTCTTTTTTTCAGGTTCTGTTGCTGCATTATTAGCACTCCCCCCTTCTGTGTCGCAGGTGGTATTCCTTCTGTGTCAACAGTATTTTTTTTTTGTGGCGCAACAGCACTAATAATATATAGGGAAAAATTGCTGTCCCCCCTTCTGCATTGCAGGTGCTATTCCTTCTGCAACAGCAATGGGGGTTTTTTTCGTGGCACAGCAGCACTAATAATAATTAGAGCATAACTGCTGACCCCCCTGCTGTGTCGCAGGTGCTATTGCTTCTGCATAAGCAGTGTGTTTTTTTTTGCATGGCACAGCAGCACTAATAGTATTTAGGGCATAATTGTTGTCCCCCCTTCTGCCTTGCAGGTGCCATTCCTTCTGCGTTAGCAGGGATTTTCTTTTTTTTTGGTGGCACAGCAGCACCAATATTATTTATGGCAAAATTGCTGCCCCCCTCCTGTGTCGCAGGTGCTATTCCTTCTGCATCAGCAGGGGTTTTCTTTTTTGGCTTTATTAATTTTTTCTTTATTAAAAAAAAATATATAATAAAATGGTTTATAGTGCACCAAGCACAAAAGTATTGCACCCAAGCACCATATTTCCATCCCACACTCTATAATAAAAAATGTAAAAACCCCCCCTAAAAAATCCCCATCATGTTCAAAAGGCCAACAAGGAGAGGCAGATGCTCAGAGGCCACTAAAATAGGGCAAGCAGTCACAGTGAAAAGTGGTGGTCACGGACATGGTGCATCCTCTTTTTCCAGTGCTGGCCGTGTTATTGTGCACAACATGCAGAAGAGTTAGTGGAGTGGATAACCAAGCCGTCCTCATCCTCCTCATCCAGGCTCATACTAGTTTGCCTTCCACCGCAGCTGCCAAAGCGCTCAGAATCTCGTGCCTCCTTAAAACTACGCTGCATGGGCTCCCTGATTCTGCAAAGCCTGCGAAAGGACATGATGAGTGGTGGTATCAAGGAGAGGGATCATTACTAGTTGGCAACCCTTCTTGATCCACATTACAAGGGTAAAGTTGCAGAGCTCATCCTCCCTTCACAGAGGGAGCAGAGGATGAAACATCTTGAGGATGCCTTGAAGAAAAAATTGTGTAATACCTTTCTAGACACTGGGAGGTTACCATTTCCTGGACAACGTGTTTCTGAGGATTCATTCTGTCAAAGGAGGATCGGTGGAGAAGGCGGCCGGCTGACCGATGCCTAGTCCTCAGCACCCAGGGCTATTAGATTTAAGCAACCATCGACAGTGTCTGCATCATTTAGTGCAGGATTATCTAGGGGCAAGAGCAGACTTGGAGACCTTTCCAACTAAGCATTCACTGGGTTACTGGGTCTTGAGGATGGACCACTGGTCAGAACTTGCTCAATATGCAATTGAGCTACTGGCCTGTCCTGCTTCCAGTGTGCTTTCCAAACAGATATTTAGTGCTGCTGGAGGTTTTGTGATGGATAAAAGAGTGCGTCTGTCCACAGACTTCGTTGTTTTGGCCGACATTTATCAAAATGAATCAGTCTTGGATCAAGAGCAGCTATCAAGCCCCTGATGCTGATGTAACTGATTGAATTTTCTAGAGATCTGGGATCCCTTGAAGACAGCCTATGCTGCCTATCCTATTTCTGAATCTTGATTATGCAAGTTTCCAACTATGTTTTTGGTTAAGGGCACCATCAACACCCAAGGCCCAATTTTTCTGCACCTGTTTGACAGGTGTATGTCATTTACATTTTTTTTTCTCTAATTTTTAACACAGGGCCCTTTCCTGTGCCCAGCAAGAGTAACTGTGAGGGGTTTACAGTGTTCAAGCACCACTAGGGATGGGTGAACGGTTTGGGCAGAGCATACGTTTGGCCTAAACTTCTCCCATTCAGTTATTTGCCTGAACTTTTTAGGCACTTAGCAGGATGTTCACCCACTGATCACACAGTCAATAGGTTGTTAAGGCTTTCCTGCTGAGAGCTGAATTTAAAAAAAATAATTGTAAAAAGAAAATGTAAATTAAAAAAAATTGGGTTAAAAACAGCTTGGGGGGGACCCTTTCGGTCTTGTATAGCTTTTAAGGGAAACCCCATGACAGAATTAATAAAAAAAAATGGTGTGCCCCCCCCCCCCCAAAATCTATACCAGGTCCCTGGAGTCTGGTATAGATTTAAAGGGGAACTCCACGCCAACACTTTTTTTTTTTAAACGGCGTGGGGGTCCCCCCGCCCAAAAAAAAATCCATACCAGGCCCTTTTGGTCTGGTATAGATTTAAAGGGGAATTTCATGCAAAAATAAAATAAAAAGATGGTGTGGAGTCCCCCCAAAATCCATACAAGGCCCTTATCCTGAGCATGCAGCCTGGCAGGCCAGGAAGGGGGAGCGAGCGCCCCCCCCTCCTGAACCATACCCAACCACTTGCCCTCAACATGGGGAAGGTGCTTTGGGGTAACCCCCAAAGCACCTTGACCCCATGTTGATGGGGACAAGAGCCTCTTCCCGACAACCCTGGGCTGTGGTTGTGGGGGTCTGCGGGTGGGGGATTATGGGAATCTGGGTACATCGTACCCCTACCCTTTCACCCAAAAAGTGTACAAAAAAATAAACACACAAGATAGTTTTTGACAAGTCCTTTACTTAAAAATTTAAAAAATAGTGTCCCCGATGTAAATCCTTCATCAATCACCCCGCCCGCCGCAACCGCCAACCGGAAAAAAGAAAAAAAAAAAGCTCCACTCTCGGTAAACACTTCCCACGGACTGCCTATTCAACAGTTCTTGTATAGGAAATGGGCTGGGCCACACCGGTGATGTCAAATGGCAACCCCGCCCCTTGTGACGTAACATACCCAGCATTCACCGGTCCATGAAGTGACGTCAACAGTGTGGCCCCGCCCATTCCTATATAAGAACTGTCAAACCGCAAATAGGCAGTCCGCGGGAAGCGTTCACTAAGAGTGAAGCTTTTTTTTGTTCTTGATGGACGATGGATTTACATTAGGGGATAATATTTTTTTATTTTTATTTTTGAATAAAGGACTTGTCAAAAACTCTTGTGTGTTTATTTTTTTGTACAATTTTTTGGTGAATAGGTAGGGGTACGATGTCCCTGATACCCATTCACATAGGGGGGCTGGAATCTTGTAAAAAGGGGGTTTCCAGATTTCGATAAGCCCCCCACCTGCAGACCCCGACAACCAGAGCCCAGGGTTTTCGGGAAGAGGCCCATGTCCGCATCCACATGGGGACAGAGTGCTCTGGGGTGGGGGGCAGAGCCCCCCGCCCCAGAGCACCCCCCTCATGTTGAGGGCATGTGGCATGGTATGGTACAGGAGGGGAGCACTCACTCGTCCCCTCTCCTTTCCTGACCTGCCAGGCTGCGTGCCCAGATAAGGGTCTGGTATGGATTGTGGGGGGATCCCACATAATTTTTTTCATTTGTTTATCTGTATTGCTGGGAGCCGACAATACATTACAGCCGCAAGCAAGTTTAAATTACATTTTTTCCTTTAGAAATGTCAGTATTGCTGCAGTAGGCTCTATACATCGTACAGATGTGCCACTTTACAGATAGACTAAGGGGACCCCCCAGGCACGATATATAAAGGAATTTTTCATTTTTATTGTTTCACTTTAAGCATCATTAAAATCACTGCTCCTTTGAAAACGGTCATAAAAAAAAAAAAAAAAAATTTGCATTGATACATATTCCCCAGGTCAGGACTCCATACACTTTTTATGGCAATAACTTGCATATAAGCCTTTAAAATGGGGACTTTTGATTTTTCATGTTCATGTCCCATGGACTTAAATAGAGTTTGCATGTTCGCTAGAAATTTTTCCCAGAGATGTTCTGGTGCAAACTGAACAGGGGGGTGTTCAGTTCATCCCTAATGGCGAAGCATAGGGACTGCGGTGGACACAGGGGCAGATTGCCCCTATGCTTCGCCATATGTTTTTTACTCTTTTTTTGGCACAGTTTGCAATAAAAAAAGTTGTTTTATTGAGTTAATGTTTTATTGATACTGTGTTTTATCGTTAACCATTGTTTGCTTTACAGGTACACCATTCAGCTGCAGCACTGATTTGTTTATTTTGACAGCAACAGGGTTTGCCTCACGATACATAAATCTGTGATTCCAGCGCTGTAGGAGGTGATTTCACAAAACAAGGGTTTGTTGTATGGGCGCTTCCGTGGAATACTGCAGGCTATTTGTGAGTCTCTGCACCTCGGCAGCACTAGAGAGGAGAAGCTGCTCTGAAAGTGACAAGAATAAAAAGACAAGGTGCCTCTAAGTGCAGTAGGCTCAAAGTTTTTATTAAAATAAAGGATTAAAAGCAAAAGATAAATGTGACATAGGCATGGTAAAGATCCATCTTTAGTCTCCCAATCCGCTGTACTGTGATGCTGCAATGCGGACATCCGGTGTTCCGCTTCCTGTATGTACGTCCTCTCATCTGTGTCTCAGCTGTGTCGGCATTAGACTTCCTGAAAGCAGGCCGTGGACGCAGTGGCCGATATCCAGTAGAGCGGGTGGGGGGCTGTTACATGTTTCGGAGCTCAGCTCCTTCGTCAGACCTCCACCCGCTGGAAGTGGATGAGCATTTATATAGGAGTCATTAATACACGGGACAGGTGCAATACGGCAAAAACTAAATTGATGGGGAATAGCTAAAATCATGTGCATACCCCTGAAAGCTGGTAACTGATATTCCAAATATAAATACTACATTACCATGTTAAAAATGTTTGAAAATGTATAAAAAATTTATAAAATACTGTTTTTCATATAAAATAATAAAAATATGGAAAAGATATTATTAAAAGAATACCCCTGAAGACATTATTCAAAAAATATATATATAATAGAAAAAATATGTAATGGAAATAATAAATTGAATAATAAAAAAATAAAATAGAAATTAATATATAAAAAAATAATAAAAAACCTCCAACGGAAAATAATATACAAAGAGACCCAAGGAGATTATCTATATAAGCGTATTGATTTCTAATTCCTAATTTATGCCCCCAGGTGACAAAACATCAAGGGCATAAATTCAATAAGTTTCTCTGCGACATAAATGCACAAACCTCTCTGTTTCGGAAAAGGTGGGGGGAATGGACTCTATGATCCACACTAGATTTATTATGGTGTTTAGTGAAATGTCGAGGTACACTGTGATCTTTCCACCAATCAGGTCCAATTCATTCTAGACACTACATCTTTTTGTTTGACTGATAATTATTTTTAGTTCCAAGATCACTTTTATCTTCAAGTGAACGGGACTGCCATGGGTACCAATTTTGCCCGTCATATGCTAATCTTACGATGGGCTACTGGGAGTCCTTATACATCTGGACCCAGAATCCCTACATGTCACATATTGCCTTTTACGGGCGATATATTGATGACATTATTATCATCTGGGATGGGGATACGCATGACATACCTTTATTTGTCAGCCACTGTAACAACAATGACATGGGCCTCTCATTCACCTCGGTCCATGACAAAGACCACCTGGCATTTTTGGACCTGGACCTGTACCATGAAAATGGTCAGATTTATTCTAGAAATTACTACAAACCTACTTCTGGGAATTATTTTCTCCATTACAATAGCTGGCACCATCCGCGCTGACTAAATAATATTATATTATATATTAATCAAACTTACGGATTACCAGGATCAAAGTCTATCCTTAATAAAGAAGTTTTCAGACAAAAACTATCCAGTTTCTTTGGTAGAAGAGGCCTGTGCTCTGTATGACACCCCTGATCCTAAGCGGTCTACAAAAACTAACAATCAGGGGAACATCATACGCTTCACAACTCAGTTCCATAGTCAATACAAACACATGGAACACATTATGCGTAAACATTGGTCAATACTTCAAGAGGACCCTCACCTGGTAAATTCTATATCCAATCAACCTAGATTCTCATATAGAAAAGCACCGAATATTAAGAGTCAGATAGCCCCGAGTAAGCTTCGCTCCAGAAAACATACATCTCCCTCATTAAAACTTTTCTCCATTATCGGAATGTATCAGTGCAAACCTCTGTGCCTCACCTGTAGTTTTGTCAACCATGGACAAAAAGAGTTTTCTGTTAAGGGTAACACTTATCCCATTAATGCGATAGTATAGAGCCCATAGACTGCATGAAAAAAAAAGAACATTAAAATATATGCCCAACAAGGACCAGCAAAGTACTGGTGTGTTGCTGGACTTTGAGTGGTTATACCGGAATAATGCCTGCAGGTTTAGACATCATCTTGGTATTGTTTTTTTCAGCTGGCGGTCGACTTGCATGTAAAAGCAATCCTAGAGGCTAATTAGCCACTAGACTGCTTTTACAAGCAGTGGGAGTGGACGTCCCCTCCTCCCCCCACATTTCTTGGTTTTCTCAGGGCTCTCCTGTTCCACCAGAGAACCCGAGAATGCAGCTGGTTGTTCCACCAGCTGACCGGAGAGCTGATCAGAGACCAGAACAGCTCCAATCCTCTCTACAGCCTAAGAAACCAGAAGCTACGAGTATTTCATGACTTCCGTTTTGCTGGATATAAACAGCGCCATTGGGAAATTGGGAAAGCATCTTATCACACCAATGTTGGTGTGGTCAGATGCTTTAACCACTTTAGCCCCGGAGGATTTGGCTGCTCAATGACCAGGCCCTATTTTGCGATTAATGGACAATTGCGCGGTCGTGTGATGCTGTACGCAAACGAAACTGACATCCTTTTTTTTCCACAAACAGTGCTTTCTTTTGGTGGTATTTGATCACCTATGCGATTTTTATTTTTTGCGCTATAAATAAAAAAATGCGACAATTTTGAAAAAATAACAATATTTTTTTATATGAAATTCTCAAAAAAAAAATGTAAAAATCAAAATCTTTTAACATTTTAGGCCAATTTGTTTTCTGCTACATATTTTTGGTAAAAAAAATCACAATAAGTGTATTTTGATTTGTTTTATGCAAAAGTTATTGCATTTACTAACTACGGGAAAGATTTATGTCATTTTTATTGTTTTTTTTTTTACTAGTAATAGCGGCGATCTGCGATTTTTTTTTGAGGGACTACGACATTGCGGTGGACAGATCGGACCCCTAACTGACATTTTTGACACTTTTGGGGGTACCAGTGACATTACTACAGTAATCAGTGCTAAAAATATGCACTGTTACTGTAAAAATGACACTGGCAGGGAAGGGGTTAACTGTACTGGTGATTAAGGGGTTAAATGTGTCCCTAGGGGCATGATTCTAACTGTGGAGGGGCGTGGCTTGTGAAGTAATCACAGAGATATGCGATCCTATATAGCAGGATCACATAGCCTCTGTGATCACTTCAGGGAGAATGACAGACAGCTGTGTTTACATCAGCCGTATGTCCTTCTCTCTCTGCTGCGGGAGATTGCGAGTGGCCGGCGCCCATCGGAGCCGCCGGTCAAACGGGCTGGCTCACCAGCTAACGCTCGCCCCTTACAGTCTCCTGAGCGAGCGACGTAGTACTACGTCACTTTGCAGAGGAGCGCCTGCCTGCTGCAGTAAAACTGCAGAGGAGAGATCTAGAGTCTAATAGACCCCCAACAGAATACCTATTGCTCTCATAAGGGATGCTTACATTCCCTGTGATAACAATAAAAATGATTAAAAAAGAAATAAATAAAAGGGACAGTGTAAAAATAAAATTAAATAAAGTCAAAAGGCAAGTGCAAAGGCGAACGCAGGCATCGGTCTCGTGTCATATGTAAACAGCAGTTGCATCAAGCATGTGAGGTATCACCACAAATGTCAGATAGAGGGCAAAAATGTTAGCAGTAGACCTCCTCTGTAAATATAAAGTGGTAACCTGTAAAGGCTTTTAAAAATGTATGTAGTTTGTCACCGCTGCACGGGCGTGCACAATTTTAAAGCATGTCGTGTTTGGTACCTATGTACTTGGCATGAGATCATCTTTTTTTTTAACAAACATTTTGGCAATATAGTGCGTTTTTGTGCATTAAAATTCAAAAAAGTGTTTTTTCCTAAAAATTGCGTTTGGAAAATCACTGCACAAATATTGTGTGAAAAAAAAATTGCTACATTCACTCTTTTAATCTGTAGGGCCTCTGCTTTAAAAACATTTATATAAAGTTTGGGGGTTCAAAGTAATTTTTTAGCAAAAAAATACATTTTTTCATGTAAAAAAAAGTGTCAAAAATGGCTTGGTCTTCAAGTTGTTAGAAGAGCTGGTAATGTGTGGCATAAGCTTCTAATATTTGGCATAAAATGCCAGGACAGTTTATATTTTTCCACAAGTTTTGAGAAAATTACACGTTTTTTTTATTTTTTTTTTTACGCAAAGTTGTCACTTAAATGATATATTGCTCACACATTCCATGGGAAAATGTGAAATTACTCCCCAAAACATTCTGCTGCTTCTCCTGAGTATGGGGATACCAAATGTGTGAGACTTTTTCGCAGTCTAGCCACGTACAAGACCCCAAAAACCAATCACCGCCTTCAGGGTTTCTAAGGGCATAAATTGTTGATTTCACTCCACACTACCTATCACAGTTTCGGAGGCCATGAAATGCCAAGATAGCACACCCCCCCCCCCCTCAAATGACCCATTTTCAGGAAGTAGACACCCCAAGGTATTTTCTAAGAGGCGTGCTGAGTATTTTGCTGCTCTCATATATTTTGGAAAATAAAGAAAGAAAAGGAAATTTTTTTTTTCTTTTTTTTCTTTTTTTTAACTTTTGACAAAAAGTGAGATCTGTAAAATACTCAACATGCCTCTCAGAAAATAGTTTGGAGTGTCTACTCTCCGTAAAGGGATCATTTGGGGGGGGGGGGGGGTTGTGCTATCTTGGCATTTCATGGCCTCCTAAACTGTGATGGGTAGTGTGGAGTGATATCAATAATTTATGCCCTTAGAAAGCTTGAAGCGGGATTGGTTTTCAGGGTCCTGTATGCGGCTAGACTGCCAAAAAGTCTCACACATGTGGTATTCCCATACTCAAGAGAAGCAGCAGAATGTATTTTGGGGTGTCATTTCACATATACCCATGGAATGTGTGAGCAATATATAATTTAAATGACAACTTTTCACGAAACTTGTGGCAAAATATAACATATAAAATATTCCATGGACTCAACATGCCTCTCAAAAAATAGCTTGCGGTGTCTACTTTCCAAACTGGGGTCATTTGGGGGAGTTTTGTGCTATCTTGACATTTCATGGCCTCCGAAACGGTGATAGGTAGTGAGGAAGTTAAATGAGCAATTTACTCCCTTTGAAATTCTGAAGGCGGTGATTGGATTTCGGGATCTAGTGCGTGGCTAGGCTCCCAAAAAGTCTCACACATGTGGTATCCCCATACTCAGGAGAAGCAGCAGAATGTATTTTGGGGTGTAATTCCACATATACCCATGGCATGTGTGAGCAATATATCATTTCAGTAATAACTTTGTGTACATTTTTATTATTTTTTGTCATTTTTCAATAACTTGTGACAAAAAAATTAAATATTCAATGGGCTCAATATGCCTCTCAGCAAATTCCTTGTGGTGTCTACTTTCCAAAAAGAGGTAATTTGGGGGGTTTTGTACTGCCCTGACATTTTAGCACCTCAAGAAATGAGATAGGCAGTCTTAAACGAAAAGCTGCGTAAATTCATGTAAATGTAGCTTAGTTTGTAGGCGCTATAACTTTTGCGCAAACCAATAAATATACGCTTTTTAAAAATTTTTTTACTCAAAATGTGTAATGGAATACATTTTGGCCAAAATGTATGACAAAATTGCATTTTTTGGGTCTTTTTTTTATAAAAAAAGTAGAAAAGTCTTTTTCCATTTATATCGCAAAAAAATTAAATTCCCAGTGGTGATCAAATACCACCAAAAGAAAGCTCTATTTGTGGGGGGGGGGGGGTAATGCGCAAATTTTGTTTGGGTACAGTGTTGCACGACCGCACAATTACCAGTTAAAGCAGTGCAGTGCCAAATTGCAAAAAGTGCTCTGGTCAGGAAGGGGTAAAACCTTCCGGAGCTGATGTGGTTAAGTTCATGAAGAGCAGCCTCCAGATTTCTCTTTTATCAGTATTCCATTACTACTAAACAGCATCAAGATACTTTTTGAAAACAGGGACAGCATTTGAGGCTGAAATGGCTTGTTATTTGTGCAGAAAGGGGAAATAGTGATCAATCAAGGTGATCAATCAACCAAACTTGTCAAATCCATCTTTTATCCCAAGACAGGGTCAACCAATAGTGACTTTAGCTTGCCACCTAATCTGGCCACATGCAGAGAGCAAGTCAGTCTAAATTGTTCTTGCCTTCTGTCTCCACTAACTGTATCCTAATTTACCTACCAATATAAGAGATTGTTCCCTTTGTCCAGCTGATGGTATTCAGAAACTTTTGCATGTTTGTAAACACTTCTATGATCCTGGTTGATTTTCCTTGCCCAAGTTGACTGACCATAACAATTATTCCCAGCCCATCGCTACTGTTTCCCTCAGGACGTGCTGGAATTCACAGTGCTTCCCCTCTCTCCTGCATAAACATGCAATTTCCTTCAATGTGTCTACCATCTGATGTTTGTAGGCAACTTGAGGTAATTAAAAAGTAAAAAAATCGGCTGGCAGCGGAACAAGATGGCCAGGTAATCTTCAAGCTCCGCTCAGCCTCGGGACACTCAGCAACCCACAGCCTACAGCAGCGACCTCTCTCCCCTCTCTCTCACGTTGGAGGGGAGCAGACACATGGGGTGTCCCAGCAGTATGTCTAAAAAGAAAAACTGCTGCCCAGAAAAAGCAGGCCGCCTCAATGACTGCTTCACACAGGCAGACATGCAGCACAGCCAAGATGGTGTCAGAGCTGAGTCTCCCTCTCCACATCTACCTGCAGACTCACCTGCAGCAACACAAGACTCCACTCACCATTCAGTGGATATGGACAGCTCTGAGCCTGCCCCACCATCCTACCAAAACTCAAAGGATGACAGAGGTAAGCAGGCAGCGCAGTCCCCTGCACCCTCTCCCTCTAAAACCCCCCTATATAAAAAACAACATTAGGAAGCCCCTGATAACCTCCACAATGAAGACACTCAGGAATCTTTGGCAAATGTGAACTGAGGGACCCTGCGCTTATGGATTTGAGTGAAAAAGTGCTCACTCAGTGCTAAAAATTAATAATTAATTAAGTGTTTTTAGTAAAGCTGCTAGCTGCAAAAAAAGTGCAAGTGCTCTTTAAAAATGTGGAAATGTGAATGCAGCGCTGCTTAAAAATATATCAATATGAATAAATAAAAGTGTTATAATCTAACGATCATATACTCATAATTATCATAAAATTATACAAACATATATTTCTAATAATCAAATAAATAGGATTAAATAAATGTATTGTGCTTGAAATAAAAGTCCATTAATAAATCCTTCCGGAGTGGTGTGTCCTTCCCCAATATTTATAAAGTGCTTGAGTGCTTGATCTGTGCTTTACATGGGGTTTCCCCCTTCAGATGTCTACTTACCACTAAGTAGATATAAGCAGGCATGAACAATTAGACTTTGCACTCCGCATCTCCAATAAGGCAAGGAAGGAATGTTGCTGGAAGATCAAGGTTCATTCCCCGTGTCCTCAAGGAAAAAGACTATTCATAGTGAAGTTCGTTTAAACATCACATTTATTGGATATACAACGGGGGTTTATACTCACAAACATCACACAGTAACATGCAGGGAATAAAACAAAACGGCTCGGTGGTGTGCTGATCCCGCAGCATGCAATCCTCCGGCCGGAGATCACGTGGTACTCGCTCTACCTATCGCTAGACGCGTTTCGCTGTGACACACAGCTTCATCTGTAGCTGACATGAGAGGCGTACCACTCGGTTAAGTATGTTGCATTGCCACTCCTACTTTCTTTCAAGTCCGTAAACTGATACTTTGTATTGTATATGTTGCTACTGCTCTCAATTGATTAGAAACATCGGAGTGGATGCTTTCTTATGTGAATGCTAATAGAGATAATTTAAAACAGTGATTATCTTTATTTAATATTAACTGATTTTGTTAAAAACAATACAGGTTACTCCTTATTGCCCTCTCCTGGTGAGATCTATATTTTTTTGGCAATAAAGGTTGATTCTAGCCCATACATCTTGCGATTGGTTATGAGCGATTCCATGTATATAGTTGGATTAAAATATAATTCTTAATTACACATGAATATTCAGTTTACAAGGCTGGGAAAATTAAATATCATAAGTAAATATATTATAAATACAGATTTATGCAAACAATTTATAGAATTATAAAAATTATTTTAAAAAGTCCTTAAAAATATTAAATATGTTAAAATTATTAAAAATCATTAATAAAACAATTTATATCTAGCTCAACATTCAAACCTTTAGGTGTCATACTGTCTAATTTATGAATCCACCATGTTTCATTTTGTGAGATGGCTCTTTTCATGTTAGTGCCTCTCCAATGTTTTTCTACCGTGTCTATTGCACAAAATTTCAATTTACTCGGATCTTTATTATGTACATTTCTGAAGTGGTTGGACAGACTATGCTTTTTAAAGCCTTTTTTGATGTTGGCAACGTGTTCTCTAAGTCTGATCCTGAGTTCCCTGGTAGTCCGTCCTATATACTGGAGTCCACATTCACACTCCAATAGATAGGTGACGTGGGTGGTCCTGCAGGTTATAAACTTTTCTATTTTATATTGTCGTCTAGTAACATTTGATTTAAAGTGCGTTTCTTTTTTGGATTTGTTATTTTTTCTACATGTGCGGCATATGACACAATTTCCGCACCTGTAGAATCCTTTTTGATCTAGGAACGTCACCGTTTTTTTCGGAGGGTCAGGTATATTTTTAGCAATTTTTTTTTAAGCAGCGCTGCATTCACATTTCCACACTCAGGAATCTTTAGCTACGCACCCAGAAAGTGATTAGCCTGCCTCAAGCAAACCCTCAAGCTCATGCTACTTTCTCTACAAAAAGATCTGCGAAATGAGCTTCGCTCATCTTTATCCTCCCTGCACTCTAAACTGGAACAAACAGAGGAACGCACAGACATCTTTTAAGGACAGATCACAGAACATGCCTCTGCTCACCATGAGGCCTCTAAAATTTATCATCAACACTCTGAAGAAATACGTTTTTTACAAGCTAAAGTGGCTGATTTGGAGACCGCTTCAGAAGAAACAACATAAAATTTAGAGGTATCCTGAGACCGTCAAACCACTAGAACTAACCAGTTACATACAACAGTTATTTCTCAAACTCATGCCCTAACTATCACAAGCAGATATCACCATAGATTGTGCCTATAGAATGGCAAAAACTATTTACCTGCGGAGGTCCCGAGAGATGTACTGGCTTGCATCCATTTCTTCCACATAAAGGAGAGGATAATGTCTGTTGCTCGCTCCACCTCTATCTTGCCAGACCCCTACTCCTCAGTATCTCTATACACAGATATCTCAGTGGCAACCGCACAAAAAGGAAGAGCATTCGTTTAAGTAACCGTAGTCCTATGAGAATGCAAAATCGCATACAAGTGGGGCTTTCCTACCAAATTGGTGGTAACATTTCAAGACCAAGCAACCATATATACTCCAAAAGAGGGCATCAAGACAGGTGCTAAACTGGGGCCTCATATCCTCACCCCCTCCAGATCACGCATCGCGCTGCTCACAAACCCAAAGCCATGGCCGCAATAACACCAATCGTGCTGCATCTCACAACCAATATCGTCGCTGATACATCAGATCTATATATGGATGCCCATGTTCCATTACAGGCGATTTGGACATTATCTCACTTTGCAGCAGCAAAGATCTCCCAGATGAGTATTCCACATCATTTTCTCCTTGTTTCGGACCCTCTGTTGTTTGTTAAATGCAGATTCTATATCTAACCCCACAGTCTTTTGGAACGCCCACAAAGCGTATCTCAGAGGCCTTCTCATGAAACTAGGGACTCATGCAAAAAGAAACGCAATGCCACTACTACTAAACTGTTGGAACACATATGCACACTTGAAGCAGCACATAAAACTCAACCCTCTCAGCTCCTGGAAACCGAGCTAAACAAAACTAGACGAGCACTAAGCAAACAGTTACACGCAAACTTCAACCTTACCTTGAAAAGATTAAGGCAACGCTTCCAGGCGCATCACAACAAACCAGGTGCTGGCCTTGCGAAGCAGCTTAAATGCCGCCTAATACACACCAAAATCTTCCATCTTTCCTCCCCCAACCGAACATGCCTAATTAATCCTAAAGGCATAGCCAATCGATTCAACCAGTTTTATGCCAACCTATATAATCTAACTGATACAGGTGAAGCTCCTTCCCCTACATCCTCAGATATAACAAAGTTCCTTGAAGATCTACACCTGCCATCACTATCCCCTAAACAATTGCACAACATTTCTAGTCCCTTCTCAATATCAGAACTAGAAAAAGCCATTGCCTCCCTCCTACTGCACAAAGGTCCGGGCCACGATGGATTCAGCAGTGAATATTATAAACAATTCTCCAAACTTCTTGCCCCCTATCTCTGTAAATCATTCAATCATATACTCTCCACAGATTCCATCCCCCCAGAAGCCCTTGAAGCAAACATCACTACGATCCTCAGACCCGGCAAACAAGCCGACGACCCAGCTGTAGTCAGTCTCATTTCATTACTGATACTGAATACTGATACAAAACTCTATACCAAGCTGCTAGCCACACATATCTTCGTCATTATCCCACACCTAGTACATTCAGATCAAGTGGGCTTTGTGAATGGCAGACAGGCATCTGATTGTACTCGTCGATACATCGACCTACTACAATGGGTTGAACAACACCAAACGCCTTCTCTGTTCATCTCTTTAGACACAGGGAAGGCGTTTGACAGAGTGGATTAGAACTTCTTTAACGCTGTCCTACTGAAATTCAGCTTTTCAGGCCCAATTTTCAAAGCAATAAGAGCATTATATTCCACCCCAGCGCCAAAGTTATTACCTCAGGTATACAAACAGATCCCTTCTACATACCCAACGGAACATGTCAAGGCTGCCCCCTGTCACCGCTGATCTTCACCCTCTCTGGCATTGAAATTGGCAATATTAATCACAAAATTGGCTAAACACTGGCGATGATATCATCTCCATTTCCAACCTCATCCAATCGCTCCCTCACCTCCATCATATCCTAGACCTGTTCAGCAAGGCATCCTTATATAAGATCAATTACTCCAAATCATGTATTATTGAAGTAAATATCGACACGAATAAAAAATTTGGCATTGCTCCATACACCTCTTTTTCATGGGCCCCTGACTCTACCCTCTCATATCTGGGTATGCTACGTACAAAATGCTCAAGTATCATGGGCCAGATGCATAGCACTCACCAAAATGTACCTCTTACCCTATATACTATACGTATTTCGAACTATACCTGTTCCTTTCCTACAATCACACCTCAACAAATTACAAGCCATTCTGACCACCTTCATCTGGAATTGAAAGCACCCTAGAATCAAAAGATCTACTTTATGCTCACCAATGTCTGCAGGTGGAATGGGTGCACCTAACATCTCAGCATACTTCAAAGCAACTATCCGACACCAAGCCAAATACTGGTGGAAACCGGACCTACAACACAACTGGCTACAAATTAAAACGATAGCACTAGCAACTCACCCCAAGCTGCTTCTTAGCGTAATGCTACAACACCAAAGGCAACGGAGTTACCTGCATACTGTCAATGCTACCATCAGAATATGGAGGGCCATCTCACAACAAAATGGAGGTATCCTTCATAGTCTACCTCAATATATCCCTTTGAATACTATACAAACTATTATACCTGATATACCTCTATCGAACTGGATACAAGCCAGTCTCACAACAATTAGAGATTTATACCATGAAAGCTCGCTCCTCTCCTTTCAACACCTACAAACATCTCATCACATCCCACCTAAAGACTTTTTCAAATATCTCAGAATCTGATCAGCTCTATCACGTATCCCAAAATCAAAAAACCTCTCCCCCTGGCACCTCCTAAAATTTTACACCTCTGAGAAACCCATTCAGAGAGGCATCTCTCACATCTATAAACTGATCACCAATCCTACATGTGAGACCAAGACCCCTACCATGCTGCACTGGGAAGAGCTTTTTGCAGTGTAACTATACTTCCCAACAATGGATCAATGCCCTCTGAAGACCACTGAAAGTCTCCCAATGTATAACACATTGGGAAACCACACAAACAAATTCTACATAACTGGTATCTCACACCCTCCAAACTAGCAAAAATGTATTCTTCCGTATCAAACAGCTGCTGGAGGACATGCAGTCAATCAGGATAACCTATACATATATGATGGAACTGCCCCAAACTCAAGCCCTTTTGGGTTCACTGTGAAAGGCTTCTTTCCTCTATCCTCTTGACCTCTATCTCCCTATCCCCCAAATGGTCCTCCTGGGTCTAGATTTTGACTCAATTCCGCCATATGCCCACACTATCCCGACTCATGTCCTTATTGCCACCTGCTTAGCCATTGCAAAAAAATTGAAATTTCCTGATTTCCCCATTGTTCCTAGAGATGATTGTGTTACTCAACAATCACTCCGTAATGGAATTCATGTATGCCAGGGCCCACATGCAAACTTCCAAATTCCTTAAAACATGGAACCCCCTGGCTGGTACATACAAAATGTTCGTCTCTGTTCTGATTCATTAATTTTACAACTTAACCTCACACTCTCAATACTCAAAAGGACCACCTGCTATACCTAAAACTATCATCCAAAGTGTGCTCTCTCCTACCATGGTCGCAACAACAATGTTCCTATTTCCTGTATGCTCATATTAGCTTTCACCCTCTCGCGTAGCATAAGCCAATGCATCATCCCTTATTGTACGTTTCTGTATTTGTACTTTGTATTTGTTACCAAAATACTTATACACCCTATAAGACATATTGATGTACTGGAAAATTTCTTATGTCACTTTTTTTTTTTAATAAACATTTAAGGAAAAAAAAAAGTAAACAAATCAATAACGCAATGCTTTTACATATAGTTACATAGTTACATAGTAGGTGAGGTTGAATAAAGACAACTTTGCGACCTTTTGCCATATTTCAGGCTTCAAACATAAAGATATAAAACTGTAATTTTTTGTGAAGAATCAACAACAAATGGGACACAATCATGAAGTGGAACGAAATTTATTAGATATTTCAAACTTTGGTAACAAATAAAAAACCGAAAAATTGGGCGTGCAAAATTATTCAGCCCCTTTACTTTCAGTGCAGCAAACTCTCTCCAGAAGTTCAGTGAGGATCTCTGAATGATCCAATGTTGACCTAAATGACTAATGATGATAAATAGAATCCACCTGTGTGTAATCAAGTCTTCGTATAAATGCACCTGCACTGTGATAGTCTCAGAGGTCTGTTTAAAGCGCAGAGAGCATCATGAAGAACAAGGAACACACCAGGCAGGTCCGAGATACTGTTGTGGAGACGTTTAAAGCCGGATTTGGATACAAAAAGATTTCCCAAGCTTTAAACATCCCAAGGAGCACTGTGCAAGTGATAATATTGAAATGGAAGGAGTATCAGACCAATGCAAATCTACGAAGACCTGGCCGTCCCTCTAAACTTTCAGCTCATACAAGGAGAAGACTGATCAGTGATGCAGCCAAGAGGCCAATGATCACTCTGGATGAACTGCAGAGATCTACAGGTGAGGTAGGAGACTGTCCATAGGACAACAATGAGTCGTATACTGCACAAATCTGGCCTTTATGGAAGAGTGGCAAGAAGAAAGCCATTTCTTAAAGATATCCATAAAAAGTGTAGTTTAAAGTTTGCCACAAGCCACCTGGGAGACACACCAAACATGTGGAAGAAGGTGCTCTGGTCAGATAAAACCAAAATCGAACTTTTTGGCAACAATGCAAAACTTTATGTTTGGCGTAAAAGCAACACAGCTCATCACCCTGAACACACCATCCCCACTGTCAAACATGGTGGTGGCAGCATCATGGTTTGGGCCTGCTTTTCTTCAGCAGGGACAGGGAAGATGGTTAAAATTGATGGGAAGATGGATGGAGCCAAATACAGGACCATTCTGGAAGAAAACCTGATGGAATCTGCAAAAGACCTGAGACTGGGACGGAGATTTGTCTTCCAACAAGACAATGATCCAAAACATAAAGCAAAATCTACAATGGAATGGTTCACAAATAAACATATCCAGGTGTTAGAATGGCCAAGTCAAAGTCCAGACCTGAATCCAAGAGAATCAAGAATCTGTGGAAAGAACTGAAAACTGCTGTTCACAAACTGCTATTCATCATGGGGTGACCATTCTGCCACAGTTCCAGGTGCTGATGTGCTAATCCTGCCACAGTGTCATGGTTGGACGGTTGCAGACATGTTGCCAGAAGGGATCCCGAGGATATCTCCAGGTGCCTACCCACAGACATCGCTGTATCTCTTCCTTTTGGGTTGTCAGTCGGGCATTCCCACACAGCCGGTCCAGTGTGTCTATTTGTTTCCTGGTGTCACTGGATTTGTGAATGGGTGATAGCCTATCTTGTGCAAATTATCCTCGCAGACACTGCATACAGACATCTTACCCTGTGTCCTAGTCACAGCTACAACAGGAGGCCCCTCATGTCAGTTGTTCCTTATTATTAAGTCATTGCATAGAGATCTCTTTGGATCTGAGCTAGCTGAAGATACCGGATATATCTCCACAGTGAGGACTTCTATACAACTTAGCCAAGGACTCTGCATTTGTTAAGGTGGAACCCTGATCTGAAAGTATAGATTGACATTGTTTGAATCTTGTGCAACGAATATACTCTCGGCCCCTGTGGGCTCAGGATCTTAGGGAGACAGCGCTATTCGGTAAGAAGCTGTATCTGTTCCCCCTTTATGCCTGAACACATAGGTTACATTTAAATCTTTCTAGTTTACTAACACTGTTGACCGCAATCTACATTTGTTTCAGTCCTATACTGTCAATTATTAAAGTTTGCCAGTTTCTGACCACATGGTGTTATTATTAAGTTTTGCTTTATGATAAAAGTATTTCAGTAAAAAAACTTTGGTTAGCCACATTGCTTGCCTATTTACTTTTGTGTCTGTGATAACACTGTTTGCTAGGTGTGTCAGAGGGGCTGGAGCTTTTAATCCAATGTAAAGGACCAAACATATTCAAGCCACTCCTCCGGGGGTAGAGCTACATAAATATGAAATATTCTGCATTCAAGTGGTTCTAAAGGTAGAAGGTTTTTTTAAACATAATACATTCTATGCATTAAGATAAAAAACCTTCTGTCTACAACACCCCCCTCAGTCCCCCTAATACTTACCTGAGCCAATCTCGATCCAGCAATGTTGTATGAGAGACTCGGCTGCCTGGGACTCTCCATCTTCATTGGCTGGAACAGCAGCAGATGCCATTGGCTCCCGCTGCTATCAAAGTCAGTCAGCTAATGAGGAGAGAGAAGGGGCAGGGCCGAGCCGCAGCTCTGTCTGAATTGACACATAGAGCTGCGGCTCAGGTGCCCCCGTAGCAAGCTGGTTGCTGTGGGGGCACTCAGCAGGAGGGGGGCCAAGAGCACTGAAGAGGGACCCAAGAAGAGGACGATCGGGACTTCTCTGTGCAAACCCAACTGCACAGAACAGGTAAGTATAACATGTTTGTTATTTTTAAATTAAAACAAACTAGACTTTGATATCACTTTTATTTAAAAAATAAATAAATCATGTGAATACTCCTCGTGTAGAATAATGAATTAATACATTAGTGGTGTTGTAATTTTATGTGGGTTTTCAATACACAACAAATGTTAAAAAAATATAGTTATTTACTTTTTTGCTTTATCATTCTGTTAACATCATGTACACAATACAGATATTTCATGTATTGCTCTTACTACAATAACTATGATAATCATCCATGAGATAATAAAAAGCAAAAAGCAAACATAGGCCTCCAGCAATTCATAGCCTCACCAAAAAACATTCAAGCATATTTTAAAGCGGTAGTAAACTCTACTTTTTATCTTGTATCTACAGATAAGTATATAATAAGGCTTACATGTGGATACAGTGATTATCTCAACTACTGATGTCACTAGCATATGCGCACTATGCTCTCAACTGATGTCACACCAGGGGGACCCATTTTTTTTCTTTTTTAAGTTTACTGCTGCATTAAACCAAAACAATACCAACCAAAAAAATAACAGACCATTCAAAGATAAAGTAAAAAACAGCTTTTACTGCAATATCCACCTTCAATTCAGAGGTGTCTCTCTCACATTACAGGATTCTACAGAATCCTGATCATTTAACCTTTTCAAAATATCTGTGATCCTGGACTTCCTCCAGTTGTATTTTTTTAACAGTGACAGTTGAGGTAGTGTGTGTCTGTCTATCTATCTATCTATCTATCTATCTATCTATCTATCTATCTATCTATCTATCTATCTATCTATCTATCTATCTATCTATCTATCTATCTATCTATCTATCTATCTATCTATCTATCTATCTATCTATCTATCTATCTACAGTAAAAGTGCGTACACCCCTCACATTTTTGTAAATATTTCATTTATGTAAAGTAGTGAGTGTACAGCTTGTATAACAGTGTAAATTTGCTGTCCCCTCAAAATAACTCAACACACAGCCATTAATGTCCAAACTGCTGGCAACAAAAGTGAGTACCCCCCTAAGTGCAAATTCCCTAATTGGGCCCAATTAGCTATTTTCCCTCCCAGGTGTCATGTGACTTGCTAGTGTTACAAGGTCTCAGGTGTGAATGGGGAGAAGGTGTGTTAAATTTGGTGTTATCGCTCTCACTCTCTCATACTGGTCATTGGAAGTTCAACATGGCACCTCATGGCAAAGAACTCTCTGAGTATCTGAAACAAAGAATTGTTGCTCTACATAAAGATGGCCTAGGCTATAAGAAGATTGCCAAGATCCTGAAATTGAGCTGCAGCATTTGGCCAAGACCATATAGCGGTTTAACAGGACAGGTTCCACTCAGAACAGGCCTCGCCATGGTCGACAAAAGAAGATGAGTGCACGTGCTCAGCGTTATATCCAGAGGTTGTCTTTGGGAAATAGATGTATGAGTGCTGCCAGCATTGCTGCAGAGGTGGGGGGAGTCAGTGCTCAGACCATACACCACACACTGCATCAAATTGGTCTGCATGTCTGTCATCCCAGAAGGAAGCCTCTTCTAAAGATGATGCACAAGAAAACCCACAAACAGTTTGCTGAAGACAAGCAGACTAAGGACATGGATTACTGCAACCATGTGCTGTGGTCTAATGAGACCAAGATAAATGTATTTTGCTCAGGTGGTGTCAACTGTGTGTGGTGGAAACCAGGCGATGAGTACAAAGACAAGTGTGTCTTGTCCACAGAAAAGCATGGTGGTGGGAGTGTCATGGTCTGGGGCTGCATGAGTGCTGCCGGCACTGGGAAACTACAGTTCATTGAGGGAACCATGAATGCCAACATGTACTGTGACATACTGAAGCAGAGCATGATCCCCTCCATTCAGAGACTGGGCCACAGGGCAGTATTACAACATGATAACGACCCCAAACACACCTCCGAAACGACCACTGCCTTGCTAAAGAATCTGAGGGTAAAGGTGATGGACTGGCCAAGCATGTATCCAGACCTAAACCAGTCCATTATACTATAAATGGTGTTTTTCAATCGTGATAAAACGTGAAAAAAACCTTGATATAAAATAAATATTACATTTTAAAGTGCAGGGAAGGACAGTGATGTCCTACAAATCAATCATGCATAAAAAATCATAAAGTCCATATTGCAAAGGTGCTGATACAAGATAGTGCAAATGTGCAGTAAGTAGAAGTCTTTTCATGTGACTCTTCAAAGTGCCAGTGCTGGTGCATGCATATGTGCAGCAATGGTGTGACCCTCTGCTTCGGTGTTAGATGGTAAGAATTCCTACTTACCAGATTTGGTGGATTCCAGGTGGCGTACGCCAGCTGGAATCGGTAAAAGCTTAATCCCAGTGATTCCGGGTTCTTGATAAGGAGTGGAGGTCCGCGGCTCTTTCGCCTGTGTACTCAGGGTATAAAAGGAAGAAGACTCCTCATAGGGTAGATGTTAGAAAAATCCTCTTTATTTAAAAAAAAAACATCACGCCAAACACATAGGAAAAAATGCTATAACATGGGTTCGCTGAATAAGATAAAAAGCTGGTGCGCCTTTAGCAGACTTGTAAGCCTCGCGGCTGTGTTCCCGGTCCGCTCGTTTGAACACGCTCTGTACCTGGAAGTGGGGAAATGGCGTGCGGTTCACAGTAAGGGCCCAGATCAAGGCAGCGTACGTGTCAACTTGACGCGTTTCGTCATAGAAATGACATCATTGGAAGGTTTTTTTTCACGATTTATCACGATTGAAAAACACCATTTATAGTATATTGGACTGGTTTTTGATTCATCTATTTTTCTATTTTTATAATTGTATTATTTATTGAGCAATCAATAATAGCATGTTGCACTTTACAATATGTATGGTAATATCCTATTGCACTTTTAAATCAATTTATGTATGGATGACACTTATAGCTTGTTTTAAAGATACATATTGCCATATTAGCACTATACTACAATTATTTCTTACAGGGGTAGCGCAGTTTTATTTATCTACACTTTTTATACAATATTTATTGTTTTGAACTAGCAGCTTCCATCTTATCTATTTGATTGATATCCACCTTTGGATACACCAGTGGCGCGAGTGATATACTAACACACTATCCAGACCTAAACCCTATTGAGGGGACCTAAACCCTATCTGTGGGGCATCCTCAAACGAAAGGTGGAGGAGCACAAGGTCTCTAATATACACCAGCTCTGTGCTGTTGTCATGGAGGAGTGGAAGAGGACTCCAGTGGCAACCTGTGAAGCTCTGGAGAACTCCATGCCCAAAAGGGTTAAGGCAGTGCTGGAAAATAATGGTGGGCACACAAAATATTAACACTTTGGGCACAATTTGGACATTTTCACTTAGGGGTGTACTCACTTTTGTTGCCAGCTGTTTAGACATTAATGGCTGCGTTTTGAGTTATTTTGAGGGGACAGCAAATGTACACTGTTATACAAGCTGTACACTCGCTACTTTACATTGTAGCAAAGTGCCATTTCTTCAGTGTTGTCACATGAAAAGATATAATAAAATATTTACAAAAATGTGAGGAGTGTACTCACTTTTGTGAGATACTGTAGATTGTTGAAAAGGGCAATTCTTTTAGAGCCCATTCAGACTAGCGCGACTTGTCAGGTGACTTGTCAGCCTGACAAGTCGCGGTAGGTTGCGGTCCATTGATTAATACAGGACCCGTTCTAATAGGAGCGACACAAGTCACTCCAACTTAGAAAAAGGGTCCTGTACTACTTTAGGGCGACCTGGGAGCGACTTGCATAGACTTCCATTATGTGAAGTCCCTGCAAGTCGCGCCGAAGGTCGCCCCCCGAAGTCGGATCGCCTCAGTGTGAACCGGCTCTTAGGCACTAATATAAGGCATTGCAACAGTTCATGTTAACACTATTGAATAAATATATAAACACAGCGCTAAAAACAATATGAATATTCTAGTGATCTAAACATTAATTCTACTAAACCAGTGAGAATTAAGTGATTTACATGTAAAATAATTGTCCAAAAAATGCATAAAAATGATGATATTAAAGAATGAAACAAAAATAAAATATCTCTCTTTTTCTTTTCATGATTTACAGGGTTCCTTTTTCCCTGTCAATCAGCACTCACCCCTCATTCACTGGTCACACGATGGGTATCTATGCTTTCACATCCTTATTTTCTTACAATATTCCAGTCACACTTTGGTACTTTGGTTTCACCTCATCTTCACTTTGATACACCGTGGCTTTCCTTGGTATTCTGTTAGACCTTTATGATCTCCCCTTTGGACATATATGACCACATTCATTACGATATATATTTTTCATTTTTTCTTTTATTAGATTATATTTATTATTTTTTACACAATCGCCAAGAAATATGATGAATACACTGGTAATTATGATTATATATATCAATTTTTCAGATCATTTTGGTCATGACAATTTTTCTTCCCTACCACTGCCGATTTCTGGGATATGTTTTCTGCTACCTTACGGGTCATCTCCAGGTTTTTCCTCCATCTCCTCCTCCCCACGCTCCGACCTCGGCCAACTTATCTGCCTCAGCCCCGGGTGAGACATTCGCTGGGTTTCGATGACCTCCTTGTTTGTTGGAACTTTTTTCTTCTCCTTTTTTTTTTGGGCTACCTCAGTAAGTAGCTTTTATCTACATTGGAGCAATGGTTATACATTTTCTATATATATGCTATATCTCAATGTTAATTTATATTAACAGACCCAGAATTTCAAACTAGCTCCTGATGAGTGGACGTTGAACCACGAAACGCGTAGAGCCTATAAGATACGAAGATAAACTATTTGAAGACTGATTTACATGTTGTTTTTTTTTTTTATTTATATAGTGTACTGACGGATTATGTATTCATTGATTGATTACTATGTATGTATTTTTATGAATTTAATACTTCATGTTCAGTTCCGATATGTGGATATTCTCAATTTTTATCTATTTACAATGTACTTTTCATTATTTATGTAATAAATCAATTTTGTGAGATTGCATATTATCTCAAATATTTACTAATGACTGTCCTCACTCAAAGTCCCTCAACCTTTGCTCTTGTTTTTATGTATATTAGGGATGGAGGTCAGTCATTAGCTATACTTCAGATCATGTTCTCCTTTCTCTTTTTACTTAAGGTGTTTCTTAAGTTGCATGATAATTAAGGAGTTGTGCCAACTGAGCTGCATAGAAGTATTTCGCAAAGTTAGGTACGCTAAGACCACACCTAATTGGGGTAGTGTAAAGAGTCGGTTTGGGTAGGTGGTGGTTTGAGTTTACCCCAGATAAACTGGGAGGTTCTACGCTGCAGTATTCTTAGGTAGTAGGATGGAACAGGTATAGTAATTACCATAATAAAGTAGAGGAGAATGGTCATCTTGAGCACTGTTAGCCTATCCATCCATGCTAAAAGTAGAGACGCCTATTTGGACAGAAGGTTGGAGAGGTGCGAGAGCATAGAGGGGTAGTTGGCTGCAAACAGGTCCCTGGGGTTTGAAATAAATTTTATTTCCAAATAAGGGATATAAGAAGTGGCCCAAGAGAACGGGAGAAGTTCAGTCAGACAAGCTTTCAGAGATAATTATAGGGAAATATTCAATCAGTCAATTTTTGTGGGTTTACAAGGAGTCCGTACACTTGCCCAAATCAGGATAGGGTTTCCAGTAGATTAGAAGAGGAGATTAAGGGAGAGGGTAGGAAAAATAGGACATTATTCACAAATAGGCAAAGTTTATGTTGCCGACCACAAAGTTCCAAGCTGTGGATGTTTGGGTTGGAGCGAATTAGAAGGACCAGAGGTTAAATCGCCAGAGCAAAGAGGAATAGGGAAGCAGGGAAACCTTGGCAAATACCTAATTCGATAGAGAGGACATCAGAGCAAAATCCAGAGTATGATACATAAGCTCAAGGAATCTGTTATAGGGCAGAAACCCAGTGAAGAACGTGGGTACCAAACCCCCATCATTGTAAAATGGAATGGAGATAAGACCATGAAAGCATGTCAAAAGCTTTTCGTATGTCTAGGGAGATAAAGCAGGATGAGATGCGATGCGTTCAGGCCAAATGGAAAAGAATTGTTGCTCAGCTGATATTGTCACCTGCTTGGCGGAAGGGTATAAACCCTGTTTTGTCTTTGTGGATAAGGGCGCCAATAATAGGGTTGAGGCAGGTTGAGAGGACTTTGGCTAGGAGTTTTATATCAAGGTTAAGTATGCATACTGGCCTATAGTTAGACCAGGTAGTGTCATCAGTGTTAGGTGTGGGGATCATAGAGATAGATGCAGTAAGGTATTTTGCATGGAAGTAATGGCCATTAAGAAGAGAATTTAAAGCCTTTGTTAGGAGGGGGGTAAGGAGGGATGAGTATCTCTTATAATACGTCACTGAGAAACTGTCAGGACCCGGACATTTGCATGATTTTAGGGTTTTGATGGCGAGTTCGACTTCCTCAGCCATGTTGGGATTTTACATTGCTTCACGCTGGGCAGAGGTAAGGGAGGGGAGATGTGTAGAGGAGAGAAGGTAATCCAGTTGAGTTTGATCAAATTGATAAGGGCCTTTTTAGAGATTAGAAAGCCTTCTACGAAATTCTTGGAGAACTTTCATGGAGCTACTAGAGTATAAGTCTTTAGTCAATTTCAAGCGAACCGGTTAAGGTGTGTAGTCAGCTTTGCAAAGCACCAGGGCTAGAAACGTGTCTGGTTTGTTCGATTTCATGTAGAAAGTATGTTGCAATCTGTGGAGGTTTTTTTAAGCCGATTCCATCAAGAAGAGTTCAAATTCTAGCCACGATTTCTCATAGTCACGCTTAATCAAAGGGGAGGGCGTGTCTTAAAAAACAGATGAAGCCTAATGAAAGGCGTTTTCAAGCCGTTTATGAAGGAGACGTTTCTCTTTATGAAGCTGCAACACCTAGCTGATGCAGACCCCCCTAATACCGGTTTGTGGGCTTCTCACAATTTCAGAGGGAAAGTGTCTGAGGAGAGGTTATTAGTTATTAGTCTTTGATAGCAGTTTCAATTTCTAGGCAATGGGTCAGGTTAGCTAATATACTGTTGTTGATGGTCCAGGACTGGTGATTAAGATTAAGGACCAGGGGGAAAGAGAGGTGACAACCGCGTTATGGTCGCACCAAGAGCAAGATATGATAATCAAAGCTAGATTGAGTGGGGAGGTATTTATGGAAAAACTGTTTATAGGGGTAGGAATAGTGGGTATATTGTCTTGAAGGGTTCTGTTCTATCCAGATGTCAAGCAAAAAATGCAAACGTGCATTAGGCGGTATTGGAGATTTGTCAAGAAATGGGTAGATTACCTGATTGGAATCGCCACATAGCAAGAGCATTCCCTGCTTGTTGGAAGAGACGACAGAGAACAAGCTGGAAAGAAAGGAGAGTGGATTCTTATTAGCGGCATAATAGGAGATGAATGTGACCTCACAGTCTTGGAGGTAGCCTTTAGGGATAAGGTAATAATCTTCTGGGACTCTGATCTCTGCCAGGAGAGTAAATTAAGTGGTACGGTGGAAGGCGATAAGAACAACCCTTTGTTTAGTAAAGGTTGAGGCTGTATATACTTTTGGGTATTGGCGACTAAAGAATTTAGGGGTTGAATTAATAGAAAAGGGGGTCTCCTGCAAACAAACCACCTGGGCAGAGAGCCAAGGGAAAGAGTGGAATGCCTTGGAGCATTTAGCAGGGGAGTTGACGCCTTGAACATTAAGGAATAGGTTGTTTAACCACTTGCCGACCAGCCGTCGGCGATATATGGCGGCAGGTTGGCAGGTTCCCGCAAATCACCGTACCAGTTCGTGGGAGCGGTCCGGGGGGCGAGCCCATCCACCAGTGGTGAAGCTGATCCGCGTTGCCGGTGGCCACCAATGCCACCAGGCCCCCGCGATCGCTCCCCGTGAAGAGAAATTGGCGGTCTACTTTTGTAAACACAGCAGACCGTTGTTCTCTCAGCTATCAACACAGAACTCCTGTGTTCCTCCTATTTAGGAACACAGGTCACTGTGTTGATTTCATAAGCCCATCCCCCTCACAGTTAGAAAACACCCCCTAGGCTCACATTTAACCCTTTCGTCTTCCCTGGGTTAACCCCTTCCCTGCCAACGTCATTATTACAGTAACATTGCATATTTTTAGCACTGATTACTGTAGTAATGTCACTGGTCCCCCCAAAAGTGTCAGAAATGTCAGTTAGGGGTCTGATCTGTCTGCTGCAATTTAGCAGTCCCGCTAAAAATTGATAATCGCCGCCATTACTAGTAGAAAATAAATAAAATTACATAAATCTTTCCCCTAGATTGTAGACGTGATAACGTGTGTGCAAACCAAGCAAGATACACTTATTGGGATTTTTTTTACCAAAAATTTGTAGCAGAATACAAATTGGCCTAAAATTATGAAAAATTTTGATTTAAATTTTTTTATTGGAAATGTTATATAGCAGAAAGTGAAAAACATATACAGTAAAACCTTGGATTGCGAGCATAATTCGTTCCGGAACCATGCTTGTAATCCAAAGCACTGTTATATCAAAGCAAATTTCCCCATAAGAAATAATGGAAACTCAGATGATTTGTTCCACAACCATTTATTCATAAGTCCTTCAGTTTATAGCCCATATAAAAAGATTATAGCATTGGGATAGGTTGCATAAAATGTCCATCCACAAATAGCCGCTTCCATAAGGGGATTAGAAGCAAAATCCAGCAGGAGCTACAGAGTATAAAAGAGAAGAGAGGCGCCTCTAAGTGTAGCAATATGGTTCCATTTAATGAAGGTACAACATCTAGCAACTCACATGGTTGATGAATAAAACAGGCACATCTAGGTATGCAGGCATCCAGGATAAAGCTGTCCACATAGACTATCTTCTGCACCGCCAGCTGCCAGTCTGTAATCCTGACTAGGAAGACCACCCTGCAGTAAAGCGATCTGAAAGCGAGGGGCAGCATGGAAGGGATGACGTAGATGGCGGTGAGGGAGACGTCTATGTGGACAGCTTTACCCCGGATGCCTGCATCCTTAGATGTGCCTGTTCCAATTATCAACCATGTGAGTTGCTAATTGTACCTTCATTAAATTTAACCATATTGCTACACTTAGAGGCGCCTCTCTTCTCTTTTATACTTAGCTGTGACTTGAGGCTACTTGTATATCAAGACATCGCTTGTATATCAAGTCAAAATTTATTTGAAAATTTTGCTTGTCTTGCAAAGCGCTCTTAAACCAAGTTACTCTCAAACCAAGGTTTTACTGTATATATTTTTTTAGAATTGTCGCTCTTTTTTGTTTATAGCCCAAAAAATAAAAAAATCGCACAGGTGATCAAATACCACCAAAAAAAAGCTCAATTTTATTTGGGTACAGTGTCGCACAACCGTGCAATTGTCCGTTAATGTAATGCAGTGCCCGAATTGCAAAAAATGGCCTGTTCATTAAGGGGGAAAATCGTTCAGTCCAGAAGTGGTGAAGGAAGCCATAATTGTCAGTGAAGGTTGCTGGAGGGAAACACTACTGAGATGCCAACAAGTCTAGAGGGGAAAGGATAAATAGGAGAACAGGGTAAGTCCTAAGAAGAGGGAGATAGGATGGGGCTTAGAAAAAGGAGTAGGCAGCAAGGGGTTTCAAGTGTGGCTGAAGGAAGAGTTTCAGAGGAGGTGTCCAATGGGTGTAGATAACACTACACTATCAAAGGACATTTTTTTGGCTGAAATCTTGGATTTATAACAAAACAAGACATCATTTGGCACCTATATCATCCTATCTAATAAAAAATGTAACCCCTGAGGATGCGCTAGAGCATGAAACACGATGGGTGGAGCTAAAGAGTGCTGAAGTCTCACCGACGCATCATTTTGCATGTGGAAGCCATCTTTGTAAGTCTTTGGAAACTTGATTTTTATATTGATTTGGGATACATGAATGAGAGCACTTTCTCATACAGTTTCTCATACGGTGTTGAAAGCAATAAAAACAATCAGAATAATAAAACAACAAAAACACTATGACATGTAGATTAGAACTAGCTGCCCACCTAACAAGTGTATATACACCTCATGTACCAATATGAAACAAACCAGATAGGCCCTTGGTTTAACACTTTAAAAACAGGTCCTCATGGAACCCAAAAGAGCATAAACCATGGGTTCCACAAGTATCTGTATTTAAAGTGTTAAATCAAGAGCCTATCTGGTTTGTTTCATATTTTTATATTGGTTTGTTGAGGCCAGTTTTTAAAATAAATACTACACTATATGCACATTTTTTGTGGATCCTTTGGTGAGCACTTATTTTACACAGCTCTACTACATATTTGTTGGCCTCGGAAAGTGACGTCCTTCGGAAAATATCAAAATGCCTACATGCTGCCTAACATTTAGGCAGCAACATCTTCTGGTTAGTGAGATGTGTTGTTGGTGGTTATTACTGTGGAGAAGTGCAAAAGTGGACTAGAATCATGTCGATATACATGTTTTACCACTTCCCAACCACCCGCTGCCTTTTTACTGCGGCAGGGTGGCTTTCCTGCGCAAACCGACATAGGCCTACGTCGGTCGCGCGCGGGAAGCTAGGGGGCAAGCTCACAGCACCGGCAGTGCGCTCCCGCCCCCACTCGGCAGCGGGGAAGCCGATGTATGGGGCAGGGGGCTCCGATTGCCGCCTGACACCCGCGATCGCTCGCCGCTGAGAGAAAAGAACGGTCAGCTGTTGTAAACACAGCTGACTGTTCTTCTCCCTGAAATGATCACAGAGCTCATGTGATCCTTCTATATAGGATCACACATCTCTATGGTCATTTCACAAGCCATGCCCCCCCCCCCGCCCCCACAGTTAGAATCACTCCCCTAGACTCACATTTAACCCATTGATCACCCATAAGGTTAATCCCTTCCCTGCCAGGGTCATTATTACAGTAACAGTGCATATTGTTAGCACTGATTACTGTAGTAATGTCACTAGTACCCCCATAAGTGTCACAAATGTCAGTTAGGGGTCCGATCTGTCTGCCGCAATGTTGCAGTCACGCAAAAAATCGCAGATCGCCACCATTACTAGTAAAAAAAAAAAAAACAATAAAAATTACATAAACCTTTCCCGTTGTTAGTAGACGCGATAACTTTTGCGCAAACCAATCAAAATACGCTTATTGCAATTTTTTACCAAAAATATGTAGCAGAAAACAAATTGGCCTACAATGTTAAAAAATTTTAATTTTTAATTTTTTTTTGAGAATGTCATATGGCAGAATGTGAAAAATATTGTTTTGTTTTTTTTTTCAAAATTGTCGCTCTTTTTTTGTTTATAGTGCAAAAAATAAAAATCGCACAGGAGATCAAATACCACCAAATGAAAGCTCTATTTGTGTGAAAAAAAGGACATCAGTTTTATTTAGGTACAGCGTCGCACGACCGCAAAATTGTCCGTTAAAGTAACGCAATGCCGAATCGCAAAATAGGGCCTGGTCATTAAGGGGGCAAATTCTTCCGGTCTTAAAGTAGTTAAAGGAGACACATCCACATTTTTAAATGTACGTTTTTTTTTTTTCAATGGACTGGTCATGTGATATATAGATTAACTGAATTATATATTACTCATGCACTAATGCTTCATGTTATTTAAAGGGACAGATATTATTTATTAGTTTTGCTTTTGAATTGCACATGTACCATTCACACATTTATTGTCCCTTGTCATTTAAAGGGACAGTAACCATTTATTCACTTGGATTCTTCATTAGATACAGTATATTAATCTTGGAACATAGTTTTTGTTGATTTTATCTATCCTTGTGTTTGAGCCTAGCACTGTTTTTATTGTTTTTACTATTTTACCCTAGAGGAACCCTGCAAACCTTACATTGGTGGACAGAATGCTACTCTTACTGACAGCTTAAATGGTAATTGGTGCTGTGCTGCTGGCTTTGCCAAGTAGCATTTACCCTGGAACTATGCAAGCACCATCAAATAGAAGAATAATCAGACAGCTCAATAAACCCCAGGCAACCTCTAGGGTTCAACAGGAAAAAAATGACTGACCCATATAAAGCATTAGTATGACTTCATCAAGAATTTACAGTTCACAAAAAGGATGTCTTGGAAGTGAAAGAAGTGCAGAGAAGGGGAAACGCAGTAAAAAGGTGCAATGAAAGAGTAATATAAATAAACCTAATTGCTAAATAAGCTGATAATTCAAAAATATAGGCAGCTGAAATTGTGTGCAAATTCCACCTTTTCTTGTGAAAGTTAATACCGAAGAGTCCTTCCTCCGTCCAAGGCTGCATTTTTAATACTGGATCAGATTATATGACCTAGAGAGAACAGGAACAATATTTAGAGGGGGGCGTATAAGATACCACAGTCAAAACTGGGGGGGGGAACTCATAATTTTCACCACTGATCATACCACTGAATAAAAATTAAATAAGTAAACTGCTCAAAAAAATTAAGGAACACTTTTTATTTAGAATATAGCATCAAATCAGTTTCAGCTGCTTCGGTGTTAATGAAATTAACAGCAGGTGCACTAGATGGGCAACAATGAGTCAACCTCTAAAACAGGAATGGTTTTACAGGTTGATGCCACTGACATTTTTTTCCCTAATCATCTTTTTTGACTGTTTTTTACTAGTTTTGCATTTGGCTAGGTTCAGTGTCACTACTGATAGCATGAGGCAATAACTGGACCCTATAGAGGTTGCACAAGCAGTCCAACTCAGGCAGGATTCAACATCAATATGTGTCATTGCCAGAAGGTTTGCTGTGTCTTTCAGCACAGTCAAAAGAGCATGGAGGAGATTCCAGGAGACAGGCAGTTACTCTAGGAGAGCTAAACAGGTCCATAGAAGGTCCTTTGTGCAAGGAGGAACAGGATGAGCATTGCCAAAGCCCTTCAACATGACCTCCAGCAGGCCACTGGTGTGAATGTCTCTGACCAAACAATCAGAAACAGACTTGAGGGTGGCCTGAGGGCCCGACATCCTCTAGTGGGGCCCTGTGTTTACTGCCCGGCACCGTGGAGCTCAATAAGCTTTTGCCATTGAACACCAGCATTGGCCAGGTCTGCCACTGGCTCCCTGTGCTTTTTCACAGATGAAAGCAAGTTTACCCTGAGCACATAAGACAGCCGTGAAAGGGTCTGGATAAGCCATGGAGAATGTTATGCTGTCTGTAACATCGTTGGCTGGTTTGGTGGTGGATCAGTGATGGTCTGGGGAGGCATATCCATGGTGGGATGCACAGACCTCTACAGGCTAGACAATGGCACCCTAACTGCCATTAGGTATTGGGATGAAATCCTTGGACCCATTGTCAAACCCTACGCTGGTGCAGTGGGTACTTGGTTCCTCCTGGTGCACAACAATGCCTGGCCTCATGTGGCGAGAGTATGCAGCCAGTTCCTGGAGGATGAAGGAATTGATACCCCTGAATGGCCCTACGCTCGCTTGACCTAAATCCAATAAACCACCTCTGGGACATTATGTTTCAGTCAATTTGATGCCGCCAGGCTGCAACTCACTCTGTTCAGGAGCTCAATGATGCCCTTGGTCAAGACCTGGGAGGAAATAACCCACGACACCATCTGCTGTCTCATTTGGAGCATGCCCAGATGTTGTCAGGCATGCATACAAGCACACGGGGGTCATACAAACTACTGAGTACCATTTTAAGTTACTGTAATGAAATTTCATGTACTAGCCTGCTGTATCATTTTTTCACTTTGATTTTTGGGGTGTCTTTGAATTCAGCCCTCTGTAGGATGATAGTTTTCATTTTGATCAAACGATGTGGCATCCTTTCATTCCTAACACATTACCCAGTTTATATCAGTATATATATCCAGCATGATATTTTACCCCATTGAGATCTAATGTGTTTTCAAAGTGTTCCTTTAATTTTTTTTGAGCAGTGCATATATACAGTAAATAAGGTTACAAAATATGAGAGTATTGCAGTATGATCTGATACATTTACATTATACTAATCTAACACTTAAAAAACAAGCTTTTAAGAGTTTTCCTTACTTCCTCAGGTATTGCTTCAGACCTGAGAAAGAGGAAATCTCTCAAAGCTTTTCTTTAAAAGAAGTTTAAGCAATTTCAGCAAGCAGTTTCCACAGTAATAACCCCTAGTATTGGTGCCAGTTTATGCAGTAGTAGCCCCTAGTATTGGTGCCAGTTTATGCAGTAATAGCCCCTAGGATTGGTGCCAGGTTACGCAGTAATAACCCCTAGTATTTGTTTCAGTTTACGCACTAATAACCCCTAGTATTTGTTCCAGTTTACGCACTAATAACCCCTAGTATTGGTGCCAGTTTATGCAGTAATAGCCCCTAGTATTGGTGCCTGTTTATGCAAGTATTAACCCCTAGTATTGGTGCCAGTTTACACAGAAACAGCGCCTAGTTTTGGTGCCAGTTTACGCAGTAATAGTCCCTAGTATTGGTGCCAGTTGACGCAGTAATAAAGCCTAGTACTGGTGCCAGTTTACGCAGTAATAAAGCCTAGTATTGGTTCCATTTTACGCAGTAATATCCCCTAGTATTGGTGCCAGTTTACTCAGTAATAAAGCCTATTATTGGTGCCAGTTTATGCAGTAATAAAGCCTAGTATTGGTGCCAGTTTATGCAGTAATAACCACTAGTATTGGTGCCAGTTTACGTTGTAATAAAGCCTAGTATTGGTGCCAGTTTACGCAGTATTAACCCCTAGTGTTGATGCCAGTTTACTCAGTAATAACCCCTAGTATTGGTTCTAGTTTACGCAGTATTAAAGCCTAATATTGGTGCCAGTTTACTCAGTAATAAAGCTTAGTATCAGTGCCAGTTTACGCAGTAATAAAGCCTATAATTGGTGCCAGTTTATGCAGTAATAAAGTCTAATATCGGTGCCAGTTTACACAGTAATAAAGCCTAGTATTGGTGCCAGTTTATGCAGTATTAAAGCCTAATATTGGTGCCAATTTACACAATAATAAAGCTTAGTATTAATGCCAGTTTACGCAGTAATAAAGCCTAGTATTGGTGCCAGTTAATGCAGTAATAAAGCCTAGTATTGGTGCCAGTTTACGCAGTAATATCCCCTAGTATTGGTGCCAGTTTACAGAGTAGCAAAGCCTAATATTGGTGCCAGTTTACGCAGTAATAAAGCCTAATATTGGTGCCAGTTTACGCAGTAATAAAGCCTAGTATTGATGCCAGTTTACGCAGTAATAAAGCCTAATATTGGTGCCAGTTTATGCAGTAATAAAGCCTAGTATTGATGACAGTTTATGTAGTAATAAAGCATAGTATTGATGCCATGTCCTCGGTGCGGAGGAGGTAGGGAGCAATAGTGAGACCTCCTAACCACAGTGATGAAAGTGTTAGGGCCAGCCGCGACAGTTGCGGCGGTCCTTACACTTTTTTCAACTTCATGGGAGATCTTTATGATTTCCCCGCGGGTATCCTCATGTGCTACAGTATAACGCACCTCTCCATCTGGGACTCCTTCCCTCTGCCACACACCGTGGCGAAACTAAGGGGGAAGGCTGCTACAGCACACCTCTCCATCCGGGACTCATGCCCCTACAGTAGGAGTGCCCAACCTTTTGAGGAGCGAGTGAGCATATTTACCTAATATCAGAAATTCGATGCAAGTGAGCCTACCGACCCCTGCATGACAGGTATTTTGGTGCATTACAGGTTTTATATACCTTTATACACCTCTTTTTTATATATATAAGATTTCCATAGATATCATTTCCTTGTTGATACATCCATCTTTATCTCATACATGGACTCTCTAGGGACTTGTGTTTGGAGACATTTTTGGCCACCTTTCTTTCATCTCCACATCTGATGCTCCTCCTACTCCCCCTCAGTCGACTTTCTTCGACATTTTCTCTCCATCTTGATTTGGTCATTTCTTCAGGGTACGTTATTCATTCTTAACTTTTTTTCATGTTTACAATATGCAGTATTGTGATAATTTACATTTTGTTTTTTGGCATATTATGATTTTTTTTAGAAGCCTTTTTGGTTATAAACATTTTGCCTGTATACTATTACTGTGTACATTCTATTGCAGAAATACATATACCTCAGCACTTTGAACTTCATCACTCACACCCCTGATGAAGGGTTTCCCGCAACGCGTAGGGTGATGGGTGCCCTATAGAAGTCTGTGCTCCACCCTATTCTTGTCTGACCTGACAAGTATTTTATCATGATATATGTCTGTATTTCATATTTGTTGTTTTTTCTATGTAGTTGATTTTATGTCTACTTAATAAACACATGTTTTATTAATCATTTGGTGTTATTTCGGCCTCAAAAGTCCCATTCCCTTCAGGGGGGGGTTTTCTTTATAATTTTTCCAGGGATGTTGGCCTTATAACACCTAGCCCTGCTTAGATGAGTGACCCTTTGTATTTAGAGGAGCGAGGGCCACTTTAGTGACTTGGTAACTGGTAATGCGCTAGAATGAGCAGAGAGGGCAGATGACAGGTTCGTGTCAACTCAGCATATGCAGAGCAGACACGGACACAGCCCGCTCTACTCTATGGGCCCTCTGATCCACCCAGACAGAAGGGCACTGATCCCCTTCTATTTTCCCAGATTGGGGACAGACGGGTGTACACTGACACAAGTCCTTTTACATCTGTCGATCTATAGAGGTGAATGGAGGGTTAGAAAAACAGACAGGTGGACCCGATTGGACCAATCGTGTAAAACGGGGCCTAAGGCTGTTTTTACACAGATGCACTGCGGTTTACCTGCACCTCAACTGACCTAAATCTTCACTTCTTCCTCAGGATTCCTGCAGGTATCCCTGGCTGCTGCTGTCCCCAGGTGGGTATGGCTGGTGCCTGCTGCTGGCTGTCTTCCAGAGCTGGTACTGCTGGTGGGTACTGCTGACTGGTACTGCTGGTGGGTACTGCTGGCGAGTACTGCTCGCTGGTACTGCTGGTGGGTACTGCTGGCTAGTACTCCTGGCAGGTACTGCTGGCTGGTATTACTGGTGGGTACTGCTGGCTAGTACTGCTGGCAGGTACTGCTGGCTGGTAGTGCTGGCAGGTAGTGCTGGTGGGTACTGATGGTGGGTACTACTGGCTGGTACTGCTGGTGAGTACTGCTGGTGGGTACTGCTTGCTGGTACTGTTGGCTGGTACTGCTGGTGGGTACTGCTGGTGCTGCTGGTGGATACTACTGGCTGGTACTGCTGGTGGTTAATGCTGGCTGGTACTGTTGGTGGCTACAGCTGCCTGGTACTGCTGGCCGATACTTCTGGCTGGTACTGCTGGTTGGGACTGATGGCTGGTCCTGCTGGTGGGTACTGCTTGCTGGTACTGCTGATGGGTACTTCTGGCTGGTACTGCTGGTGGATATTGCTGGATGGTACTGCTGGTGGGTACTGCTAATGGGTACTGCTGGCGGGTACTGTTGGCTGGTACTGCTGGCTGCTACTGTTGGAGGGTACTTTTGGTAGGTATTGCTGGCTGGTTTTTGACCCACCATCTCTGAGCATCAGTGTGACAGGAGCCGGCGCTGGAGGAAGCATGCGGCTGCAATAGAGAGCAGAACTGATGCTTCCTGCACCGCTACTCTCACAGGTGGAGTGCCTTTGATATCACTCCACCTGTGACAGGAGCCAGCGCTTTACAGGAAGCATCAGCTCTGCTTCCTCTAGTGTCAGCTCCCTTCCTCACAATGGTGTTCAGGGATGGCGGATCCGGAACCCGAAATCTGGGCTTACCGACCCACCATTCCAAAGCAGGAGGTGGTGCTGGGATCTTGTTGGGGGGGGGCACAATGGGGGGGCACAGCATAATGTTGCACAATGGGGGGGCACAGCATGGCCCCCTCTGCAAATCCCCCCCCCCCCCAGTGACGCCACTGAGAGAGAAGCTCAGCAGGTGGAAGTTTGAGATAAATTCTTCAACAGGAAAAGTCAAGATAAGTACAACATTTTAGCTCCATTCATCTATGGATCTACTGATTATTTTGCAAATTGGCTTTTTTGCAGATGCCCCTACTTATGTTTTTCAGCATCTATTCAGTTTTGAATTTACCAAGGTATGAATTTTCATTTAGGCTGGGTTCACACTTAAAGCGGATGTAAACCCTCACAAATACCCAGTGAAGTGAACAGCCTCAGATGATACACAGAGATGAGACAAATCTCCCTACATAAGTTTTACTTGTATATGTACTGTCTTCCGCTTTTGATACTGTTTGGGATTTGCACCTCCTGTTAGAATTTTCTCTTTCTGATTCACCTGTGGGAGGGACATTTGGCTATACACTGTGAGACAGCTGATTGGAGGAAAGGCACACACCCCCTCTCCATATAGGCAGAGGAAGAAGAGCTGTGCTGTGAATAGGCCATGCTCTCTGCTAATCTATTTATATTGTTGATGGAGAATTTGTCAGAAGTTATCATGCTGACAACAGGAAGCAGGAGAAAGTCATAGGACTTAGGGCTTTGAAGAGAGATTAGTAAACACTACAGATAGCTTTGCCCATTTTATGAGTTTCATGAATCAGGTTTATATCTGTAATGTTCTGGTACCTCTGGTACCCTTATTCCACTTTCTAGTTCAGTGTATGCGTCCCACCATTCTCTTCTGGTAGGTGCGCATACACCTTTAAGACCGATGCTGTCATCACAGAGCGCCGCAGAGCGGCTATTTCAACCGCCGGCGTTCTCACTCACATGTTCGTTCAACCTGCCTTGAAGCTCATATGCTTACCTCGCTGTCGGAACCTCGCTACTGATCCCTGTATCCCGCTACCGGATCACTCGCTCATACCGAACCTCTCTACTACTGCTTGCTATTAGTGATAAGTACCCCGCAGGGGAATCCTCCATAACCTTCCTACTAAGCTTACACTATCTAGCTCTGCATATTAAGGACTGTTACTATCATCTGCACTATTATTTAGATTGCTAGCTCTTGAGCCTACTAACATCTATCCTTGCACTGGGTTAGTCTCTCCTGTATGTCATCTGCTATCCTACCACCTACTACCATACATGATTGCTAACCTATCTGCATCCTACCTGTTACCATCTATACTCTCATGAACATTTCTCTCAAGTGCTGTTCACCTATTGTCACTGTTCATACCTGTCTCTTCAGCTCATCACCACTATACTGCTATATACATCTATCACTCCAGGAACATCTTATTGAGTGTGTATATTTGTATGCTGAATCAGACAGACCACAGTGATGAGTCTTGGGAGTTGGAATTGGTATTTCAACGTATCTCTACATGACTGCTGAGTGGAGTTTTTCTGCAGCTGCAAATCCATCTTGTTTCAGAAAACGCAGGAGCGTTACAATATCCACTTTAAATCGGATGCATCTCACAGCAGGGGTCTGGTGCATCCTTTTTCTCAATTTCCGGGATGAATCAGGCCCAAATGTTTGGCTGAATTCGGAACTGAAACTAAGACAAAGACACACAAGACCAGGACCCCTGTTCAATCCGCTGCGCAGTCTTCACAGAGATGTGTGAACCGGCTCTATTGAGAGCTGGGCACACTCTCCTGTCATGAAGAAACCCACATCCACTTCGCACTAGTGTGAACCCAGCCTAAAGCTGTAAAAATGTAATGTCACTTTTAGCAATGAGTAGATTGTTTTACCCAAAATGGGATTTGCAAAGGAGCAGTCAATTGCTCATATGAAACTAGTAAAGAGATACCTTTTATTGTATATCAGTTCACTGTTCAGTTACCAATATGAAAATCCTGAATGGAGGGCTCTTCTTGGCAATGTATGAGCAATCGACCAAGTGGGGACCCTGCTTCTATGGACTAGCAAGGCCTCAAGGAATTATGGGGCAAGAGTCACAACCCTAACATGAATTTCTAATACTTTGCTACTAGGGTCTGATCTAAAAAGAAGGCATATTTGTTCCTTTTTTGTTCTTTATCAAAGCTGTAATGTTACTGGCTGTGTGAAGGTCAAGAGTAAGGTAATGAGAATCCCAGCCTCCACTTTGCCATGAAAAAAAACAAATTTGTTGGAATATACTCACAACTAGTGATGAGCCTAACACCCCCCTGTTCGGTTCGCACCAGAACATCTCGAACAGGGGAAATATTCTAGCGAACATGCAAACTCCATTAAAGTCTATGAGACACAAACATGAAAAATCAAAAGTCCTCATTTTAAAGGCCATAAATGCACGTTTTTGGCCTAAGAAAGTGTATGGGGACCTGGGTACTGCCCTGGGGGACATGAATCAATGTAAAAAAATGTTTTCAAAACTATTGTTTTTACAGGAGCAGTGGTTTTAATATTACTTAAAGTGAAACAATAAAAATGAAAAATTCCTTTAAATATCATGCCTGGGGGAGCCCCCTTAATGTGCCTGTAAAGTGGCACATTTGTGCGATGTATGTAGCCTGTTGCAGCAATACTGACATTTCTAAAGGAAAAAATGTAATTTAAACTTGCTTGCAGCTGTAATATATTGTTGGCTCCCGGCAATACAGATAAGAAAATCCATACCAGACCCTTACCTGAGCACACAGCCTGGCTGGCCAGGATGGGGGTGGGGACGAGCGAGTGCCCCCCTCATAAACCATACAAGGCCAACATGGGGGGGGGGGGTGGGTGCTTTGGGGCAGGGGGGGCTCCGCCCCCACCCCAAAGTACCTTGCCCCCATGTTGATGGGGACAGGGGTCTCTTCCTGACAACCATGGGCTGTGTTTGTAGAGGTCTGCAGGGGGGAGGCTTATCGGAATCTGGAAGCCACCTTTAACAAGAGGGCCCCCAGATCCCGGCACCCCCTATGTGAATAGATATCGGGTACATCGTACCCCTACCCATTCACCAAAAAAGTGTACAAAAAAAATAAAGACAAAAGCCAGTTTCTGACAAGTCCTTTATTACAAAATAAAAATAAAAAAATAGTGTTCCCCGATTTAAATCGATCGTCAATCACGCCGCCAGCCGCACACCCAAAAAATAGGAAATGTGACGTCAGTAATTTATTCACTGCACCAGTGCAGTGCATTATGGTGCTGGTACAGTGAATAAATGAACTGACCTCACGACAGAAGGGGCGGGTGTCCCCGGTTGTCCCCGCCCCTTCTTATAAAAGAGCTGTCACAGCTCTAGAAGCTCATTACGCTGGACGCGTGTGAAGCAGCAGGAGGGTTTTTTTTTTTTTTTTTTGGGTGTGGCGAGCAAACCTTTCTGCCAAGCACCCTATTTGTTTGTGTGTTCAGCAAACAGCTGATGTTCATGTCAAACTTACGCTCAACTCGAACATCAAGCCCACCCTTATGCCCCATACACACGTGCAGATTATCTGCAGACTTTTGTCTGCAGACTTACCAAAACCATATAATATGAGGTCAAACCTAAACACTTTCAATTTGTATGCAATCCGGCAGGCCCTTGCACTACATAGAAAAGGTAAGTCTGCAGACAAAAGTCTGCAGATAATCTGCACGTGTGTATGGGGCATTACTCACAACTGGTCTATAAACAAAAAGACATCTTTTCTAATTGGAAGAAGAATAGATCTCTAGATGGGGAAAATAAAATTTACTGTGAGAGTTGTGAAACCATGGAATGGTATTCCATAGCATGTGGTTTTATCAGATACCATAATTTGTTAAAAAATGATGATGCCTCCCTGAAATAAAGTAACACATTTATATAATACAAAAGATACATGGGATTGACTTACTAAAACTGGAGAGTGAAAAATCTGGAGCAGCTGTGCATGGTAGCCAATCAGCTTCTAACTTCAGCTTGTTCAGTTAAAGGGTAATTCCGCTTTGTGGGAAAAAAAATATCAAATAGAAAAAAATCACACATTATATACAATTGTGACTCATGTCATATTGTAATTGAATGTTATTAAAAATGACCTTTCCTTTTCAGTCTGCAGCTCTGTAATTTTCAGTGAAATGCAATGCAACATGGCTATTTGGAGGTTCTCTATACACAGAATGTGTACAGAACACCCCCAGAAACATAATTTCTTGCTTTTGTGATTGGCTCACTGATTTTTCCAGAAGCCTACACTAAGATACAAATCAGATTTCCAGCATTCCCTGCAACACAAATGTCATTTTTGGTGAGATACACCCATGAGGAAATCACGTCTAAAGGGACGCAGACCCTGCAATTTTCTTCATTAGAGCCCTGCAAGTGCAGCTGCTGATTTATAATTATGAAACCACTCCCATTAGATACACCTTCCACATGGACACAGACAAACACACTGGGATTTCTTCAGAATAACAAAAGGTAGGAATCTGTAACAACATTTTTTTTTTAAATCCTTGTAATGTACATAGGTCACCCAGAGGGGAAGGTTTTTTTTTGTTCTCAACAAAAGTGTGGTTAGTCTTTAAGCTTTGAAAAAAAAGAAAAAAAAACAGGAAGCTGATTGGTCTTTATACAGAGATGCACCAAATTTTGCACTCTCTGGTTTTAGTAGACCCCATAGACTATTGATCCAGGTGTTGACCTTATTTATCTGACTACCACTGGGTTTCAGAAACTAGAGTTTCCCTTAAAGCAAACTAGGTTATGCCTTTAAGACTATTTGACTTTCTATTGATTGCCTAGGCCTAGGGTTTCTGGAAAGTGGCAATATCTTTTTAATTGAAATTAAGGCCAATGGACATGTGTCTTTTTTATTCTACTTATGTAGTTATGACCTGCTAGACTGTAAAATCAGAAGGCTTTTTTTTTGTTGTTTATCTTATCTTTGTTCTGTTATCCTTGGTTGTGCTGATTAAAAGGTAATACTCCTCTGCTTTGCTCATTAAAAAATGCTTTGTATGCTCAGATTTTCCATGGCTTAACTTTGACCTAGTATGCCTATATAAGCACTCTATGCAAGGACTTTAGTTTATTTTGGTGCTTCACACTGAAACTGGTTTCAATTAAAATACAAATCACTTATCATAATATTCCAATCAAAGTTAACTCATTTAATAACTCATAGTTATGCTTTAATCTTTATTTGTTAGCAGTTGCTAAGCATTATAATACTGGCAATTGCACTTGTTAAAATGTTGACCGTGAACAAAATTTGGCCAGCTCAGATATACACCTAACGCTGCCAACTACATAATATATGATTGAGAAAGCCCCAAAGTGCATTAAGGATTAAAATCAAATAACACAACCACAAATAATTTGATACTGAAAATTCACAATGAAAAATGCAGGAAAATTGGTGATATTAAATGCAAACATACATAACCAATCACCTGGCGGTCCTGCGAATATTGTACTTCAAATGCACAAAAAAGACGTGACATATGTGATGTGTGAATTCCATACTAAAATCAAAACAACGAAACAATGTCATGTGAAAAGAAGGGCATTCAAATTTCCATCACTGAAACAGTCCCATATAAACGCTGTGACTAATTAAAATTCAATCCCAAATATGTGAAAAACTGGAAAGGTGCTGTTCATAAACTCCTCCGAGTGCTATATGCATCACCAGCATGCTCAATAGGGGGGTAAATGGCCGCTTACAAGACACCAGCAGTCAAAAGGCATATAGGAATGCTCCACTGAGCGAACTCAATCTGTGTCACCTTCCCTGTCAGACAGGGATTCTCGGCCCGTGGATGAAGAGAGAAGAGGACTGATGATGCATTACCTTTCAAATGTGTTTATTAAAAAAAAAAAAGGATTGCACTTACATGAAATATGCTTAAAATGGGCATCAAAAAAATGAAAGCACAGCCATCTGCAGTACAGTCCATGCGCGATGACGAGGTGGCTGGCTCTGCCTGACGTTTTTCCCCTCAGAAGGCGTCAACTGGGATTGGAATACAACACGCGCCATCACTTACTAAGAACTCTGATTATACATCTCAGGCCCTGGTTTTAAAAGAACTTTTTAGGGAAAAGGGATACTGTGAATCTCAACTTGATAAAGCAATTGAGGAGGTCAGTGCCCTTTCGCAGGATTACTGTTTAGAGGACCGAATAAAATCTGTGGATAATAAACATTAATTTAGCTTCATTAGCAATTACCATTCACAATATAAAGAGGTGGAGGAGATTATTAATAAGTATTGGAAGGTTTTTACAATGGATAGAACTCTAGTGAAGTTACTTCCTAGTCGTCGCTCCTTTGCAGATAGGTTAGTACAAAAAGTGTTGGACCCACCTAAGCGACCCCAAATGTTTTGGGATAGGAAAGGTTTCTTTGCATGCAGGAGGTGTATATCTTGCAGACTAGTGAATACTCCTTTAAGGGGACTCATTAAGTTTACCTCAACAGCTAATGGGAGGGACTTTGATATTGATCAATTTATCTCATGCAATTCCTCTTTTGCTGTGATGTACTGTATATTGGACGCACTAAAAGACTTTTAAGCAAGTGCATTTCATATCATATAAACAACATTAAGATTGGTTTTAAAAACCATAGTGTGTCTCTGCATTTTAGGCTAAAACATAACAGGGACCCCTCTGGTTTGAAATTTTGGGGGATCGCTGTGACCACACAAGCTTGGAGGGGCTCTAATAGAGTAAGCCAAAAAATGAGGCAAAATTGATTTATCTTACTGATACTTTAAGCCCCAAGAGAATGAACGTGGAACTTGATCTTAACTGTTTCATTAGTGATTATTAAATGTATGTTCAATTTATTTTCAATTGAGTTTTAATAATATGTAGTATTGTGTGCATTATTCTTTTATTTTGCAACATAAATCCTTTTTTGGTTGATTATTGGGCGCTAGATATGTGCATTTTACCTGTTTGGTTTTTATCTGCTATATTTAGCCTTAGTCTGGTGTATTTGTGGCCATTGTGGAAATCTTCCCCCTTTTTTTTTTGGTTTGTTGTGTATTGTCCTATTATCCTCCATGTTTTCACAGTGGCATTTTAAATCACTTTTTTTAAGTGCATTGGCGTGGCATTATCCTCCCTTTAGGAAAGGGTTTTTAATGAGATGGATAAAGTGCCTGTAATGTATTCACACACAGGGTTAATACCAGGAGTGTGTGCCTATATATTGTGCGAGCTGCTCCATGTGCTAATGCCCTCTGACAAAGTTAATGACGAAACGCGTTAGCGTGTGACCACGCGGCTACGTCACAACGGCTTCCAGCTACTGTCTCCAGCCCTCTCTGCCAGCGATGGCCAAATGGTGAGAGACACGGGCAGTTTGAGCCTTGTCATTTGATGCATTGCTTTTTATATTTCTGTATTATGTAAGTGCATAAGGAGAAGGGGGGTTCTGTGTGGATCAATAAAGTTTACAGACTACACTATGAGCTGTCCTTTTTTTCTATGACCCTTGGTCCGTTTGTTACTCCATCTGGAGGGGACAAGATTAGCCTGCTAAGGGATCGTGACAGGTGTCTGGTGATATGAGATCAATGCCTTACATGTTCTGATTGTCGATGAGTTTTCTACCATTAGGGGGAGGATTTCCACAAGTTGTGGTGTCGGTTTGTCAAGTTTGTCTCCGGCCATACACATCCCTCCAGTTTGTTTTTAAACCACTGCTGTATCACGTGGTGCTATACCAATTATGGATTAGCGGACTGTCAATATGGGACTGCTATCTATTTATTGATTTTATTTATTTACTCATATATTTACAATACATTGTGTGTTATTATTATTTATTTAGCGCTGCTGTTAGATTTTTTGCAATATCTGGCATATTTTAATAAGCATTTAAAGTGGAAAAACAGAAAACTTCCAGTGACATGCAAATTATTTGTAGTTTGATTTTAATCCTTAATATTCACTTCACTGGGCATATATGAGGGTTTACATCTACTTTAAGTGTGAACCCAGGCTAAATTAATTTTCATACCTTGGTAAATTCCAAACAAAATAAATTCTGAAAAAACATAAGTAGGGGCATCTGCAATAAAAGCAAATTTCCAAAATACTCACTAGATCCATAGATGTATGGAGCTAAAATTCGATGCATATCTTGACTTTTCCTGTTGAAGAATTCAGCTCAAACTTCCACCTGCTAAGCTTCTCTCTCATGGCCCCCCAAACATTATACTGTGCCCCCCCTTGTGCCCTCCCAACACGTGCTCTGGGATGGCGGGTCGGTAAGCCCAGATTTCGGGTTCCTGATCTGCCATCCCCAAGCACCATTGTAAAGAAGGGAGCCGACACTAGAAGAAGCAGAACTGATGCTTCGTGTAAAGTGCTGGCTCCTGTCACAGGCGGTGTGACATCAAATGCACTCCACCTGTGAGAGTAGCGATACAGGACGCATCGGTTCTGCTCTCTACTGCAGCACTGGCTCCTGTCACACTGATGCTCAGGGATGGTGGGTCGGGAACCAGCCAGCAATACCTACCAACAGTACCCACCAACAGTACCAGCCAGCAGTACCCACCAGTAGTACCAGCCAGCACTACCCGCCAGCAGTACTAGTCAGCAGTACCAGCCAGCAGTATCCGCCTGCAGTACCAGCCAGCAGTACCCACTAACAGTACCAGCAAACAATACCAGCCAGCAGTATCCACCAGCAGGACCAGACAGCAGTACCAGCCAGCAGTTTCCACCAACAGTTCCAGCCAGCAGTAAATGGCAGCAGTACCAGCCAGCAGTATTCATCAGCAGTACAAGCAAGCAGTACCCACCAGCTGTACCAGCCAACAGTACCAGCCAGCAGTACCCACCAGCTAAATCTCAGAAAAAATCCCACGTGGGAAGTGAAAAATAGTATAAAAAACGAAATATGTTGTTTAAAAAAAACATTAAGATCTTTTTCAAACGTAAGCTCAGAAAAATGGAAATAAAACTAATGTTTAAAATAAAAATAAAAATAGAAATAAAAAAAAGAATTAAGGTAAGATGTAGGCCCCGACACTCTATCCCCCTTGGAAACCTTCCAATGTTTATTGATGATCTTACTTATCCATCTATGTTGGTTAGAAAAGGTTGTTACAAATGCTGTCTCAAATCTAGAATCTTTTCACTTCACCCTCTTCTTAGCTAATAGGTCCTTACATTCCAACTTAGCAATTTGCTGGATATCTTGTTCCAATATCATTGGGTATATCCTTTTTGTAAATACCTATCTTTGAGCACTTGGACTTGTGCATTAAAATCCTCAAACTTTGTGCAGTTACAGCAAACTAGAAAAATCCAGTAGCGCAAACAAATGTAACCTAACCACCACTGTGTGGTTTAAAACACAGATAGCAAATAAATAAATATCAATATGCAGTGAAGCAATAATGGTGGTAACTCCCTGTTGTAGTGAAGTCAGAGAGTTACACAACCGTATCAACATATGAAGCATCAATCACAAGTCCATATAATCAAAAGTCCATATGTAATAAAACATAATATAATCCAAGGAGTGATTGTTGACAGACGTGCAAAGACTTATGGGGTCACCCAGTACTTCACCATGACCGTGTCTGAGGGGGTAGCTGAAAGCCTCGCAGTCACATTCCCATGGGTAAAGTGCCGGTCAATGCATCTGCAAACAATGACCACATAACCATTCAGCATGCATGAGTAGAGAGCTCCACCATGTGTTGTCCAAAAATGCCATAAAACCATTTTAAATGGTTTTATGGCATTTTTGGGCAACACATGGTGGAGCTCTCTACTCATGCATGCTGAATGGGCAACACATGGTGGAGCTCTCTACTCATGCATGCTGAATGGTTATGTGGTCATTGTTTGCAGATGAATTGACCGACACTTTAGCCATGAGAATGTGACTGCAAGGCTTATTAACTCTTGCGATTCTGCTTAGTTACGAAAGTAATTGAGCAACAACATCTGGTGAGTTAGTCTTTCAGCTACCCCCTCAGACACGGTGATGGTGAAGTACTGGGTGACCCCATAAGTCTTTGCACGTCTGTCAACCAGTGGCGGCCGGCCCATAGGGGGCGCAGGGGCGCCGCCCCCCCCCCCCCCCAAAAAAAAAGAAAAAGAAAAAAAAAAAGATTATAAAATATATATATATATTTTTGACCACAAGGGGCGCCCGCCTCATTGGTGCCTATGGGGGGTGGGGTTTTCCACCCGCAGAGGCGCCGAGAGGCGGCCTTCTGGGGCGTAACTGTAGCGCAGAGCACGGCGCTACACCACCCCCCTTTTGTGATGTCTTGGATCATGATTGGTCCAGACTCCAGCCTGGACCAATCATGATTAAGGACATCCATGCTGACCTCGTTGGGGGCGGTGCGTGCATCAGTCACTCACCGTCACCGCCCGGTCAGCTTCCCGCCGCCGCAGAAGAGGAGTCGCGAGGAGGAGAGAAGCCACTGCCGGGAGCCGAGCAGAAGAGGACGGACGTCGGAGTCGCGAGGAGAGGGAGAAGCCTCCGCCGGGAGCCGAGCCGTCGCCAGGTAAGTGTCTCAGCCAGGGAAGTGCTGACTCGTCACCTGTGCCATGCCTATTCCATCACCTGTGCCATGCCTGTACCATCTGTGCCATGCCTATTCCATCACCTGTGCCATGCATATACCATCATCTGTGCCATGCCTATTCTATCACCTGTGCCATGCCTGTACCATCTGTGCCATGCCTATTCCATCACCTGTGCCATTCATATACCATCACCTGTGCCATGCCTGTACCATCTGTGCCATGCCTATTCCATCACCTGTGCCATGCATATACCATCACCTGTGCCATGCCTGTACCATCTGTGCCATGCCTATTCCATCACCTGTGCCATGCATATACCATCACCTGTGCCATGCCTATTCCATCACCTGTGCCATGCATATACCATCACCTGTGCCATGCCTATTCTATCACCTGTGCCATGCCTGTACCATCTGTGCCATGCCTATTCCATCACCTGTGCCATGCATATACCATCACCTGTGTCATGCCTGTACCATCTGTGCCATGCCTATTCCATCACCTGTGCCATGCATATACCATCACCTGTGCCATGCCTATTCTATCACCTGTGCCATGCCTGTACCATCTGTGCCATGCCTATTCCATCACCTGTGCCATGACCTTACCATCACCTGTGCCATGCCTATTCCATCACCTGTGCCATGCCTGTACCATCTGTGCCATGCATATTCCATCACCTGTGCCATGCCTATACCACCTGTGCCATGCCTATTCCATCACCTGTGCCATGCCTGTACCATCTGTGCACTGCCTATACCATCACCTGTGCCATGCCTGTATCATCTGTGCCATGCCTATTCCATCACCTGTGCCATGCCTATACCATCATCTGTGCCATGCCTATTCTATCACCTGTGCCATGCCTATACCATCTGTGCCATGCCTATTCCATCACCTGTGCCATGCCTGTACCATCTGTGCCGTGCCTATTCCATCACCTGTGCCATGCCTATACCATCTGTGCCATGCCTATTCCATCACCTGTGCCATGCCTGTACCATCTGTGCCCTGCCTATACCATCACCTGTGCCATGCCTGTACCATCTGTGCCATGCCTATTCCATCACCTGTGACATGCCTATACCATCTGTGCCATGCCTATTTCATCACCTGTGCCATGCCTGTACCATCACCAGTGCCATGCCTGTACCATCACCTGTGCCATGCCTGTACCATCACCTGTGCAATGCCTATTCCATCACTTGTGCCATGCCTATTACATCACCTGTGCCATGCCTATACCATCACCTGTGCCATGCTTATTCCATCACATGTGCCATGCCTATTCCATCACCTGTGCCATGCCTATTCCATCACCTGTGCCATGCCTATACCATCATCTGTGCCATGCCTATTCCATCACCTGTGCCATGCCTATACCATCTGTGCCATGCCTATACCATCACCTGTGCCATGCCTATACCATCACCTGTGCCATGCCTGTACCATCACCTGTGCCATGCCTGTACCATCACCTGTGCCATGCCTATTCCATCACTTGTGCCATGCCTATTCCATCACCTGTGCCATGCCTATACCATCACCTGTGCCATGCCTATACCATCACCTGTGCCATGCCTATTCCATCACCTGTGCCATGCCTATACCATCACCTGTGCCATGCCTATACCATCATCTGTGCCATGCCTGTGCCATGCCTGTACCATCACCTGTGCCATGCCTATACCATCTGTGACATGCCTGTACCATGACCTCAAAGTCACGCAATTTTTTACCGCGTTTTTTGCCGCGAAGCAATACCTATTACATTTTTATTTTTGCGCCCCCCCCAAAAAATTTTGAGTACCAGCCGCCACTGCTGTCAACAATCACTCCTTGGATTATATTATGTTTTATTACATATGGACTTTTGATTATATGGACTTGTGATTGATGCTTCATATGTTGATACGTTTGTGTAACTCTCTGACTTCACTACAACAGGGAGTTACCACCACAATTGCTTTACTGCATATTGATATTTCTTTATTTGCTATCTGTGTTTTAAACCACACAGTGGTGGTTAGGTTACATTTGTTTGCGCTACTGGATTTTTCTACATTGGTCAGGAGGATCCCTTGCTTTTTGCCTTGATTTTTATAAGTAGCTGCACATATCCTTCATTTCCTAAGCGCTTGGGATTACCCATTTTTCTGTTGGTTTGGTGGGTTTTTGTTTGATAAGTTACAGCAAACTGTCCATCTAAACTGCCCTTTAGGAATAGCCTTTAGCCAAGTTGGGTGGTGACAGCTATCAACAGAAATAAAACCATTTCTATCGGTGGGCTTAAAGTAGGTTTTAGTAGAAAAACCATTTCCATTCCTAGAAATGATTAATCAAGATAATTAATAGAGGTGTGGCTGTAGTTATATATAAACTTAATTCCCCAATTCTTGGAATTGAGATCCTCCATAAAAAGATGTAGAGGGGGCGTGGCTTGGCCGGGACTGGAAATGGCTGCCTGAAGCGAGAGCTCCTGCACACGGAGGACCGGATTAACCTGATTAAGGGAGCCATTTACCTTCTTACTCACCATGGGCAGGTCTAATAGGAGCAGCTTGGCTTCCCATACCCCGAGGGACAGCAATACCCAACTGAGCGGGAACATTCCGGAGCTGTTCCGTTCGCAGCACACGCTGCATGCAAGTGGCCGCATGGAGACTCGGGCCTCAACACCGCCCTCTCCTAACAGCGCAGCTGCCGACAGAACGGGGAGTGCGGCGCTCCCTCCAACACTGCCTAACCATGATCAAGGTGGGGGCCACAGACGTCAAGAACGCCCTGATGTCAGCCATCACAGATCTCCAGACAGATGTTCAGGCTATCGTGTCTCGCGTGTGTGTGTGGGGGGGTCGAGCACACTGTGCAGGTCCATGCGCCCACCCTCCTTACCCATTATAAGGAACACTTTCCATTTGTGTGGGAGTATGATGCGATAACATACCTGGGGTTTAAGATTCCGACAAAACTGTCAGAACTGTATGATAGGAACTTTAGACCCATACTGAATCAAATCCAAGCTGATCTTAAGCTGTGGCACAAATGGACACATCTCCTGGTTCGGGCGGTCCGCGTTGATTAAAATGAATATTCTCCCACACTTGCTCTACCTTTTCCAGACCGTCCCAGTTACGATACCACCATCTTTCTTTGCGACCCTCAAGAAGTCCTGCCCCAGCTTTCTTTGGCGAGGCTCACATCTGCACATTAACTATTTGCGTCTTTCCCTGCCGAAGTCCGAAGGGGGAATTGGTCTACCTGACCTATACAAATACTATGTTGCTTTCTCGTTGGTGTGGATAGTGGATTGGAGTGTCCACGAACGGGAGAAAGCTTGGGTACACTTAGAAAACTCTAGCAATGTCCCCCTATGCCTTACCCCGTGGCTCCCCTCTAGTGGAGTGTCCCCCGAACCTGCTGACTCATTCGATTATTGGTTCTACCCTATTGAACTTTGGATGGGCATGCAGATGCCAAAAGTCCACTAACCTCTCTACGCGAGAATTTGGATTTTCCGCCTGGACTGTCTAAGCACTTCCTGAGTCGAGAGTGGCCACACAAAGAGGTGTTGGCGTACCAGTTCTTCCATAGGGCCAATTTCACACCTTTGATCAACTGAAAGCACTTTCCAGTACAGGCTCGTTCCATTTTTGGGCGTACCTACAGATACGCCACTTCTTTTCACACTCAACCAGGATCTAGGTGTGTTCTAAGCCCCTCTCTCCTTTCAAAAATCTATGCTCCCTATTATCCCCTCAGAGGCATGTCATTTCAACCGTCTACACCCTTCTACCACACTCCTCACGTACACCCTTGGACAAGGCTAGGCAGGCCTGGGAGCGGGAACTGAAACATGCTTTTACCGATGAGGACTGGGACGACATAAACAGCTACTTATATAAGGGCTTGGTGAATGTCGCTATACAGGAGAACGGGTACAAAATTAGAATGCATTGGTACAGAACTCCTGCATTACTACACAAATTCTCTGCATCGATCCCAAAGTGTGCTGGTGTTGTGTCACAGAGAAGGGATCGTTGCTGCACATATGGTGGAAATGCGAAAAAATTATCCCATTCTGGAAGACGATAAATGACATTATTCAGGAAGTCACTTCCTACACACTCGACTTCACACCTGAACAGTACTTGCTTCATCACTCTACTCTATTGAAGAAAGCATACAGAAAATCACTAGCCACGCATTTGGTCAATGCGGCTAGACTCTGCATTCGGGTACATTGGCGTTCCGCACTATTCCCTACAACTAGGGAATGGTTGATGAGAGTTGACAAAATAGATGAAATGGAGGCTGATTCATATTTCCCAAGATCCCCTCTCTAAATTTCTTTCTTCCTGGTGTTGCTGGTCTCACTTCAAATCCACTGAAAGATATACTGGTAAATCTTTAATAAAATAAGAGGTTACTTGCCTTCCTCAGCTTAACTTGTATGTTCTTTCAGAGCCAGTAGCTGACTGAGTTATTTACAGACAATCAATTGGGACTCCACTTAGGCAGGAATCACTCATTGTATGTCCCTTTCATCATACTTCTGAATAGCCTAAGGGGCCCGCTGGGCCTATATACTTTACAGTTTTGTACTTACAGGTACCAGTTTCCAGTTCACTACTGTTGCGCATATGATCTCACTTGCTTATTGTTGTACATGTATTATACCGTCAATGTGGCGGATCTTTCTGTACCTTAAAGCTGTTTTGCTTGTCCTTTTTACTGTTACCTTTATCCTTAATAAAAATTGTTTATGGATATGGGACTGAAGTTCAATTAGTCACAGCATTTACAGTATCGCACAAAAGTGAGTACACCCCTCACATTTTTGCAAATATTTTATTATATCTTTTCATGTGACAACACTGAAGAAATGACACTTTGCTACAATGGAAATTAGTAAGTGTACATCTCAGTGTAAATTTTCTGTCCCCTCAAAATAACTCAACACACAGCCATTATTATCTAAACTGCTGGCAACAAAAGTGAGTACACCCCTAAGTCAAAATGTCCAAATTGGGCCTAAAGTGTCAATATTTTGTGTGGCCACCATTATTTTCCAACACTGCCTTAACCCTCTTGGGCATAGAGTTCACCAAAGCTTCACAGATTGCCACTGGAGTCCTCTTCCACTCCTCCATGATGACATCACGGAGCTGGTGGATGTTAGAGACCTTGCGCTCCTCCACCTTCCATTTGAGGATGCCCTACAGATGCTCAATAGGGTTTATGTCTGGAGACATGCTTGGCCAGTCCTTTACCTTTACCCTCAGCTTCTTTAGCAAGGCAGTGGTCGTACTGGAGGTGTTTGGAGTAGTTATCATGTTGGAATAATGCCCTGTGGCCGAAGGGAAGGGATCATGCTCTGCTTCAGTATGTCACAGTACATGTTGGCATTCATGGTTCCCTCAATGAACTGTAGCTCCCCAGTGCAGCCAGCACTCATGCAGCCCCAGACCATGACACTCCCACCACCATGCTTGACTGTATGCAAGACACACTTGTCTTTATACTCCACACCTGGTTGCCGCCACATACGCTTGACACCATCTGAACCAAATACGTTTATCTTGGTCTCATCAGACCACAGGACATGGTTCCAGTAATCCATGTCCTTAGTATGCTTGTCTTCAGCAAGATGTTTGTGGGCTGTCCTGTGCATCATCTTTAGAAGAGGCTTCCTTCTGGGATGACAGCCTTGCAGATGAATTTGATGCAGTGTGTGGTGTATGGTCTGAGCACTGGCAGGCTGACCCCCCACCCCTTCAACCTCTGCAGCAATGCTGGCAGCACTCATTTGGCTATTTCCCAAAGACAATCTCTGGATTTGACGCTGAGCACATGCACTCAACTTCTTTGATCAACCATGGCGAGGCCTGTTCTGAGTGGAACCTGTCCTGTTAAACCACTGTATGGTCTTGGCCACTATGCTGCAGCTCAGTTTCAGGGTCTTGGCAATCTTCTTATAGCCTAGGCCATATTTATGTAGAGAAACAACTCTTTTTTTCAGATCCTCAGAGAGTTCTTTTCCATGTTGACCTTCCAGTGACCAGTATGAGAGAGTGAGAGCGATAACACCAAATTTAACACACCTGCTCCCCATTCACACTTATGACATTGTAACACTAACATGTCACATGACACCCAGGAGGGAAAATTGCTAATTGGGCCCAATTTGGACATTTTCACTTTGGGGTGTACTCACTTTTGTTGCCAGCAGTTTAGACATTAATGGCTGTGTGTTGAGTAATTTTGAGGGGACAGCAAATTTACACTGTTTTACAAGCTGTACACTCACTACTTTACATTGTAGCAAAGTGTCATTTCTTCAGTGTTGTCACATGAAAAGATATAATAAAACATTTACATAAATGTGAGGGGTGTATTCACTCTTGTGATATACTGTATATGGGACTTTTTCAGAGATGGAAATTTGAATGTCCTTCTTTTCACATGACATTGTTTTATTGTTTTGATTTTAGCATGGTATTCACGCATCACATATGTCATGTCTTTTTTGTGCATTTGAAGTACAATATTTGCAGGACCACCGAGGGTCCACTTTGCCAGCGTGGAGGTGGTGAGGACTGAGGGAGCACCCCAGACCCCCTGTATATCTGTAACATGCACTGATTTTTATAACGCCTTGTGAGCGCATTATATGATTGGTTTTATAAATTAATAAATACACAGTTTAAGACCGTATTGCACTAGTGGGGCTCTCTTTCTTTCTATGCACATGAGAGAGGATAGCTGGTCATATTGAATAATCCAAGGACGATTCCCCTGAGTACAACGGTGGTTTTTACTGTACATGCACATTGAGCCCTAACCATGAAAATGGGGGGCAACATTATGGGGTGAGTTGCCAGCTGGTTGGAGCAGAATCACGAAGGTGGTGGATTTTGTGGTGACCCAATTTTCAGCATGGGACTCTTATTATCTGATCACTAGTCACTTTTTTGATTACAGCAGATTTAATGTGGACTTTTGCTTTTATGCACTTTTTGAACAATCTCTGTTTACTTATTGTCACCTATTATATATTTATTTATATATTTTTATAATGGAGTTTGGTGTATGTGCGGCTAGTTGAGATATACTTTCACTTTATTACATTATGTTACATGTTCCACCCGATTTTAGGAGAAGTTCCTCGTACTAGCTGTCACTGTTTAAAAACAGCGCAACCGTGCAGGGCTCCGTCCACGCGATTGCGTTAATCATTCAAAGAGTTCTGTGTGTCTGAATGAACTACAAGCCCCGACATCCTTAGCGGTTGTCAGCTTTTAGTTCTTAATAAACTGCCACAGTGCTGTTAAGCACTGTGATAGTTCATTGAGTCTTCCTGTCAAGGAGTATTGGCTTACTCATTTGGGATGTAGGGTCAAGCAGAAACACTGACAGTGTATGCTGATCGCTGGTGCAATGCTTTACAGGCTCCTACTACAAAAAATAATAAAAGCTAGTTTTTTTTACCTGCAAAAAAATTTGCATTTTTTTTGTTTATTTTTTAAAAGTGAACTTATCCTTTACATTGTAATGCATTATTTAAGCATTTCATTAGCATTGCCAAACTCATTATATACTCTTGGAGTAAAGCCTTCGATACGGTTAATTGGACATACATGACAGAGGTTCTATGATCTCTCGGGTTGGGTGACAGGGTACTGGGGTGGATCTTGGCATTGTATAGCTGCCCAGGAGCTAGGGTGAAGGTCAATGGCGTATTGTCTGACCCGTTCTATATCCATAATGGGACTAGGCAGGGGTGCCCCCTTTCCCCATTGCTCTTTACTCTGGTGTTAGAGCCATTTTGTGGATGGTACGCGATAATAAGGACATGGGGGGTCACCATTGGGTCCAAGGAGCACAAATTATCAGCGTATGTGGACAATCTCTTATTTTATATCAGTAAACCTCAGGTCTTCTTGCCTGTGTTTCTAGAGGAGTTACGCAATTTGGGAAGATATCTAACTTTAAAATTAATTATGATAAATCTGAATTGATCCCTATTAATGTCCCAATGACTATGGCGGACTCTCTTAGGCTACCCTTTGGGTTTCGGTGGCAAACAACTTCTCTTCCCTATTTGGGCACTCATATTTCCCCCGACCTGGAGGTCTTATATGACAAGAGCTATGGGGAACTCCTGGTACGGATAGCTGGGGATTTGGATACATGGCTGGATTACCCTCTAACTCGGTTTGGGCGTATAAATGTGCTCAAAATGAACATCCTCCCTAGGTTTATTTGCTGTATACGATTCCAATCGCATTGCCACAATCCTTTTTCAGACGTATCAGGAGATCTTTTCAGACTCGCTTATGACCTACTTAGGAGACATAAAAGGGATGGTGGGATGGGACTACCTGTCGTTTATATATACTACAAAGCAATGACTCCGTATATTAACCTGGACCAATGATGCCTCTACTAAACTGATGGTCCCTCTTGAAAAGATGTTGGCGGGTAGAAATCTGGAAGGGGCGCCTTGGATTCCAATGGATTACAAGGGCCTATCAGACTGGACTTTTCTGTTAACAAAGTCAATCCTCAGGATGTGGGAGAGAATGAATGATCATGGTGAATACTCCAACGGTACATTCCCTCTGGCCCCTCTTGGGTGGTTTCCTATGGTTTTCTTCAGGGGAGGTTTCCTATTTTTTCCACTCCTGGGGGACAGATGGAAAAAGGTTTTGCACTAAATACGCACCGACTGCGAACTGTGGACTCGCTGTCTATTTTTGAATCCTGGTGTGCGCGGCCTCCAGAGTCTAGGCATTTGCTGTCCCATATGTACAAGTTGGTACTCGGAACACTCTCAGACACAGAACTGTATTACATGAAAGAATGGGAAAGGGAATTGGGAATGGAATTTGAGCCACGACAGGCAGCAAAGATTATGCAATTAGCCCACGTGTCGTTCATTAGTACCGAAATCCAGGAATCCTCATATAAATTCCTTTCTATTTGGTATAGAACTCCTTCCTGGCTTGTAAAGATGTTCCCGGGAGCAGACCCCAGTTGCTGGCAGGGTTGTGGTCACTGAGGTACATTCCTTCACATTTGGTGGGAATGCCCAATGATTAAGGTCTTCTGGGATTCAGTTTTCCCCTGGATTCAGAAAATGTCTATAATACCAGTTAAGCATACTCCCCTCCAATACTTATTTCATGATGTTAAGACCTTGATTAAATGGTACAGGCATAGTGTCACTCCATATCTATTAAATGCTGCCAAATGCTTGATCCCAAGACACTGGAAACAGGCCGCGTGCTCTACTGTGGTTGAGTGGAAGAAGGAGGTGAACTACATAATGGGAGCAGAGCGTTGGGTTTACATGGTCAGGGAGCAATTGGATCGATTTCAGGACATTTGGTCAGGATGGATGTTTTCATTCTAACGGGATCCCTGATGTTTAATCATGCTGACCTCGGGGGGGGGGGGGGGCAGTTTCTTTTTTGGTCTTGCCAAGTTGACTATTGATACGGCCATTAGTACATATCAGATGTGATGATGACACTTTTGACTACATTGAGACCGTTTGACTTTGTCTACATACTTGTTTTTACACTGCTTTGGCGCTGTGGCTCTGGCTTTTCCCCCACCTCGGATTCTCTTCTCCAACTTTCTGTTTCCTGCTTTTTTTTGTATGCCTTTTTCTCTTCCTTTCTGTTTCTATGTACTTATCACTGCATGATGGCACTTGCCCAACATTTCTTGATAGTGTTTATTCTACTGTACCCTTGGATTGGTCTAAAGGCGTGTTTCTGGGAGGACCAGTCCGATACACAGGTTGGATTAAAATGAGGGTAAACCTCTGTTTGGCCTATGGGCAAAATCTAGTTGATGTACATTGCTTCCTGTTGTTTTACCGATTTAACCAACGTTTGGACTTCTGCCACATGTCCTTTCTGTGTATAACAATTTTTATTGTGTTTTGTTCTGTATAACATTTTTGTATACCTAAATAAAGCTTATATAAACAAAATATACTTTTGGAGTAAAAATCTAAAACCATGTTGTTATTTATGGTATTAAGGTTTGAACATGCACTACAGACACAGATTTAGCTGTTGTGATATATATATAACGTTTTTATAGATAAAACCCAGTTTCATAAGTAAACAAAAATATTGCTTTTGGACAAACAGAAGTGCAACTTTAAAAAAGAAATGAAAAACTGTAAGCCAACTCTGTTGGCTGCAATGGCTGTAATGCCATTGCACATATTACTTAAATATATTATTAACATTAAATATTAAGAGAAAAAATATGAAAAGCCTTTTCCTTATTTTTTTTTCTTTCATCAGCTTACTCCCTACTTATTCTTATATGGTAGGGCAGTGTTAATTTTGATAACAAATTTCGATTTAGTTTTAGTCATAGTCTTTTGACTCAAATTCCATTTTAGTTTTAGTTGTATTTTACTCATCTGATTTTTTTTAGTTTGGGTCCTATTTTAGTCAACTAATATAGTGTTCATTTTGTTGACAAAAATATATTCTTTGACGGAATTAGCACTGCCCCAAACATTATATATATTGTTTTTAAGCAGGAGACCTAGAGAATAAATTGGTGGGTTTTGCAATTTTTTTATGTCACACAATATTTGCACAGCAGTGACACCCCACCCCTACAACCTCTGTGGCAATGCTGGCAGCACTCATACTGCTATTTCTCAAAGACAACCTCTGGATATGACGCTGAGCACGCGCAACTTCTTTGGTCGACCCATGGCGAGGCCTGCTCTGAGTGAAACCTGTCCTTTTAAACCACTGTATGGTATTGGCCAAATGCTGCAGCTCAGTTTCATTAAAAATCTTCTTATAGCCTAGGCCATCTTTATGTGGAGAAATAATTATTTTTTTCAGATCCTCAGAGAGTTTTTTGCCATGAGGTGCCATGTTGAACTTCCAGTGACCAATATGAAAGAGTGAGAGCGATAACACCAAGTTTAACACACCTGCTCAGCCTTCACACTTGAGATCTTGTAACACTAATGAGTCACATGACACCGGGGAGGAAAAATGACTAATTGGGCCCAATTTGGAAATTTTCACTTAGGGGTGTACTCACTTTTATTGCCAGCAGTTTAGACATTAATGGCTGTGTGTTGAATTATTTTGAGGGGACAGCAATTTTACACTGTTATACAAGCTGTACACTCACTACTTGACATTGTAGCAAAGTGTCTTTTCTTCAGTGTTGTCACATGAAAAAATGTGAGGGGCATACTCACTTTTGAGAGATAATATATATATATATACTGTATATATATATATATATATATATATATATATATACACACACATAAATGTGTGTTTGAGCTTAGGGGTGTACACCCTAATCCAATAGGCTGTGCAAACCTATGATGAGAATGGAAGGGATGATGATGATGAGGTCACTGATGTGACTTGGGTGCCGGATAGAGCATAGGAGGAAAGTGAGGGTGAGGAATAACCTCAACGAGGCAGCCATCATGGAAGAGTAGAAAGCAGCCAACCTATTCCATCAGAATTTGGAGCTATTATCTCCCGTCCACTTCCCACAGCTCAGCTGCCTGGGCCTTTTTAGGCCCATGTGCAGCAAATCGCACTGTTGAAATTTGCAAACTTTGCCTCAAACAGATCAAGCTTTGCAAAAACACCAGCCTCCTCCATGCCCTCCTCTGCTGAATTGTTCTATGAACCACCAGTATCCCCTAAGTGTTCAAGGGGCTATTCAATGAGTCAGGCTAAAAAGGTGCCATGCAGTGCTTCAGATGGTGTGTCTAGGGCAGCATTTTTCAACTTTTTTTCAGTCATGACACCCTTTAAAATTATGGACAATCTCAAGGCACCCTTTAAAATTATAGACAGTCTCAAAGCACCCCATTCTAAAATGTAAAAAAACTATCCTGATAGTTTTACATAATGCGGCAGCATCGACACACGTAGGTCATCCAACATTAGTTGTGATTTTTTCTTCCAAAGCAAATACACTCTAGCACACTAGTACCGACTATTATTTCAGTGTTTCTCCTCTCCCTCAGTTTTTTCCATCACTCAGCTAATATGACACCAGTGTTGAAAGAGAGGGGCAGGGGAGGATCAAACAAGGATGCCGTGCAGGTGACCAACACCCTTCTTATCAACACTGATGACCTCACTGGTTGTTAGGATGCCGGTGGCTGAAAGGGTTGAAATAGTGCACAATAAAAACCTGTAGCTTTGTGTAACTAAAAGGCAGACTTGATGTCCCTGCTGGCTTGTATACAATTTTGGGCAATTTTTAGGCATTTTGCCAGGGCTCCCCTAAAGAAACCTCAGGGCACCCCGGTTGAAAAGGCTGGTCTAAGGGACAGGAGCCACATCAGAGCAGAAATTCTTGCAACTCTGCAGCGGCAGGCCCAGAGGTGGTTCACGTCACACCGGCTGGAGCCAGGAATGGTGGTGTGCGATAATGACACAAACCTCCTGTCCTTCCTTAGACAGGGAAAGGTGACTCATGTGCCATGCCTGGCACATGTCCTCAATTTGGTGGTGCAGCATTTCTTAACTACCCAAGGTTAAAAGATCTGCTAAAGCAGGCCAGAAGAGTCTGTAGCAGTTTCAGGCAGTCATACACACCCAGTGCTCGGTTGGCTGAAATTCAGCAGTATATCCACCTGCCCATAAACCGCCTGATTTGTGACATGCCCACCAGGTGGTACTTGACTTTGGCAATGCTGCAGTGGCTGCACATGCAGCAGAGGGCCATCAATGAGTACCTGTGTCAGTATGGCACAATACTAGGCTCAGGCCCGCTCTGCTTTTTTTCCCCACACCAATGGCTGCTGATAAAGGATACATGCACTGTACTATCACCATTTGACGAGGTGAGAAGGATGGTGAGCCGTGACAATGCTTGCATCAGTGACACAATCCCTGTTGTGTTCCTGCTGGAGCAGACTTTGTGTGGCATTATGGACAGGGCACTCGAGGCAGAGCAGCCGGAGGAAGAGGAGGACTTCCTTACCTCTTTATGCAGACACCATTCTTGCGACACCACAGAACACACAAGAGGAGGAGGAATATTTTGGCAGTTTTGGAGGCATTGAAGCAGAAAAAGACTTACGCCAACCCTTAAGAGATGGATTTCCCTCCCTAGAACCCTCGGTAGTAGTAAGTGGCTGGGAGGAGGCAGTTCCAGATACTGTAATCCTCAGTAACCACGAGAAGTCTGCTTCTCATGCCTCTGCAAACTTGCAGTGCATGGGCTCCCTAATTCTTCAAAGCCTGCAAAAGAACCTGAGCATACGTGGCATCAAGGAGAAGCATCACTATTGGTTGACAGCCCTTTGACTACTGTTACAAGGGGAAAGCCTCGGAACTCATCCCGTCACCACAGAGCGAGCATAAAATGAAATCTCTTGAGAACACCTCAAAAAAGAGTTTATGTAACGCCTTTCCAAACTTTGGTAGGTTACAGTCTCATAGAAAAAGTAGTTTTAGGCTTCTGTTGGTCAAGAGAGAAGCAGTGAAGAAGAGGACCGCCTCAGTGATGCATTTCAAATTTTCTTTAGTCCTCTGCACCCAGGGCTGTCAGCTTTCACATCCCATTGGCAGCGTCTGCATCATATGGTGGGAGATTATCTAGGGGCGAAAATAGACATGGAGAGTTTTCCAGTTGACGATCCACTGTGTTACTAGGTCATGAGAATAGACCACTGGCCAGAACTTGCCCAGCATGCAATTGAGCCACTGGGCTGCCCTGCAGCTAGCATGCTTTCCCAATGGGCATTAAGTGGCTGTTTGTTAAGTAATTTTGAGGGGACAGCAAATTTACACTGTTATACAAGCTGTACAGTCACTTTCACTTATATTGTAGCAAAGTGTAATTTCTTCAGTGTTGTCACATGAAAGGATATAATAAAATATTTACAAAAATGTGAGAGTTGTACTCGCTTTTTGTACTCGGTATTGTATATATATATATATATATATAGATATATATATATATATATATATATATATATATATTGTGACAGGAAGTCAGGTAAATCTGTGAATGTTGTCACAGACAGGAGATACACTTCTGCTTGGGTTAGACAATTCACCAATTACTATAGGGTGTCGGCTGAAAAGGTAGCCAGGACGGCTTAAGGAAGTTGAAAGGCCTTCAGCTGTTCGAAATGAGAAAGTTAAGGCCTCTATAATTTGTCCAAAGGAAGTCTATTGATTGCTGCCTCCTGACGCTGTGTGAGCTGGGGAGAGGAGGACAGTCAGATGTGTGCCTCCCGACGCTGTGTGAGCATGGGAGAAGACCTCCTGGAGCAATGTGCGCTGAAGAGGGTAAAAAGTGTGAAGACTTCTCAAGGTGAGAAAATTAACTATTTCTATGTGGAAGAAATAAATGAACTGTTTGCTATGTGAAGAGACAAGCAAAGGGACATGTTCAATGTGAAGAGGAAAAGGGACATGTTCAATGGACATTTGTTGTGTGAAGAAAAAACATGGACTATGGAGTGTCTGCTGTAGGATCAGCAAAGTTTGCCCAACAGTAGGTTGGAGACAGACTCCGTAGGTAGGTTCCTGTATGTGAGAAGGTAGCCGCAAGGATTTATTTTGTGTTTTATTTTTATTTTGATGTTTTTGAGGCTTGCACTTGTGTGAAGTAAATTGCATGAATAAACCAAACTGTTGTTTGCAACCACTTCTCGGCTATCTCCCTGTGTAACGAACCCCCCAAGGGCTCATCCACACCCGCCACCGAGCTAATCCCCACAATATATATATATATATATATATATACTGTATATATAGTTTGGTTGGTAACCGGATGTATAAGGAAAGGGGGCCGCAGCTTTTGTCTCGCCCCTTTGAGACGACTCGCTAACAATTTCCCTGCTTTATTCCCCAGGGCATAATGGGTCATTTTGAGTCTCCTGGATGCGTGTTCAAACCCATCCAGGAGAAGGGAGCGAAGTTCATGTCTTGCGTCAGATAAATTCTTAGTGAGTGTGGGGGTGGGAAGGGTTTTATTTTGGGTCTCGAGAATGTGGATTCGCGAGACAACTTCATCTATATGCTTTGTGCGTTGCATCCTTTCCCTTGCCCCTAGCTCAATAAAGGTCCCTCTGATGACGGCCTTGTACGCTGTCCATAGGAGAAAAGGATCGTCAGCAGAGGAAGCGTTATCAGAGAAATATTTGTGCAGGGCTTGTTCAACCTCTTTGGCATAGTGAGGCCATTGAAGAAGCCTAGCATTCATATTCCAAACACGAGTAGTATTAATAGAGAGCGCGTCCTCCAGGACCAGCGAGACCGGAGCATGGTCAGACCATGTGATGTCGCCAATCCCAGAGGAGGAGGCCCTTATCAACAAGGCACGATGTAGCAGGAAAAATCAATTCTACTGTAGCTAGCATGGGGGTAGAAAAGAAGCTATAGTCGCAGGCAGTCGCATTGAGACATCTCCAGACGTCAAAAAGGCCATACTGCATAATAAGCAACTTCAGTTCTGGAGGTCTTCTTCTGGCTGAGGAGGTAGAGTCCATTTCAAAATCTGGAGTAAAATTAAAGTCTCTGGAAATCAAGAGTGAACCCTGCTGTTCCTTCTGGACCACTCGCATGTGTTTATTAAAAAAATTTAGCTGGTGTGAATTAGGGGCATAGGCGTTGACTATGGTATACAAATGTGGTTCAGCTGACAGACCAGAATGAGGTATCGTCCTCCTGGATCTTTAATTTCTTTGATTAACGTGGACTCTGTCTATGGTGTGGTCCAGGTCAGCAGAGTCAGGCAGTAAGGCCCTAAAGAGAGCCACAACATAAGGACGCAGGCCCTCCTGGGGTACACTTTCAGGGATCCCCCTAATTTTCAGATTGGTCCGCCACGAGCGGTCTTCTATATCTGCAAGCTTTGCCTTGACCCACTCCATATCTTCTTCCTGTTTCTCATGGGCATCTATCAATTTGTTTATGGTGGAGGCATATTCCCCCATTTTTCCCTCCACACGATCCACTCTCCCTGTAACTGCTTGTAAATCCTTGCCGATTTTATGCATGTGAGAGACCATATCAGCCTGAAGGGAACTGCGGAGTGACACCAGCATCTCCTTCAGGACTGTGTCCACTACAGGCCTGTTAGTAGTGGGAAACACCTCAATGGAGTCTGGGAGGTCTCTAGTGTCTTCCTCCATACCGCTAGCAGGGCTTCCCTCATCCCTCTCAAGTTCCTCAGCTTGTCTAAACTGTGCTTTGGCCGGGCTCCCTGACATAGGGGTAGAGTTGTAAAGTGGGGGTGACTTGCCCGAGCCCTTGCTTCGGTGCGGAGACGATCCGTAGCTGGAGGAGGTGAGCGGGGAAGCCGCAGCCGCATGCTGAGACATGCGAGGGCCATCTTGACTGGGCACCGGCGGCTTCTGCCGGAAGAAAGCCGTGAGTTTTTTTGGCTTAGAATCCTCCTTCCGCTTGCGGGTCATGATGTCCTGCTCATAGGGGTGCAGCACAGGTGGAGAGCAGGCGAGATGAGAGGCTGGGGAAGCTATATTAGTCGCTATGAGCCGTGTGGAAGCGGGAGCTGATTCACAGCACGTCCATTCCCGGCCGGCCACGCCCCCTATATATATATATAGTTTGTAGAACTCTATAACTCTCACACAGACTAAACAATATATACTGATTTGGGTTATTTTTACTAAAGAAATGTAGCACAATACATTTTAGCCTAAGAAAGATCATTTATTTGCAATATTTACAACAGAAACTAAGTCCCGGTTCACACTGAGGCGACCTGGTCGCCTCACAGGTCGCCATAGGTCGCCTCCCATAGGGAAGCTGCGGACCCGTTCTAATAGGAGCGACACAAGTCGCTCCGACTTAGAAAAAGGGTCCGGAGCTTCTTTGGAGCGACCAGGAGGCGACCGCCATAGACTTCAATGTTATGAAGTCCGTGGCGGCCTCTCCGAGGTCGCGGCGCGCTGCTCGCACCGCGACCTCGGAGGTCGCGGTGCGAAGTAGCGTCGCCCCGATGTGAACGGGGCCTAAGGGAAATATGTTTTGTTTGTTTTTTTTTAAATATCCATTGTTGTTTTTATTATTTATATAGCAAAAAAAAACAACTCAGTGGGGATTAAATACCACAATGGTTATGTTGCATAACTGAGCAATTGTCATTCAAAATATGACAGTACTAAAAACTGACAAATGGCCTCTAAAAGAAGAGGGTGGTTACAATTTTTTTCACAGGAAGTTAATTGAAAATTATCATTCATGTAATCTGGTTATTATAAATAATAAATAATCATTGCAATATGGGAATTTGGAAATTTTGATTTTTTTTTTTTAATTCTATATTTTTATATACCTACTGTTAACAGTGGTACTGCCCTTTGGACTTCTTATTTGTCCATGTACCCATTTTCATAGCCCACGCTCTTTTTTGGAGCATGGGTTTCCTTGCCATCTGTGCTCAAAGCAATTTACTGAGGTAATATTTGTATGGGCCAATAGGCAAGCACAACTAAGTAAAGTCTGAAAAATGGCAGCTATGGTAAAATTTAATCAGTGTGTACTAAGACACTTTTAACCACTTCCCACAAATCGACATAGCTCTACGTCAGCTCAGATAAGTGGTTGTACCAGGGTGATGCCTGCAGCTAGAGGCATCATCCCAGTACCGTTTTTTAGACCCGGTGGTTGGTTTTCAGGTGATAATGGCCGATACGGCTCGGGAGCCGCTCAGGCCTTTACCCCAGCAAGCGGGAGGGGATGCCCCCCCTCCCACCGCCTTCCATAGCTCTGCCTGCAACCAGCTAGTTGGAGTCCCGATCAAAGCTGGATTCGGCTTTGATCAGGTCTCAGATGTAGTAACCCAGAAGCAGCGTGATGACATCACGGTCGGGTTATAAAAACGGTATAAAAACTGTGCTAAAATTAAAAAATGTAATAAAATAAATAGGAAAAAAATGTTTTAAAGCATCCCCGTCAGCTCGCGCACAAAAGTAAACGCATACGGAAGTCGCGCCCGCAAATGAAAGTGCTGTTCAAACCACACATGTGAGATATCGCTGCGATCGCCAGAGTGAGATCAATAATTTAAAAAAAAGAGCTACTCTGTAACTCTTAACTGGTAACCATTAAAAATGACTAAAGTGTCGCCTATGGAGATTTTAAACTTTACTGCTTATTTTTTTTTAAATACAGTGAAATTTATTTTTTTTAAAAAAATGGCATTTGAAAGATCACTGCGCAAATACTGCATGACAAAAAATATTGCAACAACCGCCATTTTATTTTCCAGAGTCTTTGCTAAAATATATATATAATGTTTGGGGGTTCTAAGTCATTTTCTAGCTAAAAATACAGATTTTATCTTGTAAACAACATGTGTCCGAAATGGGCTGGATCCGGAAGTGGTTAAAATGAAGAACAATATTTGTGCTTAGTGATAAAGTGTGAATCTGGATGCCACTTACTAACTATCTGAATACAAGAAATCAACAAGAAAAAAGAAACAGATGTGCTTCCAAACCACTATGGCTCTACAGTCATATCAATAGTTGAATACATATTGCACATAATAAAATAATACAACATATCACACATAATACAATGGTGACTAATGTGAACATGCAGTTAAATGTGAAAAACAAACACTAAGTGTCCCTGATGACTTCATATTTGACAAAACGCGTTTGTTGGAGCAGGAAGTGATGTCACTACGCATACACTCATACAGGCTTTGAGACTTGGAATTCTGGGAGTTGTGTTCTTTGTAGGGCTTTCTACACAGCTTATGTGTGTAAGTATTTTTAACCGTGTTAATAAAACTTTTGCACACAGGTATTATACTACTGGGCAGGACCATAGATATTTTTTTTTCTGGGATGGGTTCAACTTTCCCAAATTCTAAGGCCTCGTTGACACTTACTTTTTGGCATAGGGGTAGTAAAAACATTTGGTTATGTTTTTATGTTTCTGACAATCTAAGGTTTTTAAATATACATCAGCTATTATCAAGTAATTTTTTACTTGGATCCATACTATTTATTTTTCTTTACCACTATAAGGATAAAAAAGGGGGGATTTACTAAAACTGGAGCACACATAACCTGGTGCAGATGTGCATAGAAACTAATCACCTTTTATTATCAAAGCTTAGTTGAACAGGCTGAAGTTAGAAATGGATTGGCTATTATGCACAGCTGCACAACATTCTAAATGCTCCAGGTTTAGTTTTAGTAATCTCCCCCAAAGAGTTATAATTGGTACTTGCTGTATATGTTCACTATGTATCAATGTGCAGCAGATACCTGGTAAATGTTTTTAAGAAGTTCATCTTTTTTTTCTAAATTCTAGCTCCTCTATGTATCAATACAGAATTAATGTACTTATTTTGCAGGAAAAAAAACTTTCTGTTTATCCTACACAGCCCTTACCTCAGTGTCCAGCTTGCTGTATAAAAAAAAAACTTCTCCATTAGTTACATAGTTACATAGTAGGTGAGGTTGAATAAAGACAATAGTCCATCCAGTTCAACCTGTGTAGGTGTGTGTGGCTGTACTCATCTCACATACCCCTGAATGTTCTGATCCTTGAGATGTAAGTCTAAGAGTCTTTTGAAAGCCACCATACTACCCGCAGAAACCACCTCTTGTGGTAGAGAATTCCACAATCTTGTAGCCCTAACAGTAAAGAACCCCCCACGTTGCCTGTGGTTAAAACGCTTCTCCTCTAATCGCATTGTATGCCCTCGAGTCCTCATGCAATCCCTTCGAATGAACAGCTTTTTTTCTAAGCTGGGATCCCCATTAAGATATTTATAAATTGCTATCATGTCCCCCCTCAGACGTCTCTTCTCCAGGGAGAATAAATCGAGCGATTGTAGACGCTCTTCATAGTCAAGGTCCTCCAATCCCCTAATTAGTTTAGTTGCCCTTCTCTGGACTTTCTCCAGCTCCAACACATCCCTCCTGAGGACTGGCGACCAGAACTGGACAGAATACTCCAGATGCGGTCGGACCAGAGTTTTATAAAGTGGAAGGATTATAGTCTTATCTCTGGAATACATCCCTTTCTTTATGCATGCTAATATTCTGCTGGCTTTGGCAGCTGCCGCTTGACATTGCATGCTGTTGCCTAATCTATCATCAACCAAGACTCCCAGATCCTTCTCCATTTTTGATTCCCCCAAGGGTTCCCCTCCTAACGTGTATTGTGTTTTTAGGTTTTTAGTCCCCAAGTGCAAAACCTTACACTTCTCCACGTTAAACCTCATTTGCCATGTCGTTGCCCACTCTGTAATTTTGTCCAGGTCATTCTGTAGGATATCTGCTTCATGCTGTGCTGTTATTGCCCTGGCCAATTTTGTGTCATCTGCAAAAACTGATAACGCACTACTGATCCCGTCCTCAATGCTGTTTATGAATAAATTGAACAAGGTTGGTCCCAGGACTGAGCCCTGGGGCACCCCGCTTACAACCTCAGACCAGTCTGAGTATGCGCTGTTTATTACCACCCTTTGGACACGCCCTTTAAGCCAATTCCGTATCCAAGAGCAAACTCTGCTGTCGATACCTGCAGACCTTATTTTATAAATTAAGCGCTTGTGGGGAACTGTATCAAACGCCTTAGCGAAATCCAAGTACACCACATCCACTGGTCTCCCCCTATCTAGCTCACAGCTTACCTCCTCATAGAATGCTAAGAGATTGGTTTGACAAGAACGCCCATTTGTAAACCCGTGCTGATTACTGCTGCTGATGTTGTTGTCTTTAGCAAACTCTACGATATAGTCCCTTATCATCCCCTCCAGAAGTTTACATACTATTGATGTCAAACTGACAGGCCTATAATTTCCCGGGATATGCCTCTGGCCCTTTTTGAATATCGGAATCACGTTAGCTTTCTTCCAATCCCCTGGTACATCTCCTGTCCTAATACTGTCAGCAAAGATCAGGAACAGTGGTCTGGATATAACCTTACTGAGTTCCTTGAGTACTCTCGGATGTACGCCATCCGGGCCTGGTGATTTGTTTGTGTTAAGTTTATCCAGCCTTTCCCTGATTTCACCCTCTGTTAGCCATAGTGGCAAGTCCTGTGTATTACTACTAAACATACAGTCATGGTCAGTGTACCCCTCCGTTTCCTGTGTAAAGACTGACGAGAAAAAAGCATTCAGCACGGTTGCTTTTTCATTGTCCTCTGTAACCATCCCCCCATCATCGCTAATTATGTGTGCAATATGCTCTGCCCTAGTTTTTTTGCTGTTGATATATTTAAAGAATTTCTTTGGGTTTTTTTTACTATCCTCCGCTATTTGTCTCTCAAAGTTGATTTTAGCCATTTTGATTTCGTGTTTACTTTTCTTATTTGCCTCCTTGTATTGCTCGAAAGCCAATACAGTGCCCTCTGATTTATATTTCTTGAAGGCCAATTTTTTTCCCCTAATAAGTTTTTTAACGCTACAGTTTAGCCAGCCAGGTTTGGCTTTGTCTCTTCTAAATGTATTTCCCATAGGAATGCACTGCAAGATGCCTTTGCCTAATATGTTCCTAAAGCATTCCCATTTTTCCTCTGTGGTCAGGGATCCCAGGGTTTGGTCCCAGTTTACCCTTTCCATCAATGAGTACAATTTTGGAAAGTTTGCCCTTCTGAAGTTTAGGGTTCTTATGTTCCCCACTTGCCTTGTTATATTGTTATTTATACTAAATGTGATCATCCTGTGATCGCTAGAGCCCAGGTTGTCCTGAACTACTACCTCCGAGATTATGTCTGGGTCATTAGTGATCAATAGATCCAGGACTGCATTTTCTCTAGTCGGAGAATCCACCAACTGTGACATGTAATTATCCAGTAAGGTTTCCGTGAATAGGCGGGCCTTCTGTGAGTGTGCAGTCCCCTCATCCCAGTCAATGTCAGGATAATTGAAGTCCCCCAATATGATGACTGATCCCAATTTTGCCACTTTGCCAATTTAGTTCCCTATTACTTCCTAGACCTTGGGAGGTGAAAACTGTTACGACACCGTGCAGCTGTGTTCCCTTTCCAGGAGATCACTCTCACCCACTTCCTTGGGTGCACGGTTTTCCCATGCAATCAATCAGTCATCACTGTTCTTACTAAATACAGTGGTGATCGAACGTTTTGGGCACCCCAGGTAAAAATTTGTATTAATGGGCATAAAGAAGCCAAGGAATGATGGAAAAATCTCCAAAAGACATCAAATTACAGATTAGACATTCTTATAATATGTCAACTAAAGTTAGATTTTATTTCCATCATTTGCACTTTCAAAATTACAGAAAACAAAAAAATGGCGTCTGCAAAAGTTTGGGCACCCTGCAGAATTTATAGCATGCACTGCCCCCCTTGCGAGACCTGCCAGTGTCATGGATTGTTCTCAATCATCGTCTGGGAAGACCAGGTGATGTCAATCTTAAAGGTTTTAAATGCCCAGACTTATCTGACCTTGCCCCAACAATCAGCACCATGGGATCTTCTAAGCAGTTGTCTAGAAAACTGAAGCTGAAAATAGTTGACGTTCACAAAGCTGGAGAAGGCTATAAGAAGATAGCAAAGCGTTTTCAGATGTAAATATCCTCTGTTCGGAATGTAATTAATAAATGGCAGTCATCAGGAACAGTGGAAGTTAAAGCAAGATCTGGAAGACCAAGAAAAATATCAGACAGAACAGCTGGATTGTGAGAAAAACAATTCAAAACCCACGTTTGACTGCATGATCCCTCCAGAAACATCTGGCAGACATTGGAGTTATGGTACACTATTCCACTATAAAAATATCACCGTAAATGGTTGGGCCACACCCCTTTATATACCACAAGAAAAATAAGGAAAGGAAAAAGTGGGGTTTTTTATGCCGAAATGAGATGATCGGAATATAGCATAACACAGCAGGTTTGTTAAAAATGCATATTTATTAATCAAATAATTCTTCCCATAAAAAGGCATGTACTAACATGCTCTAAAGACATACATACACATAACATATAATAACATAAAAACAAGAACACGGATTGTAAGATAACCAAGTGGTGGGTCTCAACAAGAGAAGGTGGAAATGGTCCCTGCGCTATTCCACTATAAAGAGATACTTGTACAAATATGGTCTTCATGGAAGAGTCATCAGAAGAAAACCTCTTCTACGTCCTTACCACAAAAATCAGCGTTTGATATTTGAAAATGAACATATAGACAAGCCTGATGCATTTTGGAAACAAGTTCTGTGGACCGATGAGGTTAAAATTGAATTTTTTGGCTGGAATGAGCCAAGGTACGTTTGGAGAAGAAGGGGCACAGAATTAAATGAAAAGAACCTCTGTCCAACTGTTAAGCATGGGGGTGGATCAATCATGCTTTGGGGTTGTATTGCAGCCAGTGGCACAGGGAACATCTCACGAGTAGAAGGAAAAATGGATTCAATAAAATTTCAGCAAATTTTGGATGGTAACTTGATGCCATCTGTGAAAAAGCTGAAGTTAAAGAGAGGATGGATTCTACAAATGGATAATGATCCTAAACACACCTCGAAATCCAGTGGGAATTACATGAAGAGGCGTAAACTGAAGTTTTTGCCATGGCCTTCACAATCTCCTGACCTCAACATAATTGAAAATCTATGGATAGACCTTAAAAGAGCAGTGCTTGACAGACAGCCCAGAAATCTCAAAGAACTGGAAGACTTTTGTAAGGAAGAATGAGCAAAGATACCTCAAACAAGAATTGAAAGACTCTTGGCTGGCTACAAAAAGTGTTTACAAGCTGTGATACTTGTCAAAGGGGGCAGTACAAGATATTAACTCTGCAGGGTGCCCAAACTTTTGCAGACACCATTTTTTTGTTTTCTGTTATTTTGAAAGTGTAAATGATGGAAATAAAATCTAACTTTTGTTGACATATTATAAGAATGTCTAATCTGTAATTTGATGCCTTTTGGAGATTTTTCCATCTTTCCTTGGCTTCTTTATGCAAATTAATACACATTTGTACCTGGGGTGCCCAAACTTTCGATCACAACTGTACACAGGCATCATGTTTTTTCTACTTTAATTTCATCTTGCATAGATTGTTCATTTGGCAGAGTATGCACATGCAGGGAAATCAGATCCCAGCCTAAGTTGATAGCTGTAGTATTTAAAGCAGGAGACGTGTGTCCTGGGTTCTGTAAAGCTCACCATACATTATACTGTTTGATTGTACAATCTCCTTTAGATCTACCATCAACTAAGTAGTGTAAGGGCCTGCCTGATTGGATACAGAGTGATTAAATAGATAGTTTGCCCTTCTACTATATAGTTTTGGTATTTCTAAAGGAGATCAAACAGAAATTATGCAATTGGATAATATAGTGTATGACCACTTTTATACACCTAAAATGAATTAATTGTGCTTTTGGTGCCATTAATTGTTAAAAGCACACATGCATAAGCAAACACACATTTTACCACATGAACAAATGAGCCACAAATGCAGCAAAACACACAGTAAAAAAATGAAAAAATGAAAAATTTCCCTTGAGCCACTTTGCCACGTATAGCACAGCCGATTGAGATCAACAGGCTAAACTATTAGTGTCACAGAAAAAACGAGCCAAAAAATGTGCGCTCCCACTACGCTAGGTGTGAATGGGGCCTGGAAGTGAAATTGGTTTGTTTACACAAGAACAATAAGGCCCCATTCACATCTATGTGTTCCCAGACACAAGTCAAACTGCACAGAAAATGCATGCTTTGCCTTGCGATTCAGAAACATGCTGTAAACGCATCAAAAAGCATGGTAAAAAAATGCAACACACTCCACTCTAAAAAAAAAGTTTTGGAGTTTCTTTGGGGCAATTGTTGCGTGTAGGGATGTCCATATGTGTAATGAGCAAAAACATTCCAAAATGCCAGAAAAAAATGCACGGTGGAATGTGAGTTCCTGCTACACTGAGCTGTAAATGGGGCCTGACAGTGTCTCCATCCACCATCACCGATTTACTTGAATAAAGCTGTCTATACACTATGCAAAATGATTCTACAATCTCTGTAAAATTTCCTTTAGATTTACCAGAATTATGGAATAAAATGACCCACCTGAACAAATGATTCAATTTGTACTACATAGCTGATGTAGATCTAAAGGAGATTGTACAATCAGATTGTACAGAAAATAGGTGGAAGGTGGTAAGGTAATGAGGGAGATGTGGTCTAGAGTGGTGAACATGCCCTCTCACACCCTTTTCTGTGATGCAGCAAGGCAATACACGGTGGGATTCAAAGTTTCCTTTATGTCACATGGTCTACAGATGTTGAAAGCAAAAAAAGTCATTTCAAAAACATCTGAAATTTTAAAGCTTTTGTGGACAAGGTACGTTAGAGATAAGCACACTGGGATTTCTGGGCCAGAAATAACAATAGAAAAACGCTTCTATTTATTATGAAAAGTGACATTCTGCCCGAAAAGGTGAACTAAATAAAATACATTTGGCTGTTGGTGTCAACGAGCCATAACACACAACACAGAGTTCAGGCAAACATCTTCCCTATTCCACAGCCCCCCACCCCTCATCGCATAAAAATCTTCCTTAGCAAAAATGTACCAATTACATATGAGAAGATATCTCCCCCCTGCCCCTAAGAAAAAAATATCTGTCATTAAAAATCACCCCTACCCCGGGCAAAAATCTCTGCCAAAAGCACCCCCTTCCCTCCAGCAACCCCCTAAAAGCAAAATATTCCCTTCCAAGTAAAACTCCCTCCTAAAGCAAAGCCTGGCTTCTCTCAAGCATCCCACTTAACCACCTTAAGATCATGATCACAATGTGTTTTTTTGGCCTGGGGTCCCACTTAAAATCTATACCAGACCCAAATGACCTAGTATGGATTGGGGGGACCTCCACATTGTTTTTTTTTTTTTTTTTCTAATGCCTGCTCTTTAAGGTTCAGAAAGGGGAAAAGCTTGCTTGTCCCCCATTTTCCTATCCTGCTGGGCTGCATGCTTGGATAAGGTTCTGATATGGATTTTTGGGAGGACCCTACACCACATGGGATCCCCCTTAAAAGCCATAGAAACTCAGAAGAGCCTTTTTTTACATTTTCAAATGTATTTATTAATCAGATTGGATACTTTGTGATTCCAGATGCATCAAGCATCTGAATGAAACACATAGTTACATACAGTTACATAGTTACATAGTAGGTGAGGTTGAATAAAGACAATAGTCCGTCCAGTTCAACCTGTATAGGTGTGTGTGGCCGTAATCATCTCACATACCCCTGAATGTTCTGATCCTTGAGATGTACGTCTAAGAGTCTTTTGAAAGCCACCATACTTCCCGCAGAAACCACCTAAAAGAATTCCACAATCCACAAAGCCCTAACAGTAAAGAACTTCCCACGTTGCCTGAGGTTAAAACGCTTCTCCTCTAATTGCATTGTATGGCCTCGAGTCCTCATGCAATCCCTCAGATTAAATAGCTTTTTTTCTATGCCGAGATCACCATTGAGATATTTATAAATTGCTATCATGTCCCCTCTCAGGCGTCTCTTCTCCAGGGAGAATAAATCAAGCGTTTGCAGACACTCTTCATAGTTAAGGTCCTCCAATCCCCTAATTAGTTTAGTTGCACTTCTCTGGACTCTCTCCAGCTCCAACACATCCCTCCTGAGGACTGGCGACCAGAACTGGACAGAATACTCCAGATGCGGTCGGACCAGAGTTTTATAAAGTGGAAGGATTATAGTCTTATCTCTGGAATACATCCCTTTCTTTATGCATGCTAATATTCTGCATGCATTTCATTGTTTCCTTATAATGTATTTAGGAATTGTTAAATACATTACTAATGTGATTCAAAGATTCTGATTAATCTGAATCTCTGAATAAGAAAAATGTCATCCAAATTTCGATTTGTAACGAAAAGAATCACACATGTCAACTTCTCATATAGGTGGCCATACATCATCTTGTAAGCCTCAGAGGTGTATCATGGTAGAAGAAATATTGGGAGATCACGCTGCACTTTTGTGCATACAAATGATTAACTGCAAGCTAACTGTGGATAATCATTATACATGAGAAGCACATTTTTTTGGCATTGGACTCACAAGGATATTTTTATATTTTATTTTATGCATTGTACCTATTTATATGCGGATTATCGCAGCAATTAAATGGAAACCAATAAAATAATGCATGAACACACTGACATCCCATATTCTACTAGTAGCCTGACTTCGTTTGGTCCGGCACTGGAAGGATAAAGCAATCCCTGACTTGAAGGAAACTATACAGATAATAATCACACACAGTACCTATGAGATGCTTTTCGCGTAGAGTATTGCCAGTTACCCAACTATTGTTAAGAATTGGCAACCTTGGATGGGGTGGTACCCAAGGTTCTCCAACCCTTGAGTTAATCTGGTTTACTCAATTATAGTATCTACAGGGACAAGAAAGCAGGAAGGGCCACCTGTGTGTAGTATTATAGAAAGTGATTTAATAGTAGGATTAGAAACACCCACAAGATAAAAATGTGAAACATGCTCATCTGGTGTGTAAAGAAGCCATTCTAATCCATCCTACCAACATCATGCTGTGCCCAAACATCCTTAGCTTTCTTGTGTAAACTACAGAGTTGTATAAAGTAGTCGAAACCCATACTTGAGTAAAAGTATAAGTGCTCGATCAAAAAGTGACTTGAGTAGAAGTGGAAGTGCTCGATCAAAAAATGACTTGAGTAGAAGTACTAAAGTATTCAACATTTTTTGTACTTAAGTATTGCAAGTAGTTTTTTTAAAAATGTTGCTACTCAAGTACTGAAAGTAAAAGTACCAGTAGTTTTGAAAAAAAAATTGCTACTCAAGTACTGAAAGTAAAAGTACAAGTACTGTGTTATGTAGTTATTAAAGAAAGAAGTCAAAAGTTTGAACATCATATTGCTTTTTATTATTTCAAATGCAGCTTTTATTTATACATACAGTAGCATTTATTTTCGTATGCGCTGATAATACACATGTTTTGAGCTTCATGAAACCTGCCATCTACTGTTCTGGCAGTGGTAATTTTTATAATAGTAACGAGTAACTATGCAGCACAAAAAAAAAAAAATCAGAGTAGAAGTATTGAAATCATCGAAAAAATGTAGTGAAGTAAAAGTGGAAGTAGGAGAAAAAAAATCTACTCTAGGAAAGTACAGATACCGCCTTTCCGTACTTAAAGCGGAGTTCCACCCAAAAGTGGAACTTCCGCTTTAGGGAGTCCTGACCCCCCGACATGCCACATTTGGCATGTCATTTTTTGGGGGGGGGAGCGGGTACCTAGTTTTGACAGGTACCCGCTCCCACTTCCGCTCGGAGCGCCGCGGCGCCCTGAGCGGAAGTTCTCCTCTCCCCCTCCCTCCCTGCAATCTTCTGCGACACGTCAGAGGTCCCAGAAGATTGCCGGCCAATCACGGCGCGCAGCGCGACTCGCGCATGCGCAGTGGGCACCCGGCTGTGAAGCCGCAAACTGTAACAGCCGGGTGCCCACAGCAGTGATGCCGGCGCCGTGGGAGAGGATCGAGGCTTCCGGCGGCCGCATCGCTGGACCGTTGGACAGGTGAGTAAATGGCTGGAACTCCGCTTTAAGTACAGTAGTGAAGTAGTTCTACTTAGTTACTATACATCTCTGGTAAACTACTAGTCCTATCAATCCACCATGTAAAAGGAGATGAACATTGGCAGGCATATTTGAAAAAGCAATATAGTCATCAAGGGACAGGAATAATGTTGTAGAATTATCAAGTGAAAATAAATTTTAAAAAAAATACAAAAAACAAGGAAACGAATACAGCTTCTACAGTTTATGGCTGCAAGACATTTCTTTTTTTGGCTTGCACTTTAAGCAGACGGGCAGTTATGCATTTGAATTGTATCTTTTAACACGCATCTCCTTAAACCGAAAAAAACACCTTCCTTTACCTTAAAGTAAAGCACTTATTTTAACAAGAGCAAATTGCAATTAAGTACAGAAACATACCACTGCGATTTTTTTTATTCCCCCATTAAAAGTACACTCTAAGGATCAATTATTTGCACTTAATGGAAAAGTGGTCTCCATTTTCTAAGTAAAGAAAAAACAATGCTCTTTCAGATCATGCTATACAGTAAAAGAACTCATCAGCAAACAGAACACTTTGAACTATCTCTCTGGAATACTTACCAGCCCACAAGCTGTTAGTCGCAAGCACAACTGAAAACTAATTGAAGTGGTGCTTCCTCCATTTTCCGTCTGAATGCCCCAGTGGACAGGTAGAATCCAAATGACATGACACCTTTTAAAACAATGGCATTTGAAATGAACAATTGACTGTTCAGAATCCATTTCTTACAAGTCAGAATTTTTGCATATTATTTAATAATCACTTTTTACTTTCAGTGTGAAAAACGCTACAAACACTGTTTCCTTTTTTTACAGTAGGAAAACAAGGAAAAAATATTTTCTGATTCCTTTTTCCATCAAGGATAATATATTGTAAATAATTACAATGCAGTGTAATGAAGCAATAAAGAACCCATTTTTTGGCTGTGGGGCTAGAATTAAACATTTGAGTTTTTTTTCCTGCAGTGCTCATTGAAAAAATGAAATGAAAACAGTTGTGTAAGAACACAAATAAAAATCCTTCAATTTTTTTTCATTTAATATGATGTACAATAAAAAGATAACAAGCTAATTCACGATTTTATTATAACATCCACCCGTGAACAAATTGATTTAGGTAATACTTGGTAAGCACAATATTTTAAACCTTATTAGCTTTTGTCCTTATTAGCATCAATAAAAAAGAAGTGAATGCATTCATTTTTAAAGTGATGTAAAAGTATTTTTAAAAAGGATTTAACATAATGAATAGCTCTTGATCTTAACCAATTAAGTCCTAAAGGCCTTTTCGCCTTAAATCCCCTTGAGTTTCACAGCAATTTCCTTTCTTCTTTTTTTTTTTTGCAATGTCTAAGTTGCACACATGACTGGGGTATAAAAGATGATTTTGTCTCTATAACTGCTTGACCAACACTCTTCCTTATTTCTTTACCCAAGTAAAACACTAGACACCATAATTGGAGTTTAAATGGCCAAAGCAGCCTTTTATTAAACCAACTTGTATAAATAACATATATAAATCATACCAGAAACAGTCAGTACATTCTGAAATCTGGAGCCCCCAAGGTCCTTGTAGGCACCACTACTTCACGTACCTGCTTCACCAAACTTAGGCCTCCAGCCGCAAAACACCGACTCGGAGACAACACCACTATTAGCAGATACAACCCAGACAAACCACAGGGAGCCGTACCCAAGACGGGTCCCTACCAATTTTCATTTATCAAATAAAGCACATACAAGGACCTTGTACCCCGCCAGCTGCTATGACATACCACCAAGGGAACAGCCCCAAAATTACACAAGATCGTAAACACCAGATAAAAGGGGAGGGTGGGTGGGAAGTTGTTCCGACGTCGTCTCTCTCCTGATTGAAAACCTCAACAGGAACCTCCTACTGTTTGACCCCTAAAGCCCCACCTGTTCCCTGCGCTCCACCAATCCGGTAAGTGTCCTTATACCATTTCCTTTAACCCCTCTTGACTTACTACTTCAAACCCCCTTTTAACCCTGTCATGTCGGCCCTCCGTCTAGGTTTTCTTTTTCCTTTACACCGGGCCTTGCTTTATGCCTTTTAGTGTTTGTAGTCTACCCTAACATATTAAACATCATTTTTTCAGGACAGATAGAAATTGAATTTGGTAGAAAATTTGGTTAAGTTTTTTTGTTTATTGGGAATAGTTCAACCACTTCCCATCCACCCGCTGCAGATTTCCTGTGGCAGAGTGCCACTCCTGCGCAAACCGACGTAGACCTACATCGGTCGCACGCTGGAAACTAGGGGGCAAGCACCCACTCGACAGCAGGGAAGCTGAGGCATGGGTCAGGTGGCTCCGATTGCCGCCTGACACCCTCGATCACTCCCCGCTGAGAGAGAAGGGTCGATCGGCTGTTGTAAACACAGCTGACAGATCTTCTCCCTGGAATGATCACAGAGCACCTGCGATCCTTCTATATAGGAGCACAGGTCTCTGTGATCATTTCACAAGTCAAGCCCCCCCCCCTTCCACAGTTAGAATCACTCCCCTAGGCTCACATTTAACCCATTGATCACCCATGGGGGTTAACCCCTTCCCTGCCAGTGCTAATATTACAGTAACAGTGCATATCTTTAGCACTCATTACTGTAGTAATGTCACTGGTACCCCCAAAAGTGTCAAAAATGTCAGTTAGGGGTCCGATCTGCCAAAAAATCGCAGCTTGCCGCCATTACTAGTAAAAAAAAAAAACAATATAAGTGACATAAATCTTTCCCGTAGTTAGTAGACATGATAACTTTTGCACAAACCAATCAAAATACGCTTATTGCAATTTTTTTACCAAAAATATGTAGCAGAAAACAAATTGGCCTAAAATGTTAAAAAATTTTGATTTTAAATTTTTTTTTTGAGAATGTCATATAGTAGAATGTGAAAAATATTGTTTTTATTTTTTCAAAATTGTCGCTTTTTTTTTTATATCGCAAAAAATAAAAATCGCACAGGTGATCAAACACCACCAAAATAAAGCTCTATTTGTGGGGAAAAAGGACATCAATTTTATTTGGGCACAGCATCACACGACCGTGCAATATTCCGTTAAAGTTACGCAGTGCTGAATCGCAAAATAGGGCCTGGTTATTAAGGGGGCAAATCCTTCCGGTCTTAAAGTGGTTAAAAATAGAAGAAAAACATGCAATTTGCTGTAATTTTTCCCGATTTACATAATTTGTGTAACCCCATATAATATAAAATATGGTGAATAAATTCTACTGAATAAAATCATTTCACATTAGTGTGACTTTTAGGCACTGTAGCTGAATGATGAAGTATTTAATAGGAGTGCTTTTTTCCCCTTTAAACGTTACACTATGATAAATGCAGGTGAAAAAAGAAAGAGCTTGCATAAAGTGTTAGTGTAATGTTAAAGCAGAGTTCCAGCCTTTTCTGTGTTTATTAAAAGTCAGCAGCTACAAAAAGTGTAGCTGCTGACTTGTAATAAACACACACTCACCTGTCCCACGGTCCAGCGATGCGGCCGCCCAAAGCCTCGATCCTCTCCCTCTGGTCTCGGCGCCGCCGGCATCACTGGTGTGGGCACCCGACTGTGACAGTTTGCGGCTTCACAGTCGGGTATGCACTGCGCATGCGCGAGTTGCGCTGCGCGTCTTGATTGGCCGGCAATCTTCTGGGACCTTTGACATGTCCCAGAAGATTGCAGGGAGGGAAGGGAAGAGGAGAACTTCTGCTCAGGGGCGTCGCGGCGCTCCGAGCTGAAGTGGGAGCGGGTACCTGTCAAAACTAGGTAACCGCCCCCCCCCCCCCCCCCAAAAAAAAATGACATGCCAAATGTGGCATGTCAGAGGGTTATTACTACCTAAAACGGAAGTTCTACTTTTGGGTGGAACTCCGCTTTAAGATAAGATTAAGTCAGGTTGATGAGGGCACACATTAGCACAATGTCGACTTTGACACAGGTTGGTGATTGCAAAAAAAACTGAACATTGATATTGCATTCACTTATGTGAGTATTTATTGTTTGCACAGTAAAGACAAATGTCAACCAGATCATCCAACATCACTGGATCTATCGTAATCTACTACTGCTGGGAGAGCCTGGACAGAGCTGCAGCAAATATTCTTGAGCCTCAGTGCTGACAGGAAGTGCGGTGATGGCAACTGTGATGTCACTTTCTTCTATAGCATCCTCTTATGGAGCAATCTGTCGAGGCATCAGAAGCCCAGGAACTGACTGTTTTAGCTTCTGGTCTTAGTGCTAGTCCCTGGCTGTCACCGACAGTTGGCGCTTCCAAGGCTAGAAGGTGGCGGACGTGAGAGAACTTTAAAATTCCGAGTGCCATTTTTAAAAAGCACCCAGGACTCAAATGATTTTTAACAAAGTACTAAAAATATAAGTAATTGTTAGACAAGTTTTCTCAGCTATAGATGTCAGCCCTGAGTTTAGAACAGCTTTAAAACAGCATGAATGTTATACATATATAGGACCAATTAAACAAACTGCATTCTCTTGAATGATTAAAAATGCTGACCTGCATTTAAAACAATAATACCCATGCTACACCACTAATTGCAGTCTAATGGTTGGTTATCATATATTGTAAGCACATAGGGACAGATGCTAAGGACAGCTACATCTTTCTTTCCTGGCCATAGATATGATATGGTTAGCATTATGATAATTAATGCCATAAAGAAGGTTTTTTTTTCCTTTACAGCTCCAAGCTGACACTCTGCAGGGCACCTACCTGTCAAGACAGGCTGTCACTGTCATTTAGGAACCAAACAGAGTTGGTCCCCATCATATAATTACTGAGTCAGCTATGACCTAGTGATTATATGCAAGCTGATGCCTTCAGAAAAAAATAAATTTAGCTCTCAGTGTGCCTCTGCTTAAAGAGGAAGTAAACTCTCTCTTTTTACTTGTACCTACAAGTAAGTCTTTAATAAGGCTTACCTGTAGGTACTATACATATCTCCTAAACTTGCACTGTTTAGGAGATATTCAGAGTGCATCCCGCCTATATCATCTTTGGTGCATGCGCTCTAAAGGTCCGGCTTAGCGCACCGGACCCTCGGAGCCCTCACCGCAAACAGGCAACTCCTGTATGCACATCATCGCAGCTCTGGCCACTCACATCGCTGGAGCCCGCAAACCCAGAAGAAACACCGGGGAAGATGTCAGCCGTCTCAGTGGTGTGAAATACACACCAAACTGAGCGTGTGCAGTTTGTCCCTAAGATCTGTATTATCAGGAAATTATTAGGGGACAGTGGAAGAAGAGGAGGATCAGCCTTTATACACAAGCTTTTGTGGGAGTATAGTTTTGCTAAAAAGAGCTAAAAACGCTACAGCAAAAAAAAAAAAAAAGCTAAAAAAAATGCTGAAAAACACTGCTGCAAAAAAGTTGAAAAACTCCTTTTATACAGCTACAGCTTTCTACTAAAAGTGGAGCATATACCTAAAGGCCCCAGTGAACGGGAGCACCAAAAAAATGGTGAAATATAGATTCACAACAGGTGGCCGTTGACAGAGCAGTACTGTAAAAAACAAGGTATGGAGAGAACAAGAATCCCCCCAGAGAAGGAGTCAACTAAGGACACCGTTATGCAAATTAAACAAAAATAAACTTTATTAGGCACATGTGCCAGTGCAAGGTAGCAAAATCATTGTAATAAGGTGTGACATAACATGAGTAAAATCAGATTAAAAACACAATATCATCCAAATGAAAAACATCAACCCGGGTTGGATAAATGAGCTTCCAAAGATAATTAGATGGTAGTACTGATGATAATAATCATAAAAATGATGATGATAAGGGATATCAGGTTACATAAACCAGGAGGGTGAATAAGATCAAGCAATTCCAGGGTCAAAGAATCAGTCACATAAGTGCTGCCCGTATACAGAGCTCACCAAGTAAGAGCTCACCACCACGGGTGAATGGATATGAGTAATATAGGGTCCTATATGAAGAACCTGGAATCAACAAGAGCCGAGTAGTTGGTAACTGAATGGCAGGCAGATGCGATTTGCTGATGTACACAAACTCTCAGGTAAACCCAGCGCTGTGTGGTCTCTCAAACCACATCAAATAAAGAGACTGTTATAGGAGAGATAGTGAGTTACCATCCTGGAATGTAAGCCATGGAAGTCTTCACGGGAGATGTTGACCCAAATGACCTATAGCTTTCTACTGTTGTTTTGATAACGCCCAGTGTGCATGAGGCCTAAGGCTCCATTCACACTAGTACGACTTGTCAGGCGACTTGTGTGCCCTCAAGTCGCCCCAAGTCACTTGTCATAACAAATGCAATGTAAATGAATGAGAGCCGTCTTAATATGCACTACTGAAGTCGCTCCGACTTCAGAAAAGGGTCCTGTACTACTTTAAGGCGACTTGTATCCGACTTGTGCACATAGACTTCAATGGGAGTTGCCTCCAAGTCGGATCCTTATCTTTTGTCAATCGACTTGTTATCAGACTTTCCAGGAAGAAGAAAGAGATTAGCCGGGCATTCCCCACATTGCAGCCATGCCTACAGTTCCTATATACCATTATCTCTGCCTGGTCTGTGTGAGTGGCACTGGTGGAAACAGATAAGTGGCACTGGTGGGCAGTGGCACTGGTGGACACTGATATGTGGCACTGATACAGGGCACTGATACGTGGCACTGGTGGACACTGATACGTGGCACTGGTGGACACTGATACGTGGCACTGATACGTGGCACTGGTGGACACTGATACGTGGCACTGGTGGACACTGATTCGTGGCACTGGTGGACACTGATTTGTGGCACTGATACGTGGCACTGATATGTGGCACTGGTGGACACTGATTTGTGGCACTGATATGTGGCACTGGTGGACACTGATTCGTGGCACTGATCTGTGGCACTGATACATGGCACTGATACATGGCACTGGTGGACACTGATACATGGCACTGATACATGGCACTGATACATGGCACTGATACATGGCACTGGTGGACACTAATACGTGGCACTGATACGTGGCACTGGTGGACACTGATACATGGCACTGGTGGACACTGATTCCTGGCACTGATACGTGGCACTGATATGTGGCACTGGTGGACACTGATTCATGGCACTGATACGTGGCACTGATACATGGCACTGATACGTGGCACTGGTGGACACTGATACGTGGCACTGATACGTGGCACTGGTGGACACTGATACATGGCACTGGTGGACACTGATTCCTGGCACTGATACGTGGCACTGATATGTGGCACTGGTGGACACTGATTCATGGCACTGATACGTGGCACTGGTGGACACTGATTCGTGGATACGTGGCACTGGTGGATACTGATACGTGGCACTGGTGGGCAATGAGGAAATGAGTAAAAAAAAAAAAACAGAAGGGTCCTGTACTACTTTAAGGCGACTTGTATCCGACTTGTGCCAATAGACTTCAATGGGAGTCGCCTCCAAGTCGGATCCTTATCTTTTGTCAATCGACTTGTTATCAGACTTTCCAGGAAGAAGAAAGAGATTAGCCAGGCATTCCCCACATTGCAGCCATGCCTACAGTTCCTATATACCATTATCTCTGCCTGGTCTGTGTGAGTGGCACTGGTGGAAACAGATAAGTGGCACTGGTGGGCAGTGGCACTGGTGGACACTGATACGTGGCACTGATACAGGGCACTGATACGTGGCACTGGTGGACACTGATACGTGGCACTGATACGTGGCACTGGTGGACACTGATACGTGGCACTGGTGGACACTGATTCGTGGCACTGGTGGACACTGATTTGTGGCACTGATATGTGGCACTGGTGGACACTGATTTGTGGCACTGATACATGGCACTGATACATGGCACTGGTGGACACTGATACATGGCACTGATACGTGGCACTGGTTCGTGGCACTGATTCGTGGCACTGGTGGACACTTATTAGAGGCACTGATACGTGGCACTGATATGTGTCACTGGTGGACACTGATTTGTGGCACTGGTGGACACTGATTCGTGGCACTGGTGGACACTGATTTGTGGCACTGATACGTGGCACTGATATAAGGCACTGGTGGACACTGATTTGTGGCACTGATATGTGGCACTGGTGGACACTGATTCGTGGCACTGATCTGTGGCACTGATACATGGCACTGATACATGGCACTGGTGGACACTGATACATGGCACTGATACATGGCACTGATACATGGCACTGGTGGACACTAATACGTGGCACTGATATGTGGCACTGATATGTGGCACTGGTGGACACTGATTCGTGGCACTGATACGTGGCACTGGTGGACACTGATTTGTGGCACTGATACGTGGCACTGGTGGACACTGATACATGGCACTGGTGGACACTGATTCCTGGCACTGATACGTGGCACTGATATGTGGCACTGGTGGACACTGATTCATGGCACTTATACGTGGCACTGGTGGACACTGATACATGGCACTGGTGGACACTGATTCCTGGCACTGATACGTGGCACTGATATGTGGCACTGGTGGACACTGATTCATGGCACTGATACGTGGCACTGGTGGACACTGATTCGTGGATACGTGGCACTGGTGGATACTGATACGTGGCACTGGTGGGCAATGAGGAAATGAGTAAAAAAAAAAAACAGAAGGGTCCTGTACTACTTTAAGGCGACTTGTATCCTACTTGTGCACATAGACTTCAATGGGAGTTGCCTCCAAGTCGGATCCTTATCTTTTGTCAATCGACTTGTTATCAGACTTTCCAGGAAGAAGAAAGAGATTAGCCGGGCATTCCCCACATTGCAGCCATGCCTACAGTTCCTATATACCATTATCTCTGCCTGGTCTGTGTGAGTGGCACTGGTGGAAACAGATAAGTGGCACTGGTGGGCAGTGGCACTGGTGGACACTGATACGTGGCACTGATACAGGGCACTGATACGTGGCACTGGTGGACACTGATACGTGGCACTGGTGGACACTGATACGTGGCACTGATACGTGGCACTGGTGGACACTGATACGTGGCACTGGTGGACACTGATTCGTGGCACTGGTGGACACTGATTTGTGGCACTGATACGTGGCACTGATATGTGGCACTGGTGGACACTGATTTGTGGCACTGATATGTGGCACTGGTGGACACTGATTCGTGGCACTGATACATGGCACTGGTGGACACTGATACATGGCACTGATACGTGGCACTGGTGGACACTGATTCGTGGCACTGGTGGACACTTATTAGTGGCACTGATACATGGCACTGATATGTGGCACTGGTGGACACTGATTTGTGGCACTGGTGGACACTGATTCGTGGCACTGGTGGACACTGATTTGTGGCACTGATATGTGGCACTGGTGGACACTGATTTGTGGCACTGATATGTGGCACTGGTGGACACTGATTAGTGGCACTGATACATGGCACTGATACATGGCACTGGTGGACACTGATACATGGCACTGATACATGGCACTGATACATGGCACTGGTGGACACTGATTCGTGGCACTGATACGTGGCACTGATACGTGGCACTGGTGGACACTGATTCGTGGCACTGATATGTGGCACTGATACATGGCATTAATACGTGGCACTGGTGGACACTGATACGTGGCACTGATACGTGGCACTGGTGGACACTGATACATGGCACTGGTGAACACTGATTTGTGGCACTGATACGTGGCACTGGTGGATACTGATTCGTGGATACGTGGCACTGGTGGATACTGATACGTGGCACTGGTGGATACTGATACGTGGCACTGGTGGGCAATGAGGAAATGAGTAAAAAAAAAAACAGAAAAGGGGAATTAGGTCACAACACATCATATTCTGATTGGCCAAATAAAAAGTTGTCTATCATATAAGTCACTTTAAATAATTCACAAGACGCGCTGAAGTTGCGCTGAAGTCGCGGTAAAGTCGCGGTAAAAAGTCGCTCCGACTTGGGGCGACTTATGGTTGCGGTAGTGTGAACCGAGTCTAAAGAAAAAGCAACAGTTTATGATACACAGTGTTCTATCAAACGAAATGTGTCCCACTGGTGATGTTTTTTCTGCTGCTGCAAAGTATTGCATTCATACAATGAATGTTCTGATCTATAAAGCCATCTAATGGTAGATTTGTTTATTAGCAACTCTTTTTATTAGCATTGGTATGATCCTTCTGATCCACTCCTGTTTAGTACTAGGTAGTACAGTGCTTTTTAGTGCCACCTTATCTTTTTTATGTTCCCTCAGATAGTCTCTTGTCTTATTAGCAGAAACTAGGCTGGGAGGATCATTGTCTTTTTACACTTCAAGAGACTGGAAAAACATCCTCTGTATTGTGCTCTGGGAAGTAAAATTGCATTGCATTCAACTTCCATGGCTTGTCTGGAGATTTTAGCTGTCTGTGTACTGTGCTGAATCAGGAGGTCACCATACTATCTGCATAAATCAAAATCTTTGGAGATATGCCAAAAATTGGAGGTAATGCAAAAATTGGCATCTGAAACAGAACGGTAAAAAGACAGACTTCAAAGTCTTTATCAGTTTTCTACCTGCAAAGTTTCCTGTGCCTTATGGAGAACAATGTCTTATCTGCACAGTGCTTTGAGTAAGCACATGGTTTTACCATAAATTCCGATAGCTCCTTGCATAACACTTCTTTCATCAAGTAAAGATCATGTTACAGTCCACGGCATTATTCTCTTGTGTTTGTACACATTAAATAGGTCTTCCTTTTTTTGGAGTTTTGAATATTAAACTGTTAATGCAAATTCAAAGACTATTGTTTCTGATATTCTTTATGTTGCTTGAATTACTGTGCTGTTATAGATTTGGTTTCTGCATAATTTCTGCACAGATACAGTTACACTTCCCACATTTGCAGCTACGTGTCTCAGCAGTGATCTGTTCATTCTCTACTGTTTAAACCGTTTCAGATAGACAATGCACAGCCTTCTCCTTGCCAACAAGAAGCAGATTTGCAAAAGTTAGAGATATTTGCTAGACCCCAACACAATGTTAAGCCTTCCTTAAAGCCTATAGAGAATTAGAAAACAGACAGGATGGAAATGTATGATAATTAATCTGATCTATGGAAATGAGCTGTGCAATGAATAACTGTTGCTGATGATACAGAACATTGATGATGCAATGATACAGAAGAGCTAACAGGCAAAACTTGAGAATTTTATGAAAGTTACAGTATAAGAGATTATGTGAAAATGAAAGTAATCTATTTTATTGAATATCAATACAGAAGAACCTACAAGAGTTAAATAACTTTACTACTCTTGAAGAAAGATATATTATTTTTTTAAAGGCTGAGTTATGTGTAGATCACAAAACCTTACATGAAACTTCATCTCATCATTTGACATCTGCCAGACAGATCTTCAAAATCATACCACTTATGTTAAATGCTTAGTGAACAGCTTATAAGTCCTTGTGCAGAAGCAAAGCTTGCCAAGATACAGGTTACCTTTCCACAAAATAAAGCCAAGATTTAGGAAGAAGCTGCGTTTAAGGAAGCAACAATGGAGGTGGATGCTGTCCATAAGAAGGCAAAAGCTGCCTGCAACTTGCAAGCAAGCTGAGATAGAAAGAGAAGCTGTCCATAAGGAGGCAAAGGCAGCCCACTTGAAAGCAGAATTGGAAGCCCTGTAAAGAAAATGTGACCAAACTACATTTGAAGCAAGGTTTTTTTTTTTTAACAAGCTTCCCCTGGGAGTGGATTAGTTAGTGTCAGTCTTGCAAACTCATAGGCTTTACAGAGCTAAGAACTATGTCTTAAACCAGAACAGCAGGTTCCTAGTTAACATCAATGCTCTTGATGAAATTGATCTCCATGCCACTCAAGAGTGGATAAATTAGAGCTATGGTAGTCTAGAAGCTATGGAAGATGCACTGATTGAAAGGGTAACTTTCCCAAGATATCTGGTAAGGATAATCAGAAGTTTTAAGAATTGGGTGATCATTTGCTTGAACTAGAACTTGATAAGAACTACAAAAAAAGAGTGTTGACAAGTGTTGACAAATAGCCAAAAATGGCTCACTAACTATACATGCATTTCCAAACCCCCCATTCAATATCAGTAAGGGAAATAATATATCTCAATCCAGTGAGTGTGGTCCCAGCATCCCTCCACATGTGGGTACACCCAGGACCAATGAGGGAATGGATTTTTATGTGGTTCAACTACACCAATGAAACAGACCTTTGATTTCATTAATCTGTCCTCTTTTTCACTGTCTGAGGATGAATTGCAGGTTCTATGTTTGAGCCTGGGATTCTGTCCTCAGAACAATATTAATATTTTTGGGACTATGAAAGATCTTAATCTATTTGCACATAACCTCAGGTTGAAGGTGCTACATTCCCAAGGCACATCTCAGGATATACGAGATGACACCATTCTTTGTTCTAAACCTTCTATGCTTGAATTTGAAATTTGTTCAAGTGAAGTTCCCCAAAATGCAGACTATGTATGCTCTCCAATGATACAGAAAAAAATGTCATGACCCACCTGGTAGGCCCTGGTAGGATCTATCTCTGAGAAACAGAATAATTTGGTAGATTGTAAATTGAGACCATATGTAACTAGTCTCCCCTCCTTTCTTTTAGACATGTTACATCATTTGAGATTCTTTGATGATTTGGTGGTGTCTGCTTTTTTTAGTTACCATGGATGTAGAGGCGATGCGCAGCAGTATTCCCTACCAACAGGGTCTACAGGTTGTCAAGAAAATTCTTTACCAGTCTAGTAACTTAAATCAGGATTATACAGACTTTATTTTATATGCCCTGGAATACATTTTTGATCAACAAGATGTTTTCTTTTGCTAGCTCCCACTACCTCCAGGTACAGGATGCAGCTATGGGCACCTGTTGAGTGCCCTCCTACCCAAACCTGTACATGAGGGAGTGGGAGTTCCAGCTTTTTTCTAATGAACATTTGTATATTTTCACAGATTATGTCCATATATGGCACCGTTGTATTGACGATGCATTTTTGTTATGGAAGGGGCCTGTTACATTGCTGGAGCAACTTTTGGAGAGACTAAACTCTAATACATTCAATGTCCAGTTTACAATGTCCTACCATCCTACATAGAAATTTCTCTAGGCTTGGATGGACATCTGATTAGCAATCTATACCACAAGAAAATTCTGGGCAACAATTTATTGCATGCCATCAGCTTCCATCCACATCCTTTGATTAGGTTCATTACATATGGATGGTTTCTAAGGGTGCGCCAGAATTGTTCAAACCATTGGGATATATTTGTACAAGCTGACCTGTTGCATAAATGGTTTCTAGCCAGAGGCTACAGTCACAAATTTTTAAAACAAGTGATCAGTCGGGCTAAGGCCCAGTCACGCAATCAACTCTGTACAATAAGAAAATTTCAAATACAGTATAAACAACTCATATGATTATGAACTATTCTAAAAAACATTCTGAAGTAAGACACAATATTTCCAAATATTGGCATCTCTGGACAGCCAATCCGATTGTAGGGAAATTGGTTCCCTGTATGCTTGTTGTTATTACATATTGCCAGGCCCCCTCCTTACAGGAAAAGTTGGTACATAGTTATTACCAGGGTGCTGAAAGACGAGATGTGTGTAGAACTTTATACACCACCATATGCAGTAGCTGTAATTTTTGTTAATACATCAATACAGACAGTGAGATTGGACTATCCAATGGTGATAAATATCAACTGCGGCATTTTGTTAATTGCTGCTCTGAGAGAGTAATTTATAATTTTTCATGTAATTGTGGTTGGTTCTATGTTGGCAAAACCAAATGCCAACAGTGGAAGCAAATTTGTGACCATGTTTATGCTATGAACATTGGTAATTTCTACGTACCTTTGGGTAGACACATTGCAATCACCGACCAGTACCATTTTCCCCAACTTTCATTATTGCTTTGGACTACATCTACCCTGATCCTCCAGGTTGGGGCAAAAAATGATTACAAGGGGAACTGTTATGGATTCACAAGTTGAAAGCTACTGAGGCCCCTGAAATGAATGAGGCCCAGGCTTTAAACCCTTTCTCCAAGGTTATTCCTCCAAGGTAAAAAAAATCTACCACCTTTAATTTAAATATCTACATTTCTGAGGCTCCTCTGTGTAGGTCATTATTTTACAAATGTTTGCTTAGAAATGTTTTGTTGTTTTTTTTATTCTGATGTTGTTTTTCTTTTTTTATTGTATTTGTTTTGATTTAGACAATTTTTTTGTAATAAATAGTGTTGAGCGAACACGGACTGTATTATTCGTGTTCGTACCGAATAATTGGATTTTTTTTACCCGAACACGGACACGGACACTTTACTGTATGTTCGGGTAAAAATCCGTGTTCGGTCGTTTTATTTCCGGGTTTTGCATGCTTTGGCGCTCTTTTCATGGCGGGCTTTCAACAGCCAATCAACAATCGTTTAACTGGTGTGCCTTAAGCCATCCCAGCCATGCCTGCAAATGTCTTAGTAGCTGTGATTGGCCGTCTGAAGCATGTGACCAAGTCTTTATAAGTTCGAGGCAGCCGCCGCAGCAGCGTCATTCTGCTGCTTAGCTAAGGGACAGAGCACACATCAACGTGCTGGCTGCTGATTAGGGAAAGATAGGCAGGAAAAAACCATTTGTGTCCGGATAGAATTGAGGGACAGGTCGGAGTGTTTAGGCAGGGCGAGTTGTAGGCATTTTAGGGATAGAGTCTGCTGAATTATAGGGTCAGTGTCTTCTACAAACTACAATCGATATTGCTGTGTGGGGGGTGGGGTGAATCTGCACTCAATCCTGATCTACGATCTCTTCTCAATCCTGTTAGGGACAGAGTCTGCTGAATTTTAGGGAAACTGTGTTCTACAAACTACAATCGATATTGCTGTGTGGTGTGGGATTGGAGATAGGCAGGTGTCAGTGATCCACATCCATTTTTCTGTGTGTGAGCTGCAGTGAACACAATCTTTTTGGGCTGCAGTGAACACAATCTTTTTGGGCTGCAGTGAACACAATCTTTTTGGGCTGCAGTGAACACAATCTTTTTGGGCTGCAGTGAACACAATCTTTTTGGGGTGCAGTGAACAAAATCTTTTTGGGGTGCAGTGAACACAATCCTTTTTGGTGTGCAGTGAACACAATCTTTGTGGGGTGCAGTGAACAAAATCCTTTGTGGGGTGCAGTGAACACAATCTTTTTGGGGTGCAGTGAACAAAATCCTTTTTGGGGTGCAGTGAACAACATCCTTTTTGGGGTGCAGTGAACACAATCTTTTTGGGGTGCAGTGAACAAAATCCTTTGTGGGGTGCAGTGAACACAATCTTTTTGGGGTGCAGTGAACACAATCTTTTTGGGGTGGAGTGAACAAATCCTTTTTGGGGTGCAGTGAACAAAATCCTTTTTGGGGTGCAGTGAACAAAATCATTTTTGGGGTGCAGTGAACACAATCTTTTTGGGGTGCAGTGAACACAATCTTTGTGGGGTGCAGTGAACACAATCTTTTTGGGGTGGAGTGAACAACATCCTTTTTGGGGTGCAGTGAACAACATCCTTTTTGGGGTGCAGTGAACACAATCTTTTTGGGGTGCAGTGAACACAATCTTTGTGGGGTACAGTGAACAGAATCTTTGTGGGGTGCAGTGAACACAATCTTTGGGGGGTACAGTGAACACAATCTTTTTGGGGTGCAGTGAACACAATCTTTGTGGGGTGCAGTGAACACAATCTTTTTGGGGTGGAGTGAACAAAATCATTTTTGGGGTGCAGTGAACAACATCCTTTTTGGGGTGCAGTGATCAAAATCCTTTTTGGGGTGCAGTGAACACAATCTTTTTGGGGTGCAGTGAACAAAATCCTTTGTGGGGTGCAGTGAACAGAATCTTTGTGGGGTGCAGTGAACACAATCTTTGGGGGGGTACAGTGAACACAATCTTTTTGGGGTGCAGTGAACACAATCTTTGTGGGGTACAGTGAACAGAATCTTTGTGGGGTGCAGTGAACACAATCTTTGGGGGGTACAGTGAACACAATCTTTTTGGGGTGCAGTGAACACAATCTTTGGGGGGTACAGTGAACACAATCTTTTTGGGGTGCAGTGAACACAATCTTTGTGGGGTGCAGTGAACACAATCTTTGGGGGGGTACAGTGAACACAATCTTTTTGGGGTGCAGTGAACAACATCCTTTTAGGGTGCAGTGAACACAATCTTTGTGGGGTGCAGTGAACAACATCCTTTTAGGGTGCAGTGAACACAATCTTTGTGGGGTACAGTGAACAGAATCTTTGTGGGGTGCAGTGAACACAATCTTTGGGGGGTACAGTGAACACAATCTTTGTGAGGTGCAGTGAACACAATCTTTGTGGGGTGCAGTGAACACAATCATTGTGGGGTGCAGTGAACTCAATCTTTGTGGGGTACAGTGAACACAATCTCATACTTCTGAAGATTTGAGGGTGCTGCCTGTTCCATACTCCCCCTACTCCTCATCTAGCCTTTTAGGGGTACAAACAATAGTAATTGGGGCCTAGTGTGGTTGTGTACGTGTGATATACATACACTTTTTTTGGATCATATTTTCTATTCCGCTATTTAATCAAAAACCTTTGGGGATCAGTTAAATTGGGGGATAGTCTGTGTTGGTACGTGTGAGAGAGATCCACCTTTCCAAGTTGTTGGGGTTCATCTCATACTTCTGAAGGTTTGAGGGTGCTGCCTGTTCCATACCCCCCCTACTCCTCATCTAGCCTTTTAGGGGTACAAACAATAGTAATTGGGGCCTAGTGTGGTTGTGTACGTGTGATATACATACACTTTTTTTGGATCATATTTTCTATTCCGCTATTTAATCAAAAACCTTTGGGGATCAGTTAAATTGGGGGATAGTCTGTGTTGGTACGTGTGAGAGAGATCCACCTTTCCAAGTTTTTGGGGTTCATCTCATACTTCTGAAGATTTGAGGGTGCTGCCTGTTCCATACCCCCCCTACTCCTCATCTAGCCTTTTAGGGGTACAAACAATAGTAATTGGGGCCTAGTGTGGTTGTGTACGTGTGATATACATACACTTTTTTTGGATCATATTTTCTATTCCGCTATTTAATCAAAAACCTTTGGGGATCAGTTAAATTGGGGGATAGTCTGTGTTGGTACGTGTGAGAGAGATCCACCTTTCCAAGTTGTTGGGGTTCATCTCATACTTCTGAAGGTTTGAGGGTGCTGCCTGTTCCATACTCCCCCTACTCCTAGCCTTTTAGGGGTACAAACAATAGTAATTGGGGCCTAGTGTGGTTGTGTACGTGTGATATACATACACTTTTTTTGGATCATATTTTCTATTCCGCTATTTAATCAAAAACCTTTGGGGATCAGTTAAATTGGGGGATAGTCTGTGTTGGTACGTGTGAGAGAGATCCACCTTTCCAAGTTGTTGGGGTTCATCTCATACTTCTGAAGGTTTGAGGGTGCTGCCTGTTCCATACCCCCCCTACTCCTCATCTAGCCTTTTAGGGGTACAAACAATAGTAATTGGGGCCTAGTGTGGTTGTGTACGTGTGATATACATACACTTTTTTTGGATCATATTTTCTATTCCGCTATTTAATCAAAAACCTTTGGGGATCAGTTAAATTGGGGGATAGTCTGTGTTGGTACGTGTGAGAGAGATCCACCTTTCCAAGTTTTTGGGGTTTATCTCATACTTCTGAAGATTTGAGGGTGCTGCCTGTTCCATACTCCCCCTACTCCTCATCTAGCCTTTTAGGGGTACAAACAATAGTAATTGGGGCCTAGTGTGGTTGTGTACGTGTGATATACATACACTTTTTTTGGATCATATTTTCTATTCCGCTATTTAATCAAAAACCTTTGGGGATCAGTTAAATTGGGGGATAGTCTGTGTTGGTACGTGTGAGAGAGATCCACCTTTCCAAGTTGTTGGGGTTCATCTCATACTTCTGAAGGTTTGAGGGTGCTGCCTGTTCCATACTCCCCCTACTCCTAGCCTTTTAGGGGTACAAACAATAGTAATTGGAGCCTAGTGTGGTTGTGTACGTGTGATATACATACACTTTTTTTGGATCATATTTTCTATTCCGCTATTTAATCAAAAACCTTTGGGGATCAGTTAAATTGGGGGATAGTCTGTGTTGGTACGTGTGAGAGAGATCCACCTTTCCAAGTTGTTGGGGTTCATCTCATACTTCTGAAGGTTTGAGGGTGCTGCCTGTTCCATACCCCCCCTACTCCTCATCTAGCCTTTTAGGGGTACAAACAATAGTAATTGGGGCCTAGTGTGGTTGTGTACGTGTGATATACATACACTTTTTTTGGATCATATTTTCTATTCCGCTATTTAATCAAAAACCTTTGGGGATCAGTTAAATTGGGGGATAGTCTGTGTTGGTACGTGTGAGAGAGATCCACCTTTCCAAGTTGTTGGGGTTCATCTCATACTTCTGAAGGTTTGAGGGTGCTGCCTGTTCCATACCCCCCCCTACTCCTCATCTAGCCTTTTAGGGGTACAAACAATAGTAATTGGGGCCTAGTGTGGTTGTGTACGTGTGATATACATACACTTTTTTTGGATCATATTTTCTATTCCGCTATTTAATCAAAAACCTTTGGGGATCAGTTAAATTGGGGGATAGTCTGTGTTGGTACGTGTGAGAGAGATCCACCTTTCCAAGTTGTTGGGGTTCATCTCATACTTCTGAAGGTTTGAGGGTGCTGCCTGTTCCATACTCCCCCTACTCCTAGCCTTTTAGGGGTACAAACAATAGTAATTGGGGCCTAGTGTGGTTGTGTACGTGTGATATACATACACTTTTTTTGGATCATATTTTCTATTCCGCTATTTAATCAAAAACCTTTGGGGATCTGTTAAATTGGGGGATAGTCTGTGTTGGTACGTGTGAGAGAGATCCACCTTTCCAAGTTGTTGGGGTTCATCTCATACTTCTGAAGGTTTGAGGGTGCTGCCTGTTCCATACTCCCCCTACTCCTAGCCTTTTAGGGGTACAAACAATAGTAATTGGGGCCTAGTGTGGTTGTGTACGTGTGATATACATACACTTTTTTTGGATCATATTTTCTATTCCGCTATTTAATCAAAAACCTTTGGGGATCTGTTAAATTGGGGGATAGTCTGTGTTGGTACGTGTGAGAGAGATCCACCTTTCCAAGTTGTTGGGGTTCATCTCATACTTCTGAAGGTTTGAGGGTGCTGCCTGTTCCATACTCCCCCTACTCCTCATCTAGCCTTTTAGGGGTACAAACAATAGTAATTGTGGCCTAGTGTGGTTGTGTACGTGTGATATACATACACTTTTTTTGGATCATATTTTCTATTCCGCTATTTAATCAAAAACCTTTGGGGATCAGTTAAATTGGGGGATAGTCTGTGTTGGTACGTGTGAGAGAGATCCACCTTTCCAAGTTGTTGGGGTTCATCTCATACTTCTGAAGGTTTGAGGGTGCTGCCTGTTCCATACTCCCCCTACTCCTAGCCTTTTAGGGGTACAAACAATAGTAATTGGGGCCTAGTGTGGTTGTGTACGTGTGATATACATACACTTTTTTTGGATCATATTTTCTATTCCGCTATTTAATCAAAAACCTTTGGGGATCAGTTAAATTGGGGGATAGTCTGTGTTGGTACGTGTGAGAGAGATCCACCTTTCCAAGTTGTTGGGGTTCATCTCATACTTCTGAAGGTTTGAGGGTGCTGCCTGTTCCATACCCCCCCTACTCCTCATCTAGCCTTTTAGGGGTACAAACAATAGTAATTGGGGCCTAGTGTGGTTGTGTACGTGTGATATACATACACTTTTTTTGGATCATATTTTCTATTCCGCTATTTAATCAAAAACCTTTGGGGATCAGTTAAATTGGGGGATAGTCTGTGTTGGTACGTGTGAGAGAGATCCACCTTTCCAAGTTGTTGGGGTTCATCTCATACTTCTGAAGGTTTGAGGGTGCTGCCTGTTCCATACCCCCCCTACTCCTCATCTAGCCTTTTAGGGGTACAAACAATAGTAATTGGGGCCTAGTGTGGTTGTGTACGTGTGATATACATACACTTTTTTTGGATCATATTTTCTATTCCGCTATTTAATCAAAAACCTTTGGGGATCAGTTAAATTGGGGGATAGTCTGTGTTGGTACGTGTGAGAGAGATCCACCTTTCCAAGTTTTTGGGGTTCATCTCATACTTCTGAAGATTTGAGGGTGCTGCCTGTTCCATACCCCCCCTACTCCTCATCTAGCCTTTTAGGGGTACAAACAATAGTAATTGGGGCCTAGTGTGGTTGTGTACGTGTGATATACATACACTTTTTTTGGATCATATTTTCTATTCCGCTATTTAATCAAAAACCTTTGGGGATCAGTTAAATTGGGGGATAGTCTGTGTTGGTACGTGTGAGAGAGATCCACCTTTCCAAGTTGTTGGGGTTCATCTCATACTTCTGAAGGTTTGAGGGTGCTGCCTGTTCCATACTCCCCCTACTCCTAGCCTTTTAGGGGTACAAACAATAGTAATTGGGGCCTAGTGTGGTTGTGTACGTGTGATATACATACACTTTTTTTGGATCATATTTTCTATTCCGCTATTTAATCAAAAACCTTTGGGGATCAGTTAAATTGGGGGATAGTCTGTGTTGGTACGTGTGAGAGAGATCCACCTTTCCAAGTTGTTGGGGTTCATCTCATACTTCTGAAGGTTTGAGGGTGCTGCCTGTTCCATACTCCCCCTACTCCTCATCTAGCCTTTTAGGGGTACAAACAATAGTAATTGGGGCCCAGTGTGGTTGTGTACGTGTGATATACATACACTTTTTTTGGATCATATTTTCTATTCCGCTATTTAATCAAAAACCTTTGGGGATCAGTTAAATTGGGGGATAGTCTGTGTTGGTACGTGTGAGAGAGATCCACCTTTCCAAGTTTTTGGGGTTCATCTCATACTTCTGAAGATTTGAGGGTGCTGCCTGTTCCATACCCCCCCTACTCCTCATCTAGCCTTTTAGGGGTACAAACAATAGTAATTGGGGCCTAGTGTGGTTGTGTACGTGTGATATACATACACTTTTTTTGGATCATATTTTCTATTCCGCTATTTAATCAAAAACCTTTGGGGATCAGTTAAATTGGGGGATAGTCTGTGTTGGTACGTGTGAGAGAGATCCACCTTTCCAAGTTGTTGGGGTTCATCTCATACTTCTGAAGGTTTGAGGGTGCTGCCTGTTCCATACTCCCCCTACTCCTAGCCTTTTAGGGGTACAAACAATAGTAATTGGGGCCTAGTGTGGTTGTGTACGTGTGATATACATACACTTTTTTTGGATCATATTTTCTATTCCGCTATTTAATCAAAAACCTTTGGGGATCAGTTAAATTGGGGGATAGTCTGTGTTGGTACGTGTGAGAGAGATCCACCTTTCCAAGTTGTTGGGGTTCATCTCATACTTCTGAAGGTTTGAGGGTGCTGCCTGTTCCATACTCCCCCTACTCCTCATCTAGCCTTTTAGGGGTACAAACAATAGTAATTGGGGCCCAGTGTGGTTGTGTACGTGTGATATACATACACTTTTTTTGGATCATATTTTCTATTCCGCTATTTAATTTAACTGGGCCTCCATGCGAGACCTGTGTGCCTTGTTGCGCTGTTTTGAGTACTCCACCAACATGGCCAGTGGCAATGACGCCGTTCTCAGCTTAACTATCCCACTTCTATGCCTCCTTGAAAAAACAATTCGGGCGATGATGGAAGAGGATGTGGCACAGGATGAGGAGGAGGAGGAGGATGAAGAGGTAACATTTCCAAGGCTTTCAGGGCAGTCATTCGCAAGGGGCTCCGAGGGTGGGTTCCTGCACACGCAAACGCCAGGGACGCAATTGTCCAGCAGGGGCACAGTTCTGGAGGATGAGGAGGATGAGGAGGAGGAGGAGCTGGAGGAGGAGATGGAACCATGTTCACAGCAGGGTGGCACCCAGGCCAGCTCATGGCCATCACTGGTGCGTGGCTGGGGGGATACAGAGGACACGGACGATACACCTCCCACAGAGGACAGCCTTTCGTTGCCTCTGGGCAGCCTGGCACACATGAGCGATTACATGCTGCAGTGTCTCCACAACGACCGCTGAGTTGCCCACATTCTAACTTGTGCTGATTACTGGGTGGCCACGCTGCTGGATCCCCGTTACAAGGACAACGTACCGTCCTTAATTCACTCACTGGAGCGCGATCGCAAGATGCGCGAGTACAAGCGCACGCTGGTAGACGCCATGCTGCTGGCATTCCCATCTGACAGCGGGGCCACAGTGGAAGCACAAGGCAGAGGAGGAGGAGGAGGAGGTCGCCAACGCAACCAGGGCACCGCCAGCACCTCAGAAGGCAGGGTTAGCATGGCCGAAATGTGGAAAAGCTTTGTCAGCACGCCACAACAAACAGCAGCACCAGCAGCTCAGATGGAACGTCTTAGCAGGAGGCAGCATTTTACCAACATGGTGGAGCAGTATGTGTGCACACGCCTACATGTAGTGAATGACGGGTCTGCCCCCTTCAACTTCTGGGTCTCCAAATTGGGCACATGGCCTGAGCTTGCCCTTTACGCCTTGGAGGTGCTGGCGTGCCCTGCAGCCAGTGTATTATCTGAACGGGTATTTAGCACGGCTGGGGGCGTTATAACAGACAAGCGCAGCCGCCTGTCCAGAGACAATGTGGACAAGCTCACGTTCATTAAAATAACCAGGCATGGATCCCACGGGACTTTTCCGTACCTTATGCAGAATAGCAATGGATACCGACCTTACCCACCCATTGTTCCATTTTTGCTCTTTCTCACTCTTTTGGGGTGTACCCTCATTTAAAATTTTTGAAAAGAAGCAGTGTTGGCTACCTCGTCCTCCTCCTCAGGGCCAGATTAATGTAGGGGCTATTGGAGCTGCAGCTCCAGGCCCCTACCTTTTATATAGGCCCCGGGTTGGCCATATTCACTGTTACCGCTCTTCTGTCACTTGTAAACACAGAAGTCTGGCTTCTATGCTCGCTTCCCCAGGCAGCACCCTCAGAACCTCCCCACACAGCGTGAAGGCCGGACAAGGAGGGACAGTTGGCGATGCATGGATGTGTTTATGGGCTTCAGAGACAGCATCCCATGTTGAATTAGGCATGCATGGCTGCACCCTTCCTCCTCTGGGTGCATGGCAAGGCACGGCCCTTAAGGCCCTTCAAAATCCTCAGCACCAAGCCCATGATGCTGTTAATCCGGCCCTGGTCCTCCTCCACCGCCGCTTCCACCTACACCGCCCATAGGTGTGCGCAGCCTATTGCATTAAGGTGTGCACCCCAAAGTTGAAATACACATGCATGTGTTTGCCAGCAGGGAGAGTAATGTATCGGGGCCATGTACCTGTAGGCAAGGAGAAATAGAGCAGAGCAGGTCCCAGGGAGATCTTTCCCATCTCCTCACTGGCAATGCTATGTGCCCTAGGTGATTAGGGTGTGCCCAGGCACACCCAGCACACCCTGTGCGCACGCCTATGTCACCGCCACATCCACCACCACCTCAACCTCCCTCCTACTCCATATGGGCCTCGTCCTTCAGAGATGAAGAAGAACATTGTTTTATTTTTCTGTTTTTTTTTGTTGTTTTAAGTTATTTCCCTATCCACATTTGTTTGCAGAGCACTTGCCATGCTCTTAATTACGTTTTGCTGCCATTTGCAGCACTCTAGCCCTTTCCTTTGGTGTTTTAGAGCCATTTTAGTGCCTTAAAGTTCGGGTCCCCATTGACTTCAATGGGGTTCGGTGTCCGGGAAAAGTTCGGTAAAAGTCCGGGACACGGACCCGGACTTTTTTTTAAAGTTCGGCCGAACCCGTCGAACACGGTCATCTAGGTGTCCGCTCAACCCTAGTAATAAATATGGTGTTTGGTTTTTTTGGACACAATGTTTGATTTTGTGTGGGGTGCTCGGCTCGAGGGGCTTAGGGTGGGACCTGGTGAATGGATTTGATTGGCATCGCTGGACGTGTGCCGCCACGCATGCACGTGATGTCATTGTGGTCATCTTTCTGTTGTGAGTATATTCAGGCTCTGTTCACATATTGGTGTCCCAGATCGGGGGCAGAATTGCCCGCGATCTGGGACAGGATTCTGCCCGCAATCCCGAATCACAGAAAATCACGGGACAACCGTGCAACTCCCCTCACTTCCAATGGCACGGGCGTCCCACGATTTGCCATGATTCGGGGTGACCCATGCAGTATTCCTTTTTAATCCTTTGGTATTAGTGCTGGTTCACACTACCACTACCAGAAAGTCGCCCCGTGACTTGAAGAGACTTGTTTAGAGACTTGGAAGAGACTTGGAAGAGACTTGGAAGAGACTTGGAAGAGACTTGGAAGAGACTTGTGCACTACTTTGAAGAGACAGGCGACTTTGTCTGTGGGGAATGCCTGGCTAATCTCTTTCTTCTTCCTGGAAAGTCTGATAACAAGTCGTGTCAATTAAGATAAGGAGGCAACTCCCATTGAAGTATATGGGACAGTCGGATCACAGGTCGCCTCAAAGTACAGTACAGGACCCTTTTCTGAAGTCGGAGCAACGTCAGTAGTGCCAATTAAGACGGCACTGATTGATTAACATTGCTTTTGTTATGTCAAGCTACCTGGGGCAACACAAGTTGCCTCACAAGTCGCGCTAGTGTGAATGGGCTCTTACTTTGATTTGTTTTGCTTTTGTTTTGCTTAGCTTTGTTTTGCTTTGTTTTCTGTTTTTAGTTTGTGCTGCCTTATGAGGAGTTTAGGTGTAATCTCCATTAGTGTGTTGCCTGACAAGGAGTTATGTATAAATCTCCTATAGTAATTGTAAATAGATGGGTGTAAATATATATATGTACGAGATATTGAGTTTTGATTTTACATTTAGTTGATATATTATTATCAATTATATGAAGTTGTGTGACTTCAGTCTGCAGGCAATAGTAATTTGATTAACATGTCTGTTTGAAATGCCAGCCTGCTATTTACACTGGAAAACAAACTGATATGCAGAATAGTACCATTCTGTACTTAAGTTCCTGTTAGCCAGACATCCTGGGGCCAAGGCAATAGTGATAATACTGTAGGCCGTGTCACTCCCCTTGATATATCTTCAAAGACTTAGTCTTCAGATATGCGATGAAGGCGATCGTCTGTTCAGGGATGGGCAATTTGCCCAGCAGCTGACCTAGCATGATTAATCCCCCCCCCCCCCCAGAGAGGAGGGCTATCGAGAGGCTGTGTTATGCTAAATATAGGGGATGGTGAAATTGCCCAATCCTGAATAAGATACGCCCAGAGGGAGGAGAAGGGTAAGATTGCTACACCAATCAGAATGGCTCTGAGCAAGGCGATATGGATCCATATTAGTGAAGGTGGGAAGGAGAGAAAGCTCTCTTGCAAGCAGACTAGGATGAAACTCTCATAGGGATGATAACTATGGACAGGCATCATGTCCCAACCTAGAGTGGAAAGGTTAACTGACTCCCTGCTTATACATACATTGTATTGTAAATATGGCTATTGTGGGTAATTTGTAAATATCATATAAGTCAGGGGATTTATACTAATAATGTGTTGTAAATACTCTTTAGTGTGTAATTTGTATATATATATATATATATATATATATATATATATATATATTTGATTAACATGTCTGTTTGAAATGCCAGCCTGCTATTTACACTGGAAAACAAACTGATATGCAGAATAGTACCATTCTGTACTTAAGTTTCTGTTAGCCAGACATCCTGGGGCCAAGGCAATAGTGATAATACTGTAGGCCGTGTCACTCCCCTTGATATATCTTCAAAGACTTAGTCTTCAGATATGCGATGAAGGCGATCGTCTGTTCAGGGATGGGCAATTTGCCCAGCAGCTGACCTAGTATGATTAATCCCCCCCCCCCCCCCCCCCAGAGAGGAGGGCTATCAAGAGGCTGTGTTATGCTAAATATAGGGGAATGGTGAAATTGCCCAATCCTGAATAAGATACGCCCAGAGGGAGGAGAAGGGTAAGATTGCTACACCAATCAGAATGGCTCTGAGCAAGGCGATATGGATCCATATTAGTGAAGGTGGGAAGGAGAGAAAGCTCTCTTGCAAGCAGACTAGGATGAAACTCTCATAGGGATGATAACTATGGACAGGCATCATGTCCCAACCTGGAGTGGAAAGGTTAACTGACTCCCTGCTTATACATACATTGTATTGTAAATATGACTATTGTGGGTAATTTGTAAATATCATATAAGTCAGGGGATTTATACTAATAATGTGTTGTAAATACTCTTTAGTGTGTAATTTGTATATATATATATATATATATATATATATATATATATATATATATATATTATGTTACCCTTTCAATAAATGTGTATTGCGGATTGAACTACCACTTTTGTGTAAAGATCTCTCAGGATCTAGATGTGTATAGGTGCATGCTACTACAATGATTGGGGTGTACGCACATTTACACATAATAAAAGGCAACATTTGCTTGCCCCCTTTTTTTCTGTTGACATACATTATTTGTGCTGCAGCTTTATTTGGAGGTGTGCTATCTGGCCCTGTCTGCTGGTCCTGTTTTTATTCCTGCTTCATTAAGCACCTCTACAATGTACAGAGTGTGATTTTAATATTTAACCACAGATTACACTTCTATATATTGCTTCTGCTATATCTCTGGGTGTTGAAGGTGATCAACATTATGTGTCCTTTGTCCTTTACATTTGCATTGTTTCTTTGTGTTTATGGGTTTTACCTTTGATGTTAAAGCGGAGTTCCACCCGAAATTTATACTTACCTCCATCTTCTCGCTCCCGGTCACCTGAAAAACAAATGGATAATCGCAATTTTTTTTTTTCACTTACCTTTTAGAGAAAATATACTCACCTTACTTCCTTCTTCCTCCCCTCGGCGGCCACGGCGATTCGTCACTTCCTGGCTTTTGCAATGATTCCTGGGAGCTGAACGTCATCGCTCCCAGGAATCATTGCGCCTGCACCGGCCCCGACGTCAGTTCCGGGGTGCGCGCGTCATTCCCTTCTAAACAGCTTCTGGGCATGCCCAGAAGCTGTGGAGGGATGACGCGCGCGACCCGGAAGTGACGTCGGGGCCGGTGCAGTGCATCGTGGGACCGAAGAAGGAGGAAGAGGACCGAAGAGGACGCGGAAGAGGATCGCGCTGGCTTCAAGCTGCCCACACCTGAGATGGCAGCGCTGGAGAAGACAATTTCAAGGTAAGTATTTCTCCTGAAAGGTAAGTGCAACCCGGGACAGATAAGAGGCTAGCCATTGTGGAATGTGCTAGCCCTGACTGTCCCGGTGGTATTTTTATAAAAAAATGTATAACTAGGGTGGAACTCCGCTTTAAGGTTCCGGGGTTGTCCCTGAAGAAGATCTTTAGTCTCAATACATTTGGACCACACTCTTTGGATTGTGATATATTATAGCCTACTGTTGTTACATGGGGGTGGAAACGCATGTATATAGTGAGCCTTTTTTGGCTATGTGTTAACACTATACCATTTTTTAGCCTATATTCTAATGTGATCAATAAGTGATTATGTATTTTTCATATCATTGTGTGCTATGCCCTTTAAAATCTACTGCCACTTCTGGTTCCGGCGCCGTATGCACTAGCTGTGCCTTCTAGCTGCTCCCGCGGCCGGACTCTAAAAACTGCCTAAAAACTCCTGCCCTGCCTTCCTGGATGGCCGCACTCAGTACCCGCCGGCTCAGTACCACCCCGGACAAACTGCTTCCCCCCTATCTGTATGGAGCGGTTCCTGGAAAAGGCCACGCCGCGCGTCCCGCCGGGTGCCTCCCAAATCGAGGCCGCGGTCTCGGCCTGCACACCCGATCCTGCAGATGCGGCGGCCATGGACACTTCCCAGCAGCAGGCAGCGATCGCTCAGCAGGACCCTGCCAGTGTCCCCTCCATAGATGACCCATCCACTGAACGGATAGCACTGGCAGTGGTCAAATTATTAAACCCCACAATCTCAGCTTCTGTGGAGAAGGCGGTCGCTGCTGGGATGGCCGGCATAAAGAAAGAATTGGAGGCCCACTCCCGCAGATTGGTGGAGGTGGAAAGCCGCCTTTCTAGTGTGGAAGAAGAACTGTACCAATCCCAGCATACAGAGCAGTCCCAGGACAAGCTGAATCGTATGATTATGGACAAATTGGAAGATTTGGAGAACAGGGCTAGAAGGAGAAACTTGAGATTCATTGGGGTCCCTGAAAACGTAGCTCCCTCCGCCATTCCTGAACTCTGCGCCAGAAAAATTCCCGCTGCCCTGGGTTTGCAGGGCGTGTGCGTGGTGGAGAGGGCTCACAGGATGGGTCTGTATTTGGAAGACCGTAAGACCCCTCGCCCCATCATAGCCAAGTACTTGAACTATGCGGATAAATCCGCTATCCTTCAGAAATTCCGGCAAACCCCTAACTTCCAGATTGAGGGCATGAAAATTCTAATCTTTGCAGATTACTCGATAGAGGTCGCAAAAAAGAGAAAAGCATTTCAAACCGTCTGTTCCCAACTGTTCCAGGAGCACATCAAGTTTACCCTGGCCTATCCGGCGACCTTACGCCTTCGAGTGCCTGATGGCAATCAGCTTTCCTTCCAGGATCCAGAGGAAGCAGAGGCCTTTATCCGCTCCCTTCATCCCGGCGAGCAGGGTCCATCATCGACAACAGCTAAGGCCCTCCCATTCTCCAGATCCATGGTTCCACAGAGCCCCAGGAAAGATTCTCCCAAACGGCAGAGGTACTCTGATGTGGTGAGCTCTGGTCGCAATGTCCCACCTCGTTGATCCTTCTCCGCTTTGAAGGCCTTGGTTTATATTTTGAGCTATGGTTTGTCCCGGGGCTGCTATCCTCTGGACTTTTCGTCCGGGGAATCTCTGGTGGGCGACCTGTTACTACTATCTGATTTTATATACTGTTTAGTTGCTTACATGTATGCTGTTTGCTTCACATTTTATTTCCTCCACAGATGTTGTATATTTGTAATCCTCTTCTTTCATACGTGCGTGTACTGTGGCCGCTATATCTCCTTATCCAGGCCTGACACCCGTCATCCCTACTTGATGGATACTTCATGTGGGTACCACCTGAACCTCCTCTTTTCTTGGCGGAGTCCATGCCTGGGGAGCGGCGTTCCACAGTATACGCATGCGGAAAAAAGTGAAGTTCCTCTATTTTATTGATCGTTCTTATCATTGCGCTGTTTCTCGTTGATTCCATCCAGTTTTCCCGCCTTCATCCCTCCCCATCCATCCATCACGGTGGTCGTTTATACCTCTCAGTTTCCTTCCATCGATCAGTACCTATCGGTCGGCTGTTGAGCTCCATTCTGCTGGGCGCTGTCACATCGCCACACCAGTACTGGTAAGCACCATTTTTGTTTTTTCTGCCACACACCATCACCCCCCCTTTCTATGGTAGTCGTTACGTGGAATGTAAAGGGTCTTCGATCCCGAATAAGAGGATGAAAGTCTTGCGCCACCTCAAACGTCTCAGGGCAGACATCGCTCTTATTCAGGAATCACATCTTTCAGCAGACGATATGAAACGTATGGAAAAGTTATGGGTAGGGAAAGTCATTGGCTCGGCCGCCTCGGGCCGCAAGGCCGGAGTGCTGATTCTTCTCCATAAGCGTCTCCCAGTGGAGGTGTTATCCACTGATGCAGACTCTGATGGCCGGTATGTCTCGGCACACATACGCCTTTATAATAAGGAACTTGTTATATCTAATGTGTATGCCCCTAACGTGATTCATCACTCCTTTTATGCTGCTATTTCGGCGCGCATCCTGACCCTTCCCCATGTCCCTCGCATTCTTGGCGGTGATTTTAATGCTGTGGATCCTGTTTTGGACAGATCCTCACCCAAATTGTCCTCCTGGTCTAATGCTCTTTCTAATCCCACTCCATTGGCGTCGGTAATTGAATCTCTGGCACTCACTGATGTATGGCGACACTCCCATCCCGCAGATCGGGAATACACCTTCTACTCCCATCCCCATAAACTTTTTACAAGAATAGATTATCTCTTTAGCATGGACTCTCTCTTGCCAATACTTAAGGATGCCACCATCCACGATATAGCGATCTCGGACCATGCTCCAGTCGCTGTTTTCCTGGAACTCTCAGAAGCTCCATCCACCCCCCTCATTTGGCTTTTTCCCCTCATACCTGAAAAATAACGCAGATTTTGTATCCTACTTAGAACGCGCCTGGGAGGAATATTCCTTGTCTAACTCGGCCCACAAGACTTCCCCGCAACTATTTTGGGAAACAGGTAAAGCCTTTATGAGGGGCCGTATTATTTCTTACGCGGCGGGCTTCAAAAGACATGCTAATTGCGGCTATAAAAAGGCAAGCGAATCACTACGGGTAGATCAGCGGACTTTACTGTTGGAAGATACTCCTGCGGCTAGGAAAGCCTGGTTGGAGGCCAAAACAAGTTTTGATTCTTGGGCTGAAAAACGAGAACAAATTGATAGGGCTTATCTCTCTGCGACCTTGCACAAGTTCGGCAATAAAGCGGGCAAGCTGTTGGCGAGGTTGTGCAAGGGCCCAGTTTCATCGACGCATATTGGCTCCCTGCGGGATAATATGGGTTCGGTTGAATCAACTCCGCAGGGCGTACAACGTATTATGCGGGCCTTCTATTCCTCCCTGTATGCGCCTGAACCCGTGGACGCCTCAGTGGGAGATCTTTTTCTGGCGGGTACAGGGCTCCCTACTATATCCCAAGACCAACTTGCTAGGCTTAATGCCCCTATATCTTCTGAGGAAGTTCTAACGACCATTAAACAGTTGGCTACAAACAAAGCCCCTGGCCCGGACGGACTCTCTGGAGAGTTCTACAAGGCCCTGTCTCCCTGCATAGTCTCTACCCTGGTCGATGTTTATACCGCCATCTGGAACGGTGGTCCTTACCTTCCGACGGGCAATCAGGCAATTATTAAGCTTTTAGCGAAAAAGGGGAAGGATCCCCTTGAGCCGGGGTCGTACCGTCCTATCTCATTATTGAACTTGGACGTGAAAATCCATTCGAAAATCACTGCCTCCCGCCTCGCCATTATCATGCCCTCCCTGATTCACCCGGCTCAATCGGGCTTCACAAAAGGAAGATCAGCCGCAGCCAATATTAGAAAAGTTGTACTAACCCTAGACCAAGCCCGCCTCCATCCTGATCAGGACACTGCCATAGTTACCTTAGATGCCGAGAAGGCATTTGACAATGTCAATTTTACCTGGCTGACGAAAGTTTTATCTGTCATGGGTTTCCAGGGCTCTTTTGTCAACCTTCTCGGATCTATGTATGCTGCCCCTGTAGCTAGGCTATGTGTAGGTAACTCCCTCATGGATGAATTCCGCCTATACAAGGGTACCCGTCAGGGGTGCCCCCTTTCCCCGCTGCTGTTTAACCTGGCAATTGAGCCCCTTTCCCGTTACCTGTTGACCAAAGCTCCCTTCACGGTATACAGATTGGGTCCCAAGAACTACGTATATCCCTATTCGCCGACGATATTTTGCTATTTACTTCAAACCCCACTGCGGATATACCCGTGATTATCTCCGTTTTCGATAGTTTCAAGCAATGCTCAGGTTTACGCATTAATTTCTCCAAGAGCGAAATTCTTCCATTGGGGGGAAACGGGAAACGAGCATGGGAAATTACCTCCCCATTTATGATAGCTTCCAGCCATATAACCTACTTGGGCATCAAAATAGGCAGAACTCCTTCTACGATATATACGTTAAATTACCCCCCCATGTTCTCCAAAATACAGAGAGAATTGGAAAACTGGATGGAATTGCCGCTGTCGCTTCTGGGTCGATGCCATTTGATCAAGATGGTCAGCTTTGCTCGCCTATTGTACTTGTTACAGACCCTCCCCTTGCTGATTAAGCACAAGGATGCTCAGGCCCTTGACCGTGCTTTCTCTCGCTTTCTCTGGAAGGGGAAGAGGCCCCGTATATCACTTCAAAAACTCTGTCTTCCCAGGCGCGACGCTGGCATCAACTTCCCTAATCTAAGATTGTATAATCTGTCTTGCTTATGTAGAGTTACCTTGGATTGGATCTCTCAGACTTCCCATTATTCTAATTTTGTCTTGGAGTCTCGGATGTCCAGCCCCTTTTCGTTAACTGCTCTTCTCCATACTAAATGGGCACAAATGCGACCAGAGCTCAGACACAACCTGCTACTTAGGGACACGATCATTGCTTGGAGGGAAGTGCGTAAACTCCTCAAGTTGCCTCTGTACTTTTCTAAATTCCTCCCGATACGGGGGAATCCCAACTTCCCTCCAGGACTTACACATGCAGCATTTCACTCCTGGGACGGAAAGGGTCTGCTGCGATTTGCTGACCTATGTGATCTTCAGACTGGACTTCCTTACTCTCCTCAGGTCATCACGGCCAAATATGCCCTCCAAGATGTGGACCACTTCTACCTGGCCCAATGCCATCACTTTATCCGCTCTACACCGGGGAGGCCTAGGGACAGATTCAAGCCGTCCCTTATCGACCATCTGGTGGAGTCCGGAAACTTCAGTATCTCGGGAATTTATAAGCCCCTTCTAGAGACTTGTCCTCCAGCGTTGTTCACCTCTACTGCCTCCAATTGGCTTAAGGACCTCCCAGGAGAAAATGTCTTGCCTAATATCATCAGCGGTCTTCGCACTACTCTTGAGATCACGCCTAATGAGGCCTGGAGAGAGACACAGTTGAAAATATTCCACCGCGCCCACATACCGTTTCTATCCGACAAAGACAACCCTGCAGCTACTAAATGTCCTTTGTGTTCTGTCGAGCGACCGTCTCTCTTTCATAAGTTTTGGTCCTGCCCCCGGATTTCCTTGTTTTGGGACTGCATTCTGGCTTTCATCACGGATGTCACCCACTCTATTGTTCCTAAAGACCCTTTACTCCTCCTCTTCGGATATTGGGACAAGCGTCTGCAAAAATGGTCAGGGGCATCCCCCTCCCCACACCGCTTGTGGATCCTTACATGCCTTCTAGTGGCGAGGAGGGCTATCCTGGCCCAATGGATCTCTGCTACACCACCCTCAATATCTCGGGTTCACTCGGAGCTTGCCACCCTTCTGTCTCTTGATCGTCTCAACACTGACTTTACATCACAAACATCCCGGAAGTCCTTCTACCGAAAATGGTCTAGCTTTCTCACAACCACTCTCAAGGACTCGGACTTATCCACAGACACTATCTCCTTTAGCTATGGCAATCCGCCCACAGTCACCACCTCGAGGCCATCTCCCCTAGGTCACGGGTCGTTGAGTTCCGATTCGGGGACCCCCTCCCCCCCTGTGCCCCCTTCCCCCCCTAGTTTCTCCACTGTATGTTAAATGAAAAGTGTCTCTTGATTTGCTGTATCACGCATTTCGTTTTCTCTGTTTGATGCAAAAATTTTAAATAAAAAAAAAAAAAATCTACTGCCACCTACTATATATTGATTTTGATTCTACAAATTGATAAGGCAGATACCCAATTCTGACACAATCTCTGATAGAGATGACCAGAATGAGGAGATAGAAAATCCCAATTGCCAATGTTCAGTTCATAGAAAACCTCATCCCCTGAAGAAATGCATTGGGTTCTTCAACAAGCCCCTGCAAGTATACTTAAAACAATTCAGGATTTGCTTTAAGTGTAGTGATTTTTACAGAACATTTTGCAAAAGGCTAAGGCCTTGGTTTTTACAGTACATTTTGCCAAAGGCTACACTGCTATTTGACAATTTTTAATGCTATGTCTTTGTCTATTAAAAGGAGTACACCTTTAAGGCTGGCCATACATGGGTCAAATTCAGAAATAATTTTCTTTCGAAGATCATAACTAAAAATTTTCGTTTGGATTTCGCACTAGTGGGCTGCAGAAACGGGCAATTTTCATGTTGACATCGAATTTCAGTGATTAGGCATGTTGGAAATTTGCGAGAAATATAATCAAAAAAGAAATGCACATGAGTTGTTTCCTGGAAATAAAAGAAGATTTCTGGCCGCAAAGACTCTTTTCTGTAGCAACATGAGGTGAAATTGAAGGCTTGGTTTGTCAAATTTCGAAATCAATGGGGGCACCATTGGATCCCAAAATTCACAAAATTTCAGATTTTCAAAAGAAAATTTGTTTGGAATTCTATCCATGTATGGCCTGCATTAGGCCACAATCAACATAGAGTGTGGTAGCAACACTAATGTCCAAGCACTTAATGCGGTTCAGCACAACTCTTCTCCTGCAGATTCTCCCCTTTCTGTGTCAGATCATGGGGAAAAGAGCCACGAACGATCACCTGCAACAGTCACATAAAAGTGCAGCGAACAATGTCAACAAGGAATGCATGTGAAAATTAAAAATAAAATAATTGTTGAGATTTTTTCTGATAGGAAATCTAAGCAAGCAGTTAAAGCGGTTGTAACCCTAGAAAAAAAATGGATCCTGTTCCTTTAAAGCATGTTAAAAAGCACAGCGCTTTTGCTGTGTAATATGGCCCTTTATATCACCTACAATACCTGGCTGTTCCTGCCTGGTGCTGCCCTACCCTCTGTAAACCGACCATGTTTATCATGGCTGCTGAGCCTTGATACCGTGGTCAGTTTACGTGCCTCCGTCATCCGCTGTCTCTTCTTGCTCCCTCTCCCCCTCCCCCTGCCTGTCAGCTGTCAGTGCCCATTCCTCCCCTCCTGCTGCTAAAATTACTGTTTTGCTACTATAATCCCCTGTGTTAGATTACAGTATGTGCTCCAGTGTATGTTATTTATAAAAAATATGGTGCACTGAAATTAGGTATACAGCGGAATAATTTTTATAAATAACATGCACTGAGGCACATAATGTAATCTAACACTAGGGATTATAGCAAGAAAAAAATGGCTTTACAACCACTTTAAGATATATGCTGTTTTTTTTACCTGACCAAATCAGGTATTCACTTACAACTCCTTTGATTTGTTTGGCAAGGGGAATTTCTTGTACACCACACTATATACCTGCTGGTTCAGTACAAAGTTCATAAAGATCGGCTTGTTACTATGAATTTGTCATTACACCCTAAAAGGAACTCAGCAGATTCCTCATTCCATGCTAACCAAGTGCAATCAAATACCTAATGATAGGAAATTCCTACACCAGTAGATGCACGGAAATTATTTAGCTGACTGCATCTTTCCACTTGAAAACTATGTAAAAAAATGATGCCCCTATTGGAAAGAAACATCCAGCAGTAAAATGGTTAAAACCATAATCCTTATGTCCAAAAGACTTACCTAGCTTGAGTAATTATTGGAACCCACCATCCATACAATTCTCAAGCCTCAGGTGATGTATGTTCCAATAAAATGATCATTCAAAGAAGTCAAGGCTACATTAGAGAGCTGTCTAGTCATATACCCCAGTAGGGTTGTCACCTCATCCCTTTAAACCAGGACACGTGTTAGTTACAAAGGTTCTGAGGCTAATATAATGCACATAAGACAAAGGCACCTTAATCAACCAGAGAACCTGTGTAATTATTGTGTGTCCAGGTTTAAAGGGATCAGGGGACAACCCTACACTGAGTAGGACAACACTTCAAACTACAAACCACAGCAGCAAGCACTGAGATTTTGCAAAAGAATACTGATGTTCACAAGCACATAGACTGTGTAAGGGCTCTTTCACACGGATCCGTGCTGCTCAGCGGGGATCGATCCGCGATCCCCGCTGAGCCGGCGGATGACAGCTCCGTCTCCGCTTGCAGTGCGGAGAGGGAGGTGTCACAGCCCCCGCTGCTCTCTATGGGGAATCGGATGAGAGCGGACCGCCTGTCCGCTCTCATCCGATCCCATCCGATCCGATCCCCAGGACGGATGGAAAATAGGGTTTCCATCCGTCCGGATTTCACAGACAGGATCGGATGTGGATGGCAGCGGGTGTCAGCGGACATGTAACCGCTGACATCCACTGCTCCATAGGGCTGAATGGGGCATCCGATCAGATCCGCCTAAAAAACTGACAGGCGGATCTGATCGGACCGCCCATGTGAAAGAGCCCTTATTAGTAACTCTAAACCACTATCTACTTTAGTAGATGCTACAAAGTTATTTACAAAGGAACAGCAACTCTTAAATTAGTTCTGTCATCTGTTATATGAAACTGCACCTAACATATGCAACATCTCTTTGCTTGGCGAATTCCAGTGAGAGCTCCAAGGCTTTTCAAACTACATTCCTGCAACAGAGTCTAGCCAGCAAAAGGAGACCTAAGAAGCACATCAATCATCATGCTAGAACATTTCTTTTTTTTTTTTTTTTTTTAAGCTAGTAGTAGAGTGTTCTGGGTTTGTCAAAAGGTTTCTTCAGCTAACTAAACAGAAAACTCTGCTATAATTCCTAACCAATTTTAATTTCATGTTGCTCTTTTTTCTTATATCCTCCTGGTCCAGAGAAGAAGTTGTCTTTCACAGACCCATTCTTCTTAAAGGAAAAAACATTCTTTACACTACAAGGTTTAAAAACGTAAGCTTTCAAGTATCTAGACCTTAGTTTATTCCACCTATGTCACAGCCAGATTCTTGCCCTTAACATAGTGTTGACATAGGTAATCTCTACAGGAACCATTGTCAATCAAACATCTCCAGTAGGCTGAGGGCATGACTGCCACACTGGCAAGATCAACAGTTATTCCCACATGCTTAAACCCGACATGCTTCGCCCCGACAGAACACAAATATGCAGCCTATCGGTGGGTGGTACAATATGTACCAGATTGTAAATGCAGCTGTGCCAAGAGTGCCTGCCCTATGCACTTCCATCACAGTAACCAAAGGCTAACGGAAAGCTTCTGATCACTACTTGCGATCGGGAGCTTTCCGATCATGTGATTGCAGTGACAGCCAGTTAATAGCAGTCACCTTATCATAAACACAGCCCTTCCTCCTGGCATCTAAAACCCCCTAAAGGGCTGGGAGGCATCGGCGTAAATAGGTTAAAAAGGTAATATAGAAAAAGGCATGCATTTTACATTGACAATGGCCAGTGCAAGTATTTCTAGAGCAACTATATCTTGGGTTTACAAAAACTTTACATAAGCTTCTTGATGATCAGAGTACTTAAATGTAAGGTTTGTTACTTCCGGTTACAGTTTTACAGAAGCTCGGTTTGAAGTGAACTGAGCAAAAGCAGAAGTATATCGTCTAGCTAACAAGCATAAGGCTAACTAATCTATAGTAATCTGCGCTAACAAATGATATAGCAAATATAAGAACAATGGGAATTTGAATACAGTCCAAGTTCATAAAAGAGTATCCAGGTCAAGTGTAATAGTTCAAGGAAGCCTCCAACAGACTCCGAGTAAAAGAAAGTCCACCACCAGAGAGCACTCGGTCAACCGCTGTGAAGCATGCATAAGGGGTATGCGCTTACCAGAAGGATACAGGTTTTAGGCATGGGTATACACCAAATATCCTCAAAGCCAGCTCCAGCGTAAGTCACCTCTCCCACCGAATGCAATCAGGGATAAAAACAGCACCAGCTATCTCGTCCTCATCAAAGCCAAGCAAACATATGCAAGAGAAGAGTGGGGCCACAATAGTGTAGATGGTATATACAATTTAATAGAAAAACAAATGGAATAACACTCACAATAAATCAAAGGATAAAAAGCGTTGAGCAGAATCACAGCCGCCGCCGCCCGACTTCCGGCCGCACAGTGGTGACGTCAGCACGTCTTCCCTACGATCGTTTCGTCAAAACTGACGTCTTCCAGGGGATGCGGGCAGCGCGCTGAGTCACCACTATTAGTACCGTCAGAGGCATACGCCCCTACCGGAAGTCGGGGAAGCAGGCAGCGCCATATTAGAACATGGAAAGGCATTTGCGGAGAGAGCATTCAAACAGCGGCTTCAGCTCCTGATCACATATGAAGCCGCCATAGCTGTCTCTAATATTAATGAAGCTCAATCACCATTCCTGGAAACTGATAAATATAAAACAACTAACAAACATAAACACAAAAAATAGCATTAAAATCCAGCCGGAGTTGCCACCGCAGGGATCTGCTCTTGGATTGGATCTAAATTAATGAACTCAACCCGATATGGATAAAAACGGTGCAATGGCCACTAATATTAGCCAAATAACGGAATAGGCTATATAAAGGGTAAATGGGTAATAGATCGCCCAATCCAAGCTAAAACTGGCCCAATCAGAAAGCAATAAGAATATATACTAAGCCCACCATATGTTATAAGATCGCAGCGGGTATAAGTATTAAAAATAATTGTAATATAAAAATATTATAAAAATATGAAAAAGAATATATAAAAACATGTAAAGAAAAAGGATTGAAATTTAGCCACAGAGCCTCAACGGGTGCAACTCCCACCAGGAACAGGATAAATCCAGTCAATAAAAAAAGTTCAGAACATTCAAAATGAGAAAAAAATGAGAAAAAAAAAAAAAAAAAAAAAAAAAAAATATACAACAAGAACAAGTCAAGAGTTATCAATAAAAGCATTAATGTCTGTGTCTACATTTAAACCAAAAGGAGTAAAGCATTTGTTCCTGTAGATCCAGGACATTTCTAACTTGGAGAGACCCCTAACAAAGGGCTCTCCTCTCCAGTGAGGGACAAATTTGTCGATCCCCATGAAAATGGTACCCTGGGGATCCTTGTTGTGCTTTAGTCGGTAGTGCTTGGATACAGAATGCTTAGTAAACCCTTTACGGATATTGGCTAAATGTTCATTACATCTAATGTATAGGGGTCTTTTAGTCCTCCCTATATACTGCAAGCCACAAGGGCATTGCAACAGATAAACCACCCCTGTCGTGGAGCAAGAGATAAATGGCTTAATCTCGAAGGTGATACCTGTACTCGTAGACAGAAATTCCTTGATGTTCCTCTTTTTATTTTTATTAACTGAACAAGTCTGGCAATGGTTGCACCTGTAATAGCCAGTAAGCTGGCTAAAAAAGGTCGGCTTAGGTCCAGGGGGATTCAAAACATTGGGAGCCAACTTGTCCCTTAGAGTAGGGGCCCCTCTGAAAATAACCCTGGGTTGCTCTGGTAGCACATCGGACAAAAGGCGATCACTTTTAAGAATATGCCAATGTCTCCGAATGATGTTTTTTATGTTCTTGTGCTGTGTTGAAAAGGTAGTAACAAAGGGAGCACTAAAGGAGGTGCTCGTGGTCTTTGAACGGGCTACTGTGGAAAGCATATCAGATCGGTCCATCCTTCTAACTTCCTCAAATGTGTTCCTGAGGAAAGTACTATCATAACCCTTATCCATGAATCTACTAGTGAGGATTTTGGCCTGATTCTCAAAATCAATCATATTAGTACAGTTCCTCTTAATTCTCATATATTGTCCCTTCGGAACAGCACGCAACCAAGGAGCATGGTGGCAGCTGTCCGTGGGAATATATGAGTTGCGATCAGTAATTTTAAAGTAAGTGTTGGTGACAAACTTGTCACCCGCACTCAGGATCGTTAAATCAAGGAAATTGATGGATTCTTGACTGGCCTCAAAACTCAAATTTATGCCTCTATCATTCTGGTTAAGTTCCACCATGAAGAGATCGAGATCTGCTTTGGACCCATTCCAAAGGAGGAGGACGTCATCAATGTACCTGGCCCAGAGCATAATCTGGGGCCTCTCACAACCAAAGATGACGTCCTCCTCCCACTGGGCCATAAATAAATTCGCCAGGGAGGGGGCATACTTAGCCCCCATTGCCACTCCTCTATCCTGGCGAAAATATTGGCCCTCAAACCAGAAATAGTTAGATCTGGTCGCGAACTGTAGGAGTTCCATAATGAATTGGACTTGACGCCCAGGAATCCCCGAGTCGCGAACCAATGAATCATTCACAGCTCTAAGGCCCAGGTCATGGGGGATGACGGAGTATAGAGATGCTACATCTGCCGTCACCAGCCATAGACCTTCAACTGGAGCAAGAGAGGCCAATAAATTGATGACATGCCGCGTGTCCTTGATGTATGCGGGAGTCAGCTGTACCAAAGGCTGAAGGTACGAGTCAATATACTTACCCACCCGGGACGTCACAGAGTCAATGCCACTTACAATGGGACGCCCCGGGGGGGAAGTGAGACTCTTGTGCACCTTCGGCAAATAATAGATTATCGGTGTCCTAGGACGCTTAGGTATCAAAAAAGCTTTCTCTTTCTTGTTGATGATGTTAAGAGAAAAGCCTCTAGCGACTATCCCCTCCAGTTCTTTCTTGTATCGGGACATTGGGTCCCGAGGGAGAGGGGTATAAGTGTCTGCGTCACCAAGAATCCGATACATCTCAGCGAGATAATCGGACCTATCAAGCACCACTATACCTCCCCCCTTATCGGCAGGTCTAATGACTAGGTCCTTGTTTTGACACAAGGAGTCCAGGCCCTTAACAGAGTCCTGACTCATCCGATTTTTCCGCACATGGATGTCATTCAGATCTCGAATAACAACATCTCTGAAAACCCTCAACGGCGCAGCCAGGGTGCCCGGTGGGTTAAACAGAGATGCGTTCGAGAGACCTGAATGCTGAAAGCGAGCAGAAGCACTGCCACTAGCAGTAATAGGATTGCTCAACAGATATTTCTGTATATTGATTTTTCTCACAAACTTGTGTATATCCATGTATGTTTGAAATTTGTTTAAACATTTCGGTGGAGCAAATTTAAGGCCTTTGTCCAGTATATTTTTTTCTGATTCAGAAAGGACCTGGTGGCTAAGATTGAAAATTCCTGCCCCTCCTAGGTTCTTTTTCTGTCTCTTAGATTGTAGCCGCCTCCCCCCTCTGACTCCTCTGGGTTTTCTAACGGCCGTTTTAGCCCCTGTTTGGCCGGCGGAAAAACCCAACCAGGGTAGTCGGATTGTGAGGTCCCGGCTTGAGGTGACACCTCTGTGATTGCTGAGCTTCTCGAATCAGAGGGACCCTGAGAAGGGAGGGGACCAGAATTAGATTGATTCCCCAGAAGGTTATCCCTTGGGTGCTGATTATCCCTCAAAGGAAAAAATTGATTGCTAGTGGGGATATCGTATTGATAATCAGACCTAGGTCCACTTGACGTGCCCGGTCCAGTACGCCCAAAGCCATTGTCAGGGCCATAATGCCCAAAGCCATTGCCAGGGCCATGGTTCCGGTCCTCACCATATTGGGGACCAGATCTCCATTGCGGAGCTCTGCCACCCCTCTGTCCATTCCATTGGTTCGGGCCATCCCTCCACTGATTAGGACCGTCTCTCCAATGTGAACTGCTACTAGATTGAGGGGGACGGAAGGGGGAACCAACCTCCCTGGGGTCAGGGGACCAGTTCCGGTACTGCTGATCGTACTGGTTATATCCCTGCTTTTTCCCACGGGAATTCCCCCTACCTCTTCCCCTCCCTCGACCTCTATGAGGAGATTTATAAGGCTGTTGTTGGTTTCTGTATGGTTGCACATACGCGTCACCTTTATAATAGGCCTTTGGTTGATCTATTTTGGCAATTGTTGCTTGGGCCATAATCTGTTCTGGGGGTTCCATAACCACTTCATTTGTGGCTAGAGAAATCAATTTTTTTTGCCACTCAAAAACAGCACCTGCCTTATAATCTCCAAGGTCCCTATTATACTTTTTACGCTTCTTAATTTTTTGTTCCCTTTCTTCCTTTTCCAGGATTTTTAATAAGTTACTAGAGCAAGCTAAATAATCATTGCTCTCCTTAAAGGGAGTCAGTTTCTCCTTTACACCCTTTATTTCAGTGTCTAATCTCGACAGTTTAGCTGTCTTACGTTTTATTAAGAATCTGAGGAAATCAAGCCCAGCCTCATTAAAGTATCTATGCCACTGCTCAAGTTCATCTTCCCCTGTTTGGGGGGAAACCTCCCACCGAAGGCTACGTGGTACCATGGAGTTTTTGATATAAACTTCCAAAAAGGCTAGGTCCCATTGGGTATGTACCTCTGTGATCAACAGATTCTTAAGTTTGACAAATAAGCCATTAAGATCATTATCCTTTTCTGAAAAGGCTTCAAAGACACCCTCAGTATTAACAGTTCTAGATTCTCTATACTCAAAAATATCCATAGCTCTATGCAGCAGTTAGCGTTCCAAAAAAAAGTTGCAGATGTAAATAACTGCGCTGGAGCAATAATAGTAGGAGCTGCAGCTTTAGTGGGAAACACTAGAGGCAAATATATGTTGGAAAGCTGCGCTAACAAATGATATAGCAAATATAAGAACAATGGGAATTTGAATACAGTCCAAGTTCATAAAAGAGTATCCAGGTCAAGTGTAATAGTTCAAGGAAGCCTCCAACAGACTCCGAGTAAAAGAAAGTCCACCACCAGAGAGCACTCGGTCAACCGCTGTGAAGCATGCATAAGGGGTATGCGCTTACCAGAAGGATACAGGTTTTAGGCATGGGTATACACCAAATATCCTCAAAGCCAGCTCCAGCGTAAGTCACCTCTCCCACCGAATGCAATCAGGGATAAAAACAGCACCAGCTATCTCGTCCTCATCAAAGCCAAGCAAACATATGCAAGAGAAGAGTGGGGCCACAATAGTGTAGATGGTATATACAATTTAATAGAAAAACAAATGGAATAACACTCACAATAAATCAAAGGATAAAAAGCGTTGAGCAGAATCACAGCCGCCGCCGCCCGACTTCCGGCCGCACAGTGGTGACGTCAGCACGTCTTCCCTACGATCGTTTCGTCAAAACTGACGTCTTCCAGGGGATGCGGGCAGCGCGCTGAGTCACCACTATTAGTACCGTCAGAGGCATACGCCCCTACCGGAAGTCGGGGAAGCAGGCAGCGCCATATTAGAACATGGAAAGGCATTTGCGGAGAGAGCATTCAAACAGCGGCTTCAGCTCCTGATCACATATGAAGCCGCCATAGCTGTCTCTAATATTAATGAAGCTCAATCACCATTCCTGGAAACTGATAAATATAAAACAACTAACAAACATAAACACAAAAAATAGCATTAAAATCCAGCCGGAGTTGCCACCGCAGGGATCTGCTCTTGGATTGGATCTAAATTAATGAACTCAACCCGATATGGATAAAAACGGTGCAATGGCCACTAATATTAGCCAAATAACGGAATAGGCTATATAAAGGGTAAATGGGTAATAGATCGCCCAATCCAAGCTAAAACTGGCCCAATCAGAAAGCAATAAGAATATATACTAAGCCCACCATATGTTATAAGATCGCAGCGGGTATAAGTATTAAAAATAATTGTAATATAAAAATATTATAAAAATATGAAAAAGAATATATAAAAACATGTAAAGAAAAAGGATTGAAATTTAGCCACAGAGCCTCAACGGGTGCAACTCCCACCAGGAACAGGATAAATCCAGTCAATAAAAAAAGTTCAGAACATTCAAAATGAGAAAAAAATGAGAAAAAAAAAAATATACAACAAGAACAAGTCAAGAGTTATCAATAAAAGCATTAATGTCTGTGTCTACATTTAAACCAAAAGGAGTAAAGCATTTGTTCCTGTAGATCCAGGACATTTCTAACTTGGAGAGACCCCTAACAAAGGGCTCTCCTCTCCAGTGAGGGACAAATTTGTCGATCCCCATGAAAATGGTACCCTGGGGATCCTTGTTGTGCTTTAGTCGGTAGTGCTTGGATACAGAATGCTTAGTAAACCCTTTACGGATATTGGCTAAATGTTCATTACATCTAATGTATAGGGGTCTTTTAGTCCTCCCTATATACTGCAAGCCACAAGGGCATTGCAACAGATAAACCACCCCTGTCGTGGAGCAAGAGATAAATGGCTTAATCTCGAAGGTGATACCTGTACTCGTAGACAGAAATTCCTTGATGTTCCTCTTTTTATTTTTATTAACTGAACAAGTCTGGCAATGGTTGCACCTGTAATAGCCAGTAAGCTGGCTAAAAAAGGTCGGCTTAGGTCCAGGGGGATTCAAAACATTGGGAGCCAACTTGTCCCTTAGAGTAGGGGCCCCTCTGAAAATAACCCTGGGTTGCTCTGGTAGCACATCGGACAAAAGGCGATCACTTTTAAGAATATGCCAATGTCTCCGAATGATGTTTTTTATGTTCTTGTGCTGTGTTGAAAAGGTAGTAACAAAGGGAGCACTAAAGGAGGTGCTCGTGGTCTTTGAACGGGCTACTGTGGAAAGCATATCAGATCGGTCCATCCTTCTAACTCCTTTAGTGCTCCCTTTGTTACTACCTTTTCAACACAGCACAAGAACATAAAAAACATCATTCGGAGACATTGGCATATTCTTAAAAGTGATCGCCTTTTGTCCGATGTGCTACCAGAGCAACCCAGGGTTATTTTCAGAGGGGCCCCTACTCTAAGGGACAAGTTGGCTCCCAATGTTTTGAATCCCCCTGGACCTAAGCCGACCTTTTTTAGCCAGCTTACTGGCTATTACAGGTGCAACCATTGCCAGACTTGTTCAGTTAATAAAAATAAAAAGAGGAACATCAAGGAATTTCTGTCTACGAGTACAGGTATCACCTTCGAGATTAAGCCATTTATCTCTTGCTCCACGACAGGGGTGGTTTATCTGTTGCAATGCCCTTGTGGCTTGCAGTATATAGGGAGGACTAAAAGACCCCTATACATTAGATGTAATGAACATTTAGCCAATATCCGTAAAGGGTTTACTAAGCATTCTGTATCCAAGCACTACCGACTAAAGCACAACAAGGATCCCCAGGGTACCATTTTCATGGGGATCGACAAATTTGTCCCTCACTGGAGAGGAGAGCCCTTTGTTAGGGGTCTCTCCAAGTTAGAAATGTCCTGGATCTACAGGAACAAATGCTTTACTCCTTTTGGTTTAAATGTAGACACAGACATTAATGCTTTTATTGATAACTCTTGACTTGTTCTTGTTGTATATTTTTTTTTTCTCATTTTTTTCTCATTTTGAATGTTCTGAACTTTTTTTATTGACTGGATTTATCCTGTTCCTGGTGGGAGTTGCACCCGTTGAGGCTCTGTGGCTAAATTTCAATCCTTTTTCTTTACATGTTTTTATATATTCTTTTTCATATTTTTATAATATTTTTATATTACAATTATTTTTAATACTTATACCCGCTGCGATCTTATAACATATGGTGGGCTTAGTATATATTCTTATTGCTTTCTGATTGGGCCAGTTTTAGCTTGGATTGGGCGATCTATTACCCATTTACCCTTTATATAGCCTATTCCGTTATTTGGCTAATATTAGTGGCCATTGCACCGTTTTTATCCATATCGGGTTGAGTTCATTAATTTAGATCCAATCCAAGAGCAGATCCCTGCGGTGGCAACTCCGGCTGGATTTTAATGCTATTTTTTGTGTTTATGTTTGTTAGTTGTTTTATATTTATCAGTTTCCAGGAATGGTGATTGAGCTTCATTAATATTAGAGACAGCTATGGCGGCTTCATATGTGATCAGGAGCTGAAGCCGCTGTTTGAATGCTCTCTCCGCAAATGCCTTTCCATGTTCTAATATGGCGCTGCCTGCTTCCCCGACTTCCGGTAGGGGCGTATGCCTCTGACGGTACTAATAGTGGTGACTCAGCGCGCTGCCCGCATCCCCTGGAAGACGTCAGTTTTGACGAAACGATCGTAGGGAAGACGTGCTGACGTCACCACTGTGCGGCCGGAAGTCGGGCGGCGGCGGCTGTGATTCTGCTCAACGCTTTTTATCCTTTGATTTATTGTGAGTGTTATTCCATTTGTTTTTCTATTAAATTGTATATACCATCTACACTATTGTGGCCCCACTCTTCTCTTGCATATGTTTGCTTGGCTTTGATGAGGACGAGATAGCTGGTGCTGTTTTTATCCCTGATTGCATTCGGTGGGAGAGGTGACTTACGCTGGAGCTGGCTTTGAGGATATTTGGTGTATACCCATGCCTAAAACCTGTATCCTTCTGGTAAGCGCATACCCCTTATGCATGCTTCACAGCGGTTGACCGAGTGCTCTCTGGTGGTGGACTTTCTTTTACTCGGAGTCTGTTGGAGGCTTCCTTGAACTATTACACTTGACCTGGATACTCTTTTATGAACTTGGACTGTATTCAAATTCCCATTGTTCTTATATTTGCTATATCATTTGTTAGCGCAGCTTTCCAACATATATTTGCCTCTAGTGTTTCCCACTAAAGCTGCAGCTCCTACTATTATTGCTCCAGCGCAGTTATTTACATCTGCAACTTTTTTTTGGAACGCTAACTGCTGCATAGAGCTATGGATATTTTTGAGTATAGAGAATCTAGAACTGTTAATACTGAGGGTGTCTTTGAAGCCTTTTCAGAAAAGGATAATGATCTTAATGGCTTATTTGTCAAACTTAAGAATCTGTTGATCACAGAGGTACATACCCAATGGGACCTAGCCTTTTTGGAAGTTTATATCAAAAACTCCATGGTACCACGTAGCCTTCGGTGGGAGGTTTCCCCCCAAACAGGGGAAGATGAACTTGAGCAGTGGCATAGATACTTTAATGAGGCTGGGCTTGATTTCCTCAGATTCTTAATAAAACGTAAGACAGCTAAACTGTCGAGATTAGACACTGAAATAAAGGGTGTAAAGGAGAAACTGACTCCCTTTAAGGAGAGCAATGATTATTTAGCTTGCTCTAGTAACTTATTAAAAATCCTGGAAAAGGAAGAAAGGGAACAAAAAATTAAGAAGCGTAAAAAGTATAATAGGGACCTTGGAGATTATAAGGCAGGTGCTGTTTTTGAGTGGCAAAAAAAATTGATTTCTCTAGCCACAAATGAAGTGGTTATGGAACCCCCAGAACAGATTATGGCCCAAGCAACAATTGCCAAAATAGATCAACCAAAGGCCTATTATAAAGGTGACGCGTATGTGCAACCATACAGAAACCAACAACAGCCTTATAAATCTCCTCATAGAGGTCGAGGGAGGGGAAGAGGTAGGGGGAATTCCCGTGGGAAAAAGCAGGGATATAACCAGTACGATCAGCAGTACCGGAACTGGTCCCCTGACCCCAGGGAGGTTGGTTCCCCCTTCCGTCCCCCTCAATCTAGTAGCAGTTCACATTGGAGAGACGGTCCTAATCAGTGGAGGGATGGCCCGAACCAATGGAATGGACAGAGGGGTGGCAGAGCTCCGCAATGGAGATCTGGTCCCCAATATGGTGAGGACCGGAACCATGGCCCTGGCAATGGCTTTGGGCATTATGGCCCTGACAATGGCTTTGGGCGTACTGGACCGGGCACGTCAAGTGGACCTAGGTCTGATTATCAATACGATATCCCCACTAGCAATCAATTTTTTCCTTTGAGGGATAATCAGCACCCAAGGGATAACCTTCTGGGGAATCAATCTAATTCTGGTCCCCTCCCTTCTCAGGGTCCCTCTGATTCGAGAAGCTCAGCAATCACAGAGGTGTCACCTCAAGCCGGGACCTCACAATCCGACTACCCTGGTTGGGTTTTTCCGCCGGCCAAACAGGGGCTAAAACGGCCGTTAGAAAACCCAGAGGAGTCAGAGGGGGGAGGCGGCTACAATCTAAGAGACAGAAAAAGAACCTAGGAGGGGCAGGAATTTTCAATCTTAGCCACCAGGTCCTTTCTGAATCAGAAAAAAATATACTGGACAAAGGCCTTAAATTTGCTCCACCGAAATGTTTAAACAAATTTCAAACATACATGGATATACACAAGTTTGTGAGAAAAATCAATATACAGAAATATCTGTTGAGCAATCCTATTACTGCTAGTGGCAGTGCTTCTGCTCGCTTTCAGCATTCAGGTCTCTCGAACGCATCTCTGTTTAACCCACCGGGCACCCTGGCTGCGCCGTTGAGGGTTTTCAGAGATGTTGTTATTCGAGATCTGAATGACATCCATGTGCGGAAAAATCGGATGAGTCAGGACTCTGTTAAGGGCCTGGACTCCTTGTGTCAAAACAAGGACCTAGTCATTAGACCTGCCGATAAGGGGGGAGGTATAGTGGTGCTTGATAGGTCCGATTATCTCGCTGAGATGTATCGGATTCTTGGTGACGCAGACACTTATACCCCTCTCCCTCGGGACCCAATGTCCCGATACAAGAAAGAACTGGAGGGGATAGTCGCTAGAGGCTTTTCTCTTAACATCATCAACAAGAAAGAGAAAGCTTTTTTGATACCTAAGCGTCCTAGGACACCGATAATCTATTATTTGCCGAAGGTGCACAAGAGTCTCACTTCCCCCCCGGGGCGTCCCATTGTAAGTGGCATTGACTCTGTGACGTCCCGGGTGGGTAAGTATATTGACTCGTACCTTCAGCCTTTGGTACAGCTGACTCCCGCATACATCAAGGACACGCGGCATGTCATCAATTTATTGGCCTCTCTTGCTCCAGTTGAAGGTCTATGGCTGGTGACGGCAGATGTAGCATCTCTATACTCCGTCATCCCCCATGACCTGGGCCTTAGAGCTGTGAATGATTCATTGGTTCGCGACTCGGGGATTCCTGGGCGTCAAGTCCAATTCATTATGGAACTCCTACAGTTCGCGACCAGATCTAACTATTTCTGGTTTGAGGGCCAATATTTTCGCCAGGATAGAGGAGTGGCAATGGGGGCTAAGTATGCCCCCTCCCTGGCGAATTTATTTATGGCCCAGTGGGAGGAGGACGTCATCTTTGGTTGTGAGAGGCCCCAGATTATGCTCTGGGCCAGGTACATTGATGACGTCCTCCTCCTTTGGAATGGGTCCAAAGCAGATCTCGATCTCTTCATGGTGGAACTTAACCAGAATGATAGAGGCATAAATTTGAGTTTTGAGGCCAGTCAAGAATCCATCAATTTCCTTGATTTAACGATCCTGAGTGCGGGTGACAAGTTTGTCACCAACACTTACTTTAAAATTACTGATCGCAACTCATATATTCCCACGGACAGCTGCCACCATGCTCCTTGGTTGCGTGCTGTTCCGAAGGGACAATATATGAGAATTAAGAGGAACTGTACTAATATGATTGATTTTGAGAATCAGGCCAAAATCCTCACTAGTAGATTCATGGATAAGGGTTATGATAGTACTTTCCTCAGGAACACATTTGAGGAAGTTAGAAGGATGGACCGATCTGATATGCTTTCCACAGTAGCCCGTTCAAAGACCACGAGCACCTCCTTTAGTGCTCCCTTTGTTACTACCTTTTCAACACAGCACAAGAACATAAAAAACATCATTCGGAGACATTGGCATATTCTTAAAAGTGATCGCCTTTTGTCCGATGTGCTACCAGAGCAACCCAGGGTTATTTTCAGAGGGGCCCCTACTCTAAGGGACAAGTTGGCTCCCAATGTTTTGAATCCCCCTGGACCTAAGCCGACCTTTTTTAGCCAGCTTACTGGCTATTACAGGTGCAACCATTGCCAGACTTGTTCAGTTAATAAAAATAAAAAGAGGAACATCAAGGAATTTCTGTCTACGAGTACAGGTATCACCTTCGAGATTAAGCCATTTATCTCTTGCTCCACGACAGGGGTGGTTTATCTGTTGCAATGCCCTTGTGGCTTGCAGTATATAGGGAGGACTAAAAGACCCCTATACATTAGATGTAATGAACATTTAGCCAATATCCGTAAAGGGTTTACTAAGCATTCTGTATCCAAGCACTACCGACTAAAGCACAACAAGGATCCCCAGGGTACCATTTTCATGGGGATCGACAAATTTGTCCCTCACTGGAGAGGAGAGCCCTTTGTTAGGGGTCTCTCCAAGTTAGAAATGTCCTGGATCTACAGGAACAAATGCTTTACTCCTTTTGGTTTAAATGTAGACACAGACATTAATGCTTTTATTGATAACTCTTGACTTGTTCTTGTTGTATATTTTTTTTTTTCTCATTTTTTTCTCATTTTGAATGTTCTGAACTTTTTTTATTGACTGGATTTATCCTGTTCCTGGTGGGAGTTGCACCCGTTGAGGCTCTGTGGCTAAATTTCAATCCTTTTTCTTTACATGTTTTTATATATTCTTTTTCATATTTTTATAATATTTTTATATTACAATTATTTTTAATACTTATACCCGCTGCGATCTTATAACATATGGTGGGCTTAGTATATATTCTTATTGCTTTCTGATTGGGCCAGTTTTAGCTTGGATTGGGCGATCTATTACCCATTTACCCTTTATATAGCCTATTCCGTTATTTGGCTAATATTAGTGGCCATTGCACCGTTTTTATCCATATCGGGTTGAGTTCATTAATTTAGATCCAATCCAAGAGCAGATCCCTGCGGTGGCAACTCCGGCTGGATTTTAATGCTATTTTTTGTGTTTATGTTTGTTAGTTGTTTTATATTTATCAGTTTCCAGGAATGGTGATTGAGCTTCATTAATATTAGAGACAGCTATGGCGGCTTCATATGTGATCAGGAGCTGAAGCCGCTGTTTGAATGCTCTCTCCGCAAATGCCTTTCCATGTTCTAATATGGCGCTGCCTGCTTCCCCGACTTCCGGTAGGGGCGTATGCCTCTGACGGTACTAATAGTGGTGACTCAGCGCGCTGCCCGCATCCCCTGGAAGACGTCAGTTTTGACGAAACGATCGTAGGGAAGACGTGCTGACGTCACCACTGTGCGGCCGGAAGTCGGGCGGCGGCGGCTGTGATTCTGCTCAACGCTTTTTATCCTTTGATTTATTGTGAGTGTTATTCCATTTGTTTTTCTATTAAATTGTATATACCATCTACACTATTGTGGCCCCACTCTTCTCTTGCATATGTTTGCTTGGCTTTGATGAGGACGAGATAGCTGGTGCTGTTTTTATCCCTGATTGCATTCGGTGGGAGAGGTGACTTACGCTGGAGCTGGCTTTGAGGATATTTGGTGTATACCCATGCCTAAAACCTGTATCCTTCTGGTAAGCGCATACCCCTTATGCATGCTTCACAGCGGTTGACCGAGTGCTCTCTGGTGGTGGACTTTCTTTTACTCGGAGTCTGTTGGAGGCTTCCTTGAACTATTACACTTGACCTGGATACTCTTTTATGAACTTGGACTGTATTCAAATTCCCATTGTTCTTATATTTGCTATATCATTTGTTAGCGCAGCTTTCCAACATATATTTGCCTCTAGTGTTTCCCACTAAAGCTGCAGCTCCTACTATTATTGCTCCAGCGCAGTTATTTACATCTGTAATCTATAGTAATGAATATGTACAAGGCATAGGCGTGTTCTAGGTTGTAATCTAGGTGTGATTGTAAAATCAATCCAATCAGTGCCCATATCTTCTTATGGTAAGTTAATTGGTAAATGGGCGTGACTGACACAAAAAGGGAACTAGCAGCAGTTCGCCATCAGTTGTTGGTTCAAACTGGATCTGACCACAAATGTCTATTCTTTGATCAAACAGGAATGTAGGTGGTTGGTTTTCATCAGGTGGTGAGTGTCATCAAAGGTTCAGACTTTGTTTCCTACAGTTAACAGAAAAGTGTACATTAGCTCCTAAAATAAAATGACAATGAAAAAGCAGAAGTAACAGTATATACGCATACAGTGGGTACGGAAAGTATTCAGACCCCCTTAAATTTTTCACTCTTTGTTATATTGCAGCCATTTGCTAAAATCATTTAAGTTCATTCTTCTTCCTCATGAATGTACACATAGCACCCCATACTGACAGAAAAACACAGAATTGTTGACATTGTTGCAGATTTGTTATAAAAAAGAAAAACTGAAATATCACATGGTCCTAAGTATTCAGACCCTTTGCTCGGTATTTAGTAGAAGCCCCCTTTTGATCTAATACAGCCAGGAGTCTTTTTGGGAAAGATGCAACAAGTCTTTCACACCTGGATTTGGGGATCCTCTGCCATTCCTCCTTGCAGATCCTCTCCAGTTCTGTCAGGTTGGATGGTAAACGTTGGTGGACAGCCATTTTTAGGTCTCTCCAGAGATGCTCAATTGGGTTCAAGTCAGGGCTCTGGCTGGGCCATTCAAGAACAGTCACGGAGTTGTTGTGAAGCCACTCCTTTGTTATTTTAGCTGTGTGCTTAGGGTCATTGTCTTGTTGGAAGGCAAACCTTCGGCCCAGTCTGAGGTCCAGAGCACTCTGGAGAAGGTTTTTGTCCAGGATATCCCTGTACTTGGCCGCATTCATCTTTCCCTCGATTGCAACCAGTCGTCCTGTCCCTGCAGCTGAAAAACACCCCCACAGCATGATGCTGCCACCACCATGCTTCACTGTTGGGACTGTATTGGACAGGTGATGAGCAGTGCCTGGTTTTCTCCACACATACCGCTTAGAATTAAGGCCAAAAAGTTCTATTTTGGTCTCATCAGACCAGAGAATCTTATTTCTCACCATCTTGGAGTCCTTCATGTGTTTTTTAGCAAACTCCATGCGGGCTTTCATGTGTCTTACACTGAGGAGAGGCTTCCGTCGGGCCACTCTGCCATAAAGCCCCGACTGGTGGAGGGCTGTAGTGATGGTTGACTTTCTACAACTTTCTCCCATCTCCTGACTGCATCTCTGGAGCTCAGCCACAGTGATCTTTGGGTTCTTCTTTACCTCTCTCACCAAGGCTCTTCTCCCCCGATAGCTCAGTTTGGCCGGACGGCCAGCTCTAGGAAGGGTTCTGGTCGTCCCAAACGTCTTCCATTTGAGGATTATGGAGGCCACTGTGCTCTTAGGAACCTTAAGTGCAGCAGAAATCTTTTTGTAACCTTGGCCAGATCTGTGCCTTGCCACAATTCTGTCTCTGAGCTCTTCAGGCAGTTCCTTTGACCTCATGATTCTCATTTGCTCTGACATGCATTGTGATCTGGAAGGTCTTATATAGACAGGTGTGTGGCTTTCCTAATCAAGTCCAATCAGTATAATCAAACACAGCTGGACTCAAATGAAGGTGTAGAACCATCTCAAGGATGATCAGAAGAAATGGAAAGCACCTGAGTTAAATATATGAGTGTCACAGCAAAGGGTCTGAATACTTAGGACCATGTGATATTTCAGTTTTTCTTTTTTAATAAATCTGCAACAATGTCAACAATTCTGTGTTTTTCTGTCAGTATGGGGTGCTATGTGTACATTCATGAGGAAGAAGAATGAACTTAAATGATTTTAGCAAATGGCTGCAATATAACAAAGAGTGAAAAATTTAAGGGGGTCTGAATACTTTCCGTACCCACTGTATATAGAGAACACTTCTATCAGACCCACATATATTTACTCGGGTTAGTTGTCTAATATGCTGCAAAATACCTTTATGTTAACACTTTTTATTTGATTCTTAGGGGGCAGGTTAATAAATCCCTGTAAATAAAAATGCACGCACCATAAAGATGCAACTTCAGTGGATCTTTGGTAAATGTCACATTCACTGCTATATAAATATACTGCTCAATCAGAGATGTGGCAGTAGTTGTAGCCTAGGTTAAGCAGAAAGGATATTGGGGTAATTTATTAAAGGCAAATAGTCTGTTCACTTTGCAAGGAAATTCTCACTTCGCAAGGGAAGTAATGTTCCCTTAGCTGATCCCTGTAAAAAGAAATCCCTGTAAATAAAAATGTGCGCACCATAAAGATACAACTGCAGTGGATCTTTGGTAAATGTCACAATCACTGCTATATAAATGTACCACTCAATCAGAGATGTGGCAGTAGTTGTAGCCTAGGTTAGGCAGAAAGGATATTGTCTGTTCACTTTGCAAGGGAATTTTCACTTTGCAAGGTGATGTTCCCTTAGCTGAATGAATGTAGTGAAAATTCTCATTGCAAAGGATATTCGATCATCTGCAAGGAAAAAGCTTTATTTTTTTTCCTTCACAAGATTGGATGGTGGTAGTCGGAGTTTCACCTTATTCACTAAGCTAAGGGAAAATTCCCTTGCAAAGTGAAAATTCTTTACAAGTTAAACAGCCTATTTGCATTTAGTGAATCAACCCCAGGGTGTCAAAAATGACACAGTTCAGAAGATATTGTTTTACCTTCCCCTGGACCAAAACTACAAGAGTTTGTGGGGAGCTGAATTTGATGGACATGTGTCATTTTTCAATCTAGTAAATCCATATTAATGAGTTAACGTTTTCCTGTGTCAGAGAAGCAGTGACCTTATTTTATATTTATATACAGTACAGTAATTATTTCCTTGCATATATGTATTGATACATCTATTAGCTAGATTACCAGGCACGGTTTTATATAATTATAGTAATGTACAGCCTTGATGCATTTACCTTTTTACGAAGATGCCATTAATATTTTAGACATGCAATTAACTTCTAGAGGATGATATATATTTTTCTATATCTAAGAAGATAAAATTTATTTTTGCTTTCATGTAAGTTCTGTATGAAAATTAAAATTCTGAAGTGTTAAAAGAAAACGCTGTTACCAAGTTACCAATGTCAAAGATAAGAGACAAATGCAGGCAGGTGACATCACCCCCAGCAGTTTGTACATTTACATGAATCAATGCTTGAGTTTAGCCTGATCCTAATAGGCAACAACTATAGTAAAATGCTTTCTAAGCATCAATTCCAGAGCTCCAATTTCAGACACAATTAAAGGTAATTATTCCTTTTAGAATTTGCAAGTCTATAGCTCTTAACTGCTGGTGGTGATTATCAACCATTAACATAATATGGGAAATCATTGTTATATGTCACTAGAGCTATTTCTGTATTTATTTATTTCTGTGTCCAACATAAGCATGAAGAGAAAAAAATGTGATTGTTCATCATGAAGATTCTTTCCTTTTAACAAATGTTAATATGTCATATGGGCAAAAGTTTGAAGACATCTGACCATCACACCTGCACCATATGGCCAAATGTATGTTGACATCCCCTACAGTATTAGAGCTCTTTCACACTGGCGGAGTGCCTAGCTCCTTCTGAAAAGCGTTCTGCGGTGAAACATTTTTCGAAGGGCGGAATAGCACTGGCCGACAGCACCTCCTCAAAGGGATTTTGCATTTACCCCTCCATGACAGAACACAGTTTTGGCAACTTTGACATGTGTTAGTAAAACTGTACTCAGTGATCGCAGTGATCGCAGTGATAGCAGTGATGGCCCATATGTGTATAATATTTATTTAATGTGTGTACCCATAGTAGGGCCTGGAAACAATAGTGCACAATTTGCCTGTTTTATCTTACCGAAAACATTGTGATACTGATACTAATTTAACCACTTAAGCCCCGGAGGATTTGGCTGCTCAAAGACCAGGCCCTATTTTGCGATTCGGCACTGTGTGACTTTTTGCGCGGTCGTGCGTCGCTGTACCCAAATGAAATTGACGTCCTTTTTTTCCCACAAACAGAGCTTTGTTTTGGTGGTATTTGATCACCTGTGCGATTTTTATTTTTTGCGCTATAAACAAAAGAAGAGGGACAATTTTGAAAAAATACCAATAATTTTTCACATTTTTTATATGAAATTCTTCAAAAAAAAATGTAAAAATCCAAATTTTTTAACATTTTAGGCCAATTTGTTTTCTGCTACATATTTTTGGTAAAAAAAATCGCAATAAGCAAAGGTTTTCACAAAAGTTATTGCGTTTACTAACTATGGGAAAGATTTTTGTCATTTTTATTGTTTTTTTTTTTTAACTAGTAATGGCGGCGATCTGTGATTTTTTTTTTGCGGGACTACGACATTGTGGCAGACAGACCGGACCCCTGACTGACATTTTTGACACTTTTGGGGGTACCAGTGACATTACTACAGTAATCAGTGCTAAAAATATGCACTGTTACTGTAATAAGGACACTGGTAGGGAAGGTGTTAACTTTATTGGTGATCAATGGGTTAAGTGTGTCCCTAGGGGCGTGATTCTAACTGTTAGGGGGCGTGGCTAATGAAGTAATCACAGAGACATACGATCCTACATAGCAGGATTGCATTGCCTCTGTCATGGTGCAAAAAAGGTGAATGTTTTGGGTTCAATGAGGGTATGTGCAAATGGCCTAACAATTGCAAGTTTAGGCACGAATGTTCCCATTGCGCTGGTACACATCCTTTTTCCAGGTGTTTTAAGAAGAACTCCCCCGTCACTTCACAGGTTTCCAGGGAGCATCTTTTTCTCAAGAGCGGCAGCTCAGGTGAACTTGGAAAAAATGCTCCCTTGGCTGCTAATATATTTCTGCTTCTCTCCCGCTGACTGTTGCACTACTGTAACATTCCTCTTTTTTATACACAATTTTTTAATGCCAAGGTTTCAGTTATAACCAATTACAGTAATTAACATCAATTTTTAACCAATGGATACAACATTTTAAACTGACCAATTATATAACTCCCTTAAAGGACCAATCATGTTTATTTTGTTTAATCAGTGACTTAATCTGACTGTTTTTTCAAAAACTGTTTATGTCATGCCTCTGCCCCATGCATGCAGAGTGGGTACAGTTTGACCCACCCTGCATATTTATTACTTCAGGGAGAATGACAGACGGCTGTGTTTACATCAGCCATCTGCCTTTCTCCCTCTCCTGTGGGAGACTGCGAGTGGCCGGCAGTCATCCGCTGACATCCGCAATCCCATAGACATGCATTATGTCCACATATCATCCGTAAACGGATGGGATGATATGCGGACATACGGACCGGATGACATTTGTGTCCGTGAAAAAAAAAATAAATATGGTCCGCTCCGTGTTAAAGGGGCATTACACACACTACTTTGTTTACACTATTTTCCTCTAGCAAGGAGAAAAAGTTACAAAATATATTTTTCTCCATTCAAGAGAAGAAAAAAATACAAAGGCAAATACAGTGACTTAATACTGTGATAGCCAATCAGATAATGAGGGAACTGGGCCTCCTGGGTTCCCCATAATAAGTACAGGGTACAGGATGCTGGGCTCAAAAATACAGGGGCAAAAAGTATGTGAACCCCTTAGAATCACCTAGTTTTCTGCAGTAATTTGCCATAAAAATGAGATCTGATGCCCAGCACAACAATAGACAAAAACAGTGTGCTTAACCACTTTATGACCAGCTGCCATAGTTTTACAACGGCAGGTCGGCTCTGTTACGCAAAACAACGTACCGGCAGATAGCTTAGTGTAGCAGTTAGAGTGGGCGCACGCGTGCTGCCAGGTGCACAAAACGGTTTGCTAGAAGGGGAGCCAAACAGCAGGTTCCACGGCCGTGATGTCCGCTGGGCACCAGCGATCGCTCCCCATGGAGACAGAACGGCGGTCTACCAATGTAAACACGGCAGACCTCTGTTCTGTCAGTGATGAACACAGGAATCCTGTTTTCCTCCTATTTAGGAAGTATGGTGGAGGAAGCATCATGATTTGGGCTTGTTTTGCTGCCTCCTAAGTTTACCAAAATATCCTACAGGATGTCAGGGTGGATGTCTTCCACCTGAAGCTTAGTAGAAATTGTGTGATGCAGCAGGACAAAAACCCTAAGCGTCCAAGTAAATCCACCACAGACTGGCTTCTGAAAAACAAATTGCGCCGTTTGGAGAGGCCCAGTCAGAACCTAGACCTTAACCTCATAGAGATGCTATGGAATGACCTCAAGAGAGAGCTGTTCACACCAGACATTCTCCATACTGTCTGAGCTGAAGCAATATTGTAAAGAGGAATGGTCAAAAATTCCCTCTGAACATTGTACAGCTCTGACCCAGAGCTATGGAAAGCACTTGCTTGAAGTCATTTGTTGTACGATTAGCTATTAGCTCCAAAGTTTCACTTCCTTGTTCCTCCAGCACTGTGAATGTTTATCCCCCTCCAGTCTGGGCCTTTTCTGGCACTTTTTGTTCACATGTAACAATCACTATTTTTTGCTAGAAAATTACTTAGAATCCCTAAACATTAAACTTTTTCTTAAAGCAAAGGTCCTAGAGCATAAAGTGGTGGGTTTTGCAAATTTTGTATGTCACAGGGTATTTTTTCAAATAGGTGGTTTTTCAAATGCAATTTATTGGGAAAAATACACTTTTTTGAATTTCAATGAAAAAAAAAATGCATTACATAACCCTATTTTTTTGTAAAATATAAAAGAAGATGTTAAACCGAATAAATCGATACCACAAATATCAAGCTTTAAAATTGTGCATGCCTGTGTAACGGCGACAAACAACGTATATTTTACTACCCATAGGTGACATTTTAAAAGCCTTTACAGCTTACCCCTTTAGATTTACAGAGGAGGTCTGGTGCTAGAATAACTGCTCATAATCTGTTGTTTGCGATGATACCTCATATGTGTGGGATGATTGCTATTTGCAAGCGTGAGGGACCAAGGCGCACATTTGCCTTTGCACAGGAGGACGGGGGCACTTTAATTTTTTTTTTTTCCATTATTCATTTATTTGAGTTTTTTTTTTATTTTTACACTGTTGATTTAATTTTTTTTTTTTTTTTTGGATCACTTGTATTGCTGTTACACGAAAAGTAAACATCCTTGTGACAACAAGCTTAGTTCCGCTGTCTGTCCAGCTGGCAGATGTGCTGGCTGATCCCTCAGGTCTCCCGATGGGACGGGAGAGCCAAAGCAAGCCATGGATGTCCCCTCCCACTGCTTGTTATAGCAATTGAGTGGCTAATTAGCCGCTATGATTGCTATTATAAGAAAGCCAACTGCCAGCTCTAAAAAACAATACCTGGGTGATGCCTGTAGCTGCATCCCGGTATACCCACTGAAACTACAGCGACGTACGGGTACATCACTGGAGGGGAAGTAGATAATGGGTGTGTTCAAAATAGACATGAGAAATTAGAATTGTTTGTGTGTTATCAGCTTAAACACTTTGTGTTTGTCTATTGTTGTGCCTTAGATGATTATCAGATCACATTTTGTGACTACCGTAATTACTGCAAAGTGCAAACCAGTCATTTCCAAAGGGTTCACATATGTTTTCCAGGGGGTTTACATACTTTTTCGTGCCACTGCATGTGGCCTGATGGCTAAAGACCCAATACGGTGAGGTAGCAAATGTGTTAGTTAAAATCCACACCACAACCGTAAGCATTTGACTCCCTTTTGCAGTGCGCTCCCTTTAACGTACTAGTGTGATGGACGGAGCCCCCTGTCAAACTCTGTAGGCTGAGCTGAAAATGTCCTGATCACAAAGCAAAGCATCTATACCCTATCTGTACAACACCGTCACCTTTCTTTCATTTTCTTGTGCATCTATGTGCGGATCCACTAAAGCCTTTCAACCACTTCTTGCCTACATGCATGCGCTTCAGCATTAGCTGCATTTCTCTGGACTGGCACAATAAAAAAAGGGGGTTGATATACTAAAGGTAAATATACTGTGCATCAGTGCCATCCTAAGAGCATTATAGGTCACCGGGCAATGCAGTGCACTGGGTCTCTGCCTACACAATCATCCACAAGAATAAAAATGCAAATTATCCATAAGGCGATATTTATTGGAACCTCCAACAAAATCAGTGTTTAAACATTAACACAACGTTAAGACAATATAACAAGAGCTTGAAAAACAAGAAATGGAAAAACAAGAAATTACAGACTGAAATGGCACAGTAGGAAAGCACTATGAATTATTTATTAAATTTGCGATACTTCTTTGTAGAGAATTATTTTATTATTGGCTTAAAGTCAGTGGTCTTCAGGATGTCATTTTTATACACATTAATGCTTTTGTGAATCAGTACTGCTTGGATCTTGATGAAGGGGACATACCCCGAAAGCTTGTCCTGAAAAATTGTATGTTAGTGCAAATAAAAAAAGTATCACGGACAGTACTCAATTGTCTCTATACACATTAATGAAAGCGCATTCAAATGCTGCTGCCCCATTGCTGCAAATCTAATTATTTATTAGACACCCCCCCTCCATGGAACCCTTTACATTACACAGCTCCCCCATGGACCCCTTTACATTACACAGCCCCCCTCCCCCCATGGAGCCCTTTACATTACACAGCTTCCCACCCCATGGAGCCCTTCACATTACACAGCTCCCATACCCACACCTCTGGACCCCTTTACATTACACAGCCCCCCTATGAACCCCTTTACATTACACAGCCCCCTTCCCCCCATGGAGCCCTTTACATTACACAGCTTCCCCCCCCATGGAGCCCTTTACATTACACAGCTCCCATACCCACACCTCTGGACCCCTTTACATTACACAGCCCCCCATGGGCTCCTTTACATTACACAGCCCCCTCCCCCCATGGAGCCCTTTACATTACACAGCTCCCCACCGCACACCTCTGGACCCCTTTACATTACACAGCCCCCATGGACCCTTTACATTGCACAGTCCCCCATGGACCCCTTTACATTGCACAGCCCCCCATGGACCCCTTTACATTACACAGCTCCCCACCCCACACATCTGGACCCCTTTAAATTACACAGCCTGTCCCATGGACCCCATTTACATTACACAGTCCCCTGTTGGATCCCTTTAAATTACACAGCCTCCCATGGACCCCTTTACATTACACCCCTCCATGGACCCCTTTACATTACACAGCCCCCCATGGACCACTTTACATTACACAGTTCCCCACCCCACACATCTGGCCCCCTTTACATTACACAGCCTGTCCCATGGACCCCTTTACATTACACAGTCCCCCCGTTGGATCCCTTTATATTACACAGCCTCCCATGGACCCCTTTACAATACACACCCCCCCATGGACCCCTTTACATTACACAGCCCCCCATGGACCCCTTTATATTACACAGTCCCCCCCCCCGTTGGATGCCTTTAAATTACACAGTCTCCCATGGACCCCTTTACATTACATAGCCCCCATGGACCCCTTTACATTACATAGCCCCCCATAGACCCTTTTACATTACATAGCCCCCCAAAGTCCCCTTTACATTACACAGCCCCTCCATAGAACCCTTTACATTACACAGCCCCCCATGGACCCCTTTATGTTACACAGCCCCCATAGACCCCTTTACATTACACAGCCCCCATGGACCCCATTTACGTTACACAGCCCCCCATGGATGCCTTTACATTACACAGCTCCCAACCCCACACCTCTGGAACCCTTTACATTACACATTCTCCCCCCATGGACCCCTTTACATTACACAGTCCCCCGTGGACCCCTTTACATTACACAGCCCTCCATGGACCTTTTACATTACACAGCCTCTCCCATGGACCCCTTTACATTACAAAACTCCCCATGGACCCCTTTACATTACACAGCCCCTCTATGGACCCCTTTACATTACATATCCCCCCATAGTCCCCTTTAAAATTACACAGCCCCCCAATGACCCCTTTACATTACACAGCCCCCCCATGGACCCCTTTACATTGCACAGCCCCCCATGGACCTCTTTACATTGCACAGTCCCCCCATGGACCCCTTTACATTACACAGTCCCCCCATGGGCCCCTTTACATTACACAGACCCCCCATGAATCCCTTTACATTACAAATCTCCCCCATGGACCCCTTTACATTACACAGCCCCCCATGGATCCCTTTACTTTACACAGCCCCCCATGGACCCCTTTACAATAAGTAGCCCCCCACCCACCTACCCATGGACCTCTTTACATTACACAGCTCCTCCCAGCTCTACCCCTTCTTACCTTATTTGGGCATACTGCATTCAGAGCGGTAGACACAGGAGAGTGAAACAGGGAGCAGGAGGCACTAAAGCAGAACGAAACTACAGCCCTGAACAGACAGCCCAAGGTGCCTGTGTTAACTCTCTAAGTTAACAAGCTGAAAGGAGAACACATGCGCCACTCTAAGTGCAGAGTATATCGAGATTTATTAGGAGTTGACCAATAGAAAGGTACTCACAAGAATGTATGTAAAAAAAAGCATAATGAGCATCATAGTGTGCAGGCAAATTGCTCCCGGTGTCCTAATTCAGGATGGCTCGGCAGAACGGCTGCAACATACTTGTATAATACAAATAATACAATTAACTGAACATCTCACTTACAGTATACATTGTGCAACTAATTCAAGCAGTGGTTAAAAAAATGACTAAGATCATAATGAAATAAATAATATGAATATAGATGGTGATCACAAATCAAATGGAAATTAGTAAGTACAAATAATAATGATAAAAATAATAATGATAAATAATAATGACTAACCACTGCTTGAATTAGTTGCACAATGTATACTGTAAGTGAGATGTTCAGTTAATTGTATTATTTGTATTATACAAGTATGTTGCAGCCGTTCTGCCGAGTAGGCAGATATGGCGAACTTTAGGACTTAGTTGGCCCTGCCTCTCTGCCTATTTAAGCCCTTATCCAAAATGGTGCATTAATGGCCTGAAGAAGGAGCGCATGCTCCGATAACGCATCGCCGGTGCCATTACGTATCCCGGAAGTGACGTCAGGACGGTAGGGGTGTGTCCCTGTGATCGGGAAGTTCCGTTCCTCCATCGGCTACAACCCAATGCCTAGAGACCACTCGAGCCATCCTGAATTAGGACACCTGGGAGCTATTGCCTGCACACCATGATGCTCATTATGCTTTTTTTACATACATTCTTGTGAGTACCTTTCTATTGGTCAACTCCTAATAAATCTCAATATACTGCACCTAGAGAGGTGCCTTTGTTCTCCTTTCAGCTCGCCACAAGCCCCTTCTACTTGCCATCAGTGGAGCTTGTGAGGTTTTTGACATTTCTTCCCCCGCTGTGCGCCATTTTTTACCAAATTCTCTAAGTTAACAGTAGGTGGTTGGTTGCTAGAAAGTTAACTCCAGCAGCTCCCGCTTTCTATTAAGCGCTGCTGTTTCTCTCTTTCACGTTCTGCCTCAGTGCCTCCTGCTCCGCTCTCCTGTGTTAGTGAGCGGCAGAGGAAGTCTGGCTGCTGCCCTGGGTGTCACCCCTCAGGCGGGACACGACTGTCGGGACTAATGCTTGGCTGGGGCTGGGTCACTGAGCAGGTGGGGCCCGATGGGCAAATGGGGCCCCCAGGCAACTGCCCATGCGGTAAGATGACCCTGCTGTGCACTGCAAGTGCATTTGCTCTAGATCTGCAAGGAAGCTGGGGGGGGGGGGAGGGATGGGGGGAAGCTCTACTGGTTTCTATCATCCAATCATGTACAAAAAAAAAATGCTGTTTTTTTAGTTTTCTTGCATGTTTTTGAGTTTTCTTTGCAAAGTGAAGTTTTACCTCATTTACTAAGATTTGGAGCAAAAGCATTTGCAGTGCACTGTATATTTGCCTTTAGTAAATCCATCCCAATGTTTGGCAGCGTAGCACTCAGAGTCTTCATCATGGGTGCGCGTAACAGGGTGACCAGGTTAATCAGGTACTGCTTTAAATGAAAGCCGCATACTTAAAACAATTTAAAATAGTTTTTGAGATTACATTAGCGCATTAAAGCTCATGAAATTTTAGTAAATAGGTTTGATGTACTTTAAATAACTTTCTGATTGAACTAAGAAGTAAAAATCATCTTATAATATCCCCTCCTATTACTCCTTTCCCCCTACAAAATGCTATAAAACCCAAAAAAATACTTTCTAGCCCAAATCCTTTATCCACCGTACTCAGAATTTTATTAATGATTAACATATTTAGAACTCATTTATCATCAATCTTAACCATAAGTATGTTTGATACTCCTAAAATGATTGAAAATAAGCAGTATTTTATACTCAATGTTCAGTGTTTGTTATGTTTATCTTTGTTTAGACATTTATTTTTACCTTTTTATGTAAAAAATGTAAAAGCATTACTAACTTTGTCATTTTCTTTATTCATACAATAAACTTTTATTGTAAAAAAAAAAAAAAAAAAAAAAAAAATGACTTTCTGTTTTAGTAGTGTGGGAAGAAAAGAAACGTTTTAGTCATCTAACGTGTAGGAGCAAACAATGATGTTTCCTCCAGAGTGTATCAAAACTTCAGTGGGAATGGGAATCAAAAAGCCAAAAATCCTTTTTTTTTTTTTTCTCATGGGCAGATTTCATACCAAAAGCAATTGTATCCACAACCTAACTAACAAGATAACATAAGGATTCCCAATAATGCAGTTCAGCAAGTTTGTTATTAATATTACATGGTTCCCAAAGTATACATACACATCCTAGTGACTTGCTCTGCTCACATTTTGGATCAGTAGACTTAAATTATCTAAGCTGGCTCTGCATTGTGAGCTTTTCATAAATGTGGACGAAACAGTGATGTAGTCCGAAAGCCTTGAAAAAGTGAGCAGTGAATCCTCTAAAGAATTTTCTCTTCTGTTTTAATGGCATCCTATTTATACCTGGAGCTGTGTTCCACTTGAATTGGCCAGAGCCCTGTAGGGATACATCTCAAACTGTGGATTTATAACACAGATACCTAATACATACCTTCCAACTGTCTCTGATTACGAGGGACTGTCCCTCATTTGGAACAAAGTTCTTTTGTCCCTCTTTCCTTCTCATTTGTCCCTCATTTTGGTCTGATCAATACAGTTATATAAAAAAAATACATTACTTATCTATTAAAAAAAGTATTTTGCGGTGCTAAACCTTTCATCCAAATTGTTGCATTTATAAAGGAATAGTAGTGGTAAAAAAGCACTTGTGGGTTTAACCAATCATTTTTTTTACAATTCTCCTTTAAGGTGTGTCCTATGCCTACATACCTTTGCTAATAGGTGTCCCCCCCATTCCCAAAGTTGGGAGGTATGCTAATATAATAGGGTCATTTTGTATACACAAAGATACAACGATGTTAAAATATAGATCCACCAAAAAAATGTACATTAGAATGGTCCAGTTTTCTTGTTATCAGTAGCGACTTCACATCATTTAGTAGCTGCTAAACTCTCACAATTACCAGCAAGCTTGGATCATAAATATCATAGAATGTATGATAAAAAGCCTTTGGATCTGTCATAACACTCAGCCAGGAACAGTAATATCCTATGGAACCAGTAGTAGTTGGTTACCTGTAGCCATTTCTCCTCCAAATAGGCAGAACCTGTTCAAAATATCCAATCTGCACTGCCACTTCAGACACTTCTTAAGATTAGGCAAGACGTGAAGAACAAAATTTACCAAAAGTGTATGTAGCACCCTCCTAGATAGGTGCTAGGTAGGTAGTGTATATTTGCTCTGCCTGCTTATCAGGAGAGTGACAGGTAAAACCTAGTGGCTCTTTCTGCTTATCAGGGAGCAGGATTTCTAGTCAGGCCTGAGGCCTGTTACCTGTGTCCAGGGTGTGATTCATCTGGACTGAGGGAGTGCCCCCTCTGTATCCAATAGGGAGGCCTGTTGGACAGTGGAGGAAACCCAGCCAGTAACACACAGGCTTTTGTGGCTGTCTCAGTGGGTTGGCACAGACAGTGGTGCATCCTGGGATAGGCTATAAAAGGCAAGGGCACATGTGGCAGGGGGTCTTTGGGTGGAAAGTCAAGTCACAGAAGGAGAGTACTGCTGTTTCTCCTTCTGCAGCTGTGAAAGTTGGTCATAGGCAGTCGGCCTGGTGACCCTGAAGGTGTTGCTGAACGCAGAGGTCCAGTGGATGCTGACAAATGGAGTTTGGAGGCAATGGTGACTCTGGAAAAACAGTGTACAGAGGAACTTGCCCAGGGGTCTGCCAGGGAGGGGACCACTCCAGAAGCTAAGGTCAGCAGATGGCGTTAGCAAACCGGTGTTGAAAGGAAAGGGGGTGCCAGTTACAGAACCCTGAAGAGAATAACTAAAACAGGAACCTTTAAAACTATCTTCACTTCAGTGGCGAGGTAAAGCAGTGGCCTTGCCGCACACTACAGCTAGTTGTCCTCAAGATTGTGCATAGTTCATAGTTGGAGTATCCCACTCATCCCTTCTCCTATCGGAGTTCTCAATAAAAACACAAAAACCAACATTCCCTGGATTGATTACTGACTGAGCCAAGGATCTTCAATTTGTCTGCTATCAGTTGCTAAGGGTAACCCAAGGGAATGAGTGCACTGTGCAATACATACATAGTTACATAGTAGTTGAGGTTGAATAAAGACATCAGTCCATCGAGTTCAACCTGTATAGGTGTGTGTGTTTCAGTGGCCTGCTCATTGCCCATAACCCTGAATGTTGTGATCAGTCAGATGCAGGTCCAAGAGTCTTTTAAAAGTAGCCATACTCCCCGCAACTACCACCAATTGTGGAAGAGAGTTCCACATTCTTCCCAAAAGGGAAGAAAGATGGCCACAACATACAAAATAAAATACAATAATATACAGGATGTAAAAATTTCCTTTACAGTGTCAATGTATGGTAAAGCCAAAAAAAAAAAAAAACAAATATTTTTAAAACTAATATATTTAATTTTGTAATAATACCTCTTAATGTCTTTGTCTGGGTAAATTTAAAAAAAAATCTTTAGTAAATCTCTGCAATACATGAGCTTTTACCCATGTTTTATCCCTTTAAATATGATATAAGTAGAGAAAAATCCAAATAGAAATCCAATAAGATCTTAACTTTCTGTTGCACAATGCTGCTGCCAAGCTAAAAGCCCAGAGTTTTATCTGTACGGTTCAGTCCATGTATGTTTTGCAGTCCATCAGTTCCCACAGATGGACTGCAAAACATCTTCCTCCATGATGGGAAGATAAGGTGTTCTGTAGTCTAGAAAAGGAAAACAGGGCAGAGCTGACGCTGCTAGGTACAATGTTGTCAGCTCGCCACAGTAAATTAGGAGTCCTTTGGATTTCAGGCAGATCAACAGGTATTCTTATGTACTTGCAGTATTTTTAAAGGGGTAAAACATAGGGAGATGTGCATGAATCACAAAGATGTACTACATGGGGTAGATTTGCTAAAGGCAAATACACCGTGAACTTTGCAAAATGCAGTTGCTCCAGAGCTTAGTAAATGAGCAAAAACTCTGCTGACTTCCATCATCCAATCATGTGCAAGCAAAAATGCTGTTTTTTTTTATTTTCCTTGCACGTGATTGGGTATTCTTTTCACAGTGAAGCTTTACCTAATTTATAAAGCTCTCGAGCAACTGCACTTTGCAAACTGCGCAGTCTATTGGCCTTTAGTAAATCAACCCCTATATGTTTTTTTTTTTTTACTTTGCCCAGCCATTTAATGATCAGCTACAGCGACTGAACCTTGTACAGTACATTCTGTATAATTTGCCATTTAGATCAGACAGAATTGTTACTCGGCACCCTAGCAAGCATTTTACTAGTAAATAATGGATGGGGGGTGAGAGAACAAACTGCCTACAGTAAGATCTATTCCTATATATAACATTCCAGTCTTTAGTATTACTGTTCTTGATCATTCAAGCTTATGGGCTGTAATTACTAAAACAGAGAGTGGCTGGTTTGACAGTATTTTTTATTTCCTTATTATTTATAAATCTAACCAGCTGAAATTGTATGATGTTACTCTAAAATAATGTTAGTGGTTTTATTTTTTTTTCAGAAAGGTCATAGGAAGATGAAATTCTTTTTTTTTTTTTTTTTTTGCCTCTTATCAGCTAGCTTTTAGATGGAACATGCTTGGAGCATGGTAGCTGCTTCATAGAAATGTTTTATTCACTTGAACAGACTTACAGTATAAATTGGTAGTGAAACCATCTGGTGTCACTGTGACACATACAGTACTTGAAGATAAGTGAACTGATTTTTCTGTATTGCAATATACTGTAAATATAACACTGCCATATAGTGTTGATGTACTTTGCAAATTCATGAAATCACCTTCTTATGCACATGGAGAACGCAGTATTCAAAAACCATAATCAAAATTATTAGGAACATTGGGGCATATTAAGTATCATGCTTGTTCCATGTAAGCCAAAAAACAGCAACGCTAGAGGCTAATGATGTGCCCATAACATTACCTCATAGATGATGGCATAAACACACTGTTCCCCGAAAAACAAATTGAATTTTTTTTTTTTTAATGGCTGTGTTAACATAACTAGTGCAGGGCTGTGTCTGCAAACTGCAGAGATGTGGATAGGGTCTGGCTTAGGATGGCCAGCACTGAAGCAAACACCTCCCATGTGTATATGTAATCATTAAATGTTTGCAAACCAGTCCAGGGGTGATGCTAGCTTTCCTAAAATTATTTGTACAGCGATCCCTTAAGGCTTGGTTCACATATATGCAAATCGGATGCATTTTTAACAGCATCTTATTCGTATAACATGTAAATCGATCCAGCTTTCAATGGAGCCAGTTCACAAATGTCCGGGCAGCCGCAGTCCGTTTTTTTTGTTTTTTTCCTACTAAATTTTATTATATTTTTAAATATTTGAAATAAAATGTAATAGAAAAAATTAGTGTGTGTATCAGTCCCATATATATATATATATAGATATATCTATATCTATATATATATATGTATTTTGTTACACGTTTTTGACAGACTGGGTCATGTGTTTATTGTCCCAAAGTAATGAAGAAGAAAGATATGCACAATCATTTTCCTACTAAGTTATATTACATTTTTAAATATTAATGATAGAATTTAATAGACAAATTAGTGTGCGTATCAGTCCCCTATATTTTTTTTTATTTTTAAAGTTTTTGACAGAAAAGGGAAGGACTGTGTCAGGTGTTTATTGTTCCAAAAAATAACAAGAATGTATGATAAGCACACTCGTTTTCCTACTAAATTTTATTACATTTTTAAATGTTATTTATAAAATTTAATAGACAAATTTGTGTGCGTAAATATATATATATTTGTATTTTTTTAAATGTTTTTGAAAGACTGGGTCAGGTGTTTATTGTCCCAAAATAGTGAAGAAGAATGATAGGCACAATCGTTTTCCTACTAAACTATATTACATTTTTAAATATTAATGATAGAATTTAATAGACAAATTAGTGTGCGTATCAGTCCCCTATATTTTATCATTCATGTTAACAGTTGGCTGATAGTACTGATCAGGTTGCAATGATTATATTGATTACCAGTTTAATATGAACTATATAAAGTACAGATTGTTTCTGTGCTTTTTAGCATATTTTTGCACTTCTGTTTTTTTTACCAGATCATTGAAAGTATCACAGTATAACAATATGAGGAACTTGGGCAAATGATAGGACTGAGGGTAATTTTAAATTGAGGAACGTTTACTAAAGATCTCCAAAGTTGAATTAGCAATGCAAACAGTGGCAGAAAAGCAAAGAGTACACAAAGTACAGAACAATGTTAAACAAATTTTGAAACCATGCAAACAGAAGTTCTCAGGTGTTCTCACCCATGTAGGGTGAGTGGTTCCAAAGTAGTCTGGTTGGAGAGGTGAGGACTGACTTTCATTACTCTCTGGATTGGTAAGTCCTTATTAGGGACCCGGAGTTCAGAGTTTCAGAGAGACTTTTGGGGTTGAAAAGAATCTCCAAACCCTTATTACGGAGACTTTGGTCTGCAAGGGGTTATGCCACATGCAAGGGAGTCTTGAAAGGAAGCCAGAATGAAGCCACACCAGTCTTCGAGGGAGTGTGGAGCGGTTCGCATCTGGGAGGAAGTGAACTTTCTAGAGACTGAGACACACGTTTGCTGAGCACCTTTTGCCTGTGTGATACCCCTGAAGCAGACCAGAAACCTCAAACCCTAGTGTGGGACTGGTATAATGGCAGTGAGACACTTGTTTTTCATTATACCAAAGTTTTGGACTATTTTACGTTTGTTTGCTAAAGGATGCCATTTTTGTTTTCTGTTCTTTTTTTTTTTTTTCATTCAAAGTATTTTATTAGAGTTATGTACATACAATAGATACAACAGAAGTGTAAAAAGGATACAACAAAAGATAGAGTCCAAATATAGAGTGGGCAAATGGTATACAAGATATAGAGAGAGTCAATGAGCAACAATGAAAAGTTAATAAGTATAATAAATAATGTAGAAGTGGAAGTCAATGGGGTTGCAATAATAGGAATAGTGTGTCCATGTCCTCCCTATGGGTCACCCCTTTTTTGACACACCCTTTTAACCAATTTAATTGTTATTTATGGTTTGGTCTTTATGGTATACCACATGTCACCTAGGTATTAGCACATGAGATATTTAATAATGATATATATGCCTTTATGCATACTTATATGATATCCTGTTATCATTTTTTCTGCTATTTGTTTTATATAGTATGTATCACAGTTGCCTGTCCACAGGAACACAATTGCCTTCCAATATCTCATTAATAATAATATACATTACACCGTGATACTCATGGTATCCCGATGCATATACAAGATCCCTTGTATTTCTAACACCATTACCATTTTTAAACATCATTTGGGTCATTTTACATTTAATATGTTATTATTAGTTGTTTATACATAGCTAGAGGTCTATATTATCCCTTTTATAAGACTTATTATTTAATATATTTATTCCCGCTAATATACTGTATTATAATAGTATATACACTTACTCAACTTGGCTTTTGTATTTAGAGAATTAGAAAAGTTGTAATATTCCCCTTGTCATTAGTGCCATCACCAGACTAATTAGGCCATTGGAACTATATTGTAATTATATTATCATATTTTAAGCCACAATATTACATCAATTTCACATTTTATTCTCTTTATATATGCCCACTTTTACCGTATACTTAGTCTTATAACATATATATACATATAGACAATTTTTTACCTTTCTCCTTAATACTTACCATTTGTATCATAGGTTTTAATTAGATTCAAAACACATATGACAAAGTTTTTATCTTCCCGATTATATCTTTTATCTTTTAATGGTTCTTTTATTTTAATTCCTCATATTTATCACTTAATACTCAACCACTAATTCGGACGGTCCCGACATATTCCTCTGTCACCTATTTAAATTATTGGTAAATAAATAAACAGTTTTTCCTCTTTTACATAGCAACTGCTGATTATGGCTCTATTTAAAAACCCATTGGTCGAAAAATCCAAATCGGGTGGAGCTTCAAGTTCTATGCAGTTTTGCATTAACCACATCTGCCCACCAACTGATGACGCGCTAGTATACTTTTTCTGATTGGGCGCTTGTTCCGGTTGCCGGGCAACGTTTTAGGATTTATACTAGCGGGACTCACGTAGCCTCACGCTGCTCCTGATGACGTCAGTCTTATGACGAAACGCGTAGAGCGTAGGCACGTCAGTTCCGCACCTTGAGACGCACATCCGGCCGTTGAGGCGCACGGCGTCCGGATATACCGCTATACGAGGGGTTCGCGGTCCCTACTTTCTTACAGACGTTTTATCCGGTTTTTAAATGTGAGTACTTGATTTTATCTGTTTAATAAAAGAATATACATTACGGTACTTCACTATATGAGTGTTTCTTTACCCATATAATCCCGGACATCATCCTTGCTGGAGCGCTGCTCATTACCCTATTTGTACATCGCTCATCCCCATTACCTACCATTTGAGGGAGGAAATACCACTGGTCCCACCAGGAAAGGAGAGGCTCACCGAGGTTCATCGGGGTTTACCCCAATTATCCAACGCTGGTTACCCCTGTAGGGGTGCCGCTCTCTGGTGAGTGCGGGCTTTTTAGGAAGGGGAGCACGGAATTCCCTCACCCAGCACCCACATCCTGATCCACACCAGGAGACACCCCCTCTATCCATGCGATTTTCTTTGGCACGTCCTATCACCATATTGCACGTTTTTGGACTATTATATTGAGCATATATTTTGCTTTGGACTTTTTTTCATTTTTAACATGGACTAATTTATTATTATTTATATTAATATTTATTCAACCACCATAAATTCACCTATTTAATTGTTTTTTATCATCCACTTGGCACATCATATGCATTTTTATACTACTTGGCTTGTTTCTATATTTATTTGATTTCACTTAGACACCCATTTTTTGGCACTTCACTTAGATTTGTGACTTAATTATAGCACCTGGCACTTTCCAGTCACTCAGACATCTCTACTTAATTTTGATCAACACTGCCACCTAGTGTTCACACCAATTGTTTTAAGAGTCACTACCCTTTGAACTTTGAGATACTTCACTGCTTTTATTGATTGGGTTGCCTTATTAATGTATTGCTACCAAGTATTTATTTGTGATATTTATTGATGAATGGTCAATTTTTATTATTAATTTATTGACATCTTCAAATATTCATTGTGGCTTACCATCAAGACCATTAGTTACATTTTAATGTACCTAGATCTATGAGACACACTTTTACATTTTAATTTAGCATTTGGCAGCGCCAATTACCCTAATATCTTCTCCAAGAATGTATGATAAGCACACTCGTTTTCCTACTAAATTTTATTACATTTTTAAATGTTATTTATAAAATTTAATAGACAAATTTGTGTGCGTAAATATATATATATTTGTATTTTTTTAAATGTTTTTGAAAGACTGGGTCAGGTGTTTATTGTCCCAAAATAGTGAAGAAGAATGATAGGCACAATCGTTTTCCTACTAAACTATATTACATTTTTAAATATTAATGATAGAATTTAATAGACAAATTAGTGTGCGTATCAGTCCCCTATATTTTATCATTCATGTTAACAGTTGGCTGATAGTACTGATCAGGTTGCAATGATTATATTGATTACCAGTTTAATATGAACTATATAAAGTACAGATTGTTTCTGTGCTTTTTAGCATATTTTTGCACTTCTGTTTTTTTTACCAGATCATTGAAAGTATCACAGTATAACAATATGAGGAACTTGGGCAAATGATAGGACTGAGGGTAATTTTAAATTGAGGAACGTTTACTAAAGATCTCCAAAGTTGAATTAGCAATGCAAACAGTGGCAGAAAAGCAAAGAGTACACAAAGTACAGAACAATGTTAAACAAATTTTGAAACCATGCAAACAGAAGTTCTCAGGTGTTCTCACCCATGTAGGGTGAGTGGTTCCAAAGTAGTCTGGTTGGAGAGGTGAGGACTGACTTTCATTACTCTCTGGATTGGTAAGTCCTTATTAGGGACCCGGAGTTCAGAGTTTCAGAGAGACTTTTGGGGTTGAAAAGAATCTCCAAACCCTTATTACGGAGACTTTGGTCTGCAAGGGGTTATGCCACATGCAAGGGAGTCTTGAAAGGAAGCCAGAATGAAGCCACACCAGTCTTCGAGGGAGTGTGGAGCGGTTCGCATCTGGGAGGAAGTGAACTTTCTAGAGACTGAGACACACGTTTGCTGAGCACCTTTTGCCTGTGTGATACCCCTGAAGCAGACCAGAAACCTCAAACCCTAGTGTGGGACTGGTATAATGGCAGTGAGACACTTGTTTTTCATTATACCAAAGTTTTGGACTATTTTACGTTTGTTTGCTAAAGGATGCCATTTTTGTTTTCTGTTCTTTTTTTTTTTTTTCATTCAAAGTATTTTATTAGAGTTATGTACATACAATAGATACAACAGAAGTGTAAAAAGGATACAACAAAAGATAGAGTCCAAATATAGAGTGGGCAAATGGTATACAAGATATAGAGAGAGTCAATGAGCAACAATGAAAAGTTAATAAGTATAATAAATAATGTAGAAGTGGAAGTCAATGGGGTTGCAATAATAGGAATAGTGTGTCCATGTCCTCCCTATGGGTCACCCCTAATGGGTTCAAGCTGTGACCCAGAAGGAGAACAGGTAATGGGAACCTTCCACAAATAAAGAATCTTCGAAAAAGTTACATATCTTGACTAATAAAAGTATCTCATAGAACATATGAAGAACAGCCGGATATAGCATGGCACATAGTCATCCAATTGTTCAAAATAAATAAAGACTCAAATCTAGTAGAGAAAGTAGATTGTTGTATCGAAAAGATTACTAGAAACCAAATAATAATAAAAAAAAATAAAAAGAAATAGAGGGAAAGAGAAGAAAACAGAAGGCAAGAATGCCAGAAAGGATAAAGAGTGGAAGGCAGAGAAAAGAAGTGGGAACAATTATCGGGAATAAGGCAAGGCAGAAGGAAACAATATAATAGGACATGTAGGAATGTTACCAAGAAAGCAAAACAGCTTCATTGAAGTCTGGGGGAAGCATCTTGGAAATCTAAGGTTTCCAAAGAATGTCAAATTTTTTAATTTGCCAATCAAGGCCAACATCTTGGCATGTATCATTGAAATGTTCACTCATTGTTTAGTTTCACAAAAGTTTAAGGAAGAGGATTTCCATGCTTTGGCAATAGTCTGTTTAGCGGCTGTTAAGAGTTGCATAAGGAGTTTAAACTGAGTGTGTGTAAGAATGTCTGGTTTTGCATTTAAAAGTGCAATTGTTGGGTCTGGCAGTAGTGGCATATCAAACAGCTTAGAGGCCAGTCGAAAGACTTCTCCCCAAAAAGAGGAAATAATCGGGCATAGCCACCAGGTGTGAAAGTGGGTACCAACCTCAGAACAGCCGCCGAGTGCTGAGAGTTGTGGTGCAAATTTAGCCATTCTGGAGGGCACCAAATACCAAAGCATGAAAACTTTATAAGAAGCCTCTAACGCAATAATGTTGGTGGAAGAGAATTTTGTATTAGACCATATAACCGACCATTCTGTGTTATTCAAAGGGCGACCAAGATCAGATTTACATTTTACTACATAATCAGGGGGTCCTTCTTCAGGTTTAACAAGAAGTTGCAAGTATAGTTGCAAAATAAGGCCCTTAACGTGGGGTTCTTTATAGCAAAAGCTGATTCAGAGGGCCAGTTCCAGACAGAAGCGGGGAAAAAAAGTTTTTAATTTGTAAAAATCGAAAAAGGTCAGAGGGAGGGAGAGAAGTGGAAGCACTTAAATCCGGAAAATATATTAAATCAGATGCAGAGACCAAATTGCAAAGTCTAGTTAGTCCCAATGTGATCCAGGTGCTGAAAGATGACGGGGATACCCAGGCTGGGTAGAAGGAAGGATTTCTAAGAAAGGAGAGCAAAGGGTTATGTGTTGATTGGAGGCCGTATGGCTTCATTCTGTCCCAGATTGAAAGTGTGTGTGTTTGATAATAGAGTTGTGAATAGGTGAACGAGATTTGGGTTTTAGCCATAAAAGATTGGAGATCGAGAGAGGATCAATTTCAGTAGATTCAATAGCAACCCACAATGGTATTTCCTGTATTGTGTGGTATTTGGTGACCGGTGCTATCTGATCAGCTATATAGTAGGTATTAAAGTTAGGTTATCCTAAACCACCTCAAATTTTCAAAGGAATAAAGTCTTACTAGCAATCCTCGGTCTAGTACCACCCCAAGTGAAATTCAAAGTTTTCTGTTGTAAAATAGAAAAAAGAGAAAAAAGGATCCTGCAAACAAAGGGTTACTGAAAAATGACAAGCATTTATGCAAGAAGTTGAAACAAGCAGGAGCACTATCAAAAGAGCGTAGCCACAAGATAGATTGAAATAACTCCATTGAGTCTGCTGGATCAGGGGTAGGAGAGATGAAGCGGCCGCGCTTGTTTGGAGTTTGTTTGCCTTTTCTTCTCATTCTTTTTGGGATGATTCTGTGGGGAATTCAAAGATGATCTGCAATGAGAGTTACCACTGACAGGCGGTGATTCAATTAACTGTAGATCATGAAGCGTGGACTGTAGGTGTTCAGCTGTGGGGCATACATATTTAGTACCTTAGAAAGTGAAGCGAATGGAAAAGGGTAAACCCCATTGATAAGGAATGTGGTGTTGCTGAAGTATTAGAAGCTGCAGTTTCAGGCCTCTTCGCCTGTTAATGGTGATTGGGGAGATGTCTGCGAAGATTTGATAAGTATGACCTTGCTGCAGACATGAGTTGTTCCTTAGTGCGATAATAGTGGAACTTAGCAATAATGTCGCAAGGCGGACCATCAGGTTTTCTGGATGTAAGAGCACGGTGGACTCTATCCATTTCCAGGTGGTCCGCTGGAATAGTGGGCTGTAATTCTTGAAAAAGTGCCAACATAGTGGCTTGTAAGTCAGTGACAGATTCAGGGATGCCCCTAATGCACAGATTAGAGCACCAAGCCTTATTTTCAAAATCTTCCAGGGGATATTGTAGTGAAAGATTTTCCTCCTTAAGTTATTCAATTCTGCAGTATAAGTTTGGGTATCATTTTTTATATCATCCACTCTAGTTTCAAGGTCAAATATCCTAAAGGCCAAATCTCTAATTTCTTTAGTAAGGCTATTTGTGATGTGGTCAGACGTTTGGGATAATAGTTTTTGAAACATATTTTCCATCTGTTGCAGCAGTGCTGGTGATTCTTTCACAATATTTCCATTTCCATGCGAGGATAAATTTTGGTTAAACTGATGAGAGTGACCCAGAAATCTGAGGAGAAATGGAACACTGGGCAGGCCTCACAGGGCGTACAGGCACACCTGCAGCAGCTGAGGTATTAGCTAGAGCGGCTGCCTATTTAACAGGAGAGCGGGACAGTGTCTCTTTAAGGTATTTCATTTTAATTTTGTGCCGGTACCCAACAAAAACCATACCGCCGTATTCCTGACTGTTTTAGCTACCTTTTAGGACACATTGAGTTGAATTTTGTGATCAGTAGTCCTCTGTTTAATGTGGTTAACTTGCTGTCAGGAGCGGAGCTTCATCCAGACATTACCGCCTCAGCCGCCTCCGTGCATGCGCCCCCTCCATTCTTTTTTTTTTAAGTTTAACCACTCACTGAGCTGGTACTGTGGCAAAGTGGCTCGTTATAGTCTGGCAACGTAGACCTACGTCACCAGACTCTCCCCTCTCTCAGCGGCGCGCGCGCCGTCAGAGGCTTGCTCCCACTGTATTCAGACACAGCGGGAGTCGGGCCAGGGGAGGAGAGGCGGTGATCACTGCCGCTCTTCCCCGATCGTCGGGGATTGAGTGAGGAAATCCACCCACTTGTGTAAACAAAGTGGGCGGATCTCCTATGTGACAGACAGGGACAGATTACAGGATTCAGCATAGCTGAACCTGCGATCTGTGTCTCTGTCACACAACCCCCTCCCCCCACACATGTCAGTAAGCATGAGGCATACATTTAACCCAATGATCACCAATAAAGTTAACCCCTTCCCTGCCAGTGTCATTATTACAGTAACAGTGCATATTTATAGCACTGATTACTGTAGTAGGTCACCAGTACCCCCCAAAAGTGTCAAAAATGTCAGTTAGGGGTCTGATCTTCCTGCCGCAATGTCGCAGTCCTGCAAAAAAATCGCAGATCGCCGCCATTACTAGTAAAAATAATATACAATAAAAATGACAAATCTTTCCCGTAGTTAGTAAACGCGATTACTTTTGCGCAAACCAATCAAAATACGCTTATTGTGGGGTTTTTTTACCAAAAATATGTAGCAGAAAACAAATTGGCCTAAAATATTAAAACATTTTGATTTTTAAATTTTTTGGGGGAATGTTATATATCAGAATGTAAAAAATATTGTTTTTTTTTTTTATCAAAATTGTTGCTCTTTTTTTCAAAAATTAAAAATCGCACAGGTGATCAAATACAACCAAAAGAAAGCTCTATTTGTGGGGAAAAAAAGGACATAGATTTAATTTGGGTACAGCGTTGCATGACCACGCAATTGTCCGTCAAAATAACGCAGTGCCGAATCGCAAAATATAGCCTGGTCAGGAATGGGGTAAAATCTTCCGGTCTTAAAGCGGTTAAAAATACGCTCATTGAGAATTTTTTTGTCAAAGACATGTAGCTAAATACATTTTGGCCTAAATATATGACAAAAATTTAATATATTGGATATTTTTTAACTGTCAAACTAGAAAATGTCAATTTTTTGGCAAAATGTTTGCTTTTTTTATTAATATCGCAAAAATTGAAAAGCGCAGAGGTGATCAAATACCACCAAAAGGAATCTCTGTTTGTGGGAAAAAAAAGTACGTAAATTTCGTTTGGGTACAGGGTTGCATGACCGCGCAATTGTGAGTTAAAGTCGTGCAGTGCCAAGTTGCAAAAAGTGGCCTGGACGTTAAGCAGGAAAATCCTCCGGTGGCAAAGTGGTTAATAAAGACTGTCGCTGTTTGTAATCCTGAGTTCCTATTTCATTTTGGACAAAGTAGGCAATTGTTATAGCCTGTGTCAGGTTTTTATTGCTGTGTATGTAGCTATTGAAGAGAGTTTCTTCTTATTTTCTGTTAGTTCACCAGGAGAGGAAGTGAGCAACATCTTTGCAATTGTGCCTAAGTACAAAGACAAGGATGATAATTTGAGGTTGATTTATTAAAAGCAAATAGACTATACACTTTGCAAAGTGCAGTTGCACTCTGTAAGAGCAGTTGCTCAAGAGCTTAGTAAATGAGCAGAAGCTCTGCTGACTTTCATCCTCCAATCATGTGCAAGCAAAAAAAGAGTTTTTTTTTTTCTTCCTATCACGTGATTGGGTATTCTTTGCAAAGTGAAGCTTTACCTCATGTACTAAGTAGGGTTGATCGAACGGTTCGGGTCGACCATCGGTTCGACCCGAACATTGACTGTTCGAGGTTCGGCCGAATTCTGAACTTTTTGCTGAAAAAGTTCGGAATTCGGCAACCAGAACCGACCAAAATGCAATGGGACAGGAAATGGGCTTTAAAAGCCCGTGATTGGACCAGAACCTTCAGTAAAAGCCAATTGAGGGGGCAGGAGAATGCTAGGAATGTGATTGGAGTGACTAGGGGGTCCAGAGGCCAATCATTAGTGAATACGTCCCCCCGCCAAATTCCTAGCATTGTAATACAGGGACGTGGAAGAGAGTGGAAGCAGTTCTGTTACTTCTGCTTCAAAGTGTCATTTAGCAATTATTAGTGTGAGGAAAGGGATATCTAGTGTAGTTAGGGTACTATTTTCCACTATAGTTAGACTTAATAATCTAGTTTCTGTTGGGAAAGTGTTAAGTGTAAGGGGACCGTAGTGTAGTGTAGGGTTAACTGACTCTGACTGCTATGGCAGCGTGACAAAACCCTTCCATGTCAGGGTGACCGCTATAGAGAAAAGATCGTTTCTCTTAGAACACTTATAGAACAGCGATATGGCTTCGCCCCTGTCACCCTGCTTTTTGCTGCAGGCGTTTATAGGGCTTTTTTGAGGACATGTTTGGAGTCAGGCATGACATCTGAACTTCTGTGTAGGGGTATATATACACACATGTATGAATATATACACATACACATATATAGGTGTGAAAGTAGCAGAACACTATGCTTGCGCTAATGAAATAATTAACATGCATATGTCTCCGTTCCTATCACACCTATATGTGTGTATGTGTATAAATACATATAAGTGTGTGTGTATATATACCCCTATACAGAAGTTCAGATGTTTTGCCTGCCTCCAAAGACCCCAAAAAAATGCCCCAAAAAAACGCCTGCTGCAAAAACACACCTGGGCATTTTTTTGGGGTCTTTGGAGGCAGGCAAAACATCTGAACTTCTGTATAGGGGTATATATACACACACACACTTATATGCATTTATACACATACACACATATAGGTGTGATAGGAGCGGAGACATATGCCTGTTAATTATTTCATTAGCGCAAGCATAGTGTTCTGCTACATCCAACACCTATATATGTGTATGTGTATATATACATACATGTGTGTGTGTGTATATATACCCATACACAGAAGTTCTAATGTTATGCCTGCCTCCAAAGATGCCCAAAAAATGCCCAAAAAAACGCCAGCTACAAAAACGCCCAGGTGTGTTTTTGCAGCAGGCGTTTTTTTTGGGCATTTTTTTATGTCATGGATAACGGGGTGCTTTATTAAAATAAGGTTAAAACCACTCACATTTGTTGAGTAAAATAAGCGCAAAGAATAGCATCGGAGTGGGATCGCAGTCCTCACTTCCGCAATGCTATTCTTTGCGCTTATTTTACTCAACAAATGTGAGTGGTTTTAACCTTATTTTAATAAAGCACCCCGTTATCCATGACATACTTGCACTATCTTGAGCCTTTGTTTTGAGATCCACTGTGACCGCTGGGAGCCTGGAGAGGGAGAGGGAGACAACCCACTCGCAGCAGCCCAGATATCTGACCCTAGTGGAGCACGATATAGGATTGGAGAAGAGCCCCCTGGATTAATGATAAGGCTTTTACCCTTAGACCTTAAGGTGAGCGGCTAGAACACTTAGAGGGGATAAGGAGAAGCACCCCACTACCTTAAGCACGGTGTTAGGTGAAGGAGCAGCACCTGTGGATAATTTCCCCCACTTGAACACTTACCTTAACCATTTGGACTATATCTCACCCAGACTGCTGTATTTTTGTGGAACACAGAGGACACTTTAACTTTATTTATTTATATGCACCTGAGCACTTTATTTGTCACTATAGCATTATCAGCACATTAAGTGGTATTTATTTATTTATATATTTTAGAGTGTCGCATCAATATTTTAGCACTGTGATTTTTTTATTATGAGCATGGATTTATCTTATTTATTTCACCCACACATGGTATAGTTCCCTTCTTTCATTGTGACAGGCATTTACACTAAGCACAGTTTATACATTATCAACCCAGAAGCGCAGTACCCCCCACCTGTTTATGATTTTGACACTGTATGGTTATCAGTCCTGGTACTAGCAGCATCTGGGACCTTCTTCACCCCTTTATATCGTTCTCTCTAGACAGCGCAGGACTCACCACACCACTCCCATGAATATATTTAAGTTTAACATTGTACAGTATATGTGTGTTTTTACCTGTACCTTTTTGAAGACATCCAAAAGCTGCTGCTGGGTGCTGACATCTGGATGTGATGTCTGCTGCACCACAGACTCAGCGCTTCTCAAGTAATATTGTTTAGTAGTCCTTTTTGCTGCTTTCCTAGGAACTACATTAAGAGCCGGTTCACATTAGCGCGACTTGTCAGGCGACTTGTCAGCCTGACAAGTCGCGCTCCCTCGCGGTCCATTGACCGCTACAGGACCCGTTCTAATAGGAGCGACACAAGTCCCTCCGACTTAGAAAAAGGGTCCTGTACTATTTCGGGGAGACCTCGGAGCGACTTGCATAGACTTCCATTATGTGAAGTCCCTGCAAGTCGCTCCGAAGTCGTGGTGCAATGTAATGCACAAGTCGCCCCCGAAGTAGTAAGGAGTCGTGTCGTGCTAATGTGAACCGGCTCTAAAGGTTTTGTAGGGAGGCAAGAAAAGGGGTGGAGAAGCTGGGCCAGCACAAATAATAAAGAGAGGGTTATGAGGTGCAAGAAGGGGTGAGATGGGGAACTGACTACTAAATGTTCTTGAACATTCAAAGACACATTGCAAGTGTAGAAAAAGTATTTATGGAAAAGAAAAACACTGCAAATAAGCATTTAAGCATCTACTAAATTTGTTTTCTGGGCTTTTTCTTGCAATTTTTTAGGTTGGTTACAGGGTCTCTTTAAGGCACCCATACTACAGAGACCTGTGCCATTTCAGTAAGTAATACAGGAGTATATTCATTGTTTTCATAGCAATCTAACAGAGGAGTCTGGACTTTATACACATTGCTTTTATACACAGTTGCCAAATACTGCTGCTGCCTGGATAAATGATTATGCAGCCAGGTTATGTCTTCAGGCCCAAAGCAATTGTTTGGTTTGTTATATACTGTATCTGTAGTTACTTCATGTCATCTCTGAGATTTGGAAAAATGGGACAGGATAAAACAAGCCCAGCCTAAACTTTCACCCAATTATCAATGAATCTCAACATGACAGCTCAAATTTTTCACAAATGCTGTTTTTTCGAACGTATAGCAATACAGCAGTCTTTACAGATTTTATTAATTTGTTTTGTAAATTACCCAAATTTTCTTACATACTCTTTAGGATTACCCACCCCTAGGTGTCTGCACCTAATACCTGCTAGCAGCTTTCATTTTAAATATGATGGAGTTTATATACACGGGCATCCGCAGAACTTTTTTTCAGGGGGAGGGGGGGCATAATTTTCACCCATGTTCCGTCCCATTTCAACAATGTCATGAAGGGGAGGGGCTTAGTCATTATACCTATTTTGAGTATTTATTTTTAAAGGGCAAACGGCAGAATTTATTTTTAAAGCATTTTTTAACCTAAAAAAAAAAAAAAAAACAGATCCTGTTATACAGCACAGTGCTTATGCTGTGTAATTTTGCTCCTTCTATCACCTAAAATACCTGGCTTATCCTTCCTGGCTATGTCCTCCCCTCTGTAAACTGACCACAGTATACCATGGCTGCTGAGCCCTGGCACCGTGGTCATTATACGTGTCACTATCATCCGCAGCTCTCCTGTCCTCCACTGTCCTCTCTCCCCCCTCCCTCCCTGCCTGTCTGCTCCTGTGTGAGTGCCCGCCTCCTCCCCTCCTGCTTCTTTAGTTAAATTTAAAGTTTCATATTCTGTCTACAGTTTGTTTAATAATCCTGTGTGCCCCTGTGTCTGTGCTTTATAAAAAGTTTTCAAAGCGCCAATCGCTGCTCACGTGACTCGCTGCATCTCTCCTCCTCTCCCCCTCCCCTCCTACTCCCCTCCCGAATTAAGTCAGCAAGGAATACTCGGCCTGCGCGCGGCAGGAAGCTGCCAGACGGGGAAAGGTGAGAGCCGATGGGCCACATGAGCGGCGCTCAGCGCTATAAAAATTGGTAAAGAACGGCTTATTTTTTAAAACAGACACAGGGACACACATGATTATTAAACAGACCAGACAGGAAGGTATAAAGTGGCTTAACAGCCACTTTAAAGGGGAAGTTGGGATTCCAGGGGGGGAGGGGGCATTTGCCCCCCCCCCTGCTCCTACCTGCGGACACCCATGTTTATATAATGTATCATTTAACATGGAAAATGTAGTCGTCATGTCATGTCTCAGCTAACCTTATCTATCTAGCACCTGGGGTACTCTAAATCATAGGGCAGGGGAGGGGAAAGGTATCCAACCAGGAAACTTGGACAATATTTGCATCCTCTAACGTGGATCACCCTGGATGCAGAAAATCTACGGTGAGCTGACATACAGATATAGGCAACAGCTATATAGTAATAGTGGCATTTTTGCTATTTAAAGTGATACTAAAGGTATTTTTTTTTAATAACAAACATGTTATACTGCTGTTTCTAAGCCAATGAGGAGTCAGAGAGCTTGGAGAGCAGCTGCTCTCATGCACATTGCTGGTCTCGAAGCCAATGAGGAGGCAGAGAGCTGGGAGAGCAGCTGCTCTCGTGCACATCGCTGGATCGAGATCAGGCTCAGGTAAGTATTGGGGGAGGGGGAACTGCATACTGAAGGTTTTTTTACCTTCATGCATAGAATGCATGCCATTTAGAAATATATCCTCATCATTCTATATTGACTTCAGTGATGGATGCAAACACATTGGTAGTTTCATACAAAAGACTGAAGAGTATACGTAATCATGTGGCAACATCAAAAAGGGGTTAGGCCCTTGATAAGTCCCCTACCTTGGTATATAGTAGTAAAGTATTCTCTTACTCTGGTGTCACTTTACCACTGACCACCAAATTAAGGGGACTTTTTTTTTAGCGGTAGCTGCTTCAATCTATTTGCCATACTGTTACACCAGTACACAACACTACACATGTTGTGCTATACTTTTCAGACACCTGACTGCACTGCTTTGTATGTTTTATACTGTAGGTCATTGCACTCTACTTACTGTTCTCTAAATGGCATACTCCAGGCCAATGTGTTCTCCACAATATGCAGACTGCTGTACACTGTACATTGTTTTGTATGTTACATACAGTAGAATGCTGCTCTTTGTTTGCTCCAGCTGAATATTCTGAGGCCCCTTTCACACATACGGACCGTTCGTCCGTTTTTCATCCATCCCTTGACAGATGAAAAACAGACATCAATGCATTCCTAAGGAAAAACAGATGGCAATGAATGATCATTGATTTACATCTGTTTTCATCTGCTTCCGTCAACATCTGTTTTTTTTTGAACGGATGATAGCCCTATTTTTCATCAGGTAAAAAAACAGATCGGATGAAAAACGGATGACAACGGAGGAAAACGAATGACAACGGAGGAAAACGGATGACAACAGATGACAAACTGATGACAAAGGATGAAAAATGAAAAAAAAAAAAACTGATGACAACGGATGACAAACTGATAAAAACGAGTCAAAAAACTGATGACAAAGGATCAAAAACTGATGTAAAACTGATTTTGACTGAAGAAAACTGATGACAAAAAAACGTGACTGAACTGATTAAATTAATGGTCCAAATGTGTGAAAGGAGCCATGCTGTCCATTTGACCATTTTTCATCCATCCGTGATGGATAAAAAAAATGGACATCAATGCACCTCTATGGAAAAACAGATGTAAATGGATGATCATCCATTTACATCAATTTACATCTGCATCTGTCAGCATCCATTTTTTTTTTAAAAACTGATCAAAGTTCTATTTTACTTCCATTAAAAAAACGGATCAAATGAAAAACGGATGTAAACTGACAAATGGTCAGTTTTTCATCCGTTTTTGCCATAGTAGATGATATAAAAAAGAAACGGATGAAAAACTGATGAGCACTGATGAAACACGGATGAAAATCTGATGAGCACTGATGAAACACGGATGAAAAAGTGATGAGCACTGATGAAACATGGATGAAAAAGTGATGAGCACTGATGAAACATGGATGAAAAACTGATGAGCACTGATGAAACACGGATTGAAAACTGATGAGCACTAATGAAACATGGATGAAAAACTGATGAGCTCCGATGAAACACGGATGAAAATCTGATGAGCACTGATGAAACACGGATTAAAAAATGATGAGCACTGATGAAACACGGATGAAAAACTGATGAGCAATGATGAAACACGGATGAAAAACTGATGAGTAATGATGAAACACGGATGAAAAACTGATGAGCACTGATGAAACACGGATGAAAAACTGATGATCACGGATGAAAAACTGATGAGCACTGATGAAACATGGATGAAAAACTGATGAGCACTGATGAAACACGGATGAAAAAGTGAGGAGCACTGATGAAACACGGATGAAAAACTGATGAGCACTGAGGAAACACGGATGAAAAACTGATGATCACCGATGAAAAACTGATGAGCACTGATGAAACACGGATGAAAAACTGATGAGCACCGATGAAACACGGATGAAAAATTGATGAGCACTGATGAAACATGGATGAAAAACTGATGAGCACTGATGAAACACGGATAAAAAAACGGATGAGCACTGATGAAACACGGATGAAAAACTGATGAGCTCCGATGAAACACGGATGAAAAACTGATGAGCATGGATGAAAAATTGATGAGCACTGATGAAACATGGATGAAAAACTGATGAGCACTGATGAAACACGGATGAAAAACTGATGAGCACAGATGAAACACGGATGAAAAACTGATGAGCACTGATGAAAAACTGATGAGCACAGATGAAACACGGATGAAAAACTGATGAGCACTGATGAAACACGGATGAAAAACTGTTGAGCACGGATGAAAAACTGATGAGCACTGATGAAACATGGAGGAATAACTGATGAGCACTGATGAAACACGGATTAAAAACTGATGAGCACAGATGAAACACGGATGAAAAACTGATGAGCACTGATGAATCATGGATTAAAAACTGATGAGCACCGATGAAACACGGATGAAAAACTGATGAGCACTGATGAAACACGGATCAAAAACTGATGAGCACTGATGAAACATGGATGAAAAACTGATGAGCACTGATGAAACACGGATGAAAAAGTGAGGAGCACTGATGAAACACGGATGAAAAACTGATGAGCACTGAGGAAACACGGATGAAAAACTGATGATCACCGATGAAAAACTGATGAGCACTGATGAAACATGGATGAAAAACTGATGAGCACCGATGAAACACGGATGAAAAACTGATGAGCACTGATGAAACATGGATGAAAAACTGATGAGCACTGATGAAACATGGATGAAAAACTGATGAGCACTGATGAAACACGGATTGAAAACTGATGAGCACTAATGAAACATGGATGAAAAACTGATGAGCACCGATGAAACACGGATGAAAATCTGATGAGCACTGATGAAACACGGATCAAAAACTGATGAGCACTGATGAAACACGGATGAAAAACTGATGAGTAATGATGAAACACGGATGAAAAACTGATGAGCACTGATGAAACACGGATGAAAAACTGATGATCACGGATGAAAAACTGATGAGCACTGATGAAACATGGATGAAAAACTGATGAGCACTGATGAAACACGGATGAAAAAGTGAGGAGCACTGATGAAACACGGATGAAAAACTGATGAGCACTGAGGAAACACGGATGAAAAACTGATGATCACCGATGAAAAACTGATGAGCACTGATGAAACATGGATGAAAAACTGATGAGCACCGATGAAACACGGATGAAAAATTGATGAGCACTGATGAAACATGGATGAAAAACTGATGAGCACTGATGAAACACGGATAAAAAAACGGATGAGCACTGATGAAACACGGATGAAAAACTGATGAGCTCCGATGAAACACGGATGAAAAACTGATGAGCATGGATGAAAAATTGATGAGCACTGATGAAACATGGATGAAAAACTGATGAGCACTGATGAAACACGGATGAAAAACTGATGAGCACAGATGAAACACGGATGAAAAACTGATGAGCACAGATGAAACACGGATGAAAAACTGATGAGCACTGATGAAAAACTGATGAGCACAGATGAAACACGGATGAAAAACTGATGAGCACTGATGAAACACGGATGAAAAACTGTTGAGCACGGATGAAAAACTGATGAGCACTGATGAAACATGGAGGAATAACTGATGAGCACTGATGAAACACGGATTAAAAACTGATGAGCACAGATGAAACACGGATGAAAAACTGATGAGCACTGATGAATCATGGATTAAAAACTGATGAGCACCGATGAAACACGGATGAAAAACTGATGAGCACTGATGAAACACGGATCAAAAACTGATGAGCACTGATGAAACACGGATGAAAAACTGATGAGCAATGATGAAACACGGATGAAAAACTGATGAGTAATGATGAAACACGGATGAAAAACTGATGAGCACTGATGAAACACGGATGAAAAACTGATGATCACGGATGAAAAACTGATGAGCACTGATGAAACATGGATGAAAAACTGATGAGCACTGATGAAACACGGATGAAAAAGTGAGGAGCACTGATGAAACACGGATGAAAAACTGATGAGCACTGAGGAAACACGGATGAAAAACTGATGATCACCGATGAAAAACTGATGAGCACTGATGAAACATGGATGAAAAACTGATGAGCACCGATGAAACACGGATGAAAAATTGATGAGCACTGATGAAACATGGATGAAAAACTGATGAGCACTGATGAAACACGGATAAAAAAACGGATGAGCACTGATGAAACACGGATGAAAAACTGATGAGCTCCGAAGAAACACGGATGAAAAACTGATGAGCATGGATGAAAAATTGATGAGCACTGATGAAACATGGATGAAAAACTGATGAGCACTGATGAAACACGGATGAAAAACTGATGATCACGGATGAAAAACTGATGAGCACTGATGAAACATGGATGAAAAACTGATGAGCACTGATAAAACACGGATGAAAAAGTGAGGAGCACTGATGAAACACGGATGAAAAACTGATGAGCACTGAGGAAACACGGATGAAAAACTGATGATCACCGATGAAAAACTGATGAGCACTGATGAAACATGGATGAAAAACTGATGAGCACCGATGAAACACGGATGAAAAATTGATGAGCACTGATGAAACATGGATGAAAAACTGATGAGCACTGATGAAACACGGATAAAAAAACGGATGAGCACTGATGAAACACGGATGAAAAACTGATGAGCACTGATGAATCATGGATTAAAAACTGATGAGCACCGATGAAACACGGATGAAAAACTGATGAGCACTGATGAAACACGGATCAAAAACTGATGAGCACTGATGAAACACGGATGAAAAACTGATGAGCAATGATGAAACACGGATGAAAAACTGATGAGTAATGATGAAACACGGATGAAAAACTGATGAGCACTGATGAAACACGGATGAAAAACTGATGATCACGGATGAAAAACTGATGAGCACTGATGAAACATGGATGAAAAACTGATGAGCACTGATGAAACACGGATGAAAAAGTGAGGAGCACTGATGAAACACGGATGAAAAACTGATGAGCACTGAGGAAACACGGATGAAAAACTGATGATCACCGATGAAAAACTGATGAGCACTGATGAAACATGGATGAAAAACTGATGAGCACCGATGAAACACGGATGAAAAATTGATGAGCACTGATGAAACATGGATGAAAAACTGATGAGCACTGATGAAACACGGATAAAAAAACGGATGAGCACTGATGAAACACGGATGAAAAACTGATGAGCTCCGAAGAAACACGGATGAAAAACTGATGAGCATGGATGAAAAATTGATGAGCACTGATGAAACATGGATGAAAAACTGATGAGCACTGATGAAACACGGATGAAAAACTGATGATCACGGATGAAAAACTGATGAGCACTGATGAAACATGGATGAAAAACTGATGAGCACTGATAAAACACGGATGAAAAAGTGAGGAGCACTGATGAAACACGGATGAAAAACTGATGAGCACTGAGGAAACACGGATGAAAAACTGATGATCACCGATGAAAAACTGATGAGCACTGATGAAACATGGATGAAAAACTGATGAGCACCGATGAAACACGGATGAAAAATTGATGAGCACTGATGAAACATGGATGAAAAACTGATGAGCACTGATGAAACACGGATAAAAAAACGGATGAGCACTGATGAAACACGGATGAAAAACTGATGAGCTCCGAAGAAACACGGATGAAAAACTGATGAGCATGGATGAAAAATTGATGAGCACTGATGAAACATGGATGAAAAACTGATGAGCACTGATGAAACACGGATGAAAAACTGATGAGCACAGATGAAACACGGATGAAAAACTGATGAGCACAGATGAAACACGGATGAAAAACTGATGAGCACTGATGAAAAACTGATGAGCACAGATGAAACACGGATGAAAAACTGATAAGCACTGATGAAACACGGATGAAAAACTGATGAGCACTGATGAAACACGGATGAAAAACTGTTGAGCACGGATGAAAAACTGATGAGCACTGATGAAACATGGAGGAATAACTGATGAGCACTGATGAAACACGGATTAAAAACTGATGAGCACAGATGAAACACGGATGAAAAACTGATGAGCACTGATGAATCATGGATTAAAAACTGATGAGCACCGATGAAACACGGATGAAAAACTGATGAGCACGGATGAAAAACTGATGAGCACTTATGAAACATGGAGGTATAACTGATGAGCACCGATGAAACACGGATGAAAAATTGATCAGCACTGATGAAACATGGATGAAAAACTGATGAGCACTGATGAAACACGGATAAAAAAACGGATGAGCACTGATGAAACACGGATGAAAAACTGATGAGCTCCGAAGAAACACGGATGAAAAACTGATGAGCATGGATGAAAAATTGATGAGAACTGATGAAACATGGATGAAAAACTGATGAGCACTGATGAAACACGGATGAAAAACTGATGAGCACAGATGAAACACGGATGAAAAACAGATGAGCACAGATGAAACACGGATGAAAACTGATGAGCACTGATGAAAAACTGATGAGCACAGATGAAACACGGATGAAAAACTGATGAGCACTGATGAAAAACTGATGAGCACAGATGAAACACGGATGAAAAACTGATGAGCACTGATGAAACACGGATGAAAAACTGTTGAGCACGGATGAAAAACTGATGAGCACTGATGAAACATGGAGGAATAACTGATGAGCACTGATGAAACACGGATTAAAAACTGATGAGCACAGATGAAACACGGATGAAAAACTGATGAGCACTGATGAATCATGGATTAAAAACTGATGAGCACCGATGAAACACGGATGAAAAACTGATGAGCACGGATGAAAAACTGATGAGCACTTATGAAACATGGAGGTATAACTGATGAGCACTGATGAAACACAGATGAAAAACTGATGAGCACTGATGAAACACGGATGAAAAACTGATGAGCACTGATGAAACAGGGATGAAAAACTGAGGAGCACTGATGAAAACTGATAAATACTTCATCCATTTTGACATGACTGAACTGATGAAATGAATGGTCTGCATGTGTGAAAGGGGCCTACGCATGGTTGGGCAAAGGGCACCAAGTACTCTCTTAAGAGGGAGCCATAAAATTGCAGGAACAGTATGTTTTTTTTTAAAGGAATATGTCTCCTTCCTGTTATGAGAAAACAGTCTTTGAAAGTGCCCTTCAATCTACAAATGAAAAGAGGTTAAAGCAACCTTGACAAGAAAAAAATATTTTTCCTAATTAAATGTTCCTCTGTTGAACCCCTTATTAACCTCTTAGTTTACTCTAATAATCACTAATTAACTCCGTATTCTCCTTCTCCATTCAATTGTAATTTTCCTGGTGATTTCTTTTTCTATTTTATTAAATAATAGTTCAACATTTTTTCTGTTTTTGTTTGCTTTGTTCATTAATATTTTTACACCTTTTACATATATTTACACATTTCACACTAAAAAAAAGCACAAAACTGAAAGATCCCACTTTGCTTCATTTGTAGATAACTTTGCAATGTTTTCTGCCAAAATCATAATTTTAGTGTTGTTTTAAACAGGAAAAATTACAGAATAAAATCCACACTTTTTTATGTGCAGTAACACTATTTGTGTTTAAACTAACACTTCACAAATAAAGAAAACATGTCTTTTGTTTAGTTTTATTATGTTTAATTGTCTAAGGATTGAAAAAAAAATGATTGTTGCAGGACAATATTCACAAAAACAAAGTCGTGTTTGTCCTTAAAAAACAATCTGGTTGATTTACTAAAACTGGAGAGTGCAATACCAGGTGAAGCTCTGCAAAGAAACCAGGTTTTATTGTCAAAGCTTAACTAAACAAGTTGAAGTTAGAAGCTGATTGGCTACCATGCACAGCTGCACCTGATTTTGCACGCTCCAGCTTTAGTAAATCAACCACACTGTATGTATTATGTTGGTATGTTAACCTTCCTAGCGGTATTCCCGAGCGTGACTCGGGGTTAGATTTTAGAGCCAAAAGCGGTAACCCCGAGCCACACGCTAGGAAGATCGCTGGATCCTGGTAGAGGTTTTACTTACCTTTTCTCCGGGATCCAGCGAAGAATTAGGGCAGTATGCGGCGGCGGAGCTTCCTCCCGATCGTCTGCGAGCCCCGGCTTCCGTCTCCGGCGATGTGACGTCCGCCGGGGGGTGGAACCGGCGGCAAATTCGAATGTAAAACACACCAAACACACTGATACCATTCAAAATAAAATAAAAATCACATTACATTGCCCCCCAGTGCCCTTTCCTGCCGTTTTACTGTACTTTTTATGTAAATATATATATACACATGTATATGTATATATATATATATATATATATACGTATATATATATATATATATATATATATATATATATATACATAATTCTTGTGGATGAGCAGCCCAAACCAACTGTATACATTATATATATATATATATATATATATATATATATATACACGTATATATATATATATATATATATATATATATATATATATATATATATATATAATATATGTATACATACATATATATATATATATATATATATATATATAGTATATAATAAATGTATACAGTTGGTTTGGGCTGCTCAATCACAAGAATTACATGCAAAATAATGGTACCGCTTTCAGCACCTAAAATCCAAAAAAATCATACCGCCAGGGAGGTTAAGCAATGACAAAATTATCGCTGAATAAATAGGCTCGTAGCAAAAATTTGAAAATTGCTCTGGTCCATAAGGGGTAACCTGGTGTGATAGCCGAAATGCATAAGCATCAAACGAATTTTAAATCCCAGCAGAAACAGCTATTACCACCAACAGAGCTATATAACTGTAAGAATGTACTTTGTGACTATTATCATTGGGAGCATGTTTCTTATGGCATCCTTCAAATTATGATGAGGGTAATGGACACGGTAAACCACACATATGCAGAAAAAAAAAGAGGTCACTCCAAAAAATATTAATGTATTAAACAGTAAGTTGTCTCTGCCTGAAAGAGCAATTTGGGACCTCCTGACTTGATTATGACTGCCCTTTGCCTTGGCAAATGACAAGTACCTGCCGAAAGTCTGAGGCAAGGGACTACTTTGCTGTCTTCTGTGTTCTTTTACAGTCCCTCATACACCAAATGGTTTTCCCTATATAAAAAATCATAGAATTAGGTATATACCAAACAGGATGATTACTTTAAGTAAAACTTACACATTGTTCAATACCCCATATTGTACTAATAAACACCTTTTCCAATAGATGATCATTAATCATTTTACAGTTATAAAAAGTCCCTATTGTTTTCTCTCTCACCTTACCTGAAGGATCCTGCAGAATAATGTTTGAGTTTATACGGATCCCTTGTCTAATCATGCATGCCATGTAGAGCATTCGAAAAAGAACATAGACTGCTTGGATGCTGTATTGGTCTTCAGTGTGGATGATATTCATTGATTTTTTCCAACCTTAAGCTTTTTCTTTACCATATTGAAACTGAGCTTCCTTACGGCTCTCCACAGCTAGACAAGTGAACACAAAACAAGGAAACCTCACAGGGACAGAAGATCAATGTGGCTATGGAAGTAAAATGATAATGTCCTGCTGAAATCGGTAAATGCACTGGCATAATTTTATAAGTAAATAGGCTACAGAGATGAAGTGTCATTTAACCTTTTTGCTGATTAATTTTACAACATACACTACTGTGTAAACTTTTTAGGCAGGTGTGAAAAAATGCTTTAAATTAGGAAAGCTTTCTAAAATAGAAGTGATAATAGTTGATTTTTATCTTGTTAAATTTGTTTATTAATGTATTAACATAACAGAGCGGAGTTCAGGTTTAGTAAAAGGCATATGGTGTATCAGTACAATACAGTGCCAAGGAAGTAAAAGAAAAAATAAGGGAAAAAGTGAAGCGATCATAAAAATACAACAAAATATGAGCATACAGAATGTTATTAAAACATACATAAGTCAGCTGGTGTGACTTTTCCCAATAGTAGTTCAGAAAGACTATACCAAAATACCATCAACAAAAGCATAGCTCAAGAGTTAGTAAATGGCTAGTGTGGATAGTGGAAAACATGAGCAAAGAGTGAGAGCTGGAAGGGAGTCTGTAGGTAAGGCTTGTGAAAACATAGGGAAAAAATGCTGAGTCTGGTAAGATGAAGTTCAATTACAGCCTAAACCTAAAGGAGAAAGAAAAAAGAAGGGTGAGAGAGGAGTAATAGGGAGGAGAGGATAAGGGGAGATATAGAGGAAGGAAAGATAACAGTCAAGCGAAAAGGAGAGAAGGAAGGGACAATTGGGGGATGATGTGGCTCCAAGCACATGAGGTGTACATAAGGTATATGTCTCCTGAAAAGGACTACCTAGGTAGCAACAAAGATTCAGCAAAATTAGGAGGTAAGTAATTTTGTTTATTTTCATCAATTACCAAAATTAAAAGTAAAAGAACAGAAGATAAATCCAAATCAAATCAATATTTGGCAGTGGCGGCTGGTGAAGTTTTAAGATGGTGGGGCGCTAGACCCCGCCCTTCAATTTTGACCCCTCCCACTTCTCAGAAGCCACACCCCTTACATACTCCACCCATTTCCTCCCCTGTATTTCGCTTGCGTGAACAAATTTTCTCAATATATCACATATTAAGGGGTCTCTTAGTACTAGTATATCCCATAATAGGGAGCAAGGGCCCTATTATGGGATATACTGTGAGAGACACCCTATTATGGGATACACTGACTGAAAGTGACCCCCCCACATATGGGATATATACGGAGAGACCCCTATTCTGGGATATACTGAGAGAACCCATGTAATAGAAAGTCTCCCAGTATATCCATAATAGGGGGTCTCCCACCCTCAGTACATCCCATATTATGGTGTCTCTCAGTATATATCCCAATAATAGGGGGTTAGGGGCCTGACCATAAAATTCAGATTTTGATGCTGTCACTGTACACATACTACAGTAATACACATTTTACAGTTTTGTGATATCACAAGAAGAAAATGTAAATCTGAATGTCAGCATTAATAATGAAAAAACCTTAAACACTAAGTTCAGGGATTAATGCTAGCTAGGGCTTTCTTTTTCTCAGGAAAAAGGTGCAGGAACTTACAAGCCCCCTAGGCCATGCCCATCTCTGACCCCCCCCAGACCACCTCCTAACATTGCCATTTGTCTGCACCTTTTTCCACCTCCTAGCACAGACACACCCACATACCAAAATATGACAGCTGTGCAGAAGCACAATCATTTAATGACCCTCACCCGGCTGCCTGAATGTTCTGCAGTAGCTGACCCCTGAAGAGGTTCTGCAGCAGCTACCCCCAACCACAAAATGTTCTGCAGAAGCTGGCAGAAGTTGATCACAACCTAAGAAGTTCTTCAGCAGCTGCCATTAACCCAAAAGGTTCTGCATCAGCTGCCCTCTTCCCTTCCAAAGAGGTTCTGCAGCAGCTCCCCCTCAAAAAAAGTTCTGAAGTAGCTGTCAACCATGAGAATCTTGATTATCTGAACCAGCTGCCCCCCTCCCCCAAAAAGAGGTTATGCAGCAGTTGCCAAGCCTAACCCCCCCCTTCCCAAGAGGTTCTGCAGCAGCAAGGCCCCCTCCCCAATCCAAGAGGTTCTGCAGCAGCAAGGCCCGCTCCCCAATCCAAGAGGCTCTGCGGCAGCTGTCCACCTAGTAGGTTTTGGAAGCTCTGAATCAGCTGCCCCCCACCAAGAGGTTCTGCAGCAGCTACCCCTTACCGCAAAATGTTATGCAGACGCTGGCACACCCCCAACAGGTTCTGGAGCAGTTGATCACCCCCTAAAAAGTTCTTCAGCAGCTGCCATTAACCCAAGAGATTCTGCATCATATGCCCTCTTCCCTTCCTAAGAGGTTCTGCAGCAGCTACTGAACCCTCTCTAATCCTACAGCTGACAACACACAATCCAATAATTACAAGAGTCACCCGACACGATATTATTGGTCCAAACCTGAACTCCCGGACGGGATAACAAGTGTCTCCAGCAGTGAGGAGAACTCGGATCACACAAGAATATTCCCCTAATTGTTGGAGTATCTAATGTTCTGGTCCTGATCCCTCCGAAGGTCCTCACAGAATCAGGGTAGGATCACTGGAGTGGAGGAGAGGAGGACTGACAGGACAGGAGGACCACTGAGAGGACTCACTTACCGGTGGTGATGACCGAGTCCAGACTGCCTGGTGGCTCTTCTCTTCCAGTTCCAGATGACCTCCGCTCCTCGAGCTGCGGCCTGGTGAGGTGACTGCTCCGGTCGTCTGGATCCGATGCTGGTGGTCTCCTCTCTGGTGCCGCAGTCACTCCCGTCCGGCGTCCACCCGACTCCATCGTCCTTCCAGGTCCGGTCCACTGGTGAGAATGACGCACGCGAGTGACGTCAGCGGGGTCAGCGTCGGATGTCCTGGATGATGATTGGTCCAGGCTGGAGGCTGGACCAATCACAGCCAGGAATCCACGAAGTGGGGGTGTCCAAGCGCTGTGCCCTGCGCCCAGGTTACGCCCCCAGAAGGCAGCCAATCGGCGCCTCTTCTGGGTCGTAACCCCACCCCCCCCCCAGCCTCCACATAGGCCGGCGGCGGCGAACACAATTTTTTTTTTTTGCAAACTTTATTGCTCGTTTTGTAATTTTTTTTCTTTTTTTAGGGGGGGCGGCGCCCTGGCGCCCCCTATGCACCGGCCGCCACTGATATTTGGTGTGACCAGCCTTTGCCTTCAAAACAGCATCAATACTTCTGGGTTCACTCAGACATTTTTTGAAGATACTTGACAGATAGGTATTTCTTGGAGAACTAACCATAGATCTTCTGTGGATGTATGCTGCCTCAAATCCTTCCATCTCTTCATGATGTTGTTGAGATCAGGGCTATGTGGGGGCAAAAGCAGCACGTCCAGTACTCCTTCTTCTTTTTTATATTCAACCGTGCTTCATTGCTGTCTGCAGACACTCATTATTGTACTGTTTTCCAGCCCTTTGGCGAACAAACTGCTTCCCGCTACAGTCAAATATTTACAATTTTCACTTATAGTCCAGAGCACCTGCTGACATTTTTCTGCACTCCAGTTGTTATGTTTTCATGCATAGTAGAGATGCTTAGCCTTGTGTCCATGTTTGATGTTTGGCTTTTTGGCTGCAGTTTTTCCATGAAGACCACTTCTGGCCAGACTTCTCAGGACAGTAGATGGGTATACCTGGGTCCCACAGTTTTCCGCCAGTTCTGTGCGGATGGCACTTTTGGACATCTTCTAATGTCAAAGGGAGATAAGAATTATGTGTCTTTCATCTGCTATATTAAAATTCCTTGGCCAACCACAGTCTGAGATCCTCAACGATGCCCATTTATTTTTGCTTCTTCAAAAGAACTTGAACAGCATATCTTAAAACCCCAATCTGCTTTGAAATCTTTGCCTGGGAGAGACTTTGCTGTAGCAGTATAACTACCTTGTGTCTTATTGTTGTGTTTAATCTTGTCATAGTGTATGACCTGTGACGTGAAACTGTTTTCAACAACCTCACCTTAGTAGCAGAGTTTAACTGCCACCTCCAGGCTCACCTGCCCCCTATCTATCCATTAGCTTGCATGTGCTTCCATTGTGAAGACTCTCATAAATTTACTAGAGTTAGGACTGCAGGTAATACAGGGTGCCGTGGAGTGGCCCTGCAGCTTGCACATGCGTTTGCAAATGTGTGCTAACTAAACCCCTGTTTTGACGCAAACTATTAGACAGGTTAATTTGGTTGGTAAGCAAACTGGTTAGCAAATTGAACTGGGAATTTTTATTTTTTGTTTGTCTCATGTGCGTTGCCCTTCCATGTGTTCTTTGCTATGAAAGCCAGTCATAGGTGGGGGCAGAGGCCATTTCCTTTGTTGTTAATGTATACTGGTGAGTGGACATACTGGATGCCTTTGCTGTAATGCCACTGGCTGGGCTTCATTATGCCCCCAATTACCTTTAGGAGGGATGGGCCACCTCCAGGCTCACCTGCCCCCTATCTATCCATTAGCTAGCATGTGCTTCCATTGTGAAGACTCTCATAAATTTACTAGAGTTAGGACTGCAGGTAATACAGGGTGCCGTGGAGTGGCCCTGCAGCTTACACATGCGTTTGCAAATGTGTGCTAATTAAACCCCTGTTTTGACGCAAACTGTTAGACAGGTTAATTTGGTTGGAAAGCAAACTGGTTAGCAATTTGAACTGGGAATTTTTATTTTTTGTTTGTCTCATTTAACTATTCCTTACCTAGTTTTTCATCTCTGACAAAACTGTTTCTGTTTCAGTCAATTACTGTGGGGTAGATTTACTAAAACTGGTGCACTCAGAATCTGATGCAGCTGTGCATGGTAAACAATTATCTTCTAACTTCACCTTATTAAATAATGCTTTGGCAATGAAACCTGGAAGCTGATTGGTGTCTATGCAGAGTTGCATCAGATTTTTCACTCTGCAGTTTTCATAAATAACCCCCATGTTTCAACCTACATTTGAAATTGATGATCATTAGCACCTGCATGGTATAATTGGTGTGCCTTACCTTTAGCTGCTTCAGTGCTAGGTACCATTTGATGGTGGTTATGATTCTAGACTGGTCACCTTTTAATAATTATTCTGAGCAGGTCTATACTCCTCAGTTAGCCACTAGGGATGATCGAACGGTTCGGGTCGACCATCGGTTCGACCCGAACATTGGCTGTTCGAGGTTCGGCCGAATTTAGAACTTTTTGCCCAAAAAGTTCGGAATTCGGCAACCAGAACTGACCACAATGCAATGGTTCAGGAAATGGGCTTTAAAAACCCGTGATTGGACCAGAACCATTAGTAAAAGCCAATTGAGGGGACAGGAGAATGCTAGGAATGTGATTGGAGTGACTAGGGGGTCCATAGTCCAATCATTAGTGAATACGCCCCCAAGTATAAAAGATAGCCCCCGTCAAATTCCTAGCATTCTTATACGGGACATGAAAGAGAGTGGAATGCTGTTCTGTTACAATGTGTTACAAAGTGTCATTTAGCAATTTTTAGTGTGAGGAAAGGGATATCTAGTGTAGTTAGGGTGCTATTTATCACTATAGTTAGCTTTAATTTATTCAGTTTCTGTAGGGAAAGTGTTAAGTGTAAGGGGACCATAGTGTAGTGTAGGGTTAACTGACTGTGACTGCTATGGAAGGGTGACAAAACCCTTCCATAGCAGGGTGACCGCTATAGAGAAAAGATCGTTTCTCTTGTGTCACTTCAGAGCAGGAATATGGCTTCGCTCCCGTCAGCATTCTTTATGCTGCAGGGGTTGCTAGTGCTTTTTTGAGGACATATTTGGAGTCAGGCATGACATCTGAACATGTCTATAGGGGTATATATACACACCCATGTCTGTATATATACACCTGCACATATATAGGTGTTAAAGGAGCAGAACACTATACTTTTGCTAATTAAATAATTTGCAAATATGGCTAGGCTCCCAACACACCTATATATGTGTAAGTGTAATATACATATCAGTGTGTGTGTATATATATACCCCTATACAGAAGTTCAGATGTTTTGCCTGCCTCCAAAGAACCCAAAAAAATGCCCAAAAAAATGCCTGCAAGAACAAACCTGGGCATTTTTTTTTTTTGGCGCTGGCATTTTTTTGGGCATTTTTTTTGGGTTCTTTGGAGGCAGGCAAAACATCTGAACTTCTGTATAGGGGTATATATATACACACACACTGATATGTATTTTACATTTACACATATATAGGGGTGTTAGGAGCCTAGCCATATTAGTGCAAATTATTTCATTAGCAAAAGTATAGTGTTGTGCTACTTTCACACCTATATATGTGTAGGTGTGTATATATACCCCTATACAGAAGTTCAGATGTCATGCCTGCATCCAAAGAACACAAAAAAATGCCCAAAAAAATGCCTGCAAGAACAAACCTGGGCATTTTTTTTGGTGCTGGCATTTTTTCTTGGGCATTTTTTGGGGTTCTTTGGAGGCAGGCAAAACATCTGAACTTCTGTATAGGGGTATATAAAAACACACACTTATATGTATATATACCCATACACATATATAGGTGTGAAAGGAGCAGAACACTATACTTTTGCTAATGAAATAATTTGCACTAATATGGCTCCGCTCCCAACACACCTATATATGTGTAAGTGTAATATACATATAAGTGTGTGTGTGTATATATATACCCCTATACAGAAGTTCAGATGTTTTGCCTGCCTCCAAAGAACCCCAAAAAAATGCCCAAAAAAATGCCTGCAAGAACAAACCTGGGCATTTTTTTTTTGGCGCTGGCATTTTTTTGGGCATTTTTTTTGGTTCTTTGGAGGCAGGCAAAACATCTGAACTTCTGTATAGGGGTATATATATATACACACACACTTATATGTATTTTACATTTACACACATATAGGTGTGTTGGGAGTGGAGCCATATTAGTACAAATTATTTCATTAGCAAAAGTATACTGTTCTGCTCCTTTCACACCTATATATGTGTATGGGTATATATACATATAAGTGTGTGTTTTTATATACCCCTATACAGAAGTTCAGATGTTTTTCCTGCCTCCAAAGAACCCAAAAAAAATGCCAAAAAAAAATGCCAGCGCCAAAACAAAAATGCCCAGGTTTGTTCTTGCAGGCATTTTTTTGGGCATTTTTTTGTGTTCTTTGGAAGCAGGCAAAACATCTGAACTTCTGTATAGGGGTGTATATATATGTATACACACACACTGATATGTATTTTACATTTACACATATATAGGTGTGTTAGGAGCCTAGCCATATTAGTGGAAATTATTTCATTAGCAAAAGTATAGTGTTCTGCTCCTTTAACACCTATATATGTGCAGGTGTATATATACAGACATGGGTGTATGTATATATATACCCCTATAGACATGTTCAGATGTCATGCCTGACTCCAAACATGTCCTCAAAAAAGCACTATCAACGCCTGCAGCAAAAAAAAATGCTGACGGGAGCGGAGCCTTATTAGTGCTCTGAAAGTGACAAAATACAAACAATCTCTTTTTTTTCTGGTTCTGGACATGCTACAGAGCTGAAACTTCACAGGTACACTTTTTAGACCCCTCAGATACGAAATCCAAAGTCAAAATGAAAAAAAAATCTCTTTTTTTTTTTATTCTTTCAATAATTGGCTCTCTATCAAAAATGACAATTTTTAAGAACTTTTTTTGTGTGATTAATAGTCCCTGGGGCATGACCCAGAACCCTAGGCACTTTTTAGGGGCATTTATTGGGTTTTAGGGCTTTAAAATTGTGTTTTTTGATTACTGAAGTTCGGGTCCCATTGATTTCAATGGGGTTCTGAAATTCGGGCTGAACTTTCGGGTTGTTCGGATGTTCTGGCCGAACCGAACTTTTCAAAAGTTCGATCATCCCTATTAGCCACCCAGATTGTCTAACAATTGGAAATGTGAACTCTGTTTGGTGTGCTTGGTACCTTCTTTCCCAAGCATGTGGACAAATTACTCTCTCTCCTTTTTCTGTCATAAAGTGCTCAAGATGGTGTTTGTGTTTGTACATTTGGATGCATATTATGATGGTCCTTTAACTCAAATACTGTGATCTTCTCCTCTGAGCCAATGATAAGTTTAAAATTAGAAAGTGTGCTAACCTTTCTTTGGCATCTGTTTTTGCAATATGCGTCCATCTAGCCTGGACACTATAGTTATATTGGACTAATTGGAAACTCCCTTATGTTTGTTTTGATCCTTAGTTCTTAACTGCCTGCTATCTGGCTCTTGTTTGCTCACTTACCTGCCATAGTGAGGGATTAGGGGGCTCTAGCAGGATTTGATCAGGGTTAGCCATTTCTTCACATCTCGGTGAGTTCTGACACCTTAGTGATGCTCAGTGATGCTATTTGTGATCCATAATACCCAACTTCTATGCTTTTATCATATACTATCTTTTTAATACTGTTAAAGCTACTTGTTATTGTATTTTATATTTATTTCTTTTTTTTAGGCATTGTGACCTCCATACCTGCTGAGGAAGAAACGCAACTCCTGGAAAATAGAACAGGAGAAGAAGCCAAAAGGAAAAAAAAAGAAAAAACAGGGAAAAAGGCTTTTTTCCAACAACATAGTTCCTGTCCCATATATAATTTAGAATTCAGCATATAAATGACATTAAATTACACAGGTAAAAAGGGCTTGAATGCAGGTGAGTCATTCAAACCAAGGGATGCTGTGGCCCTGAGCAAATGAATCCACCTCATTTCTCTCTGCAGGACTCCTCTATCCTAGTCCAGAGGAATGTTTTCAACCACTTAAGCCCCGGAAGATTTTACCCCCTTCCTGACCAGGGGGTATTTTGCGATTCGGCACTGCGTGACTTTAACGGACAATTGCGCGGTCGTGCGACGCTGTACCTAAACTAATTTGACGTCCTTTTTTTCCCACAAACAGAGCTTTCTTTTGGTGGTATTTGATCACCTGTGCGATTTTTTGATCACGCGCTATAAACAAAAAAAGAGCGTCAATTTTGCAAAAATAACAATACACAAGCTGCCTGACATTCTCCCTCTCCCCCGCCGATCGCCGAGTGACCGGCGGACATCGGGTCCGCTGGTCACACGCGCGGGGGGGTCCGTGACCACGCGGGAGCGGGAGCGCGCCTCCGGGGGTGCGCGCTCGCTCCCTAGACCCTCACAAGCTAGTGACGTAGCCCTACGTCACTTTGCCTGTGAGGGGCTGACTGCCGACGTAGATCGGCGTTAGGCAGTCGGCAAGTGGTTAAGCACAAGGAGTTGGACCTTTATTGGACGGTATGAGTGGTCAATGGCAGCATATCTCCCAATAGGAGAATAAAGATCCCCAATTTCAACAGTATAGGTATGATCATAGACATGTCTCCAAAACTCCCTAATAGTCTTTCCTATATAGAAAGAACCGCACTCACAAGTCACAGTTGACAAATTTCTGGGGACAAACTGTTTCCCATTTGGTAGGATGAGAATCCTATTAGTGTCCATATATTGACAATAAGTACTGGTCCCACATTTGTGAGTGCCCCATAGTGAATTCATTTTAGGTAGGCTAGGGCCAGGGGAGTGACTCTGTACCGACTTGTCCTTGAACGAGGGTGCCCGTCGGAAGACCAATGTTGGTTTAAATGTGACAAATTTAGAAATGATGGGGTCTTGAATTAATAAGTGTCAATGCTTTTGCAAGGTAGATTTGATTTGCATATGTTGAGAGTTGAATCGGGTAATAAATCGGACCATGTTGTTCCAATTTTTGGCTTCTTTTGACTTCTTCTCATTTGTTGTCTGATTGTATGCATTTTTTTGCTATAACCCCTATCACGTTTCAAAGACATCAATGTCACTACAGTCGCGTTTTAGCCATATGTATTGACAAAAAAAAGTCTTGTTTTAGTAAAAATTTATATTTTTATAATACTCAGAAATATTAGTGATGTTTTTCCTTGGAGGGTACCGAGAAAGTTCCCTTTTCCCTCATCTCATAAATATTTAGTCACTTTCATTAGGATGTTCATTTATCACAGATCTACTCAAATCTGTTGGTATGACTGCAATATGGGTCATAGTGAATTGCTTTTCTAAAAGGTCTCTCTTTGTACCTATCTTCCCCCACTGTCCCTCCCTTAATAGGCGGGGTCTCCGATAGCATTGACGTCAGATGAGTGTCCCACGCACGTTCGCCGCTTGGCGTGACTTGACTATGCCGGCTTTGTCCAGTGCGAGTGCGAGAGGATTTGCGCCCACCAGTGCTGTCCTTCCCGCAAGATGGTTAGGAATGGTAGATATGTCTTCTCCTCCTACCCCCTCCCCCAAAGGGGTGGCACTTACCTGACAAATATACCATGACAATATAAATAGGATGAGCGGGGGAGCATTGGTCCTGCACGCTCTCCATGGTGGTCGGCTACATCATTCCTCACTCCTTGTCAGTATATCTCACTATGGTAGGTTATTTCCCTTCAACATCTCCCTTTTTCACCCATCTCACTTAATTTGATGTTGTTATTTAATTTTTCTTTGGCAATGATCCTGCATCACTGAGACTGACCATTTTTATTGAGGCATAGTTATACTAAGCTTTACATATACAGTATTTTTTTTTCTTGGATTCTACATATCTCACGTGGTTTTGTACCCAATCCAGCAGGTCATTCACACTCATGAATCCATAAGGGTTTGAGTCCTAGTTGCCTTTTTCCACCCCCTTTCCTTTTTTTAAATAAAAGTTTTTTACTTTTGTCACAGTTTTTTCCTCTTTTTTGGGCAGTTATCATTTTTTGCACATGTTTTTATGCATGTATACATACATACATCTCACATCCTTCACACATATCATTTCCTTATTGCCAACACTTAAGTGGTAGTTTTATGTCATGTATACTAACACATAGACACATTTTTTACAGCCATCACGGTGGAGGACTTGTTGGATTACTCTTCATGCCAGCCATTTCATCTTGTCCAGTTTGCACTGCTAGGCCCTTCGAATCCCACACCCACAGTTCCCGGATCAGACATTTTCTGGCGACTACCATTAGGTCATGAGCATGTGATGTCTTGTCAAATCTTTGAAAGTATAGGTCCACTTTTAATTGATATCAAATGTTTGCATTAAAAGAATAGATTTTATTATGTGTGTAATATATTTCTAAACTATTTCTTTTTTTTAGATAATTGTGTGTGGATTAACCCCTGAGGAAGTGACGCTATGTCACGAAATGCGTGGGGTTGCAAGTTCACACCTATTATTGATTGATTCTTGTAACACTGTACCTGGCTATGGAATTAATATGTATATTGACCAATCTGCTTGACTATATGGCATTATATCACTGTTGATCTGTTGAAATTGTATGTACCTATAAATCTTTACCTTGTTGATTTTACAATCGAGTGTGTTGCACCTCATATAAAATCCCACAGGTAATTAATGTTTTCTCTCTTTGTACCCTTTCCTGGATTACAAACTTTTGACCCATTGTCTTCTCTCTTCTTATCTCGAATTATAAAACATAATGCGATAGTGTAGTAGCGTGGGGGGGTGCAGCCAGTCATCTCGCACCGGGCGCAAAATTTAGGGGGGGGGGCGCAAAATTATTCCCTTGCCTTCCCGAGGGTCTGTACTGCAGCTTGTTTCCTTCCCCGGAAACCTACACCTCCGGTGAGGCATTAGGGAATTCCTCTCAGCGACATCCTATTCAAACTCCCCCTGCCCCAGGGCTCCTTTGGTCCAGTCTGTCCCTCTGGGGCAGCCTGTGAAACAGCAGAGGGGGAGGGACAGTGCTCGGAGCAGTTATGGCCATGGGAGATATGCAGTGACTGCTGGCTGACCACCCGGCCGCAGGGATACCAAGGAGTGGCTGGATGGAGGGGGCTCCTACAATACTGCCCACCCGCTGCTGGGGAGAGCTCTGATCAAATGGACAATGAGGCAATGGAGAGGTAAGGAGGATGATGGATCCACCATCTGCATCATACTGTGTGTGGAGGATGGGGGGTGAGTAGTGCAGGAAGTAGGTGTGTAAGGTAGGTAGGTTAGTGTAGTGGTCAGTGTAGGGGTCTGGAAGGTTAGAGTATATGTCAGGTAGGTCAGTGTAGTGGCCAGGTAGGTCAGTGTAGCGGTCAGGTAGGTCAGTGTAGGGGGTCAGGTAGGTTAGTGTAGGAGTTAGTGTAGGTAGGTCAATGTAGGGGGCAGTAAGGTCGGTGTAATGGTCAGTTAGGTCAGTGTAGGTAGGTCAGTGTAGTGGTCAAGTAGGTTAGTGTAGGTGGCAGGTAGGTTAGTGTAATGGTCAGGTAGGTTAGTGTAGGGGTCAGTGTAGGTAGGTTAGTGTAGGGGTCAGGTAGGTCAGTGTAATGGTCAGGAAGGTCAGTGTAGGTAGGTGAGGTAGGTCAGTGTATGGGTCAGGTAGGTCAGTGTATGGGTCAGGTAGGTCAGTGTAGGTAGGTCAGGTAGGTCAGTGTAGGTGTCAGGTAGGTCAGTGTAATGGTTAGGAAGGTCAGTGTATATGTCAAGTAGGTCGGTGTATGGGTCAGGTAGGTCAGTGTATGGATCAGGTAGGTCAGTGTATGGGTCAGGTAGGTCAGTGTAGGTGTCAGGTAGGTCAGTGTAATGGTCAGTGTAGGTAGGTCAGTGTATGGGTCAGGTAGGTCAGTGTAGGTAAGTCAGCGTAGGAGTCAGTGTAGGTAGGTCAGCGTAGGGGTCAGGTAGGTCAGTGTAATGGTAAGGAATGTCAGTGTAGGAATCAAGTAGGTCAGAACTACTGTACTAGTGGAAGGGAGTGCTAAAAGTCCCCAGGTTAAGGGGTGCAAATGACTTACCTTGCCCCGGGTGCTGACAACCCATGCTACGCCCCTGCCTCAAGACCTATCTTCGTCCCTACATCAACTTGTTACATTTCAATTGTTCTGAGTATTTTCCTTTGACTGAATTTGCCATCAACTCCTGTTGGCTCAGTACCCTTCATACCATACCTTTTTATACAACTCTAGGCTACCACCCACATATTTTTCTTTTACTGCAGCCTCCTTCTGGTGTACCAGCAGAAGATCAATGAGTAAAAAAATATATTGCTACATCCATTGCCAGTGCTCCCCAGTAGCAGTCACTGCTGGATAAAACAGGGGAGCTGATCATGTGATCATGGGAGTGGCATGAAAGTGGTAAGTACTGCATATGCATTTTTCTTACACAGGTTAGCAAGTGTAGGTGTTAAATATGATGGAGACGGGAAAGTTTTAGGAGTAGTTAAGGTTATGCCAGGATTTTTCCTTAAGATGACACTGTTGATGGTGCACAGGGCACAGGATAACACTGAATTTCTGGTTTCTGGCCTGATTAACCACATCTGGACTGCCCACCGCAGTTTTACGTTGATACTTTGACGTTAAATACCGGGTTATGGCAACAGATAGCTGCCATAACCTCTGTATTTTCTTACAGGGCAGGCGATCCTCCTTCACATAAAAGTGGCCCCTGCAGCGGATTCATCCGGCAGTGGGAGAGGTATCCCCCTCTCCCCGCTTCCTGGTCATTTTCCCCGCTTACCAAAGCCGTCGGTAGCAGGGAAAATGATCCGGTCCATCCATGTCCCAAGCAGGAAGTCGAGTGAGGGCAAGATGGCCCTCACTCAATTCTATGGCCTTGGAGGACCTGAGCAAAGTCATACATTGCTTCCTCCCAATGGCTTTAAAGGGCCCATTTTTTTTCTTGCTGAAAAAAATAGTTTTTTTTTTCTTTTAAGGATAGATGTGAGATCTGAGGTCTTTTTGACCCCAGAACTCACATAAAAGAGGACCTGTCCTGCTTATTTCTATTACAAGGGATGTTTATATTCCTTGTAGTAGAAATAAAAGTGATCAAAAATATTTTTTTAAAGGGACGTTGTAAAAATAAAAAAATAAAAGGTAAAATACATTTTAAAAAATAATTATTTATAAAAATAATTTTAAGCGTCCCGTCTCTCTAAGTCTGCGCGCAGAAGCGAACACATATGCAAATCATTCCCACATATGTAAACGGTTCAAACCACACATGTGAGGTGGGGCCACGATCGTTAGAGTGAGAGCAATAATTCTAGCCCTAGACCTCCTCTGTAACTCTAAACTGGTAACCTGTAGAAATTTTTTAAAGCGTTGGCTATGGGGATTTTTAGGTACAAATGTTTGTCGCCATTCCACGAGCGTGCACAATTTTGAAGCATGACATGTTGGCTATCTATTCACTCGGGGTAACATTATCTTTCACATTATATAAAAATATTGGGCTAACTTTATTGATTTCTTAATTCAAAAAAGTGTATTTTTTCCCAAAAAATTAAGTTTGTAAGACTCAGAAATAGGCCTGGTCCTTAAGTGGTTAACTGGTAATTTTGGCATTTATTGAACAGGTAGGTAGAACAGACCAGATGGAAGCAAAAAAAAGAATAGTTAATTTTAGGGGCTTACATACACTTCAAATAAAAAGGATATCCCTACATTTGTTATAAAACTTCTGAGGAGATTTGACAATCTTTTTTAAATATAACAATCATTAAAAAGGAATCCTTACTGAAAAGACAAGGAAGAATAACAAGGGTGTGAATCACACAGAACCTGGTTTCAAGACTTTTACAACAATGAGCTCTCCTCCAAAATGAAATGTGATACACAAAGGGGTTTCATGGAAGTCTCTACTTTGTAGATGATGTTTTTTGTATCTAACGTGCAGATTGGATTTAGCAAAGATCTCATCTTGAGGACAGTTTCTCATAACCCTGAATTCAAATAGCATCAGCCTGAACATGGCCTTCTAAGTGCATTCTAATTCCAGCACCCCCTGAGACAGAAAATTATCATAACAAGATTTTTTTTTTTTTAATTGAAATGGATCAGTCCTCTTTGTTGGCAGGATTACAAATGATAGGGAAATACTGTAATATAAAATAGTGTGCAAATTATATATTTTTTTAATTTGATTTCCAGAATTAGTTACAGTAAAGGTAATAATTATTTCAAATTGTTAGCATAAGTTTTTACAGTAGTTTGCAAATTACTCTGAATTACTTTATCCGCATTGCCTAGTTATGTCCTTATTATAGCCAAGATGGTGTCACTAAAAGGCTTGAAGGGGGTGATACAGGCTTAGAAACATGTGGATTATTAATTTTTTTCTGAATAAACAGTCAAAAATAGATAAAGCATATATTTATTACTAACTTTTTTTATTGTTATGGTCTTTTCCTTGACAGGTACAATGCACAGCATTGTAATTTATACCGCTTATAATACTTAGTGGTGGTTCACACTAGTGCGATGCCAGACATAGCATGTGATTCACACTGCATTGCTGTGCAGATCACAATCTCTGCGCTACAATTTCAGCCATACAAAATGTATGGCTAAAATGGCATCACATTCACACCAAAATAGTGCAGGACCCTTTTTTTGGTTCACACTGGAATCGAATTGCATGCGTGTTCACATCTATGTGATCCGATTCCTGCACCATTTCACAGTTTACACTGCAATCTGCGAACCAATCTGGGGGTGTCAGTAACTTTACATTGACACCACCAGTGATTTGCAGGTCTCAGTGTGAACCACTGTGCGATTCTGGTGCGATGCAGAAACTGATTCGCAGGGTTTCCCACATCGCACCAGTGTGAACCGGGACTAAATTAAGAATTGAAAGGATTCCCAAGAAAACATTATGTTAGGCTAAATATCCAGTAATAGCAGAATCTTCTTAGATTGTTGATCTTAGTATATTGATAATTCTGGCATGGAAATGTACTTTGTTCTTCCTCCCAGCCTTGAAATTACACAGGCACAAGTCTCCTCCATTTAGTCAGGGAACACTACTGTTTACATATCTGACAAACATTCTGAACATGCCAAGCTCGCTTACTTCCGCACAAACACAAAGTTCACTGCAGAACATATCTCAGCCTGAAGAAATGTTCATAATGAGATAGAAATATGTTTCGAGATCCACTATGAATAATGCAAGGATGCCTTTCTCTTTCAGAATATGAATCACACTGCTGCTTATTTTGCTTAAAATGAATCTGTAGAAAAGTTAAACAAAGTAAACCAACAGAAGCAGATACAGATGAATGCTTGACAAATGGCTTAATACACAATTGAATATATATATATATTTATATATATATATATATATATATATATATATATATACACACAGTATCTCACAAAAGTGAGTACACCCCTCACATTTTTGTAAATATTTTATTATACCTTTTCATGTGACAACACTGAAGAAATGACACTTTGCTACAATGTAGTGAGTGCACAGCCTGTATAAATGTGTGGATTTGCTGTCCCCTCAAAATAACTCAACACATAGCCATTAATGTCTAAACTGCTGGCAACAAAAGTGAGTACACCCCTAAGTGAAAATGTCCACATTGGGCCCAATTAGCCATTTTCCCTCCCCGGTGTCATGTGACTAGTTAGTGTTATAAGGTCTCAGGTGTGAATGGGGAGCAGGTGTGGTAAACTTGTTGTTATCGCTCTCACCCTCTCATACTAGTCACTAGAAGTTCAACATGGCACCTACTGAAGCAGAGCATGATCCCCTCCCTTCAGAGACTGGGCCGCAGGGCAGTATTTCAACATGATAACAACCCCAAACACACCTCCAAGGCGACCACTGCCTTGCTAAAGAAGATGAGGGTAAAGGCCCGTACACAGGATAAGGAAATCTGTAGGGAAAATTTGTCCGAGGATCGATCTGCCGATTTTTTGATTGTTAGTATGGTGCTTTCGACAGCCGACTCCGAATTTTCGGCCGAAAAAATCCTGATGTGCAGGCTATAACATTTTTATCATCCGTCAACACAACGTCCGATTTTCGTCTCATTAGTACAGTTTTCGATGGAAAAAATCTTAAGAGCAAGACTAGGCATGCTCAGAGACGAAAGAACACATACAAAGCAATCCAACACATGACATCACTTCTGAAGTAGAGTTCTGTCGTACGGGAAAATTCGTATGAAAATAACCTCTTCACTTTCCACATTAGACTAGCATGCCACAAAAAACGGATGACTGATTGTTCGATAATCTGATCGTGTGTACGGGGCTTAAAGGTGATGGACTGGCCAAGCATGTTTTCAGACCTAAACCCTATTGAACATCTGCGGGGTATCTTTAAACAGAGGGTAGAGGAGCTCAAGGTCTCTAACATCCACCAGCTCTGTGATGTCGTCATGGAGGAGTGGAAGAGGACTCCACTGGCAACCTGTAAAGCTCTGGTGAACTCCATGCCCAAGAGGGTTAAGGCAGTGCTGGAAAATAATGGTAGCCACACAAAATATTGACACTTTGGACCCAATTTGGACATTTATACTTAGGGGTGTACTCACTTTTGTTGCCAGCGGTTTAGACATTAATGGCTGTGTGTTGAGTTATTTTGAGGGGACAGCAAATTTACACTGTTATACAAGCTGAACACTCACTACTTTACATTGTAGCAAAGTGTCATTTGAAGTTATCACATGAAAAGATATAATAAATATTTACAAAAAAATTTGAGGGGTGTACTCACTTTTGTGAGATACTGTATATATATATATATATATATATATATATATATCATATCATTCGTTATAACAAGACCCAGGGCTCTCAGTGAGAGCCCGGTCTCTGTGCTGGAAATGCGCAGCCCCACTGAAAAAAGCCCACTTATGTGAAGCTGCGTATATGTGTGCGGTCGGCAGAAAGGGGTTAATGTCTTAGTCTGAAAGGAATTATGACTTTGAGAATAAAGAGTTGCTGGCAATTAAGGAAGACTTTTCCGAATAGAGGCATCTGCTGGAAGGGGCTAATTATTCTCTAACAGTTCCCACTAATCATAAAATTTTGGAATTAATTTGTTCGGCCAAGAGATTGTCTTCTAGACAGGCACGTTGGTATCTATTCTTTTCCAGGTTCAATTTTATTTTCTTGTATCAACCTGGGTCAAGGAATGGTAAGGCCAATGCCTTATCAAGGATGTTGTCTTATCCTGTTCAGGAAGGCAACTCTGAGGCTCCATGCACACAGGGCGTCATAAAAACGTGCTCCAAAGCTGTTTACATAACGCCGGGAAACAGCAGCTGTAAAAACGTGCTTTCAGTAGCTTTTCCTACTAGCGTTATTGCACGTTTGGCCACAGTAGCTGTTAGCAGCGTTTTTTTCTGCCTCCATTCAAAATCAATGGTTCCCTATGGGAGCCTATTGATTTGAATGGAAGTCACACCGCAGGTCGGATCAGGGTGATCCGACTTGCGGTGCGAACTGCACTGTGAGAATCTTGAGGGGGAACTCCACGCCAAAATGGGGAAAAAAACGGCGTGGGGTTCCCCCCCAGGTTCCAAACCAGGCCCTTCGGATCTGGTATGGAATTTGAGGGTAGCCCCGCGCCGAAAAAACGGCATGGGGTCCCCCCCAAAATCCATACCAGACCCTTATCCGAGCATGCAGTCCGGCATGCCAGGAAAGGGGAGGGGACGAGCGAGCGGCCCCACCCCCCCTGGATCATACCAGGCCACAGGCCCTCAACATGGGGGGGTGTGGGTGCTTTGGGGCAGGGGGGGCTCTGCACCCCGCACCTCAAAGCACCTTGCCCCCATGTTGATGAGGACAAGGGCCTCATCCCCACAACCCTGGCCGGTGGTTGTGGGGGTCTGCGGGCAGGGGGCTCATCGGAATCTGGAGGCCCCCTTTAACAAGGGGGCCCCCGATCCCGGACCCCCTCCCTATGTGAATGGGTATGGGGTACACTGTACCCCTACTCATTCACCCCATAAAATGCAGTGTATGGAAATGACGACAGGAGACGTTTTGGAAAATTTATTAAAAATCTTCATCCGGCTCTTGTCCTCTCCGGGGGTCTTCTCCTCTCCGAGGGTCTTCTGCTCTTTTGCTGTCCGCCCTTCTTGTCTTCTCCTCTCCGGGGTCTTCTGCTGTCTTCTCCTCTCCGGGGGTCTTCTGCTGTCTTCTCTCCGAGGGTCTTCTGCTCTTTTGCTGTCCGCCCTTCTTGTCTTCTCCTCTCCGGGGGTCTTCTGCTGTCTTCTCCTCTCCGAGGGTCTTCTGCTGTCCGCCCTCCTGCTGTCCAATCTTCTTGTCTTCTCCTCTCCGGTCTTCTGCTCTTTTGCTGTCGGCTGTCCTTCTTCCTCCGGTCCTCCTCCGACGACGTCTTCAGCGATTATGCCGCCCTCTGGTCTCCGCAGCTTATTATATAGCCATTAGGGGCGTGGCCGCCAGATGACGTCATCGAGAGACCACGCCCCCTTGTGTCACAGGTGACGTCACCTGTGACACAAGGGGCGTGGTCTCTCGATGACGTCATCTGGCGGCCACGTCCCTAATGGCTATATAATAAGCTGCGGAGACCAGAGGGCGGCATAATCGCTGAAGACGTCGTCGGAGGAGGACCGGAGGAAGAAGGACAGCCGACAGCAAAAGAGCAGAAGACCGGAGAGGAGAAGACAAGAAGATTGGACAGCAGGAGGGCGGACAGCAGAAGACCCTCGGAGAGGAGAAGACAGCAGAAGACCCCCGGAGAGGAGAAGACAAGAAGGGCGGACAGCAAAAGAGCAGAAGACTCTCGGAGAGAAGACAGCAGAAGACCCCCGGAGAGGAGAAGACAGCAGAAGACCCCGGAGAGGAGAAGACAAGAAGGGCGGACAGCAAAAGAGCAGAAGACCCTCGGAGAGGAGAAGACCCCCGGAGAGGACAAGAGCCGGATGAAGATTTTTAATAAATTTTCCAAAACGTCTCCTGTCGTCATTTCCATACACTGCATTTTATGGGGTGAATGAGTAGGGGTACAGTGTACCCCATACCCATTCACATAGGGAGGGGGTCCGGGATCGGGGGCCCCCTTGTTAAAGGGGGCCTCCAGATTCCGATGAGCCCCCTGCCCGCAGACCCCCACAACCACCGGCCAGGGTTGTGGGGATGAGGCCCTTGTCCTCATCAGCATGGGGGCAAGGTGCTTTGAGGTGCGGGGTGCAGAGCCCCCCCTGCCCCAAAGCACCCACACCCCCCCATGTTGAGGGCGTGTGGCCTGGTATGATCCAGGGGGGGTGGGGCCGCTCGCTCGTCCCCTCCCCTTTCCTGGCATGCCGGACTGCATGCTCGGATAAGGGTCTGGTATGGATTTTGGGGGGGACCCCACGCCGTTTTTTCGGCGCGGGGCTACCCTCAAATTCCATACCAGATCCGAAGGGCCTGGTTTGGAACCTGGGGGGGGAACCCCACGCCGTTTTTTTCCCCATTTTGGCGTGGAGTTCCCCCTCAAGATTCTCACAGTGCAGGTCGCACCGCAAGTCGGATAACCCTGATCCGACCTGCGGTGTGACTTCCATTCAAATCAATAGGCTCCCATAGGGAAACATTGATTTTGAATGGAAGAAAAAAAACGTATAACGTGGCTTAACGCACGTTAAGCAACGTTATGGAGCCTTTAGCAGCGTCAGACGTTTTTTGCAGCCTGACGCTGGAGCTCCTGAACCCACAGTTTCTGGGTTTTTTTTGGAGCTGTAAAACGCCTATGCCACTTGGAGCTCCTAAAAGCTCTATGTGTGCATGAGGCCATAGAATAACATGGATGGGCGTTCTGCAGCTGCAAAAAAAAACGTCTGACGCTGCTAACAGCAGCTGTAAAAACGTCCAGTGTGCATGAGGCCTGAATGTTAAATTCTCCTCAAAAGAACTTCCTAGAGGCCACAAGTTTCAAGACATTCCTGAGTCTCTTCGAAGAGGGGCATGAGAATGACCCACTCCTCAATCATCCTCCTGAGGACAATATTCTTGAGTACTGGAATGGCATTTGAACTTAGGCAGAATGTCTCTATTTATCTGCTTGGGTTGAAGCCCTCAGTCTGGTTAATGACTCCAAACTTTCTGGGCATTTTGGGGTTTCTAAGACAGAAGAACTTTTGCCATGTTCCTTTTGATGGCCTGGTTACAAAAGATATGAAGCCCCATGCCTGATCTGTGCATGCAATAAGACACTCCGAGCTTCTCCTCTGGGGTTTCTCCAACCATTACCTGTGCCATCAAGACCATGGGGGTCAATTTCTATGGACTTTGTGCTCAGTCTTCCTCCCTCAATAGAGATGACTACTATCTTAGTAGTCAGTGCACTGATCATCTCACTAAGATGGCTCATGTAATGCCTGGTAAGGGAGTTTTCTCTGCTAAACAAACTGCAGAGTTGATGGTTCAAGAAATCTTTAGACTACATGGAATTCTTTATGATGTGGTGTCTGACAAAGGATTACAGTTTACTCCGAAATTTTGGAAAAGCTTTTTCCCAGCGTTAGGTGTAACAATTAATCTGTGCTCTGCTTTTCATCCTCAGTCTAATGGTCAGACCAAAGGCACCAATTAAACTTTGGAGCAGCAGCTTTGATTTGTTGTCAGTTATCTACAGAATGACTGGATGGATTATCTTCCTACGACAGGGTTTGCTTACAGCAATTCTAAACATGTCTCCACTTCTCCCTTTTTTCTAAATACCGGGTATCATCCTTTTTTTATTCCCGCTCTCCCTATCACAACTCCAATTCCTGCTGTTGCCCACAGATTAACTACATTACAGAAAATTCAGGAGAAATGTATTGATACTTTGAAGAAAGCTCAGGAATGTTATAAGAGGACTGATGATAAACATTGCAGATCCTTTCCTATATTTCACGTGGGTGACAAAGTTTTGCTAAATTTGGCCAAACGTTTGTTAGAATTATGGAGTATTGGGTCCACATTTGCCTAGTACCCCTCCAGTTGTCTTTAGAGGTGTTCCACATCCGAGGTTAACTATAGCTCTGAATGTGTTTTTCATAGTATGGGGGGCTTCTTCCCATGTAGAAAATGTGCTATCTGTAAAATCAATGCTGTAAAGGATAGGAAAATAGAGGAGTTTCAGTCCAATTCCACCCACCAACAATTTAAAGCGGAGTTCCGGGCACAGAAGTCATTTTTTAATAAGCATACCCCCGGGACAGTCAGGGCTAGCACATTCCACAATGGCTAGCCTCTGATCTGTCCCGGTTCGCACTTACCTTTTAGAAGAAATACTTATAAAATTTGTTCTACAGCGTTTCCATCTCTCTTGTGGGCAGCTGAAGCCGGCGCGGTCCTCTTCTGTGTCTTCTTCCGCGTCTTCTTGTCCCAGAATGCGCCTGCACCGGCCCCTCTCGTCACTTCCGGTGCGGCGCCGCATTCCTCCACAGCTTCTGGGCATGCCCAGAAGCTGTTTAGCAGGGGAATGCGGCGTCGCCCGGAAGTGAAGAGCGGGGCCGGTGCCGTCGCATTGATTCCTGGGAGCGATGACGTTCAGCTCCCAGGAATCATAGCGAGACAGGAAGTGACGGGGTGAGCCGCGGCGCCGAGGGAGGAAGTACTCTGAGGTGAGTATTTACGATCTTCAATTAAAAGGTGAGTAAACAAAAAAAAAATAACTATCCAATTCCTTTTCAGGTAATGTCGATTTGGGGAGGGGCACAAAAAAAAATGTTGTTTTTGTGCCCGGAACTCCGCTTTAAGATAAACCTTTTATCACATGTAAAACTAAACATGTGGTTTACCTTATCAGGTGTCTGTGTGCGTTAGAATATATTGGTCAGACTATAGGAATGCTGCAAGTTTGACTAAAAGAACATGTAGGCAACAGCCTGACGAAGGAGCACGGATGCTCCGAACGCGTGCAACCCCTATTTTTCTCCTGCCAGGAAGTGATGTCATCAGGGATCAGAAGTCGGCAGCCGGAGCCCTGTTGTGCATGCTCCGCCGCGGCCAGTGACAACTAGCAGCCCCACAGCGGCTCGGCTATACCTCTGGAACCTCACCACCTTCTCCTATGACCACTATCCTGGAAGAGGAAGATGGATGACCCTAACAGTCTTTGTGTACCGGTCTCACCCAACCTCGGACAGTGAGTCACCAATTTTAACAGTGTTAAATAAACCTGTACTATACTAAGCTGGCGCCGCTCTCTCCTTTCTTGCTTCTAACAGCCTCAAAGGTTACCCCAAACATAGTGTTTGCAAACACTATGATTTGTGTCATGGGAGGAATCCAGCTGGCACTGTTTTTTTGGGGATTGATAAATTCTCTGGGAGTTGGAGGGGTAGTAATACCACTAGAGGAGTCTCTAGATTTAATACGAATTGGATATGTAAAGCAAAAACATATATCCAATTTGGTATGAACATAGAGTGGGATGGTAATGCTTTCATTAACAATGCTTAAGTCAAATATAGATTTTGGAGTTTTTTTTAGGCATTTCTGTAATCTTTTAATTTGGTATTGTTTGATATTTGATATAACTTTTATAGTATGTCATTTATATGTATTAATTAAATTGACCTTTGATATTTATATCTATTTAAAAATTATTGTAATGTGATAGAGTGTGGTTTTCAACCACAAGATGGCGCTGTTTCCCGGTCTGCCAGGCTTTTTGTATAATATTGGGTTATTTAGAATACCTAATTTTATGCTTTATTTGCTGACCTATGTTTTTGAGAACACCCTTTGGAGACTGTTGTGATTAGCACAGTCCCATTAAGATGATGTCAGTCTTAACAGATATAGGAAGTTTAATCTTCTGTCATGACTTCCAGCTGTTGAAACGCAAGCTGGATTCAAGTTTTTCCAGTTGCCGGAATGCAACTGTTAGATCCACCCATTCCCAATGACTGCGAGTATAAATATTTGCCATAGAGCATTGTTTGGCCATGCCCCTGATGACTTCATATCGTGATGCAATGCGTAGGGAGGAGCCAACGAAGCACGGTGTTCTTGCAGTCTGGAATATTGCGGCCATCTTGTCGGTTGGAAAGGAACACACGCTGTCACACGCTTGATGTGCTGCATATGCTGGATGTGTTTTAAACTCCTAACTTCAGTGTAAGTGATCTACATGTATAATAAAGGGTAATATGCCATTTTACACAATGTGCGTTCCAGCTAACGCGTTTCATCACTACGTTTGACGTCTTCAGTATTTGCCCATGGATGGGAAATAAATTATTACCTTTTTTTTTTTTCATATGAACTGTGATTACTACAGTCGCTTTTTGTTTATACATGTATGGACTTGATTCAGCACTATTGAGACACCTGCACCTACTTACTGATTATCTTATGCACCTATGCTAATAATTTATTTGTTTGCACTTTATTATATGCACCTTATGTATTCTTTTTTTATTGTAGATTTGAACGAAGCTATTTGATGCATAATTTATCTAATTTATTTTGATGCATAATAGCACAGAGTATTTGTATAATTTATTCTGAATTGATATTGCAATTTTTGAACTGAGTGTTTGATACACTTTTTTCTTATTTGAATTGTTGGAATATTTATGGTTGTCTATGTACCATTTAGCAAGCGCTGTAGGTAGCCCCTATTCTCTCTAGAGGCTATCATTTACATATCCATCTATAGCCCCCTCCTATAGCAGCTGCTTATTACTATAACAATTTATATTTTATATTCATTTATTCATTCACCATATATTTATCCATTCACGGTCCATTTGGTGGGGGGATATACTACTAGTATATCTTTTTTTGATGTCCTAATACTTTTGGTAATGTAATGTATGTCTTCTTCTGCTTCAATGCCTCCAAAACTGCTACAATCCTCCTCCTCCTCCTCCTCCCTCTCCTCTTGTGTGTTCTGTGGCGTTGCATAAATGGTGTTTGCATAAAGCGGGCCTTGAGAGGAAAGAAAGTCCTCCTCTTCCTCCCGCTGCTCTGTTCATAATGCCATGCATAGTATGCTCCAACAGGAATAGAAGAGGGATTGTGTCACTAATGCACGCATTGTCATGGCTTACCATCATTGTCACCTCCTCAAATGGTGAATGTACAGTGCATGCATCCTTTATCAGTAGCCATTAGCATGGGGAAAAATGCCCAGCTGCCCTGATCCTGTCCTTGTATCATACACACAAAGGTACTCATTGATGGCCCTCTGCTGCATGTGCAGCCGCTGAAGCATTGCCAAAGTTGAGTTCCACCTAGTGGACATGTCACAAATCAGGCGGCTTATGGGCAGGTGGAATTCCACCTGAATTTTAGCCAACCAAACACTGGCTGTGTATGTCACCTGAAATGGCTACAGACCCTTCTGCCTGCCTTTTTGCAGATTTTGCAACCCTGGGTACCTGTTTAGGAAACACTGCACCACCAAATTAAGGACATGTGCCCAGCATGGTACATGTGCCAACTTTCCCTGTCAAAGGGCAGACACAAGGTTAGTGCCATTATCGCACACCACCATTCCTGGCTCAAGCTGCGGTGGTGTGAACTTCCTCTGGGCCTGCCTCTGCAGAGCTGAAAGAATCTCTGCTCTGGTGTGGCTCCTGTCCCCTAAACAGACCAGCTGATGTACTGCATGGCATCTTTTAGCCTAACCGGTTGAATAGCCACTTAGAACACTTAGAGGGTACTGGTTCATAGGACAATTCAGCAGAGGAGGGCATGGGGGAGGAGGAGGAGGAAGAGGAGGGGGTTGAGCTGACAGATCTCACATCATCACCACCAGCTGTATGGAGACGTGGCTGCAAAACAAGATCTAGCACTGAGCCCTGTGCTGAATCCTTCCTAGTTGCTAGCAAAGTTACCCAGTGTTCTGTGAACTAAATATATTATCTCTGACAATGCTTGCTGGACCACGTGTCAGCAGTAATGTGGACCTTGATGCTGACTGCCTTGCCCAACAATGCCAAAACATTGCTTTCCACATGATAGTACAGAGCTGGAATGGCATTACTTGAAAAGAAATAGCGACTGGGAATCTGTCCTTGTGATGCAGCACATTCTGCAAATTCACAGAATGGGGCAGAATCCACCAGACGGAAAGGCAGGAGTTGTAAAGCCAGCAATTTGTACAAGCTGGAATTTAGACGCTGGGCATGTGGATGGCAGGGAGCGTGTTTTTTTTTTTTTTGATGCAGCAGCTGGGGCAGAGAAATATGCCTGCTATACTCTACAGCTGGTGGTGTGCTGCGCTGGCAGATATGTTGATAAGACCTGTGACACCCTTTGCTATACCTGCATCCCTGTCAGTGGAGGCTGCTGAGAGGTCATGAGATATAGCGGGGGTAGACATGAAAGGTTATGAGTGAGGAGGAAAAGATTGTGACCCTTGTGTGTGGCTTTCAGGTGCTCTTGCCAGTGGGCTGAGTGGAGGGAGGTTAAATGCCTTGTCAAGCATGTGGTACCCAAATGGCTGGTGTTTTTTCCAAGCTTGATCTGCTTGTGGCAGAGATTAGAAATTGCAACAGTGTGATCGGCTGCACATGTGCTAAAAAAGGCCCACACAGCTGAGCTATGAGAAGTGGGCTGGGAGATAACAGCTCCACAATCTGATGGAATAGGTTGGCTGCTCTCTACTCTTCCATGATGGCTGCCTCTGGAGGACATTCTTGCTCGATGGGGTTGTTTCTCCCACTTACTTTCCTCATCTGCTCTATCCGCCACCCTAATCGTTTCAGTGACCTCATCATCATCATTATCATCTCCTCTATCCTCATCATCACTGGAGCCAACTTGGCAATACACTGCTGCTGGAGGAACATGACTGCCAATTTGTTGTTTATCGGTATTCTCCCATTTCTCTGTAGGCTAATGTTCTTTCCTTCTTCTACCTCAGAACCAACATCAGAATAAAGTAATTCCTGTACATTCTCAATAAGCAGGCGGCTGACGCTGTGTTATATAAATAATTCAGCTGATTACTCCATGCATGATGCTGGGGCTATGGCAGGAATATATGTGGACAAGGAGGCAGAATAAGCCTCTCTGGCAGCCATTATGGACTACCAACTAGTGTCAGCTTGGGTCATGAAGGATGAGGAGGATGAGGATGGTTTAGTAAGCCAGTCCACCACCTTCTCTACATGCTGTGGCTGGATAGAACAGGTAACATCACTAAAAAGAGAAAAACATGCCCTGCCTAAGGACGGACCATGCCAACCTTTGTCTGTGGACACAGACACTGCCTGCCCTCTCATAGTGGCATGGGAATATCTGCCTTTTCTTGTTGGCCTGCCAGACATAATAGGGGGGGGGGACCTATTACTCAAATTTGGTAGAAACTGGGAGATGTGTGATTGGATGCAATTTATTGAATGAAAAGTGGAGTTTGGTGCATTTTAAATTGAGGACTGCCGCTGATAGAAATATTAAAACTATAAAATATACATATTGTAAGGGATTAGCTCGGTGGTAGGCGTGGATGACCCCTTTGGGGGTGCGTTTTCACAGAGAGATAGCCGAGCAGTGGTTGCAAACAACACTGATTTATTCATGCAATTTACTTCACACAATTGCAAGCCTCAAAACAGCCAAAATAAAATAAAACAAAATAAATCCTTGCCACTGTGGGCGGCTACCTTCTCACACACTGGAACCTATCTAATGAAGTCTGTCCCCAACCTACTGTTGGGCAGACTTGGCTGGTCATACAGCAGACTCTCAATAGTCCATGTTTTATCTCTTCACACAGCAAACAGTTCATTTAACATGTCCCTTTTCCTCCTCATATGGAACATGTCCCTTTGTCTCTTCACACTCTTCACATTGAACACAGTTCATTTGCTTGTCTCTCCACATAGCAAGCAGTGCATTTATTTCTTTCCACATAGAAATAGTTTCTCTTCTCACCTTGAGACGATCCAAGACCTCACTTTGAGTAGTCTTCACACTTGTTTACCCTCCTTAGCGCACATCACTTCAGGGGGTCTTCTCTCATGCTCACCAGCTTGTCGGGAGGCACTCATCTGTCTGTCCTCCTCTCCCAGCCCACACGGCGACAGGAGGCAGCAGTCCTTCTCCCATGCCCACACGGCGTCGGGAGGCACACATCCGTCTGTCCTCCTCTCCCAGCCCACACGGCGACAGGAGGCAGCAATCCATGGACTTCCTTTGGACAAATTATAGAGGCCTTAACTTCCTCATTTCGAACAGCTGAAGGCCTTTCAACTTCCTTAGACAGTTCTGGCTACCTCTGCAGCCGACACCCTATAGTAATTGGTGATTTGTCTAACCCAGGTGGAAGTGTAGCTCTTGTCTGTGATTACATTCACAGATTTACCTGACTTCCTGTCACATACCCCCCCCTCTTGTTTCAACCCTAGGGTTGGGACACAGTTTTCCAGGCACGCATGTGTCAGGCACTTCTCTTGACTTTCACTGATAAGCCTCTTAGTATCCTCAAGCTTCCGGATGAAACTGTTTCTGTCATCTTCATTGACAGATTTCTCATAAATGCCACACAGTTTGTCTCTCATCTCATATACACATTCTTCAACTGCATTTTTGGCATCATTTTGCTCCTTCTCGTTTCTGTCATCTTCATTGACAGATTTCTCATAAATGTCAGACAGCTTGTCCCTCATAACCGTCTGTCCAATCCACCATGGAGGACCGTGATCCATTGGCAACTCAATTTTGCTATTCTTAAAGTCTTCAACATTCTTAAGACGCCTCTCTCTGCAATCAACAAATGATTTCCACAACACTTTGAGAACCTCTGGTTCACTTAGCTTTGTTCCAAGAAATGTCTGTACTTTATCAACTTTCCTTCCATCATCATATGGGTCAAAGGCAACAACACAGTTGAACCCAGCGATTTGGGTGGTATCCATTATAGACCTCCTCTCTGCATCAGTGAAGAAGCATGGAACTGCAACACATTCTTTTACAGGTTTCTTCAATGCACTTTCTGCTGAACTATTTGACCGCTCAAGGTCACCTAGTTCCTTTTCTCTATCTGAACTCCACATGGAATGTATCTCAAGATCACGATCAAACTTCTGCCACTTATCTTTCACCAGTTCCATTTTGGAAACACTCCCTGAAAGGCACTTATTCATTTGCTTCACGTTTTCACCAACAGATTTAGTTTTCTCCACTAGGTGGCGTTTGCTTTTTTCTCCCAGATTTATATCACTTGCTTTAGTTTTCTCCGCTTTAGTTTTCTCCACTAGGTTTTCAGCCTGAACTGAGAAATCATCACATTTCTTACACAACTCTTTTGTTTGCTGAAGTTCTAATGATACATTTTCCAATGCTTGAAGTTTTTGAAGGAACGGTTTATTCCAAAGGGGTGATTCAAGCCACTTGTCATCACATTTCTGAGGCTCACTCAGGACAGACCCCAAAACACTGATCCTTTTATAAACTGCATCAGGCACACTATCCCCTCTTTGGGACAGATCCTCTGTTGCCTGTAATTCCTCTTCCAGTTCCTGCAACGGAATCTTCATCTCTTCTACTTGCTGTTCTAAGGCTCGCTTAGACTTTTCTAGCTCCTGAACGCTTGTCACAACATCATCCTTGGAGCTGACCAAATCTTCCATTTCTGTACACAGCTGTTGGTTAACTCTTTCTAGTTCAACCTTACACTCTAGAGCTTCCTCCAAGGAGCGAGCCAAGAACAGGGCTTTGCTCTCGTTATCACGCGCCTCCGTTTTTGCACGGTCGCGTTCTTCTGCATATTTTGCAGACACAGTCTTCTCCTCACCAAGCATCTGATCCAACTTCTTTTTCACATTTTAAACATTTTCTAATGAACTAACTCTTTCTTCCATGCGTTTTTTCATATCCGCTATCTGAGCTTGCAATGTTGCGACTTGCTCTGGGGTCATCCACGCCTACCACCGAGCTAATCCCTCATAATATATATATATATATAAAATAATAAAAAAGGAGAAACACCAGCATTGCAGTCAGAAAAAAGCACTAAATGTTATGTAATGCTGTGTTAAACATTGCACTACACTAAAACACTATACTGACACACTATACTCACACAATACTCACACTATACTGACACGCTACACTATGCTCACACTATACTCACACTATACTCACACTATACTCACTCTATACTGACATACTACATTGACACACTTCATTATAGTCACACTATACTCACACTATACTGAAACACTATAGTGACACGCTATATTCACACTATACTGAAACACTATACTGACAATACACTATACTGACATGCTATACTCACACTATACTCACACTACACTAACACTACACTCTAACACTCACAATAACAAACTCACTAGTAGCAAACTGAGCCCTTCTCTATCCATCTCCAGCAACACACTGCAAAAGCTTCCTGTGGGAGAGAAGCTTTAATAGTATGGGCTGGAACTACGAGCACTGAGCCATGATTGGGCAAAATCATCATGACTTTGTCCAATCATGGCTCTGACAGTGCTCTGTGCCCTGATTGGGCAAAGCCCTGCACCTGAGCAGAAGAGAAGTGCTTTGCTTCGGCCAATCAAGGCCCTAAAATGCACTGTGTGGCGTGCAGTGCATTTTGGGGTGCACGGCAGATTGTTTGCCCGCCAAGCGCCCCGCAATGCACTGCGCACTATGCAGTGTACACCGAATGAGCGAACATGCAATGTTCAGGTTGAACTGCTAGACTCTAACTGTTTGCCCAACTATAGTCAGTATAGTGTGTCAGTATGGTGTGAATATAGAGTAAATATTGTATAGTGTCAGTGTAGTGTGTTAGTGTATTGAAGTGTTTAACACAGCATTACATAACATTTAGAGCTGTATAAAATGCTGTACACCTTTTTTTTTTTTTTTTTTGGTTGCTGCGTGTTATTTTTGTTTTTGTTTTGTCCCCTGCCTACCGCCTACCCCCTTTTTTGAAATTGTCAGACACAGTTTTTCTGACTGCGATGCTGGTGTTACCCCTTTTTTTTTTTTTCGTTTTTACATTTCTGTCAGCGGCAGTCCTCAATTTAAAGTGACTCAAACTCCACTTTTAATCCAATAAATACAAAAAACAAATATTATGGCGCTCTATGGTGGACCATAAAAAGCATTGATTGAGTATCCACCCGCAGCTGAGAGGAACACCTGGGTACCTTAACGGTTCCAATACTCAGAACAAGCAACAAAGAACCTCTATGTGGAGCACTGGGGGATGTGAGTATGTCCAGCCCAGTCATAGTACATGTGCTCACACTTGCTGGCTGTTATTTGTAGTTTCACAGAATGGAAACAGTCCCTATGGATAATAATGATAAAGATAAAATATTTATAAGAGTTCCAAAGAAGCTGTGAATGGCTGTAGGCAATGTATAGTAAAAAACAATTGTTTATGAATCATCACCCCGAACAATGATCACCGTAGGACTACAAATATCAGAAACCCAAACACTGAATGGAAGGCAGGAAGTGATCTGCCCAGGAAGAAACTGATCTGTCTCCACAGTGTGATGAGCTGTGTCTCCGTGGTATGTTACAGTGAGCTGGGAATGATGATAAAAATCAGAAAGGGGAGAGAAGCTTTACTTCCCTGGCTGTGTGTCTGGCTTGGCTCAAAGGGCTGTCTTGGATGCTGCAGTGGTGGCCCCGCGAACCACACTGTGATCAGCAGGCGGGGAGGCCGGAAGTGGGCGATCCTGCTGTAGGTGGGATCCCAGATGCGGAATGGGTCCGACTGGACAGTGGAAGTCAGGCTCCCTGTGTAGGGAAAAGGATCAAACAGGGATGATAGATCCAAAGCCTGGCCGTTTATTACAAAGCTGTCACAATGACTATGCGTTTCGGGTGTGGCCCTTCATCTGGTCATGTGGTGTGGAAAGCCACTAAGAATATATATAGACAATTGTTAAGGGAATAAGGGTTCTCCTAAAGGTAAATCACTTCCTTCATCCATGTCAAAGTTAAAATCAAAATGAAATTACATTGTGAAGAACTTTAAACATACATTAAAAATACATTACTCAATTAAAAAAATAAACAATAGCACCCGGTGTTCCCAGGCGGTCTCCCATCCAAGGGCAAGGAAGGGGGGGGGGAGGGAGGGAGGAAGGGGAAAGGGAAGGGTAAATCACAGCCTAATGTATCCACTCCATTATTATTTGAGTTTGATGGGAAGAGCAATTTGCAATTTAATGTATCCATCAATTGCCTTTTTTTTTCGGGCAAGATAGATCTTCCTCTGTTCGCGGGGAAAGAAGGTAATACCTCTTGTTAATTATAAATAATGACAGAGATTAGTTATGTAACGTATAACATAAGAGGAGGACTGAATTCCTCTGAGAAGAGACAGAAAATCCTGAAAGAGATTAAAAACATGGGAGCTGACCTAGTTTTCCTACAGGAAACTCACATCCTGCATTCTTCTAATATTAGACTGTACTCAAAAGATCACCCCACGTGGTACTATTCTGACTCAACAACAAAAAAATCAAAAGGGGTGGCCATTGGGTTCGCCAGAGGGACTCACTTTGTCTTGGAAGACAGGATGATAGACCATGAGGGAAGATTCCTTTTCTTGAAAGGGAAACTTCATTTTAAGGATGTAACTCTGGTAAATGTGTATTGCCCAAATGACAAACCTATGAGATATCTTGGGAAAATTCTAGATAAGCTAATAGAAAGGGAGAGTGATATTAGCGGGCGATTTCAATTTTTGTCTTGACCCAGAAATTGATTGTACGTCGGCTGTACAGAGGAGTAGAGCAACACATTTGAAGATGATCAAAAAAAAGCTATTCCAATGTCCATTATTGGACACCTAGAGAGTGCTTCACCCAAAAGAAAGAGATTACACTTTCTACTCCTCTGTACATAAAATACACTCGAGGATCATGATAGACCACAGAGGAATAGAATTAGTGACAGAGGCTAAAATAGGGATTACAACCTGGTCAGATCATGCACCCGTTAAGATAAAGCTGAAAATATTAGGGGGATTATTAAAAACAAATATATGGAGACTAAATGAGGAACTGCGCAGGGAAAAAATATGGGGAAAAGAAATAAGAAAAGAATTAGAATTATATTTCCTTATTAATGAAAATGAAGAAACTTAAAAAAATATACTTTGGGAGGCACAAAAAGCATACATGAGGGGGATCTTAATCTCTAAAGGGTCAAGAAGAAAAAAAGAGAGAATAGAACAAAACTGATAAAAGAGATTTATGATTTAGAACAAAGCCATAAAAATACCCAGTCGGCTGAAATCCAACACCAGTTAGTTATAAAAAGAGAAGAACTTAAATAATTAATAGAACAAGAAATCAGACAGGAGATTAGGAAAGTAACTAAAGAAAACTATCAAGGAAATAATAAGATCGGGAAGAAACTTGCGAAAATTATTAAAAAAAAGAAAGCGATAAATTACATAGAGAAAATGAAAGACACTAAAGGGGAAATTGTATATTCAACGGCCGATATAGCAAAAGTATTTCAGGAGTACTATGGGAAACTTTATAATATCAAAGAAACAGGAGGAGAGAGGGACCCGGCCAAAATGGAAAAAATTAAATATTATCTGAAGGAGGCGAAATTACCTAAAATACAACAAGATAAAATAGATCAACTAGAAACTCCAATCACAGAAGAAGAAATTAATTTAGCCATTAAAACTACACCTTCAGGGAAGAGCCCTGGACCAGATGGGTTCATAGTAAATTATTATAAAAGACATAAAGACCTGTTAATACCCAAATTAAAGACTATTTTAATGGCTTAGGGAAAGAATATGGGATGAGCAAGGACGCCCTCTTAGCATCAATTAGGGTAATCCTGAAAGAAGGGAAAGACGCGACCGTATGTTCAAGCTATAGACCCATCTCGCTTTTAAATATTGATATAAAACTTTTCGCAAAAGTATTGGCAACCAGAATGAAACATTTTATAGAAGAATGGGTCCATAGGGATCAAACAGGATTTATACCTGGGAGACAGGGCCGAGATAACGGTGTAAGAACAATTCTGTTGATGCAATGAATGGCTAAGAGTGGATCACAAGGGCTGATTCTGTTGATAGATGCTGAGAAAGCATTCGACAGAGTCAGCTGGGATTTCATGATGGGAACCTTGGAGGAACTGGGAATTGGAAGAAAAATGATGGCATGAATAAAAACACTCTATGGCCAGCCCACTGCCAGGGTGAAAGTAAACTGGGTCCACTCAGAGCCGTTTGAGATGTCTAACGGAACAAGGCAGGGATGCCCGTTGTCCCCGCTATTGTTTGTTCTTTCATTGGAACCCTTATTAGCGACAATTAGGAAGAACCCAGATGTGAAAGGAATAGAGGTGGGAGATGTGGAGCATAAGATTGCCGCATTTGCGGATGATCTGTTGCTGTACATCTCCAGACCGATCATAACCCTACCAAATGTATTAGAAAGTTTGAAAAAATATGGAAAATTATCTAAAAATTAACCCTACCAAATCATAGATATTAAATATCAATGAACAAGAAGAACAAAAAAACAAGAAGAAGAAAAATTAAAACTAGAATTCCCCTTCACCTGGAAAAAACTAGGACTAAAATATTTAGGAATTATCCTTACAAAAAAGCCTCAAGGACTGTATAAAGAAAATTATATCCCTCTATTAAAATAAATTAAAAAAGAGCTTAACAGGATATCACATAGGCCGCTATCATAGATAGGGAGAATAAACATAATAAAAATGGTAATCCTACCAAAAAAACACTACAAATTTCAAATGTTACCTATCTCGATCTCACAGATATATTTCAGAACTTTGAAATCCCTAATAACTAGATTTATCTGGAAAAGATGTAAACCAAGAATACAACATGCAGTATTAATTAAGGGCAAAAATTAAGGGGGTCTAGCAGTACCAGACTTTAAAAAATATTACGATGCAACTATCCTCTTACGCGTGATGGAATGGGGGAAAACAAAAAACGAAAAAAACTGGGTAAAAATAGAATTCACAATGAGTCACACTCACTTAGGAAAAATTATATGGATACCTGCACAATATAGGACTTTGAACTTCAATACACATCCGATCACAATTCAAGCGCTTAAAATTTGGGATTTAACTCACAAAAGAAACAAATGGCAATACAACTCACCATTAATTCCCTTAAAAGACACTAATTATTTTCCACCAGGACAAGAAAAAATGGGAGGGAAGTGGATAGGAGACGAGGATGCACGTTTGAGGGATATTATGGATAATGAGCAAATATACACATATGAAGTATTAAAACAAAAAAGAAAAGATTGGAGAATCGATGAGTGGTGGTACTGCCAGTTGAGGCACTTTGTGACTTCCCTGCCAAGACCGCTGAGAAGGGGAGATGATTTGCTCCCTTTTGAGCAGATCTGCTCCTCAGAGAAATATGAAAACAAAATATCAAATATATATAAAATCTTGGTAGACTTGACAGGACCGGCGGTTTTGCCATTCATCGACAAATGGGAGAGGGATTTGGGCACATGAAATAGAGACTTCCACTTGGGAAAAAGTTTAAAATTAATACACAGCTCTACATTGGACATAAACACAGCTGAAATGAATTACAAATGCATTGCAAGATGGTACATTACCCCCGACAAAGTACATAATTATCAAAAAGAAAAAGAAAAAAACTGCTGGAGGGGTTGCTCAGAAGTAGATACAATGGCACATTTATTGTGGGACTGCCCAAAAATTAAAAAATACTGGAAGGAAATCCTGGGCCTAATTAAAAGAATCACGAAAATAGAAATCCCGGAAGATCCTTGGTACTGCCTATTCCACGGTATTAAAAATTCTGTTAGGCAATATAAAACAACATTAATACCCCATCTGATGAATGCAGCAAAAGGGCTAATCCCATTATTTTGGCAAAAGGAAGAGGCCCCGACCACGGGAGATTGGGTACAAAGAGTCGAGAGAATAGGAACATTGGAATATTTGAGAGACTGGGAAGAAGATGATACAGAGGAATGGGGTGATATATGGGAAAACTGGAGGGAGTTTAAGACAACGAGAGAATACACTAAATGGAGTGGAGAAAAAGAGAAAGACAATGGGGGGGGGGGGGGGAGCAAATAGAGGGCAAAAATAAGGGAAGGGAGAAGTTACACTACTGAAAATTGATGTTTTATTGTGTGGAAAATATTTGTATGCTCTCTTTTTTTTGGAAAACAATAACCAAATTTAAAAAAAAAAAAAATATGAACGTATGTCCATAGGTCTTTTATCAGACTTTAGTTTGATCCTACTGGGTGCAATGATATTTTTTATGCTACGTGCCCTCCTGAATGTGACCTGTGGCACAGATGGAAGAATTGGGCCTAATTTAGGGTCCATTTTGAGAATATGCAAATGTTTCCTCATAATTTGCACGATGGACCTGTAGCCCTGTTGTAGTTGATTATGAATCTAATACCATTCTGGGGGGGTACTTGACATTTACTTGTGGAAGTAAAAGCTCCTTGAAACCTTTCAAAGGCCTCCTGGACAAAAGTACTCGGATACCCTTTCTGTATGAACTTCCTTGATAATTCCATACCCTGCTGGACATAATCCACCCTCCTGGTGCAGTTCCTTCCTGCTTAATCTTTGGAACTGCCTTGAGGGAATGGTATAAAGCCACGCAGGGTGGTTGCAACTGGAATAATGGAGATATGAGCTCCCACTAGTGGATTTACAATAGTTATTGGTTAAAATAGAGTCACCCTCATGTGGCAGTTCAATATCCGGAAATACTAATGACACAGGGTTAACCACATGAGTGAATTTGAGACCTAATGTATTACTATTGCAATGTGTAAGAAAGGCTGTAAAATCCTCATGGCTACGACTCCAGATTAACAGAATATCATCAATGTAACGACCAAACAGGACAATATATCTTGCAAAGGGGTTGTGATTCCATATATAATTCTCAACTCCCACAAAAACCCATGGAGATATTTGCATATGAGTGAGCAAAATTTGCTCCCATTGCTCTGCCATTGGTCTGGAGATAGAACTTGTCTTGAAAAACAAAGTAATTATGCTCCAGACAGAACTGGGTGGCATTAACTAAAAATTGAGCCTGCAAATGAATCAGAGTGTACCCAATGGTGGGATTTATATTTTCTTAAAACATATGTGGAATTTAATATAACACCCAGGGGTCTGAGGATCAAAAGAAAAAATGCAGTTTTTTGGAACCATACCTGAAAAAAGAGTGGGATCTGGTTTCTGAGTTTTGCACCAGGAAATGGATCAAATTATTAATAATGCAGAGAGAACCCAAACTACTCACTGCACGGAAAAAGGATGTGTAGATATTAATCATGAAATAAAAGAATTCAACAACTCATGTCTTTTTGACAATTGGTCTAGGGTTCTAAACAGTAATATCAAGAAATTTGAGGACAATCTAATACATATGAAAATAGGGAAATTAGAAAGGGACATAAAAGATTATAAAACAGGGTGAGTGTTTAATTGTAAACAACCAAATAATAAGAGGTCTACCTTAGAAGAAGGAGGGATTTGGGTTTTTAGAGCACGGGTTCACTTTTCATTGGGGTGCTACCTATATGCTAAATATGGTTTGCACCTAAATGGAAGGGGGTCTGTTGTGCTGGGGGAGAGGTTATGGGAAGGCAGGAGGAGTTTTTAAACTAGGATTGAGGGGGGAGGGTGAATTAGATTATAATGGGGCAGACAAGTCAGACAGGGGTTAGCCCCTATTGGTGGGTGGAATGGGGAAAGATGGGGGGGGAGAGTTATGGCAGAGGATAAGATGGTTCCCATGTTACAAACAACCATTGGAAATGGTACTATTTGTATGAAAATTAAAAACATGCAAAATAAGTGTGCAAAATAGGACAATGAGTTAAAGTGTTTGTTCACCAATGCCAGAAGTCTGCCAAGCAAAATAGGTGAGTTGGAAGCTCTGGTGCACGAGGAGAACTATGACTTAATTGATATTGCTGAATCTTGGCTTCATTCTTCACATGACTGGGCTATTAATATTCCTGGCTATACTCTCTTTCGGAAAGACAGGGTAAAACAGAAGGGTGGTGGTGTTTGTCTCTATGTGTGAAAGATGACCTAGTTGATGGAGAGTGTGCTGAATCTGAAGCAGTATGGGTTGAAATGTACATGACACAGTTCAGCACACATGGCTAATGTGTAAGGTAAAGTCTACTGGCTTGGAAAGATCGGTTTGTAATTGGATAGAAAATTGGCTAAAAGATAGATTTCAGAGAGTAGTGGTTAATGATTCTTACTCTGAATGGTCTAAAGTTATCAGTGGTGTACCCCAAGGTTCAGTGTTGGGACCCTTACTTTTTAATATCTTTATAAATGATATAGGGTCTGGGATTAAAAGTACCATTTTAGTCTTTGCAGATGACACCAAGCTTTGCAGTGGAATAACTTCTTTACAGGATGTCCCCAAATTACAAGCTGACCTCAATGCACTGTTTCATTGGGCAACTATGTAGCAAATGAGGTTTAATGTTGATAAATGTAAAGTTATGCACTTGGGGGCTAAGAATATGCGTTCAAAGAAAAGTAACTTCACTGCCTTTTGATTGCACTAGCCATACTGCTAGAAGTTTAAATTATTATGTGATTTATGGACTGCAATCGTCCCCCATAACCATAAAGTTATTTACTCGGAATTTATATTTCCCTGCATTTGTCCACTATTAATGTTGAATGTTACTGGATTAATTGTTTTCTTGAAGTTAATTCTAAGACACTTTACCATTGTTTTGCATTCTGTATGACTTTTTTATTCTTGAATAAAGTTTAAAATTGTGAAAAAAAAAAAAAGAATATGCATGCATCATACATACTAGGTGGAGTAGAACTGGGGGAATCCATAGCGGAGAAGGATCTGCAGCTTCTTTTTCATTACATTTCCATAAAGCTTGTGGTGATGATGAAAGATCTGTCAGCTCCACCCCCTCCTCCTCCTACTCCCCTGCTGAATTGTCCTATGAACCGCCAGTACCCCTAACAGTTTAAGGGGCTATTCAACGAGTCAGGCTAAAAGATGGCATGCAGTGCTTCAGCTGGTCTGTTTAGGAGATAGGGGCCACACTGGAGCAGTTTCTTTTAGCTCTGCAGGAGCAGGCCCAGAGGAAGTTGAAGCCACGGCTGCTTGAGCCAAGAATGGTAGTGTTCATTAATGGCACTAACCTTCTGTCCGCCCTTGGACAGGGAAAAATGACACATGTTCCATGCCTGGCACATGTCCTCATTTTGGTGGTGCAGCGGTTCTTAAACAGGTACTGTCAGAGAACTACCAACATTGTGGCCAATCAACGGAATTGCGCATTGCCGCGAATGCGAATGCGCGCCCAATTCCGGGCAAACACAGTTGGGAAAGTGCGGGCGCCAGTGGGCATGCGCGTGCACCATGCGTAATGACTCTTGGCACCAAACGGCCTATTTAAAGCCAGCAGCTACAGTCACTAGCTGCTGGATGATCGTCAGCCTCCTGTGTTCCCGGTGCCTTGGTTACTAGCTGATCTTCCTGTTGCTGGCCTGGATTGCTTTGACCTAGATTCTCTTGAACCCCTGGCTCCTGACCTCTTGGCATGTTCCTGGACTCTCTCCTGCCTTCTCCAGTGTTTTGACCCGGCTTGACTCCTTACTTCGCTTTACCAGTATTCCAGTGCATGACCCAGCTTGTTCTTGTTCCTGGCTCGTGTCAGCCCGGCTTGCCAAGTGTTCCAGACTTACCTTGGACTTCACAACCAGCTTGTTTCTGTTACCATCTGGCCATCCCAGCCAGCAACCCGTGCTACTTCGGGCACAGCACTCCCTGTCCCACTTCCAGGGGTGCTCTGCACCTAGCCGCAAGGGGAGCCCTCTCTACACTCCGGCTTCGGATCAGGTACATGACAGTATCATCCAGCCATGTCAGAAGCCGAGAGAGGTGCTTCCCTGCTGGAAGCTTTGTGCCAGCAAGTCGCAGCATTAATCCAGGCTGTGAAGAATCTCCAAGATGGTTACTTCCAGCTGGATTTGTGCCATGCCCACCAGGTGGAACTCAACTTTGGCAATGCAGCAGTGGCTGCCAATGTAGCAGAGGGACATCAAAAAGTACTGGTGTTATTATGGCACAAGGACAGGCTCAGTGCAGCTCGGCTTTTTTTCCCCCACTCCAATGGCTGCTGATAAACGATGCATGCACTGTACATTCACTATTTGAGAAGACAACAATGATGGTGAGCTGTGACAATGCTTGCATTTGTGACACAATCCCTCTTGTGTTCTGTTGGAGCATACTCTGTGTGGCATTATGGACAGAGCAGTGTGGAGAAAGAGGAGGACTTCCATTCCTCTCAAGGCCCACTTTATGCAGACACCGTTTTTGCGATGCCACATAACACACAATAGGAGAGGGAGGAGGAGGAAGAGGAGGATTCTGTCAGTTTTGGAGGCATTGAAGTAGAGGAAGACATACAAACTGCTGGTGCTATATAAATCCTGTATAATAATAATACATCAAACCTTAAGAAATGGTTTTCAGTCCCCAGAAACCTTGTGAATAGTATGTGGCTGGGAGGAGGCAGTTCCAGATACTGTAATCCCCAGTGACCCCCGAGGACCCTGCTTCTCATGCCTCTGCAAAATTGCAGTGTATGGGCTCACTTATTCTTCAAAGCCTGCAAAAGGACCCGAGAATTAGTGGCATCAAGAAGGATCATTATTGGTTGAAAACCCTCCTTGACCATTGTTACAAGAAAGTCTCATAACTCATTTTGCCCTTGCAGAGGAAGCACAGGATGAAATATCTTGAGGACACCTTAAAGAGTAGTATATGTAACACCTTTTCTGATTTTGGGGGATTATAGTCTCATGGAAAGCTAGGCTTTTGTTGGTCAAAGGAGGAGTGATGGAGAAGGGGGCGCCTAAGTGATGCATTTAAAATAAAATTTAGTCCTCGGCGCCCAGTACTGTCATCTTCAAAATCCCATTAACAGCGTCTTCATAATATAATGGAAGATTATCTAGGGGTGAAAACAGACATGATTTTGACACCCAAGGACTAATTTTTCCACACCTGTTTGACAGGTGCATATAATTTAAGTTTTTTACAGCAAGGCCAATTCTTGCTTTTATTAAAAGTACCTCTATAGGGTTAACAATATTATTGCAGCCATATAAATAATGAAAAGTCTATATCTATCATAGTCCCAAAGATGAGTGGTACTTCTAAAAACATTCCCAGGTGTACAAAATAATGCAAGTTCCTCCACCGGTAGTTCAAGCAGCTCACCTCAAAGTAAGACCCCTGAATCAACAGGAAGGTCATACACACTTTTTCCCTTTAAGGTTAGGGTAGGAAAGCGATGCAGGATCCTAAACTCCTCCACTGCAGAGCAAGGGTTAATCAAACCTCATGTAAGATCAGCTCAAAGACCAGCAGATATATCACTTCAGGAAAAACCCAATATCTGAATCCTTAGCATGTAGCCATGTAAAAGGAATAAAGTGCATACATAGTGCTCTCTGCTTGCTAATTACATTTTAATAAAGATAAAAATTACACTTACAAAACAGCACTGAAACCCAGTGCACAGTGAACAGCGTGTGTACAACAAGGTCTAAGGATGACCTTGGGGGACGTCATGTAGCTCCTCCCCTCTCCATATGCCTTACGTCCCGTGAGCGGGACTTCATCAGCGGATAGGAGGAACATGAAGCACCCACTACTTAAGGACAGAGGCTGATCGGTGATGAACAGAACACCTGATTGCATATCTATGCATAGTATGTCCATAGGGAATTTTTATCTCCCACTTGGCTGTCCTGTTACCAACCATCACAAATATAGAATGCCAAAAGTAAAATTTTCCATCCTAGACAGGATACACATCCCCCCAGAGGGGGGGGGATTGGAATAAATCCCTCCTCCAGATGGAGATGGGCTGGATTAAAAAACTAAACGCTGTCAAACCGCCAGGGTTAAATGAAAATTAGAGCTACCGCCCATTCCTGGAGGGCTTCTCTTCCGGGAAAACGGACTGAGACCCTACATAAGGACAAAAACGTATACACTATACAAACTTACAATTGGTAGACTCTAGACCCCATTAAACCTAGCCATCCGACTCTATATTTATTTATTTCTATTTTTATTTATTTTCTATTTTTACTTTTATTATTTTTTAATTAATCTGGAATTATTGCGAATGACCCCCACCTCGGGGAGACTACCCCACATATGCGCTTCCAACCCCTGTTGATATCCTGACTTCATATGTATATGTGTATGCATATTGCTGTACAAATCCATCACCATATGGTACAATATATATAATTTTATGTATATTTTCTTTATTCATATATATTTTGTTTGATTTCTTTGCATGGAATATATAACAAGGCACTCACTTATTAGCCTGAAATTTATGATTTATGATCTGCAAACAAAGGACACGACATCTGTCTTCCCCTATATTTCTCACACCCGGCACAGGGGACCCTGGTAACTCAAATCCGGGGGCTACATGAGAGGATAGAGGATGATGTCCCCTATAAACGATCCCCCAGCGGGATCTCCGCTCTATTCCTGTGTCGGCGGCCGCTATTTCTCCATCCCCCGCAAACTGACAGGATGCGCGTGCAAGCGCGCTACGTCATTCACGTAACCGGAAGTCGGAAGGGGACACGTCAATGGGGAATTATAACAGGGCGCCACTTCCCTCTAGCAGAGGGACTGAGAGGACGCCCGGACCTGCCGCTTTGAAGAACTATTTGTGGAAATCCTTTCCCATTACAAACAGTGAGTAAACCACAATGCGATTTGATGCATTGATGGTTTCTTTTACAACGGTCACCAAACATTTACTTCTCTATAATCATTGTCAGAAACAAACAGGATAAGACCTGGAGAGAGACCCCCCAGTGGAACAATTTGGTACTACATTTGCACTTAATAATGTAAGTAATTTTATGATATGTAACAAAGCTAGATAGACCCTATACAGAGCATATACATGTAATAGGGTCCCTAGACCCCACAAATCCTAACGGATTCCCTTGTTCCATTAGAACAAATTGGATCAAGACTGGGACTGTTTCCCCACTGGTATTTTCAAGCACCATACAGATAGTCCAACCCTAATTCCTATGTGAAAATATAAGGACCAGAAGCAAGGTCCCAAGAGGAGAACTCTTTTAACAAGTATGTAAACTATTAGGCGACCAATGAATAATTTCTATTGGAAGCACAATACTTACTAATTATTCACCTACTATGTCTACAGATATGGTGGAAAAACTTCCTTACATAGTTACATAGTTACATAGTTACATAGTTAGTGAATTTGAAAAAAGACATCAGTCCATCCAGTTCAACCTATGATGTGTGTGTGTGTATGCTTTTAACCGTACATTGTATACCCCTGTATGTTGTGGTCTTTAAGGTGTCCATCTAATAGTTTTTTGAAACTATCAATGCTCCCTGCTGATACGACTGCTTGTGGAAGAGAATTCCACATCCTTACCGCTCTTACAGTGAAGAACCCCTTACGCACTTTAAGGTTAAACCGCCTTTCCTCAAGTTTTAGTGAGTGGCCACGTGTCTTATTGTATCTCCTTTCTCTGAATAGTTTGTTCCTTATGCTAGGGTCGCCAGTACAGTATTTGTACATTGATATCATATCCCCCCTCAATCGTCTCTTCTCCAGAGAGAATAGGTTCAGTGCTTGTAGTCTTTCCTCATAGCTGATGTCCTCCATTCCCCTAATTATTTTTGTTGCCCTTCTCTGGACTTTCTCCAGTTCCAGCACATCCTTCCTGAGGACCAGTGCCCAGAACGGGACAGCATACTCCAGATGTGGCCGGACCAGAGTCTTGTAGAGAGGGAGAATAATCTCTTTATTTCTGGAGTGAATCCCCTTTTTTATACATCCCAGTATTCTGTTGGCTTTGCTTGCGGTGGCTTGGCATTGCATGCCACTGCCAAGCCTGTTGTCTACTAGTACCCACAGGTCCCTTTCCATCCTAGACTCACCCAGAGGTTCCCCCCCTAGTGAGTAGCTTGCTTTCTGGTTTCTGGCCCCCAAGTCCTTGATAAAGGCAGAACGCCGAAACGCGTAGGAACTCAGGATATCTCTCCCTACAGACTCCACGCCACCAGAAGCGTGGACAGATAGAGAGACATACCACTGTCACCATATCACCATGTCACTACTTCTCTTCTGACTCACTATCACTTATGGGTCTATAACCCACACACTCTATGTTTATCATTGTACATTTATGTTACAAAACCTTTTCTCAATAAATTGTATAAACACAAATTCTGTTGTACTAGCCCATAAAGTCCCAACTTACCTGGCTTGAGGCACCAACCTTTCTCCAAACTATTCTCAGGGATGACGGCTAAACCTACTGCAAAGGTTTTGGGAATCGCACCCATACAGTCGCATATCTATAGCAACAGCCCATGCTCGGGGCACAGCCCGGAAACGCACAAGCTGATCGGTGATAAACAAACCACCTGATCACATAATTATAACAACACCCCACACTCCGAGCACAGCCTGGAAATGTACAAGCTCAATAGATAAAAGCCATGGGACTGCTAATAAACATCCGAATAATTAAAAGACCCAATACATCAGACCTTTCAAAAGCTGTCAGCACAGCATGCAGCATGTAACCAACCTCATACTATTACTAAAAAAACTCCAGGGTGATATCAATCCTTAAGGTTGTGAAAATACATAAAAAATGAATTACTAGCTTATATAAAATGTATAAAACAAACTATATTATAATAATCATCTCCAAAAATTACATTAACCCTCACACCGCGTTCATCGTTTATATAAAAGTAATCATGCATAAACAATGTTAAATGAAATGCTATTAATATACATCTAAATATCCCACCCCACCAGAAAAAACAATCTGATACATATAATACCCTGTATAGGGTTACAGGGTGAAGGCACCACCAACACCCAAAGACCAATTTTTCCGCAACTGTTTGACTGGGGCATCAAATTTCTAATTTTTACAGCCAGGCTAATTCTTGCTTTCATCAAGGGTACCTCTATAGGGTTAAGGTGTGGAGGCACCACCAACACCCAAAGACCAATTTTTTCGCAACTGTTTGACAGGGGCATCAAATTTCAATCTTTTTACAGCAAGTCCAATTCTTGCTTTCATTTAAGAGTCCCTCTGGAAGGTTACATTGTAAAGGCACCACCAACACCCAAAGACCAATTTTTCCACAACCGTGTGACAGGGGCATCAAGTTTATATTTTTTACAGCAAGGCCAATTTCTTGCTTTCATCAAGAGTACCGCTATAGGGTTATGTTGTGAAGGCACTACTACCAACACCCAAAGACCATGTTTTTCGCAACTGTTTGACAGGGGCATCACATTTCAGATTTGACAGCAAGGCCAATTCTTGCTTTCATCAAGAGTACCTCTATAGGGTTACAGTGTGAAGGCACCACCAGTACCCAAAGACCAATTTTTTCCACAACTGTTTGACCGGGGCATATAATTTCAATTATTTTTACAGCAAGTCCAATTCTTGCTTTCATCATGAGTATTTCTACAAATACTACTGCCTATGTAAACCCACTGTCCCTCCGTGGACACATTTATGTTTTTTGGCGGCTAAGAGGACCATCCTAAAATCTTAAAATCATGGATCCAACCTAGCCCTCCTAATATATCTGCTCTTAAAAGGGAGCTTCGGTCACTATTGTATAAGGAACGTATGGATACAGTCCTACAACACTATATTTCTACAAAAAGGGATTTTGACAAATGGCAACCTTTTATAGAGCAAGAACTTACAGACGCGGACATTCAATACTTTATGAAACCTTTCAGATATACGGACTGGTATTTAAAGGCGGAAATAACACGAACTCTGGGAAAAGATAAGTGTTCCGTAGGTCTGACCATTACTATCACCCTCCTTCTTAAATTGACTTATTTATTGTCTATATTTAGGCCTTACATTTATGTATGGAGTGGCGATGGACCAATATTCTAGGATACGTATGAGAATACCCATCTCTAGTAGTAATAGAAAAAATTTAAATCAATCAAATGGACCAGCCTATGTTAGGATGTTGAGAAATTATATTTTTTACTTCTGTATTATTTTATTGTATTATTTTATTTTATTTCTCCCTCCCCCTTTTTTTTTTTTTTTCTTTCTTTCTTCTATCATAGAGTATAGAAGTATAGACTTTGATATTGTGATTGCTATTTTTCTTTTTTTATGTTTGTATGATTTGTTGGATATGAAAAATTAATAAAAAGAAATTTAAAAAAAAAAGAGTATTTCTATAGGGTTACAGTGTAAAAGCACCACCAACACCCAAAGTCCAATTTTTCTTCTATTCAATGTCTGCGATAGAAACAGTAGACTTTATCTAAGAACAATTTGTTAATCTGGGCTGAGTGTACCATAATTTGGCTTTTTCTTAAAAGGCTTGCTCACTGTGGTGCAAAACTTTGTTATTTCTATCCAAAGTCTGCCAAAGAGACACCAGAATTTATCCCAAAAATCTTTAATCTTGTTCTGAGTGCACTAAATTGTGACCTCATCATACAGACTGGCTCCCCAAGCTGTTGTTTAAAAAAAATAAAAATAATAATCTTGCTGGGAAAGTCAATTTAAATGTTATTTTTTTCTTATATATAAATGTCAGTTTTGCCGCAGCAGGTTCTATACACTGTACAGGCCCGCCACTTTACAGGCAGACTAAGGGGAACCCCCAGGCACTATATTTAAAGACATTTTTCATTGTTTGATTTTAGGCATCATTAAAATCACTGCTCCTTTAAAAATGATAGGGCTAAAATTATTGTATCTATTTATTTTATCTATTATTTTTTATTTTTACACAGTTTTTTTTAAAAAAAATGTTTCCTATTACAAGGAATGTAAACATCCCTTGTAATAGAAATAGGCATGACAGGACCTCTTTAATGTGAGATCTGGGGTCAAAAAGACCTCAGACCTCACATCTACACTAAAAAAGGGAAAAAAAAAAAAGAGTAATTTTTTTTCATAATAAAAAAAATTGGCTCTTTAAATGCGTTGCTAGGAGACGACGTTTGATGTCACTCCTGCCCTCCAAGACCATAGAGTTGAGTGGGGGCCATCTTGCCCTCACTCGACTTTATGTCTGTGAGGAATGTGTGCTGGATCATTTTTCCCCACTACCGGCGGGTCCGGTAAGCGGAGAAAACGACCAGGAAGCTGCGGGAGGGGGGGGGCACCTCTCCTGCCACACCGTAAGGTTGATCTGCTGCCATAACCCTGGTATTTAACGTCAAAGTACCGACGTTAATTTGACGGCGGGCGGTTCGGAAGTGGTTAAATTAGGACTTTGTCCAACTAATAAAATCAACAAATATGAAGATATCAAAGATCTAAAAGAGAAGGGTTTGCGGGACTTTAAATGAAGCACATGGGGCACTAGGCTCTGTGCTTCCATCACTAATTTGATTAAAAAGGAAAAAGGAGGTTGGGACTTTAAATGAGGTGCATGCAAAACCGTTGGTAAATAATATGTATAAAAACACATAAATAAATGTATAAATATATATAAGTGAAATCATAACAGAGTATGTATAAAGGGTAGTAGCCTTAAGGGTAGAATTTATTGGACAGCCTCATCAACAGAATGTAGAAAAATTCATAAATGCAGTAATTCATACATGTGATAAAACATTTTGTCAATAATTTATTAGTGCCATAACACACTATAACATGTGGATATTAAGTTGAGGACAGATAGTGTGGATAGATTTAAATAAAACAATGCAATAAGGTTCATGATTGGAAAAATGCATATACAAAATATCAAACATATAAATGTATGGTTGTAATAAGTGAAAAGAATCATAGAAGGCTTGATGCATTTCGCGAAGTTCCATCTGTAGAAGAATTTTATTCCAGTCCCCTCCTCGGGGACTGGGATGAATTCTATCTAAAATTAAGAACTTGATCTTTGGAAACTTTCCTGCGTGTACAAGACTGGTGTGACGTCCTAAAGGTAAGTCGGGGTTACAGGTTTTAATACTTTTCACATGTCTGTTCGCACGTTTGAAAAAAGGCAACTTAGTTTTGCCAACATAGAAACAGCCGCACCCACAGAGGAGTAGATATACCACTCCGTGGGTGCGGCAGTTTGCAAAATGTCTTGGAAAGAAGGTTTGGCCGTTAGGAAGTGTTGGGTTTTTTGTAGTTAACATGTATCGACAATAATTGCAGTTGCCACAAATATAGGTCCCTTTCAATTTGCAAGGATCTTGATTTTTATGCATTTTAAATTCACTTTGGACCAGTCTTTCTTTCAGGGCTGGCACCTTTCTAAAAGTGAATTGGGGATAGTCTGGGACATATTTTCCCACTGTGGGGTCCAGGGTTAATACATGCCAATATTTTGAAATAATTTGTCTGATACTTTGATGTTGCTCAGAATAACTCATGATGATTCTCAGGGTATCGTCAGGTTCCCTGGAGGTCCGAGGGGCCAGCAAAACATTCCTGTCGGATGCCGCTGCTTTTTTATAAGCCTTCTTTGTGGTTTTTGTATAGCCCCTGAGAAGGAGTCTATCTCTTAGATTATTTGCAGCAAGCTGAAAACTTTGAAAGTCCTTGCAATTGCGCCTGATCCTTAGATATTGTCCGAATGGGATTGAACGAATAAGGGTCTCAGGGTGAAAGCTTGAGGCGTGTAGGATGGTGTTCCCCGCAGTGGGCTTACGATATAGACCACTGCGGAGAGCACCATCCCTGTCCCTATGGACCTCCACATCTAGGAACGTGACAGATTTTGGATCAAAGTTCATGGTGAACGTAAGGTTAAATTAATTTTTGTTCATTCTGAGCAAACAATTGTGCAACAGTTCCGTTGGGCCTTGCCATAACATGAAAATATCGTCTATGTACCGGACCCACATTACAATGTGGTCCGTGTACATAGACGTTGAGTCATCATGTAGGAAGAATTTCTCCCACTCCCCCAGGTACAGGTTGGCGTAGGATGGGGCACAACAGGTGCCCATCGCTACGCCCTGTACCTGGAGGTAGTGGGAGCCGTTAAATGAAAACACATTGTGGCAGAGTATGTAATGTAAAATGGACAATATAAACTCCCCATAGGGATCAAAGTTGCCACTTTGTATAAGTGTGTGTTTAACAGCGGAGATCCCACGATCGTGTGGGATCGAGCTGTAAAGGGCTTCCACATCAATGGTAACCAATAGACAATCTTCAGGGGTGATGATGTTTTCAATTATTTGTAAAAAATGAATTGTGTCGCGTACATGTGAGGGTAAGGCAGTCACGAAAGGTTTCAAGTATGTATCCACTAATTTGCTAGCATTATCCGAGATTGATCCACTCCCCGAGATAATGGGTCGCCCTGGTGGATTAGTGGCGTGTTTGTGGATTTTCGGGAGTGCATAGAATGTTGGGGTAACTGGGAATGCTATGCGAATAAATTCCCATGTGTGCTTGGGAATAGTGCCGTTTAAGTAAGCGGCATCTATTAATTGGTAGAAAGTCTGTTGATATTTAATCACAATATCAGAGGTGATCTTGCGGTACCAATTATGGTTTTTTAGAATATTGTGGCACATGGAAATGTATTGGTTGCTGTCCATAATGACAACATTGCCGCCTTTGTCAGCCTGCTTGATTGTGATTGACTGATTGTCTGCCAGTCTTTTAATAACTTGTTTTTGTGAAAATGTAATATTGGATTTGGGTGATGGACGAATATGTAATTTGTCCACTTCTTTGGAAACAAGCTTGACAAAGGCGGCAATGTTGGCATTGGATGTGTTAGGAAATTTGTCAGATTTCTTTTTTAGCAACGTTGTCTGAGTATTGAGATTTGGTCTATCAGAATCCACATCTGCAAGTAAAGTTGGTAAATCTATTTTGTCTATGAGATCTTCATTCTCCTCGAGTAATGATATTAAAATATCGAGGGCTGGATCTTTATTTGTGGAATGTTGTATGAGATTTTGTTTGTCGAAAAGGACTTTAAAGTTAAGTTTCCGAGCAAAAAGATGTAAGTCTTTTGTGAAATCAAATTTGTCCAATTTAGCATTTGGACAAAAGCTGAGGCCCTTGGATAGAACCTCAGTTTCGTCCTTGGAAAGTTTGTAATTTGAGAGATTAATGATTGACAAGTCAGGTATGTCGGGGAGACTAGAGCCAGTGTAGGACAGATTTTCATCTGCATGTTCTAAGGTGATGGTAGGGTGGTTGGGGTGAAGCTCGGAGCTCGTTGGTGAAGTGCTTCTAAAAAAATAGAATCCTGTAAGTTGAGAGTGGATAGAAGTGATGGTGGGGGGTTAGTGGAAGGGGGAACATTTGGGTGCAACCCATCAGATATTTCATTAATATTGGGTGGGGTGCTTGAGGAACTTTGTGATTTAAATAAGGAGAGGTTAGTTTTGTGAAGGTGTTGTATGTTAGATTTTTTGGTGATTTGTTCCATTGTGGAGTCACCTTGATATGTGCGTTTACCTCGATCGGAGGATTTTGATTTTGTGATATTGGGTGGGGGATGTGATGGGGTGGGGGATGTGATCCACAAGGCGTTGGCTATGGCGGCGTGGGGCTGCTCCATCAAAAAATGTACAGAGACCCAGACTTTGGGAGCGATGAGGAGTGGCGGCTGGAACACATTCTGGATTTCCGAGATGAGGTGCTGGACCCCCCCGACGAGGCGTGTGACCTGGAGGAATTGGAGTTCCTGGTTGAGCAGGAATGGGAGCTCGAGATTGCCTACAAGCGGCTGTTTGACGGTGATCAGCAGCCTGGCATGGCTCCCATTGCCTGGGACTGTCCGAGAGAAATTTCAGACAGTCACAAAGATGAGAAGCAAATGGGGCCAGGGGTGACCCTGCGTTTTCCCGTACTAACTGCAACGGAAGAAGCAGCGATACAGAGGGCACTGCGAGCGCTAGAATGCCGGAACGCACCGGAGGTCCCCCAGGCAGCGAGACCAGCTAATAGCATGAAGATCTCAGAAGGGGGAGTTGAGACAGGCGCTGGAAGGCTGGGAAATGGTGATCAGCAGCAAGTCCAGAGTATCTCATCTGGTGCCCCAGCAGAAGCGCTGGCTACAGGGCAGAGTGCCCCTGGCATCTGCCCAGCATCAGAAAAAGAGTTGGATCTGGAGAGTCTGAGAAAGGATCTGCGTGAGCTGTTTTCCCAACAGCAGATATCCCCACCGGGAGTAGAGGAAGCAATTCTCCCTCCCCAAAAATTGGACACTACCCCAATGTTCATCCCCCTAGCAGAAGCGCTGGCTACGGGGCAGAGTGCCGCTGGCCTCTGCCCACCCTCAGAGTTAGATCCAGGGAGTCCGAGGGGTGACCTCAGTGAGCCGTTTCCCCAGCACTTGGACACTACCCCAGTGGTTATCCCCCCAGCAGAAGCGCTGGCTACGGGGCAGAGTGCCGCTGGCCTCTGCCCACCCTCAGAGGTAGATCCAGGGAGTCCGAGGGGTGACCTCAGTGAGCCGTTTCCCCAGCACTTGGACACTACCCCAGTGTTTATAGCCCCAGCAGAAGCACTGGCTACAGGGCAGAGTGCCCCTGGCATCTGCCCAGCATCAGAAAAAGAGTTGGATCCGGAGAGTTTGAGAGAGGATCTGCGTGAGCTGTTTTCCCAACAGCAGATATCCCCCCAGGAGTAGAGGAAGCAATTCTCCCTCCCCAACAATTGGACACTACCCCAGTGTTTATCCCCTCAGCAGAAGAGCTGGCTACGGGGCAGAGTGCCGCTGGCCTCTGCCCATCCTCAGAGTTAGATCCAGAGAGTCCGAGGGATGACCTCAGTGAGCCGTTTCCCCAGCACTTGGACACTACCCCAGTGTTTATCCCCCCGGCAAAAGCGCTGGCTACAGGACAGAGCACTGATGGTCTCTGCCCAGCATCAGAACCAGAGATGAAGAATCCGGGAGACAGTCCCTGCAAGATATCTTCTCAGCGGCTGGTAACTACACCAGGAGAAAAGCAAGTACCGTTTTCTCCCCAAATGCATAGCCCTACCAGCCTACATTCCCTACCAGCGGAAGTGCTGGCATCAGGGCAGAGGATTATTCAGCTCCCCCCAATATCTGCAACCCAGCCCCGGATCAGAGGAGTGCAGACAGCTGTTCCCACTCTGCAGCGGCTCTTTTTATTCATGGGAGACCCTATGTGCAATTTTGCTCCCCAGCGCCAGAGTCGTACTTTTACTTTTCCTGGTTGCCTGGGGTGGAAGTTTGTGACTAACGCAGGTCCAGACCAGTTGAGGGTCAGGAACCTCGTTAGTCTGTTTTTAAAAGGGGAGAAATGTGACAGAACCCACTGTCACTGTGTGTTTTGGAGGGGACTGTGCGCAAGCCTCCTACCGACAGACTATGGGCCAGAAGCTACTGGAGTTTGGCACTGCAGCCTTTTGACTTTACCATCCACTACTGCCCTGGGAAGCAAAACGGCAACGCCGACGAATTATCCAGGCAAACAGACATTGACTCTGTGGGACTTGTTACCCGACTAACTCAGGCACAGACCAGTTGGAGGTCTAGTACCTGGATTAGTCTACCTTTGGGGGGAAGAGATGTGACGGTACTAACCGTCACTATGGGTGACGGATCACCCTGTCCCTGGATTGTAAACCCCTTTGTGTCATTTTCTTATGAGTTTGGGACATTGCATTTTATTTTCCCTTTATTCATCCTCTGAACAACTGACTCATGGCATTGAGTTAATGTAATGTTACAACCCACCCCCTCCTGTTTCTGTGTCTAATTGTGTGGACAATGGTCCGGGCTGGAGACATCTCTCCGCAGGGGGTGTGTATGAAGACTGCCTGTTTCATTGTACAAATGTTCAGTTCTCCTTGGTTGGTCCTTGTCTCATCCCCCCCCCCTTGCAAGGCTAAAGGGAGTTTCCCTAACTGTGTGTAAAACTGTGTCTTGGAATGTAATAAACAGTTTAAGCTCTGCATGTTTAACCCTCAACACCTGTGTGGATTGTCTCCTGATTGAGGGGTTAAGGGCTGGATATGGCTTCTCCGCAGGCTGTGGGTGCGTTTGGAGGACAGGAGACACAGATCCGGCGGATGTGCCCACCAGGGGTACAAAGATCCGTTACAATCCCCCTATCTCACCCCCTCTCTTTCAACCCCCTCTCTCCCACATGCTCTCTCTCATCCCCCTCTCTCACCCCCTCCCCTCACCCCCCCTCTCACCCCCTCTCTCTCTCACCCTTCTCTCTCACCCCCCCTCCCTCTCTCAACCCCCCTTCCAATCACCTCCTCTCTCTCACCCCTGCCCTTCTCACTCCTCCTCTCTCTCTCACCCCGTCTCTCTCTCTCTCACCCCCTCTCTCCCTCTCACTTCCTCTCTCTCTCACCCCTTTCTCTCTCACACACTCTTTCTCTCTCTCCCTCTCTCACCCCCTATCTCTCTCACCCTCCTCTCCCTCACCCCCTCTCTCTCTCTTCCTCTCATTCCCTCACTCTCTCTCACCCCTCTCTCTCTCACACATCCCCCCTTTCACCCCCTCTCTCTCTCACCCCCCCTTTCACCATCCTCTCTCTCACACACCCCCTTCTCTCTCACCCCCCTTTTCTCTCTCTGTCCCTCTCTCCCATCCCCCCTCCTATTCTGATCTCTCCTCCACCTCCTCCCTCTCCCCCTTTCTGTCTCCTCTTAGTTTCTAATAGGATTTTCTGTCATATTGCAGGTTCTCAGTAAAAAAAAAATGTGTTCTTTCAGTAGTTTTCTCATGTTTTCTCATTGTAAAAAAAATGTGGGGGAGTGGTAGACGAACAGCTGCACATGGCAATTAGCCCCTCATTCTTCAGGCATATTCACTGTACCATTTAACCAGCAGGCTACAGCCTCCAAAAAACACACTGAATTGTTTCTGCTGTGCATGCCACACTTATTTCTCTGACATTGGCGCCCAAATTATGATCTTGCACACGGTCCCACTGCTTTGATAAAATGCCCCTGGTTGCATCATGAAAATGGCTGCTGTGCACCCTTCTATGTACCCCCAAATACACTCTGATAAAATATACTTTTTTTTCAAAAACTATTTGATTCTCCAAGCAGTACTACAGTTCTCAGTGCCAATTTAAATTGTGACTAGCATTCATTTTACCAGCGTAAGCCTCTTTGCATATGTATAGCGCATAAATCTGTGAGTTAATGGAATATTGATTGTAAAGAAAGGCAGGGAAAAGTTTTTTATTTAATTCTGCAATTCCAACCAAAGTTTTAGCTACAAGATAAAGAACTTAACAAGAGCTGGCATGTAGTAATGAACTGAATATGCCTTGGTTCAGTCCAATGGACATTTGCAAAGCTGATAAAAAAAATGTGGACATTGCAAATACTATTTCCAACCTCTACTGAAGATTTTGGGTTGTGAATCTTGGAAATCAATGTGACCATTTTTATGGCTAATAGGCAAAGTGTATTCAGAATAGGTCAGAAATTGCATTTAGGAGAGCTTGATTGCTGAGGGATTCCCTTGTCAAGAGTCACTACTGTAGAAAAGGATTGAGTGATCCCTGTGACCATGTTGGTACTTATAGCTGTGGATCATGTGTGCATAGGCTACCAGATGGGAAATTGCATAGCGCAAGACTTTATGTTAATTGCTAGATGACTGGAATTATCCATAAGGTCACCTGCGAGTGCAGGAACTTCTTTGTGGGCAAGATAAAATATAATTTCCAGCAACGCATATATGATCACACATAACAAAAAAAAAAAGGTGACATGTCTTTGCCATTTGGCAGGCATGGTGCTTGGCATTGTAATAAAAACCCAAAGGCTTTCTGATCAGGTCCTCCTGTCAGTTTTTCAGACATGATCAGACACTCCGCGTATACGGGGCAACGGATGTCAGCGGTGACATGTCCTCTGACACCAGCTGCTATCCGATCCAATCCTGTCCGTGAAATCCAGATGGATAGTAACCCTATTTTCTATCCGTCTTGAGGGATTGGATTGGATGTGATCGGATGAAAACAGACAGACAGTCTGTTTTCATCCAATCCCCCCACAGAGGAGAGCAGAGCTCTGATAGGTCTATCTTAGCACAGTTAAAGGAGACCAACTTTTTTTTTTTCTTTTGTCTTTCTTTTCCTTTTTTTTGTATGTGCAAAAATTCAATAAAAATATATATGGGAAAAAAGGAGACCGACCTTTCATCCGCCTGCTCAACACGGATCAGCAAACCGATTTTCCCGCTGAGCAAAGTGGAGTCTGCCAGGCTGGAAGCCCATATGAAAGGACCCAAAATGTAATTAATGATTTGCTTTGGAACGTGTCCATATGGGCCTCTGAGAGGGTGATTGGGATTGTTGTATCAACAAATTGAAACTAAGTGGATCCACTGATTACGTCTGACTATGGCCCCCGGTTTAAATAATGCAATTAGCTTTAAACCCTTCCTGTAGCCATTGGCATTTGGATACTGCAATGTGCTGTATTATAAAAGATCAAGATGCTTATTCTTATTCACTTTCTGGTTACCATTTATGTCTAAAGATGTATGTTGAATATAAGACATTTAATGAAGTTATAAGATCACAATATATAGTATGACAAAGTATGTTTAAATAAAATTGTGCTAATGGTTGTTTTAATCAGTACTTATTTTGTTATAAGGGTTGGAGGTTCAGTCATTAGTCATACTTCAGATCATGATCCCCCCCCCCCCTTTCCTCTTGTACCTATTGGGTGGAAGACACCCGCTTTGTTCATGATCTGCGGTGTTTTTGTTGGCACACACAATACCTTGCTCCTTTTTTCATATTTTGTTTGTTTTGCAAAATATGTTTTTGATTATCTAAACATCGTTTTTTCTTTAATTCTTACAATCCTTATTTATTTATTTTGTTTTTTGACAATTATTAACATCTTATTCATTCAAGGAGGTCCCCTTCCCACCTAGCCTGCCAACTCCCGGGGTTGCAATGCGCGGTTCTGACGCACCCTCCCCTGCCCCGTCTCTGTTATACATCCGGGATGTCGGTGGGGTGCGCCACAGGTTGCATCGGTGCCATGTTCAGTTGCCCCACCCTGTTTTCCTTTTGGCATCTGGCTGCTGGGGCAACTCTTTGTTTCCATTCTGACGCCTGGCTGGGTGGGTGTGTTCTCGTCCCCGGCGCCCTGCGCCGGATATGAGATCATGCCTCCCCGACCCATTTAACGGCGTCTACACATGGCGTTGGCGGTTATATGTGCCTTTGTTAGTGGGGTGTCTGAGCTGAGAGGAGCTAGTACGCTACTTGCTCTTTTCTTTGTGGGTCGGTTTGATTTCAGCATCTACTTGCACAATATTTTTCATCACTTTATCAAGCTGTCGGTAAGACGTTTATTGATACATTTTTCACTCCCTTTCATTTTTCTCTATTCACTGATTGGATATTTGTTTATGTTGGATCATCCTTTATTTTCTTTTTGCGGTCTACTGTGTTTTAATATCTTTTTGGCACTCATTACTCACTTTATATTCACTCGACACACTATGGGTATCTATGTTTCAATATCCCTTATTTTCTCTCTGCATTCTATTAATGCTCTGGCACCCGGGATTCACCTTATCTCTACTTTCATACACCCTTGCTATCTATGTATATCTCCTTGGTATTTTGGTAGTTCTTTTGGTCTATTTGGACACATATGACAACATCTATTATTATTTTCTTTTTTTCTTCTTCTTTTATTTGATTATATATTTTATATAATCACATATGTAATATGATGAATATATAGTAAAATTATTATTTTATATTTTCAAAAAACGATGTGCTCCTTCTACCATTGCCGAATTGGGTGATATTTCTACCTACCCCCTCTATGGGTTTATTTCAGCTCCCTCTCCATCTCCTTCTCCCCTTGTTCTGACCTCGGCCAATATACCCACCTCAGCCCCGGGTTAGACAGACGCTGTGTGGAGATGACCTCCTTTGCCTTCAGAATTTTTTTTTTTTGGGCTACCATAGTAAGTAGCTGTCTTTATTTATATTGGAGCAACGGTTATTTATTATTTATTATTTTTTCTACATACATCTTACATTTTAATGTTAATCTACATTTACAGACTCAAAGTTTAAATTAGCTCCTGATGAGTGGACGTAGAGCCACGAAACGCGTAGAGCCTATAAGATATGAAGATAGACCATTTGAAGACTGATTACATGTTGTTTATATATACAATGTATTGACGGATTTATGTATTCATTGATTGATTATTATGTAAATATATTTTTATGAATTTATATACTTCAAGTTCAGTTCTTGCAATGTGGATACTTATATTTATTTTTATAATACTGTACCCTCCATGAAATATGTAATAAATTATTCATTTTTGTAACATTTCATATTACTTTAAATATTTATTAATGACTGACCTCACTAAAAGTCCCACAACTTTTGCTTTTTTTCTTATTTTGTTACAACTGGTGCAGCTCCCTTATTTCAGTAATACACAGCATCCACCTGTTAGCTCCCTATTTATGTTTACGGGGAATGTTCTTTAAATTGAAGTGGGGAGTTTCCATTTAAACCCAGCCTCCATATATGGTTTCCAGTAGGGGTTGCTAGTCTGGAATTTGGGTTGTTTTTCTACCCCTTATTCCTCACTAGTGTAGTGCACCCCCTAAGGACCTGCAGAGGGACTATAATTCCCCACCCTGCAGAGCCAGGCACACCAAATGTTCATAGGCACTCCAGAGAACAGTCTGCAGCTTTGTTTTTGTGGTTTTGAGTGTTACTAACTTGGATGGTGATGGGAAGTGTTGGGATGCCCACTTGACTACAGCAACAAACTTGGCAACAAATTCAGGGACATCTTCCTATACATATTCTATATACGCTCTATATACAGCCCCTTAACACTCCTCCAGCAGTTCTCTTACTTGCAGTTCCAGCTGAATCATTGTTTTTTGATCTGACAGGCAAAGTCAGATTTTAGCAATGGCCCTTTGCAGGCAGGAACTCAAAGCCCCTTGTTGTGTAGCAGATTACAGTTATCAGCTTGTGTTACTCCTCCTGTGGCTACTGGTCCCAGCACCACCTCCTCAGGCACTGCTAACTCACCTGGCTGCAGCTGCCCCTTTCACTAGCCCTCCAGGCTAACTTTCCTCCACAGTCTTCCAGACTGACTAACACCATGACTCACCCACGTGGCTAACTCTCAGGAGATCTCCCAGGGAAGGGATGAAGGCTTGGTACAAAGCTGTCTTCAAGGAGAACTGGCTACATGTGGCAGTCCCACCTTGTAAGTCCCAAGTAGTACTGCTCTACTCACACTGTCCTCACACTGGCCCCCATGTCTCCAGGAAGGGTTTCCTCTGTATGTTATGGCAGGATCCTTCCAGCACCCATTTCCCAGCCAAGGGTCACCCCCCAGACTAGGGGGGCACCCCAGAGGGCCACAGACAGTCTCCACAGCACTATATCTTCATCTTCCACCTGACTGCCACTACTGGAATGGCCCATTCCATTATATGGGGTAAGCCTTGCCCTCTGCCAGTCCTTTACTGGGGATTGGCTGAGGCCCTCATACATTTTCCAAACAGCCCCTCCTTATCTGCACCCACCAGCCCTAGAAGTTTCTACAACCTTCTAGACCAGGGGGAGGCACCAGAAGAACTGTTAAAATGAGTACTCCAGCACTGTTCACTGAACCCTGATCCAGATTCACAGCTCAGGCTTAGCCCTGAGCCAAACTAAAATTTCCTACACTAACGAACCTACACTACAAAACCTATGTTACATCTAGCACACACTAGAGGGTGCTACGTTTGGTTAGGAGCTACAGTTGGTGTTTTCTGAAACCAGATACTACGTGACGATGTTTTACATCGTACTATCATGATGTATTAATACGTCATAACATCTCCCTGCCCTGTTTTTTGGGCAAGATAAACTCCAGAAGCAGGAGGAGTCCAGGCAGCTCGTGGGTGCTATAAATAGTGTATCACAAGGTACTGTGGTGTCATCTTGTCTGGCGTTTTAGTGGTAATGATTAGGATCTGATGAGATTTGGCCATATAATCTCTAATATATGGACTGAGGTATGCTTAAAATATATTTATTTCCCCTTTAATGCTGTAATTCAACTTTATGTAATATTGTTAGTATTTGCTTTAACCACTTAAGCCCCGGAGGATTTGGCTGCTCAAAGACCAGGGCCCTTTTTTTAACTTGGCACTGCGTGACTTTAACTGACAATTGCGCGGCCATGCTATGCTGTACCCAAACAAAATTTACGTCCTTTTTTTCCCACAAATAGAGCTTTCTTATGGTGGTATTTGATCACCCCTGAGCTTTTTATTTTTTGCGATATTAATAAAAAAACAGCGAACATTTTGAGAAAAAATTACATTTTCAACTTTGTCTTTTAAAAAATATCGAATATACTCAATTTATGTCATATATTTTGGCCAAAATGTATTTAGCTACACGTCTTTGACAAAAAAATCTCAATGAGCGTATTTTTATTGGTTTGCGCAAAAGTTATAGCGTCTACAAACAATGGTGTAAATACTGGAATTTACGCAGCTTTAATTTCTGACTGCCTATCTCATTTTATGAAGTGCTAAAATGGCAGGGCAGTACAACCCCCCCCCCCCCCCAAATTACCACTTTTTGGAAAGTAGACATCCTAAGGAATGTCCTGAGAGGCATGTTGAGCTCATTGAATATTTCATTTTTTTGTCACAGGTGTTTGAAAAATGACTAAAAAAAAAAATGTCTTTTTTTTTTACACAAAGTTGTCATTAAAATTATATATTTCTCACACGTGCCATTGGGAATATGTGTAATTACACCCCAAAATATATTCTGCAGCTTCTACTTAGTACAGGGATACCACATATGTGAGACTTTTTGGAAGCCTAGCTGTGTTCGGGACCCGAAAACCAATCCCCAATTTCAGAATTTCAAAGAGTGTACATTTTTCAGTGCATTTTCTCACTACCTATAACGGTTTAGGAGGCCCTGAAATGTCAAGATACCACAAAACCCCCCCCAAATGACCCCATTTTGGAAATTACACACCCAAGCTGTTTGCTGAGAGGCATGGTGAGTCCATGAAATATTTTATATTTTGCCACAAGTTTTGGAAAAATTACAGTATTTTATAAAAAAAAATTTCTCACACGTGACATGGGTATATGTGGAATGACACCCCAAAATACATTCTTCTGCTTCTCCTGAGTATGGGGATACCAAATGTGTGAGACTTTTTGGGAGCCTAGCTGTGTACGGGACCCCGAAAATCAATCCCCATCTTCAGGTTTTCTAATGGCGTAAATTTTCAATTTTACTCCTCACTACACATCACAGTTTCGAAGGCCCTGAAATTTCAAGATAGCACAAACCCCCCCCCCCCAAATGACCCCATTTTGGAAAGAAGACACCCCAAACTGTTTGCTGGGAGGCATGGTGAGTCCATGGAATATTTTATATTTTGCTACAAGTTTCGGGAAAATTATTATTATTATTTCTTTTTGCCTCTCAGCTAATAGCTTGGAGTGTCAACCTTTGCAAAATGGGGTCATTTGGGGGGGGGGGGGTTGTGCTATCTTGCAATTTCAGGGTCTCTGAAACTGTGACGGGTAGTGCAGAGGTAAAATACCTAATTTACGCCATTAGAAAACCTGAAGGTGGGGATTGGTTTTCAGGGTCCCATACACAGCTAGGCTCCTAAAAAGTCTCACACATGTGGTATCCCTGTACTCAGGAGAATCAGCAGAATGTATTTTGGGGTGTCATTTCACATATACCCATGACATGCGTGAGCAATATATCATTTAGTGACAACTTTGTGTAAAAAAAAAAAAAAAAACAAATAAAAAACAAATTGTCACCTTCCCAAAACTTAGGGCAAAATATAAAATACTCCATGGACTCAATATGCCTCTCAGCAAATAGCTTTGGGTATCTACTTTTCAAAAAGGGGTCATTTGGGGGGTGTTTGAACTGTTCCGGCATTTTATGCTCAATCTTAGCCACACATTACCCACTCTTCTAACCACTTGAAAACCAAGCCTTTTCTGTGACTTTTTGTTTACATGAAAAATTTTTTTTTTTTTTTACTAAAAAATTACTTTGCACCCCCAAACATTATATATTTCTTTAAAGAGGAAGTAAACCCTCCTCTACAACTTGTACCTATAGGTAAGCCTATGATAAGGCTTACCTATAGGTACTGTAAATATCTCCTAAACATGTACCGTTTAGGAGATATTTACCTTACATGTCGCCAGTGACGTCACTGGCGCATGCGCTCTGAAGGAACGGCCGATCGTGCCGTTCCTTCAGAGCCCCGTGCCGTGACTGTCGGCTCTAGCGCGCGTGCGCGGGAGTGACGTCACCGCGGCTCCGGCCAATCAGATGGCCGGATGCCGCGATCCCGGAAGACGGGCGACTAGACATGTCGCCCGTCATAGAGGTGAGTGAGCGGCACGGCGGGGGCTCGTTCTGAGGTAAGTATTGCATAATGAGCTAATATGCGATGCATACTAGCTCATTATGTCTTTCTTTTGCAGGGTGTAAAAAAAAAAAAAAAAAACTCAAAGAGTTTACAACCTCTTTAAAGCAGAGGCCCTACAGAACAAAATGGTGGATGTTGCAAATTTTTTTGTCACACGGTAATTCCAAATTGTTTGGTAAAATTTAAAAGATGATCTTATGCCGAGTACAAAGACACCAAACCTGACATGCTTTACAAATTGCGCACGCCTGTGCAGCGGCAACAAACAAAGTACATTTTTAAAAGCCTTTAAAAGTCTTTACAGGTTACCACTTTAGACTTACAGAGGAGGTCTACTGCAAGAATTACTGCCCTCGACCTGGCGTTCGCGGTGATACCTCACATGCATGCTGCAATTGCGGTTTACATATTACACTAGACCAACGCTTGCATGTGCATTTGCGCGCAAACACGGGGGGACAGGGGGGGCTTGATTTTTTTTTTTGTATTTTTATGTTATTTTGACACCTTTCCCTTCATTTTATTTTTTTTAAATAATTTTTATTGTTATCACAGTAAATTTAAATATCCCCTATGATAGCAATCTGTAGTGACAGGTACTCTTTTTTTAAAAAAAATTGGGTCTTTTAGACTCTAGATCTCTCCTCTGACCTTAACCCATCTGACCACACCAAAATTGGTGTGATAAGATGTTTTTCCAATTTCCCAATGGCGCTGTTTATTTCTGGTAAACAGAAGTCATGAAATGCTTGTAGCATCCGGTATCTTAGGCCATAGAGATGATTAGAGCCATTCTCATCTCCAATCAGCTCTATAGCTAGATAATTGAACCACCGGCTGCACTCTCGGGTTAACCGGTGGGACAGGGGAGTCCCAGAACAACCACAGAAGGCGGCGGAAGGCGGCAGGAGGGGGGGGGAGTCCCCTCCCACTGCATGTAAAAGCAGTCTAGCGGCCAATTATCCGCTAGGATTGCTTTTACATGTAAGCCGACCGCTGGCTGTAACAAAACGATACCAAGGTGATGCCTAAATCTGCAGCCATCTTCCTGATATAACCACTCAAAGTCCAGCAACGTACCAGTACATTGCTGGTCCTTGTTTGGCATATAGTGAAGGTTTTTTTTTTTTCATGCAGCCTGTGGGCTGAACAAAAAAACGAGAACCTAACAGAAATCACCACAGGAATATTGTGTAGTATTACACACCATTAACTGCCCAACAACCAAACCCACTGATTTAATGGTGGGTATACATGAAAATATTCCATGTATACCTAAAGGTATTTTAACTGCAGTGGTGAAATCAACCTACCACAGCTGCTGCCATCAGAGGTATCCATATATCCTGGGCGCAAACGCTGTTTGTGTCAGAATATATAAAATCAGTGTGGCAGCCGACAGGTACCTGCAAAAGAAACAGGTTAAGAAAAGAATGAAAAACAAACAAAGTACAGTAAAAGTACAGTAGGAAGAGTAGAAGAACATAAAAATAACTGACACGACAACTGTTTTTGGCTTTTTTATTTTATATTTTTTTGTATTTCTTTTTTTAACACTTTTTCTTTTGTGAACTGCAATTTTCAAGCTTGGGTCTTAGCCGTCGAACATCTTTCGAGACCCTGTGTTTATGTGCCCTACACTATTTCGTGCTGTACCCTACACTAATACTCTACTAGTGTGTGGTAGCGCTGTAAACATTCCCCGATGCAGAGACCAGGTTGGTCAGGACAGGTGGGACAATAATAGCGGGTGTCACGCCTAAATCTGCGCCTGCTACAAGCACGACATCTTCTTTGGGGGCGTCTTTGGGTAGGGGTACTCGGGAGGACATGTGAAAAATGCCTCTCATGCAGCTGGCTCACTGCATCTGGAAGGGGAAGTTGATGATCACTTCCTGGAATTCTAGGAAGGATCCGGTTCGTCCTGATGCCCTGTATAGGACAAAGGCGTGCAGCATAGCCAATTTGAATAAATAAACAAACACTTTTTGTACCAGCGTCTGGCTTTACGGGCAACTAAATATGGCGCCAAAAGCTGGTCGTTAAGGTCCACCCCTCCCATATTAAGGTTATATTTGTGGACACAGAGGGGTTTCTCCATAACGCCAGTTGCTGTAGTAATTTGGACCATCGTGTCTGCGTGAAGGGAAGACAGAACGAAAACATTGCGTTTATCCCTCCACTTCACTGCAAGCAATTTGTCTGTTTTCAAGCAGCCTCTCTCCCCCCCCCCCGACTAAGACGGGAATTTACAAGCTCTTGCGGGAAGCCCCGGCGATTAGGTCGCACAGTGCCACATGCGCCAATTTGTAATTTGAGCAGGTGACTAAATAGTGGCACACTATTTAGTCACCTGCTAAAAATTGTCCACATACAAATGTTACCCCTTTTCGGATAAAGGTGACACCAAGTCCCAAACTATCTTGCCGCTGCTCCCTATGTAGTCTGGGCAGTTGGGGGGCTCCACAGAGTTATCTTTTCCCTCGTAGACCTGGAAACTAACTGTATAGCCCGTGGCCCTGTCACAGAGCTTATAAAACTTGACCCCGTATCTGGCACGCTTCCTGGGGAGGTACTGTTTCATAGCAAGGCGGCCAGTAAACTTAATCAGGGACTCGTCAACACAGACCACTTGTTCGGGGGTAAACAAGGCTGCAAACTGCTGATTGAAGTCGTCTACGAGGGCCCGAATTTTGTGGAGCCGATCATATTCAGGGTCTCCCAGAGGACGACAGATTTAATTGTCGTTGAAATGCATAAATCGCAGAATTTGCTCGTATCTCGCCCTGGACATGGAGGCAGAGTACAAGCGCATATGGTGAATTGGTCTAGTGGACCAATATAGCCGCAATTCACTCTTTTTGGTTATGCCCATGTTCAGGGAAAGGCCCAGATAGATTTTAAAATCGGGAACCGTTAAAGGTTTCCAGCCGGATGGTCTGGCAAGTGGCGAATTTGGGTTGGCGGCGATGAATTGACGTGCATATAAATTTGATTGATCCACAATAGATCTGAAAAGATCTTCCGGGAAGAACAGCTCTCAAAAATCCAGGGGCATAAAATTGTCTGTTTCCACGTGGATTCCAGGTTGGGCAGTGAATGGGGGAAGTACTGGCGCTGTAGTATCAGTGGGTTGCCAATTGGGATATGCCAGCGCATTAGGGAGGGCACTATGGGCTCTATGGGCCTGTCTTCGATTATGCGGTGGCTGCGGGCCACTACTCGTGCTAGCCACCCCACCAGCTTCAACTGCACTTATGGGACTTGCCACGTCACCAAGTGTTACTGCAGTGCTGGTTGTACTAGGTCCAGGGTGTACAAGGCCGCTGGCACTTGCCAGGCCACCAGAAGGATGAGCGGCACTAGTACTGACACTCTGCTCCATACGAGCACCCTGCAATTCCTGCATCTCAGCAACTCCAGAATGGGGTCGGGTACGCCTGATTCTAACAGGGACCCATCCGTCGTCTGAGCTATCTGTCAGGGAGCCGCTGCTCACTTCAGGTTCGTATACTGACCCTGATTCTGCCAGTGAGGCTTCCCTATCGCTCTCATCTGACATGGTCAGTATACTGTAAGCCTCTGCACTACTGTACCAATGTTAGGTCATTTTAGTAACTAAATTTACCGGTACAGTAGTGTGACTCACAGGTACAAAAAGCACCTGTTGTCAAGGACTATTTCAACCACTACCAAAAAAAACTGCAAATGCTAGGAGGGATCAGGCCTGACAGCTGTTTTGTGTGTTGTGTTTTTTGTAAGTGACAGTAATCTATTGATTACTACACTTGCCTGGGTGGGGTGGGCTGGGCGGAGGGGTTAAACGCAGGTGCTGGCAGGAATCAGTACTGATCTTGCAAACACCGCATTTTGGGAACCCTAAACTATGGGGACGCTAGTATAGTTCTGATCAGATCAGATATTGATCTGTTCAAACACTATACTAGTAATGGAAGTGTGCTATATACTGTATGCAGTGTGTGTGTTTTGACAGGGGGTGTAGGGGTTAACTGGGGGTGATCAGGGGGTTAAATCTTTATTGGGGGGGTGGCAGGGACCCTAAACCTCCTTGGGACAGAAACTAACTCGCTAGCGCTAACTCAAGTCACAATCACAGTAATGCAAAATACAGTAAAACACTATATTACGTGTGTATTAGTGTGCAATGTGACAGGGGGAAAGGGGTTAAATGGGGGGGGGGGGTCAGGGGGGGGATCAGGGGGTTAAATCTTTATTGGGGGGGTGGCAGGTATTCTAAGCATAAAAGGAATGGCCGCAAGCGCTAAACCTGGTCACAAGTCACACTTATATGGGTATATAGGAAAATTTTATATACTGTATACAGTGTGTGTGTTGTGACAGGGGGTGTAGGGGTTAACTGGGGGGGGGCGATCGAGGGTTAAGTGTGCCTATCTAAGTGTGTGTGTGGGTGTGCTTGGTGCAGTACTCACAGTTTAGATCTGCTCTCTCCTCTCGATGAATCCAAATAAGACCATGGGAGGGGAGAGCAGGTCTTTTCTGTGCCTGTGTTTACATTTCACAGGCACATAACAGAATCTGATTGGGCCGGACCGATCAACAGGTCCAGGCCAAAAATCATTGGTTCGGTTCTGAAGCCAATCAGGTCATGCTATTTGAGAATTTTCGTACAAGTTAATTTCATTCTCGGTTACATCATGATAGGCACCTTAGTGGAAAATCAGACGATCATTCTTTTAATTTTTTCATAGTTCTAACTACAGGATGGGGGTGCATCTACCCACGCACCATTGGCCACAAGTATACATTTAATCTGTATTAGGACTTTTTTAAAAATGTATATCAAAGACTGTGTATGCAATTATTACTAATAGGGTGGGGCATATGGGCTCCAAAAACAGAACAGAAATATATTTTCCAATCAACTGGTGGTCTATTTAGCATGGCTGTCCAGAAACTAAATCCCCAACTTCAGCTCAATATTAGAAACTTACCAGAGAGTGGTGATATAAGCAGGAGACCAAAAAAGGGCCAGTGTCCCTGACAATTATTCTCACATGGAGGTGTAGGGGATCCCTCAATGATGCCCAGGGAGGAGAAGTACAGATATAACACTCCCTGCACACTTATCCCACTACATGCAAAATATATTATCAATCACTTTGGTGGGAATATCAAAGGGACCTGGGTACAGTGATTTTAACTGGAAAAAGTTCATAGTCCCCCTTCACATTGGGCCCCCTCCATCAGAATAACCTGGAGTATGCTATAACCACCATTAAATGAAATGAAGTCTCCAGCCCAATCCCCAACCACGCGTGCCCCAAAATAAATCAAAAAGTTCTCCCCAAACGACCCAACATGTTTCGCTCAGAAACAGAGCTTTGTCAGGGGTGCATAAATAAAAAGTAAAGAAGCACCACAATGAAATAAAGTGCAAACTAAACGCACATGGTTTTTGCTTTTGAAACTCTCTAATATCCCAGGGATTTCCTGATGATGCCTCTAATAGGCGAAATGCATTGAGATCTGGTTGCTGTTTGAAGGTTGTGGTAAATCATTGACATCACATCCTGCACCTACGTGGAACACACTCAAGGCGGTGGATTGGAGCGAGTGGCGAGACCATACCTGAGCTGAACACTGAGGGGTTTAGTAGAGGCTATTCGAGCTGGTGCCAGTCTAGGCACTTTTTATGTAAGCAGACTATTATAGAGATGTTTTACACGGGACATTTTAAATAAATGGTGTTGTACGATCACCTTGTTTTTTTGCATTTTTGTTGTATGCCATCTACTATCTGAGGGGAGGATATGCATTAAGGTGAAAAGTGATTGCTGTGGTAGAATCTCTGGATGTTTTGGTGCTTATATTTATACAAAGACTAGTGGTCCCTGGGATCTGGGGACTCCGGTAAGTGCAGTATTTTTGCATTTCACATGGTGGAGCACTTGATTTATGGGAAGTGAAGCACATTTAATATACATTGGTTGGGAAGAAAAAATATGCAGAACCCCGTTCTGCCAAAGGCGAAATTTACTGGCATAAGCATGAGACCAACACACTTTTAGCATAAAAGTATCAAAATTTGTATTTTAGACATGTAATAAAAAAGGATGTTTAGAATAACATCCAAACAAACAGAACAAAGACACAATAAAATCAATAGGGAAACATATGAATGTAAGATTAGACCCTAGTACAGCACCTCCCTAACTCATAAATCTAGGATGTAGTTTCCAGAGGGTGTTGTCACATGTACTGGGTTACCTCCACTGGTCAACACATTTCGCTATAAAGCGTAGCTTCCTCAAAACCACTTTGGGCGGAAATCCTATGAGCAACATCAGCTGGATTCGTAGCCGGTCATAATATGCATGTCTTTTGGGCGGACACAGGGACCATAAAGTACCCCTTCTATGGATGCACCATTGCACATAGGTAAGCACAAGATTCCAAATCCACCTGTCTCAAAAGATGTCTGCCTTTCAGGCTTCATATAGAGTGTCTACCTTCACTCTTGATCCTTTAGGAGGAAGGTGCAAAGCAAAGAAGTGCTAAAGCCACTGTTAAGTGCCCTCTGTATAGGTCAGGGAACATTTGCACCGTGTCTTGATAAAGCTTGCTGGCCAAAGAGGGGTCCCCCAGGCTAGGTATCCCTGCCTTCCCACCAGGTCCTCATCCGTTCAAACACTGGTTGTGGTCACAGAGACTGGCGAGCAACACAGACTATCGTCACTCTATTTGCAATGGACTGTGATATTTATTTTGTCAAGCAATATTTTTGTTTTATTGGATTTGATTTACTTTTTTCACTGGCACGTCATGCAGTTTTTGGGGAGTTGATTCACACTCACTTTTTTTTTTAATATATTTTATATATATTAAGTACTTATGTTTTTCTATAACAGTGCCTTACTTTACTAGTTATTGTAAGTTTTATGTGTGTTTCACATTTAATGGGGCAGCAGTTATTTTTGCAGGTTTATTTCACTTATACAATGGGTAGATCATTTAGGCTAACTACTGCGTTGACCATTAATGTTTGCATTTCTTTATGGTGCATCATCTTTAAGGTTCTGTTCAGACCTGCGTTCTGTGCGTAGGCAGCCTATTCATTTCAATGGCCCTACCTGCAGAAATGCAGGGAAAATTTTCAGACTTTTTTTTTTAATTCAAGCCACACATAACTTAATGGTGTGGCTGTGACACCATGCAGTTTTGCGCTTGCAAAAAGGCAGGCAGATTGCCAATGTGTGGGGGTACCATTTGGAATTAGTGGCACCCCAAGGTGTCTGCTAAAGAGCAGCGCATTTCTCTCATGTGTCGGGAAAACTTTATGTTTCCCCATCCTTGTCCTCAGTTTGGTATTTTTGTTTACCTTTCATGAAGGGCAAACAGTGCGTGTGGGAAAATTGCGTTAACAGTGGGAGGGGCCATGGTTAAATAAAATAAAAATATACACAAATATCTAATGTGCTGTCACTAAAGATATATACTGTATATATATATATATATATATATATATATATATATATATATATATAAATATATATATATACATATATATATATATATATATATATATATAATCCTGCCCAACCTCTGATGAAGCACCGTGATTAGTGGCGAAATGCGTCAGCTCGGAGCCAGGATGAAGATTGGTACAGAAACTGGAAGCAATTAATAATGTGGTGAATGACATGCTGATGGGGATGTGCTGAAAAGTTTGATGTTATCATGTTATCTCTATGAGTGCATCTAAAATGTTTACCAAAAGTGTTGATTAATATATTACACTATGGTGATACTTCAGGGGCTCTGAGCATTGCAGTGCCGATACCGTTCCTATCGAGAATATAAAGAGACATTACTGTGGGTCTAAAAGAAGTAGGTGGAAAGTACTCTGCCTATTGAGGAAGCCCAATCACCGGGTGCAACACATCTAGGAGGGAGGAGCCGAGCCCGTGACTTTATGGCAAAATATTGCCGAGTACTGTGGTAAGCAGGCAGATGGCTGGATTTGTATAGCACTTTGATGGTATATTTCTGTAAGTGTAATGCTTGACGGGGTGTTTGAATAAATGTGTAAGATTGAGTACACTATGTCTGTGCCCTTTTGTTCTATATGATACATGATTTGATCCCCATGATCACGTCTGGAAACAAATGGTGCCGTTGTCCTGTATAGGCTGAGGAGGATTGAAGTGGTGATCCCTAAAGAGCGGCATTACTGGGATAACATCAGAAAATATTTTGTTTTGGTGTGATTTACATGAGGATATAACAAAGTGTTGTGCTACACTGTTTTGGTCATAAATATGGTTTGTCATAGCTGCACCAAAAAAGTCATTAAGGCTAAGGAAAGCCTTTTTTGTGAAAATCAACTATATTAGATTGCTGCTGTTGAACAGTATGTATGCAAGCCAATGAATAATGTAAAGGTAAACGAACGTATTACATGTGCGATTTATGTGATGCCACAATGTGGTTTCAGGTTTATGTTCTTTGTAACATCTTTAATCCAAGTTAAATAAATGTCTTTTATAAATATACATTTGGTGAGTTGTTGAATTAGGCCCATTTAAGACTGATGCATTGCAGTTTGACCACCCTGTTGGTGCATCACAGTGTACCTGCGATTTGGTGCGGGTTAGCTGCGCTTTCCCATAGTGTTCTATTATGTCCTGTGGTTTTGGTGCACTTTCTAAAAGCACACCAAAACCCCTGCATGCAGGGCTTTTGGTGTGCTTTCAGAAAACGCACCAAAATTGTGGGACATAATAAAACTCTATAGAAAAGCACCAACAGGGCGGTCAAACTGCAACGCATCATTGTGAAAGGGGCCTTAGTGTGCTACACCCAGCTATCTGAAATACAATTAAAGGCAAAGCTTCTTTTGGATTGGATATGGTAGAGAGCGATTAGAACATGTATCAGGTTTCTACTGATGCCTGTTCCCCCATTAGGGAAATTCATTATTTTTGTCCTGTTTACCTTTACAACCAAGCGTGAAGGTGAGAAAAAAAAATATTTTTGAGTTGTCACCAGATCCGGAATGTTGCATTTTTTTTTTTTTTTTTGTTTGCAGAGCAGCACAATGCAAAGTAGCAATGATCAGAATGTAAAACCTGAACCTTATTGTAATCAATGTGAGCAGAATCTGTTCAATTTAAAATTTTCCATTTTCTGGGCTAATAGGCAAGCGGTTGTGAAAAAATAGCAAGGGCGTTGGGCACTCTCCTGGAAAATATGCACTGATGCAAAAAAAAAAAAAGAAAAATGTTTAACAATTAATTAGGCTAGGAGAGGGGATTTTTAAATGCTTAAAGTAAAACTTTAAAAGTATCCATTTCCTTTAAATAACATGCCTGGGGTACACTAATCCTGCATATAAAGGGTCACATCTCTCTGCTGTGCTTATTTGTTGTTTTTGTTAAGACGCTGGTAATGATGTTTTTCAGTTGCCAGTTGCCAGTAATTTAAACGGTATCTTTTTTTTTTTCTTTGTAAATGTAATTTTTGCTGTAGCACATCCTACAGAAAGAATAAAAACTGCATAGTCCCTTTTAGTCTGGTATAGATTTTAAGTAGGTATCTCATAAAAAACACAAACAAAATGTGTGAGGTCCTCCAGGGAATCCATACCAGACCCATTGGCATGGTACAGATTTTAAGGGGAACCACATGCAAAAAAAATAAAAGCATGGGGACCTATACCAGAGCCTTCATTTAGGCATACAGCCTGACAGGAAAGGGGGTGACAAGCACATGCCCCTCTCCCTGAACCATATTAGGCCACATGCCCTCAACATGTTCCTCGTTGTACATCCATCGAAAATCACAATGCCCGCCAGCCAACGATTTCCGGAAAAAAAATAAAAGATGACCCAGTGCACAGGACCAATCTCAATGCCCCCCCCCCCCCCCCAAGCTGTCATCAGTAATATAAGGGAAGGGGTGGGGATAGTGATGACTTCATTGACTGAATATGGACCTGACGATATTTGGGCAGTGATGTCACTGGAGTTCAGTTAGATTTAAAAATGACACATGGCTGACAATAAAGATCATTATTTCTCTGTAAATCTTCATAGATTGGGAATAAAACCAGGGAGAATGTGTTTGCAAATCCATACCTAATAAAAGAAATGCAACTTGGAGCTCTTTCAGCCTCAGGCAAATAAACGGCACAGCTGTTTATATACACACTCGTCCTGGATGACCACAAGGTTTTTTTGCGGGCAATATAAAAAAAGCTGTATCTCCAACCCCATATATCGGATGCAGGGTAAAGCTACCAGGCAGACACAACAAAGTTGAAAAATAACATATTTATTGCCAAAGTCAAACCTCCAATCCCGTCACTGGTGACATTGACAGGGTTGCCAGAAATGTTGCTAAATGGAACTCAGCAGCATAAAGTGGGGTACACACTAGTAGAAAATCTGCCGAAAATTCCCGTCCTAGGTAAAATCGTACGATTTTCGCCTAGTGTGTACACAACTTTCAGCAGCCGATGCCGACATTTTCAACGAAAAAAAATGGAGGGACAAACATCAAAATTGTTATCGTCCGTCCCCAGATGACCAATTTTTGTTTAATGTGTAGGCAGTACGTCTGTAAAAAATCGGATACGAAAGACCGCGCATGATCAGAAGTTGCTGACAACCCGGAAGTCTAGGAACAAATGTGCCAAAGAAAAAGAAAAATTGGATGAGAAATTTCGTGAACATTTATGCACTGTCAACTAAAAATGGTTATGAACGCTGAGCAAGAGAGAGAAAAATCGGAGGATATTTCAACCGATTTTCATCAAGTGTGTACGGCCCTTAAGAGCAATGTCTCCCTCATCCACCCAATGAGCGGCCAACCTGTGCAAACAAATGAGTCATTCTCTGCCCTGTCCTGCATAGGAAACCTGATGCTAGCTAGTTGTCACCAGCAACAGGATTGCAATTGTGACAATGGTCTTAACCAATAGATAATAAATTATCTTTTAAGCAGCAAAGCAGCTATTAGAGCATTTAAAATATTTTAAAAGGATGCAGTAGCATCACACTGATGTATCTTCATGGACTTTCCCATATAGATTAGGAAGGGCAGCTGGAGGTAAATAAATGTTATTCATTTATGAGGGAGCTGGTTATGGACTTTACCAACTGACTTAATAGGGTGGCTGACAATTTTTATTTATTCATACATTTTTTTATAGAATGGGATGTTTCAAGGATTCAGTTAGTAACACAACAAAGTATAATCAAGGAAAGAAAGAAACAATTATTTTTTTCTTAGGTACATAAAGTGCAATTCATTGAAGAAAAGGATCCAATATTATACAGTGCTAACAACTCGTTCTCTCTCCATGTCCAATCACCCCTGGTGTGGTTGGTAACTTTCCGTGATTCTGAGTAAACTCACTATGGGCATGTATCCTTGTCTCTCTAATAAGAAACTGCAGCATGAACATTTTATCAGGCTCAATGACAGAGTAAAGGTGCCTTTGTCCTTGCTTCACTTCTGAAAAGCCATCCTGTGAATATATTCTGAACTGTTATCCTAATAATTTGGCTTGTCTTTTAGTATCTCATTTTAATATGGTATCCTGGTAACAACATGACTTGCCTTATAGCTAATTTATCCAGTCAAGTGAGTGTGTCTGTTCTCTATCAGGGCTAACCCTCTGCCAAGATTCTGACTATACCTGACTTCCAATAGCTCTGACCATGGTCAGTTGGAAATTATGCTTATGCTTGATGATCCAGTACTTTGGTTTCCTGCGAACCTGGCCACTGTATTCAAAAACAGTTTGATAGTATCAAGACCAAGGCTCCTTGTGATGGGCAAGGGTGAATACAGGGGTGCATTTCTTAGTCATAGCTTAAGCCAACACCCACCACTGTCAATACTAGGGATCACCTTTTTGTTGTTAATACAGATTAATTTATTAATACTTTTTCCTTCCGCATAGCAGCTTCAAAACAAATCATATAGTACTTTGATGATTGGACCAGAGAGGGAAACTGATAGCTGAATAAATCATTGAGAAATTATTTTTGTTGGAGGTAGCAAAACAGCATTATCCACAGACTTTACCTATAAAGTAAACAACATGGATGGAATTATAATATTTTCTGTTGTTTAATTGGAACACATATTCAGGGGTGTGGAATTTATTAGATCCTTGCAACTGGCAGAGAGTCCATCAATTGGATAATGACATTCTTTTTTTTTTCTCCAAGGGTGTGTAAGCATGGCAGCAAAAATGCAAATACTTTCTCTTTCTGTGATGGGGGGATACTATGCCAAGCGGGGGACTATAATGTAATAAAAGGGGGAGAAAAAGCCGCGCTTATTAATAACAAGGCAGCCAGTATATAGGTAAATCAGACCAAGATAAAATAGCTAAAAAAGTGTACAGCGTCAAATATAAATTGATAACATATATTGAAAAACATGTGTAAAAAAACTCAATAAAGACTAAAGTCCATAAAGTCCTTGAGCAGGTGCGTAAAGTCAGTAGTGAATGGAAAGAGAAAGTCCAACACCATACAGCTTAGATGTCAAATCTTGGAGAAACCACATGTTCAAATGATAGATGTCTCCCTACCGGAATGTTTGGCCCCCAGGTCAAAATAAGTCACCCCGGCTTGGTGAGTCACAGCCAGCAGATACCGTGTCATGAATACACAGGCCTCTCCGGACTTCAGCCATCCACGAGGTCCATACTGGAGGGTGCATTTTCCTGATAAACATCCATCGGATCATCATCCTGACACGGTATCTGCTGGCTGTGACTTACCGAGCAGGTGGTTCTCTAAAACCAGTTGTTTTTAATTGGAAAACAGTGTAAGCTGTACAGTACACAAGTGAATGGGCAATCCAACCATCTATGTGAGGAACTTAGGAGAAGTGAATGCATTTGGAGAATTATGACCTTTAACCACTTGCCTACAGTGCACTTTCACCCCCTTCCTGCCCAGACTGATTTTCAGCTTTCAGCACTCTCACACTTTGAATGACAATTACTCAGTCATGCAACACTGTACCCATAAAAAATTTGTGTCCTTTTTTTCACACAAATAGAGCTTTCTTTTGATGGTATTTAATCACTACTGGGTTTTTTATTTTTTGTGCTATAAATAAAAAAAGACTGAAAATATTGTGACAAATATTATTTGTTTCTGTCATAAAATTTAGCAAATGAGTAATTTTTCTTCACAAGTTTTGGCAAAAATTTATACTGCTACTTATCTTTGGTAAAAATAACCCAAATAAGTGTATATTATTTGGTCTTTGTGAAAGTTATAGAGTCCACAAGTTATGGTGCTAATCATTGAAAATTGATCACACTTGACCACACCTGATGTACTGAAGGCCTATCTCATTTCTTGAGACACTAAAAAGTCAGGAAAGTACAAATACCCCCCAAATGACACCTTTTTGGAAAGTAGACATTCCAAGGTATTTAATAAGGGGCATGGTGAGTTTTTTGAAGTTGTCATTTTTTCCCACAACTCTTTGCAAAATGAAGATTTTTTTTTTTTTTTACAAATTGACGTATTAACAGGTTATTTCTCTCACACAGCATATGTATACTTGCAACTACACCCCAAAACACATTCTACTACTCCTCCTGAGTATGGCGATACCACATGTGTGAGACTTTTTCACAGCCTGGCCACATACAGAGGCCTAACATCCAAGTAGTACCGTCCGGCATTCTAGGAGCACAAATTACACATATAATTTCCTGACAACCTATCGCACTTTTGAAGGCCCTGGAGCACCAGGACAATGGAAACCCCCATAAAATGACCCCATTTTGGAAAGCAAACAGCCCAACGTATAATTTTTGAGGCATAATGAGTCTTTTGAATATGTCATTTTTTTCCACAAGTTTTTGGAAAATGTGGAAAGAAAATGAAAACACATTTTTTTTCCACAAAGCTGTCCATTTATGCAATATTTCTAACACATAGCATGTACATAGCAAAAATTGCACCCCAAAATACATTCTGCTATTCCTCCTGAGTATGGCGATACCACATGTGTAACACTTTTTCACAGCCTGGCCACATACATAGGCCTAACATCCAAGTAGCACTTTTCACAAAGTTGTCCATTTATCCACTTTAAGACTGGGCCTATTTTTGACACTTGGTGTTTACAAGCTAAAATAATTTTTTTTGCTAGAAAACTACTTAGAACCCCCAAACATTATATATTTTTTTTAGCAGAGACCCTAGAGAATACAATGGAGATCGTTGCAATATTTTTTATCACACCATATTTGCGCAGCAGTCTTCCAAATGCAATTTTTTTGAAAAAAATTCACTTTTTTGAACTAAAAAATAAGAAAACAGTAAATTTAGCCCAATTTTTTTCCATAATGTGAAAGATAATGTTACGCTGAGTAATTAGATACCCAACATGTTATGCTTCAAAATTGCGCATGCTCACAGAATGGCGCCAAACATTGGTACTTAAAAATCCCCATAGGCAACATTTTAAAAATTTCTGCAGGTTACTAGCTTAGAGTTACAGAGGAGATCTAGGGCTCAAATTATTGCTCTCACTCTAACGATCGTGAAAATACCTCACATGTATGGTTTGAACACGGTTTACATATGTGGGCGGGACTTGCGTATGCGTTTGCTTCTGCGCGCGAGCTAACGGGGACAGGGAACTTTAATTTTTTTTTTTCCTATTTATTTTATTTATTATTTTTTTATTTTTACACAGTTTAAAAAAAAAAATGTTTTGATCATTTTTATTCCTATTACAAGGAATGTAAACATCCCTTGTAATAGAAATAGACATGACAGGTCCTCTTTATTGTAAGATCTGGGGTCAAAAAGACCTCACACCTCACAACTACACTAAAAAAGAAAAAAAAATTGTTGAAAAAGAAAAAAAAAAAAAAAAAAAGCGGCCCTTTAAACTGGTTGCTGGGCAATGTCTTTTGACGTAGCTCCATCTTGCCCTCACTCGACTTCCTGTCTCTGAGGATCCGGGACCGGATAGTTTTCCCCGCTGCCGGCGGGTCCGGTAAGCTGGGAAAACGTCTGGGACGTGGCAGGAGGGGGGGGGCACCTCTTCCCCTGCACCGTAAGGGTAATTCCGCGGCGAATCCGCCACTAGGACCACCCCTATCTGAAAGCCGCCCGCCCGCCGTTTCAAAAAATACCGGGGTTATGGCAGCTATCTGCTGCCATAACCCCAGTATTTAGCTTTTAATGGCCGACGGATATAGTCGTTGGGCGGTCGGTAAGTGATTGCATGTATATGGCAAACAGGTGACGATGACTGATGGGGTGACAGGTGACGATGACGGATGGGGTGACAGGTGACGATGACTGATGGGGTGACAGGTGACGATGACTGATGGGGTGACAGGTGATGATGACTGATGGGGTGACAGGTGACGATGATTGATGAGGTGACAGGTGACGATGATTGATGAGGTGACAGGCTATGGTGCACGGCGGTACTGATGGCAGTCTCTGGTGACCGGTGAACTTTAGGCTACGTTCACATAGCTACGTTCACGTAGCGATCGCTGGCAGAATCACTGTGATTCTGCCCGCGATCCAGAAATCATTGCAAATGGCGGGACACCTGTGCGTTGCGCGTGATTTGCAATAGCACCCCAAACGCTGTGCGATGTTGCTTCGATTTCCGCCTGCCGAATCGAGGTAACATCACGCAAACAACGCATGACGCCCCAAAGAAGCTCTTGTACCTTTTTTGGGCGTCATGCGTTGTTTGCGCAATGTTACCGCGATTCGGCAGGTGGAAATCGCGGCATCGCACAGCGTTTGGGGTGCTATTGCAAATCACGGGCAACGCACAGGCGTCCCGCAATTTGCAATGATTTCCGGATTGCGGGCAGAGTTGCGGTGATTCTGCCCGCGATCGCTACGCTCACATGTGAACGTAGCCTTATGGGTGTCAATTTCTGGGCACTGATGAGGTGACTGTTGGGTGACAGGTGCAATTGGGGGGGGGCTGAGGACTGTGTGGGGACATTTATTTTTGTGATTTTACTTTTACAGGTACACAGAGCAGTAACTCACTATTTCTAGCTCTGCTCTTCTCACACTGGAAACTGTGTGAGGGGAGAAGAGCTAGTAACAGTGAGTTACTGCTCTTTGTTTACATTTTGTGATCGGCTGTGAATGGATTCACAGCCGATCACTTAGTAAACAGTCACTGTCAGTGACTGTTTACTACTGCCGGTGACAGCTGTGTTCCTACAGAACACAGCGCCACCGACATGACCACGATGTGCGCTCCCGATCGCGCATGCGCGGTCATCTTCCGGGCTCCTCTATTGTGATCGGCTGTGTCATTGGAACACAGCTGATCATGTGGGAAACAGCCATGCCCATTGGCTGTTTCCCCCCTGCCGGTGACGGGGGGTGTCCCGGGGACACCCCGACACCGGCAGTGCAGGGTGGCGCGCACACGATCGCGCGCCTGCCCTGCTTTTCTGGATCACGTCATATGACGTCTTCCCAGAATAATGGTCGCACCGCTCCACCGTCAATTGGCGGCGGGTGGGCGGCAAGTGGTTAAGGAACGAATGTGATTGACCTGGTGCCAATTATCTTTGGATATTCCGCGTACTCTGGGCTTCCAGCTCTTTGATCTATGCCTGTTTGACCTCTCTTGACCGGGGGTCAAACATTCCGGTAAGGAGACATCTATCATTTGAACATGTGGTTTCTCCAAGATTTGACATATAAGCTGTATGGTGTTGGACTTTCTCTTTCCATTCACTACTGACTTTACGCACCTGCTCAAGGACTTTATGGACTTTGGTCTTTATTGAGTTTTTTTACACATGTTTTTTAATATATGTAATCAATTTATATTTTGCGCTGTACACTATAATGTAATAGGGGGACTCTGATGTGATGGGAGTATTCTAATGTGAAGGGGAGAATTATAATGTGAATTGGGATCTCTGATGTGATGGGAGGCACTAATGTGAAGGGGAGCTCTGATGTAATGGAGGGACTGATGTGATAGAGGAACCCTGATGTGATTCAGGGATTCTAATGTGAAGGGGGGACTTTATTGGGAAGGGGACAATTCTGCTGTGAAGGAGGGACTCTAATATGATGGAAAGACTAATATGAAGATGGGAACTCTGATGAGATGAATGGGCTCTGATGTGGGAAGAGGAAGGCTAATGCAAAAAAGGTGACTCCTACATGTGGTGCCAAGGAGAGGGCGGGCTTCATCTTTCCCTGCTGCCCAACACTTATCCTGCATCCCTGCATGTCACAGCCCTCTTCATGCAGTCCGTGGACTTCTGGGCACCCATCACATTGCAGAGTGGTGGGCACTGGAAAACCCTTAGTAAATGCAACACTAGGCACTGAAAAACAGACTGTACAGTGGTTGGAGTTTTCTCTGTTCACAGTACAATAACAATTCTGGCCATGGGGAGAGAAAGAGTGGCGCAGGAGTGTCCAAACAAGTGATCAACAATTACATGGGGGGTTAATACTTTTACTGACATGACCACCAGTGAAGGAGGGAGGAGTGGGGAGTTTAACACTTTTACTGCCATAATCACTAATACAGGAGGGGGTGTTAACACTTTTACTAACAACAAAAATTTAAACTTAGCGCTTCTTCACCATATAAATCACATATAATAAATTATATATAAAAGAATTGAGCGCTGTAATTTCAAAGCCTTCGTTTCTCATTTTTAGGGACTCGTTAAGGACTGGAATAGTACCACTGGATTGGCATAGGGCCAATGTGGTGCATATATTTAAAAAGGGATCAAAGTCTTTGCCAAGTAACTATAGACCTGTTAGTTTAACTTCTATAGTTTGGAAGATACTGGAGAGTTTAATAAAAGACCACATAGATGAGTTCTTGCTGGAAATAAATATTTTAAGCAACAGACAGCATGGATTCCAGAAAGACAGAAGTTGACGAACAAACCTGATATCTTTTTATGAGGAGGTAAGTAAAACCTTGGACTGAGGGTTGGCTGTGGACGTAGTATACTTGGATTCTGCAAAAGCGTTTGACACAGTTCCCCATACACTGCTAATGTGTAAGGTAAAGTCTACAGGCTTGGAAAGATCAGTTTGTAAATGGATAGAAAATTGGCTAAAAGATAGAATTCAGAGAGTAGTGGTTTATGATTCTTACTCTGAATGGTCTAAGGTTATCAGTGGTGTACCCCAAGATTCAGTGTTGGGACCCTTACTTTTTAATACCTTTATAAATGATATAGGGTCAGGGATTAAAAGTACCATTTAGTTACATAGTTTGTGAGGTTGAAAAAAGACATCAGTCCATCCAGTTCAACCTATGATGTGTGTGTGTGTTTGCTGTTAACCATACATTGTATACTCCTATATGTTGTGGTCTTTAAGGTGCCCATCTAATAGTTTTTTTAAACTATTGATGCTCCCTGCTTATACCACTGCTTGTGGAAGAGAATTCCACATCCTTACTGCTCTGACAGTGAAGAACCCCTTACGTATTTTAAGGTTAAACCGTTTTTCCTCTAGTTTTAGTGAGTGGCCACGTGTCTTATTGTATTCCCTTTCTCTAAAAAGATTGTTCCTTATGCTAGGGTTGCCAGTACAGTATTTGTACATGGATATCATATCCCCCCCTCAATCGTCTCTTCTCCAGAGAGAATAAGTTAAGTGCTTGTAGTCTTTCCTCATAGCCGATGCCCTCCATTCCCCTAATTATTTTTGTTGCCCTTCTCTTGACTCTCTCCAGTTCCAGCACATCCTTACTGAGGACCGGTGCCCAGAACTGGACAGCATACTCCAGATGTGGCTGGACCAGAGTCTTGTAGAGTGGTAGAATAATTTCTTTATTTCTGGAGTGAATCCCCTTTTTTAAACCTGCCAGTATTCTGTTGGCTTTGCTTGCAGCAGCTTGGCATTGCATGCCACTGCCAAGCCTGTTGTCCACCAGAACCCCCAGGTCCTTTTCCATATTAGATTCACCCAGAGGATTCCCCCCTAGTGAGTAGCTTGCTTTCGTGTTTCTGACTCCCATTTCTCAACATTAAACCTCATTTGCCATGTAGTTGCCCACCCCATTATTTTGTTCAGGTCCGCTTGTAAGGTTTCCACATCCTGTATCGAAGATATTGGCATGCTTAGTTTAGTATCATCCCCAAATACTGAGACTGTACTAGATATCCCCCTCCTCTAGATAATTTATAAATAAATTAAACAGGATTGGTCCCAGGACAGAACCTTGGGGGACCCCACTTTCCACACCCACCCAATCCAAGTACTCCCCATTAATCACCACCCTCTGGACTCTCCTCTGGAGCCAGTTCTCTATCCAGGTACTCACCCTATGGTCCATACCTACATTCCTTAGTTTGTACAGTAAGTGTTTGTGGGGAACGGTGTCAAAGGCCTTTGCAAAGTCCAGATACACCACATCCACATGCTTACCTTTATCTAGGTGGCAGCTCACTTCATCGTAGAAGGTTAATAGATTGGTTTGGCAAGAATGATTTTTCATGAATGCATGCTGATTACTACTAATAATACCGTTTTCATTACTAAAGTCTTGTATATAGTCTCTTAACATCCCCTCCAAAATTTTGCATACTACTGATGTTAGGCTGACCGGCCTATAGTTACCCGGGATATATCTCGGCCCTTTATTAAATATTGGTACTACGTTGGCTTTTTTCCAATCAGCTGGCACCATACCCGTCAGTAGACTATCCTTAAAGATCAAGAATAATGGTCTGGCAATCACCTGGCTGAGCTCTTTAAGAACCCTCGGGTGCAAGCTATCCGGTCCCGGTGATTTATTTATGTTAGGTTTCTCTAGTTTAGTTCTAAGTCTATCTTCTGTTAGCCATGGGGGTACTTCCTGAGGTGTATTATTTAGTTTATCATTACAAGCTGGGTTAGTGTAGCCCCCCGATTATTTTGTGAAGACCGGAGAGTAGAAATTATTTAACACTTTCGCCTTTTCCCTGTCCTCTGTGGCCAAATTTCCTTTGTCGTCTTTTATGGGGCCAATGTGTTCTGGCCCCGCTTTCTTAAAGAATTTTTTGGGGTTCTTTTTACTCTCCGCTATATGTCTCTCGTGTTCTATTTTAGCCACCCTGATTTCGCCTTTACATTTCTTATTACACTCTTTGTAATGCTTGAATGCTGCCAATGACCCTCAGCCTTGTATTTTTTTAAGGCCTTTTCTTTAGTATTAATATGCATTTTTATGCTGGAGTTTAGCCACCCAGGGTTTAGTTTTGCTCTTTTAAATGTATTTCCCTTTGGAATGCACTGGCCAATCCCTTTGTTTGGTATGCTCTTGAAGCACTCCCATTTTTCCTCTGTGTTCTTTGTTCCCAGGGTTCTATCCCATATGATATTTTCTAGCAGAGAGCGCAGTTTTGGGAAATTGGCTCTTTTGAAATTCAGTGTCCTTATATTACCCTTGTGTTTCCTATTACTATAATTAATACTGAAACTTATTGACCTATGGTCACTGTTTCCTAAGTTGCCCCGTATTTCTATATCCGTAAGCAGGTCTTAATTGTTGGTAATTAGTAGGTAAGTACCGCATTGTTTCTTGTTGGTGCATTCACCATCTGACCCATGAAATTGTCCTGCAAAACATTTAGGAACTGCCGAGCCTTGGCTGAATGAGCTGTTCCTTCTGCCCAGTCTATATCTGGATAATTAAAGTCCCCCATTATAATGATATTTCCCATCCTTGCTGCCAATCCTATCTGTAAAAGGAGGTCCGCCTCCCCCTCCCTCTGGTTGGGAGGCCTATAACATACGCCCAATATTACCATCCCTATAGTGCCTTCCTCTTTAAGTTCTACCCATAGGGATTCTGCCTCGTCCATAGCTGCATTATTAATTATTATTATTATCATCCCTCATATTTACCTGTACACTGTTCTTAATATACAGACATACCCATCCCCCTTTTTTACCTTCTCTATCTCTGCGATAAAGGTAGTGCCCCTGAATGGTCGCCATCCAGTCATGAGAGTTGTCGAACCAAGTCTCTGTTATCCCCACAAAATCTAAGTAATTTTAGTCTTTGCAGATGACCCCAAGCTTTGCAGTGGAATAACTTCTTTACAGGATGTCTCCAACTTACAAGCTGACCTCAATGCACTGTTTCATTGGGCAACTATGTGGCAAATGAGGTTTAATGTTGATAAATGTAACGTTATGCACCTGGGGGAGAAGAATATGCATGCATCATACATACTAGGTGGAGTAGAACTGGGGGAATCCATATCAGAGAAGGATCTGGGTGTTCTGGTAGATCATAAGCTTAATAATAGCATGCGATGCCAAGCTGCGGTTTCTAAAGCAAGCAAAGTACTTTGTATTGAGAGGCATGGACTCCAGAGAGAGAGATCTCATTTACCCCTGTACAAATCATTAGTAAGACCTCATCTGGAATATGCAGTTCAGTTTTGGGCACCAGTTCTTAAAAAGGATATCGGGGAACTGGAGAAAGTGCAGAGAAGGGCAACCAAACTGATAAGAGGCATGGAGGACCTCAGCTGTGAGAAAAGATTAAAGGAACTGAATTTATTTTCTCATGCTAAGAGGAGATTAAGGGGGGATATGATCAACATGTATAAATACATAAGGGGTCCATATAGTGAACTTGGTGTTGAGTTGTTCACTTTAAGGTCAACACAGAGAGGACAAGGGGGCACTCTTTACGTCTAGAGGAAAACCGTCTCCAAATACAGAAACGTTTCTTCACCGTAAGAGCTGGTCCAGAGGTGGTTCTGACCAGCTCATGAGATTGCTTTAAAAAAGGCCTGGATTCTTTCCTGGGTGTACTTAATATAAGTGGGTATTAATATTTATAGGTAAAGTTGATCCAGGTAATATCTGATTGCCTCTCGGGGGATCAGGAAGGAATTTTTTTCCCCTGCTGTAGCAAATTGGATCATGCGTTGCTGGGGTTTTTCGCCTTCCTCTGGATCAACTGCGGGTATAGGATTGTGTATATGGGATCGTGTGGTTGGGGTTTCATTACTGTTTTTTTTTTTATTGGTTGAGCCAGATGGACTTGTGTCTTTTTTCAACCTGACTAACTATGTAACTATATATAAAAAAAGTACCAGTGCATTAAATATAGTTCATCAGTGCAAACAAAGTGCCAGTGTTGATGAGTTCTTCTAGTGAGATCCAAGGTGCCACTCCATGCTCCCCTCCTGAAATTCCCACTCACCAACAATAATATTCAAATAGGCATGGAATATATCCTTAGGCAAATTATGTAGATATGGCTCCTTTCCTCTCCTTTGACTTTAGGGCTCTCAGCAAGGTTGTGGTAAAAATCCAATAAGAGAAAGATTTCCATAGCATAACACTGTATGATTTATTGGAAATTTAAAAGCAAACACACTTTCAAAAGTAAAACAATTTCAATCATGTGTGTGGATTAGGATCACCGTCTCAGCATGCGTTCCAATTACCGGATATGATGTCACTCTATTTTCCCTTAGCATAAGAATATATTCCATGCCTATTTGAGTATTATTGTTGCTGATTAGATATTTTAGGAGGGGAGCAAAGAGTGGTACCTTGAATCTCACTAGAATAATTCATCAATGCTGACACTTTGCTTGTACTGATGGACTATATTTAATGCACTTAGTGTAAGGGAGGTTGTACTGCGCTATAGGAATTGCTCAACCAGAGATTATGATAAGACTTTGGTTATATATCCTCTCTTCTCAAATAAATCCTTATTTCATAAAAGTAAATAGGGCAATCTATGTATATTTCTTCAAAAAGTACCTTCTATAATAATCCTATCTTAAAGTGCTGATGTGCCCATTTTCTATATAGAGGGTGAGAAGGGTAGTTTATTGTGCTCCACAGTGATTGGTGTGCTTCAAATAATACCCGTATCCATAAATTGGTAATTTTAAAAGTGCTAGTGTCAATACACTGGTAATTCCAAAAGTGCTAGTGTCCCAGTTACTGTATATTGGATAATAAAGTGCTTATAACATACAAAGTGAACCAGTGCGTAAACAATAATCCACTGTGTATAGTGATAAATACTGATATTCCTCTTCTTATAAAGTCAATAATAAAGTATCGATGAATATTTTAAACATAATCTATATAAATAAATAAATAAATACAAGTGTCCAATAAAATTTCTTGTGCAAAATAAACCAATATAAATAAAGTGCTTCTCGGTGGGTAAATAAATAAATAAATAAATTAATTCAAGTGTCCACTCTAGTTTCTTGTGCAAAATAAGTCAATATAAATAAAGTGCTTCCCGGTGGATAAAATTCTTCCTCCACCTGATCTTTCGTGTCCCAAATCCTTTCAGTGAAATCACTTCTAAGTGCTCTAAATGCTCACCTAAATGAGGTCAGTAATACACCAGTATCACTTGGCTATAAATGGCTGTGGTTATGGATCCTTTGTTCCAACGCCGTCCACTTCCTCTTGGTGTGATCCTTATGTCTCCTTATTATTTCCGGTCCTTTCTCCTGGGGATATATCAGCACCGATCTCCTATGGGGGATTTCCTAAGGTCCTTCCTCGCTTCCTTAATGGTGTCCTCTGTGCCTTCAGGCTCATATAAATAATGGGGCCATCATAGTGCAGTATATCAAACTTTATTTGGGATAAAATATATAGCAAACACACATATACAACTGCTGCTGTCTGCGTAGTGCGTTCGGGGATCTCCATCCCGCTCTGTCACGTCACTACCGGGTAGTTCCTCCTACATGTTACGTCACTAGTCTCACGTGACTTCCTCAGGGAATAATTCATCAATGCTGACACTTTGCTTGTACTGATGGACTATATTAAATGCACTGGCACTTTTTACATATAAATTATTATATGTGATTTATATGTGGAAGCAGCACTAAGCACTTAGTTTACATTTTTGTTGTTAGCATATCACACTATTTCAACTTTCACTATAGCAGAAGATCCAAACATTTAATTTTATTTATTTATTTCAATTTAATTTTCCTATTTTTTATAATATATCTTGGTTCACGTAATCACACCTCTAACAGGTATCTGTAACACACAACTATAGCGCGGATATACCCATAACCTTTTTCAACGCTTTTACCTCAATGGCCACCAATACAGGGGGAATGGGGGTTAACACTTTCCCTGCCATGACCACGAAACCAAGCTGGGTGGGGGTCAACCCTTTCATTGACATGACCACCAATATGGAGGGTTAACTTTCACTGCCATAACTACCAATATGTAAGGGTAAACACTTTCACTGCCCTGACCACCAATACAGAGGGAGGAGGGATTAACTTTTACTGCCAAGACCACTAATTCAGGGGGGATGAAAGCCCCCCCCCCCCCCGAATATTCTAAATGAGCCTACCATAAGTGCCAAAAGTGTATTCTCCCTTTTGTAAACTTGAGAAAACCCCACTGTATGTTTGCTATGTGTTGCCATTCACACAGCATGACTAAAAAAAAATCTCAACTTTCTAGATGTTTGAAATAGGTTTTTGGACAGACTGCATGCTACTCTGAACAATTAAAATGGAGAGCAAATTTAATCTGCCCCTGCTAACAAAGGAGGGGGGGGGGGGCTCTTAGATTTCCCTCATTAACATACAATTTAGAACCCCAGCTTTTTGATCTTTGTTAGGACAGATAGTGTTCAAATGTATTGTACAACTGATAATGATATCTGCTAGCACAGCATAGACAATTATGGTAAATATTAACTCATCAACCCCTTTTGCATTGCAGAAGAAAACTTCAGGATTTTTGAAAACAAGCAAGAAAAATGTAAGCAGCATTTTTTTATTGCTTTTTAAATGTATCTTATGTGAATAGAAACATTTAGCAAAAAAGTAGGTGTTTTCCCAATTTGACTGAAATATTTTTTGGGCTGCAAAATGACATGGGGTCTTTCATTATCAAAATATGGCTTACAAGAGATTGCTGAAATACTGTATGTACATTCCTGTTTCAATAGAGAAAAATAAGCACTTTATTTTGCTTTTTATTCTCAAAAACTGAGTGAGTTTCAAAAAACTATTGGATGGACACCTTAAAGACCACAACATACAGGGGTATACAATGTACGGTTAAAAGCAAACACACACACACACATCATAGGTTGAACTGGATGGACTTATGTCTTTTTTTCAACCTCACTAACTATGTAACTATGTAAAGGCATCCTGCAAATATGTCATTTAAAGGATTGGTGGGTTTTTTTTATGTTGCCTTTGAAGTCATAGGACCTTCACCCTGCTGTATTTAAATTTTTTTTATTTTTGCTTTGTTGAATTTTATTTCTTTCATAAGGATAACCTAGGACCAGGAGTTGACAGTGAGGATGTTGAACTCTTGATTAGTACGAAAGGTAGGGGAGCATGACTTTTATTTTAGTATTACCTTATGGAATTATCATACAAAGATCACTATTTTCAAATATATGAATTAAATAATATAAGTAGTATATTCAACTACTAGACATTTCAATATATATAGCTAATGCTTCAATCACAAAGTTCATGGCAGAGCTCCAGTGAATCCATGAGGCAGCATCTGCATGGATAATCACTGCACTATGTATCCTTAGTTTTCTTTTTTTGAACCTGTGATCCATGTCAGGAAATTGTCTCACACTCCAAAAATAGCCAGATCTTTGTACAAATTCCAAAATAATGGCCTTATATAGCTCATCTCAAGACACAGCTTCCTGGCAGACTCCCTTCATTGACTGCAATTGCCAAGTGAGCTTAAGAGTGAATGCATAGTCTTCAACAGGTTGGTATGCTTTCCACCTAAGAAGCATATTTTGAATACAAACGTGTTTACTTCAATAATGCCAGCTATTACATAGTCTGTCACCAATTTTCTGTTACTTTTTAAATATGTCAAATGTTTCAGGCTATATTAAAATCCATTTGATGTGGGAAGCAGTTGTTGACTTGAAACACACATTGCTATGTTTCTTTGGTGCCAAAAACCCTTCTTCCCTTAGTACTTTTATCTTTTTGCTACTGCAGCATAGCTCTGTTGCTAGTACATACAACTGCTGATGTACTGGGTAGAATTATATGATGCTGATACTTTGCTTTGGTGCCACTGATTCCTGAGAAAAACATTTAAAACATATCAATCTTCCTAAAATGTTTTAAACAGTCTGCCGCTTCACACTCTCATGGCTATTTATGAGTGAATGTGTTTGGGTTCCATTTGCACAATGTTCATTAAAGTTAAAGTAAATTGTCAAACAAATGGCACGGATAGCTGGATACTTCCATGAGGTACATTAACTGCTGATGAAACATGAAGGAGCGTGGCTACTCTTGTCTTGGCGTCCATCTGCATTAGCCATTGAGCACCATCTAGTGCTCCCTGCTCTATACTATCAGCCTGCCAATCCACCCTCCTGTGAAGTTTGTCAGTGAACCCTGTAAGCTTTCAAAAAACTTTGATGTTTATTATGAACTTCACGGTGGAGATTTGTACTTTTCTCCTGGCATTCCATTGGGATTGACTGTGGAGTGATTACCATCAATTCCTTTGCAGACTGCCCAGCTTGTGTTAACATCTTATGGCCATTATAACCTTTGGCCCATTATTTCTGGTAAGAGGCGTGATGATCTTTTCTAGTGGTGGATCTCTTTACACCTGAAAAGGAAGAACATATGCTAATGGTCTTTGTTCTCAATATCGACTTCACTATTTCCTTTTTATTATGATATAACGACATTTACATATGCACCGTGTTTGTTGTCACATTTGTTGTTACTTTTATGCATGGTTAAGTGTTGGATGTATATCTACAATTTATTGAATGCTGTTCCATATTGCACTCTCTGGCACTTTATCTACTGTTTCTTATTGGAACATGCATGTTTAAATATTTTCTGTCTCATTTTGCACTTATAGTTTGCTTTTCCATATTACACTTTTTGCACTTAATTTGCTGTTTCGTATTGCAATTATTTGCACATTTTTTGTTTGATCTATAGCGCTGTTTTGACAAATATATTTGTAGCGGGGTTAAATATGCCTAAAGACACTGTTTGATATGTGGTAAGGAACTAAGCTCCCTCTAGTGGTAGCTGCATGGAATTTCCCGGGCTGTGACTTCCTTTTGGCAAGATGAAGAAACTACATCTCCCATGGTGCTTTGCAAGATCCAGGGTGCACGGCTGCACCGCACGGCACTATGGGGGAAGTTATTTAAAGGAAGAGAGAGGCTAAGCCAGGGGGGCGCCTTTCTGCGCTGGACTCTGAGGAACCAGCGAGCGAGAGTGAAGGACTGACACTGGATATTGGGCCAGAGCCTCTTAGCCTGGAGGGACGACGTGGAACCGTCCCATCTCAAGCACGAGGCACATTCCTGGAGGTCATACTGCTGTTTGCAGAGACCGGAAGTCATCCGCCAGAAGGACCTCGCGCGGCTGGCATATAGCCACAGGACTGAGACCGCAGTGGAAGGGCGCGAAGGAGAAACTTCTGTTGGTGAGAGGGCACATGCCCAATAACTGACTTTATCTGCCAACGAGATAGTTTTATCTACAGATAGCGGTAGCGCAACAGGAGGTGATAAAACCCCGGGGTTTATCAGCATACTCTCTCAGGAGACTCATAGACAAACAATAAGGTCTGTAAAGGAGTCGCCAGAGGCTTATCTCTCTCGCAGAAGTTATTGCTCAGTTACGCAGACACCCTGCGGTGACAACTAACAGCTCGTTGTTTTTCTCTCTCTTGATCTTTATTCCTAATCTGGATTACAAATGAGCTCTATTCAATAACCTTGCTAGCGAAGATCAACAAGAAAGAAGAGAACTCTGGGGGAGGGACTCAGATAGGCCTACCTACCTGGTACTGTGTCTAGCCTTAATGCAGGAGGAGTGTGGGGGTATTCTTTTACCTTTTTAAAGCTGTTTTAAATAACCTTTTATGGACTTGTATTGTATTGTATTGTATCTCCCCTATTCAATTTGATTTGATACTAAGTTTGGTTAATTATAATCCTGTGTGCTGTTCCATTGTGTCACCCAGAAGGACTACCATTCAAGAAGGTAACAAGGTATTGTTGCATAGTGAAGTATTAGGTTCCAATCTGTGTATCCATTTGATAGTCCAGTCCTATTCTGGGTCAGTTGTGCCTGAGGAGGGATCGAGCCAATTTGATTGGGTTGTTAGGCAGGGTGTAGACCCAATAATATAATCAGCAGCTCCTGCGGGGGTGGTGCTACACGTGGGGGCTCGTCCGGGATTTCTACAGTCCTGCAACACAACCCTCTCAGCCATAGAATCCCCTCCCACGCAGAAATGGATCCTGTCGCTGCTGCTGAGTGGTGCAAGGAAGAGAATGTCATAGTGGAAAATGGCCTGGTGGTTGAAATCAAGGGAGAAGCCTGGACTGAAGAAAAGCTCCTCCCTGTTTTGAGGGCACTATCCACAGACAGGAAATTCTGGGTGATTGACATGAAAACTGACACCACTGTCCCACACACATATGCACTGTGTGAGTGGAGGAAGGGGGTCCCTGATTATTTCAACGGAAACAGTGTAAAAACTACTGACCAAACAGAACTTTTCCTGATACATCCAGGAGTTCCTATTGCGGGTCCCTCATCTACCACCCCTGGGGTATCCAGCCAAGAAAAAGGTGTCCAAGAAGGGCATCCTGAGTCATCACCTTTGTCGACTTTTAGCTCAGAACTGTGTGCTGTTCTTGGGGAGATTGTGGCAAAATGTAGTAGGGACTCCTCGAGCTATCTGATGACTGGATATAGGAAGCTCCGGACATTCTCTGGGAAACAGCCTGTGCCTTCAGCAGAAGATGGGTTCGAAGAGTGGTTAGATACCGCCACTCAGGCTTTGGAGGAATGGGAGGTACCAGAACAGCACAAGAAGCAGAGAATCACAGAGAGTTTAAGGGGACCTGCATTAGAGGCTGTACGTAATCTAATGCTTAGCAAGAAGAACTGCACTGCACAGGATTATTTGGACATTCTGCAAGATGTGTTTGGTCGGATGGAGAACGCGGCTGAACTTCTCTACCAGTTGGACCACTGTTATCAAGAAGAGGGGGAGAAGTTGTCCGAATTCATTAAACGTCTGGATAGGATTATCCACCAGATTCTGTTAAAGAAAGGAATAGACCCCCGGAAAATAGATGAGACTCGTGCACGACAGGTTCTGAAAGGGGCTCAACCTTTAGATCCCATTGCCATACTGTTACGAACTCGTCGAGATGGCGGCATTCTAGAATACCCCGACCTGATTCGAATGGTCAGAGAGGAAGAGGTCATGTTGGACAACAAGAAGAAAAGTCGGCAGTTTGACTCAACTGCCCGGGTTGGAGTGATAAGTGTGGAAGAGGGTGACTCTCAAGTTGAACTCCTAAAGACCCAAGTGTCTCAGTTGATAGAAATGGTGTCCATCCTGACTGGTCAGGTATCCACTCTACCCAAGGGGAGTATATCGGAGAGGCCAGATGAACCTGTTAGTCTCAGCACAGATCCAGAGCCACGGCCTGCAAGATTGTTAACTTGTTTCAACTGCGGGGGAGTTGGGCATGTTAGAAGGGTATGTCCCAGCTCAGGAAAGGTTGCCACGAAACCTGGCGAGCCAGCGGGAAACTTCAGAGGACACCGGTGAAGGAGTCAACCGGGTGTCCGCCAGTTTTAAGGGACTCCAGGAGTGGTGCAGGATCAGGGAAACCGAGTCAGGGGGTCAGGCCCAAATACAACATCCCCAGTTCTAGACTCCGGGTTACCGAGGGAAGGAAAATCAGTGCACACCGGGTTCAGCGGGGGCCCAGATCAAGGAAGAAAAAGGAGAAGAGGGCCAGGGTACAGAGGGCTGAATCAGACAACAAGGCTACATCAAGAGAATTCCCAACTAACTTGGTCGGGCCCTCCCCAGTGGTCTCGGTTCAGGTAGAAGGAATTTACGCAAGAGCCCTCCTTGACACAGGGGCCCAGGTGACTCTTTTGTATAGAGACTTCTATGATAAATATCTTACCCATCTACCTTTGCAGAAGTTGGAAGATCTGGAGGTATGGGGTATTGGGACCCAATGTTTTCCCTATGACGGGTATCTGCCAATCAAGTTGACCTTTGATCCATCAGTGGCTGGTGAAGCGGAAACCTTCGACACCTTAGCGGTGGTCTGTCCTCGTCCACCAGGGGCCAACAAAAGCTCTCTCATCGTAGGAACAAACACTGACCTGGTAAGGCGCCTTCTGATACAACTGGTCCAGGGACAAGATGCTCAGGCGCCAAGGATCCATCCCATGCTACGGCAGGCCTACCAACGATTAGTGTTGGAGCAAGAGACCCCCGCAGAAGGAGTTGGACGACTCTGGAAGCTGGACAGAGCGGAAAAGGTCTTACAGCCAGGAGAGGTGGCCTGTTTTAAGGCTTCTGTTAAACTCACATGGCAACAGCCGGGTCCTTTCATTATCTTTGAATCAGGTCAAAAGGAGAGACAGAGAGGGATAGAAGTGATCCCTGAGGTGATCCCTTTGAAGGTGTTACAGGAAAACCGTGGAAGGGTTTTAGTGAGTGTCAGAAACACCTCTATTACACCGGTGAAGGTACCGGCCAGAGTGCTCCTGGGCCAAGTCAACCCGGCTACCCCAGGTGCCCCCATTGATTTCAAAGAAAAGGAACAGGGTGAAGCGGTTATAGAGGAGCTCTGCTCTGGAAACGCTGCCCTCCCGCCGGAATGGGTGAAGAGGGCCAAGGCACAACTTGCTCAATGGAGGGAAATATTCTCTAAGGACGAGTTTGACGTGGGATGTGCCAGGAGTGCCACTCATAAGATCCGCCTGAGTGAGGACAAGCCTTTCAGGGAGAGAGTCCGGCGAGTCCCCTTAGGTGACTTAGAAGATCTACGTCAACAGCTGGCAGAGCTCAAAAAGATCGGGATTATCCGAGAATCCAGGAGCCCGTATGCTTCCCCGATAGTGGTAGTCCGGAAGAAAAATGGATCTCTGAGGCTTTGTATCGACTACCGAACGCTGAACAGAAGAACCATCCCAGACCAGTATACCACTCCTCGAATCGAAGATGCCCTACAGAGTCTGTCAGGGGCGAAGTGGTTCAGTGTGATGGACTTAAAGAGTGGGTATTATCAGATCCCCATGCACCCTGAAGATCGGGAGAAAACAGCCTTTATCACCCCTGTGGGGTTCTTTGAGTTCAATCGCATGCCTCAGGGGTTGTCCGGGGCCCCTGCTACCTTCCAAAGGCTGATGGAGAGGACCGTTGGAGATATGAATTTGATAGAGGTACTGGTATACTTGGATGATGTTATCGTGTTTGGCAGAACTTTGGAAGAACATGAGGAGAGGTTGGAAAAGGTCTTGAAGAGGCTACATGAAGAAGGTCTGAAACTTTCTCCTGAGAAGTGCCAATTCTATCAGTCCTCGGTCCATTACCTGGGCCATATCGTGTCTGAAGAAGGGGTGGCCACTGACCCGGACAAGCTGGATGCTGTTGCTTCCTGGCCGAGACCCACAAATGTGACCGAACTCCGGTCATTCTTGGGCTTTTGCTCCTATTACAGGAGGTTTGTGGAGGGGTTCGCCCAGATTGCCCGACCCCTAAATGAGCTCCTGAAGAATGAAGAAGATGATGTCCCTGAGTTGGTAAAGCCAGCGAAGTCCACCATGGGCCCCCGGAAGGCTAAGGAATCCATACAGGATCAGTGGACCCCGGAATGCGAAGGGGCCTTTGTCCAGCTGAAGGAAACCCTAACCACTGCCCCTGTGTTGGCCTATGCGGACCCCACAAAACCATATGAACTGCATGTTGATGCCAGCCGAGATGGGCTGGGGGGGGTACTTTATCAGGAGCATGAGGGTCATCTGCGACCTGTTGCCTATGTGAGCAGAAGCCTACTGCCTGCTGAAAGGAATTATCCTACTCACAAACTTGAATTCTTGGCCTTGAAGTGGGCAGTGGTTGACAAATTGAAAGACTACCTGTACGGAGCTGAATTCATTGTCAAGACGGATAATAATCCCCTCACCTATCTGTTGACTACGGCCAAGCTGGATGCAACAGGACATCGATGGTTGGCTGCCCTCTCTAGCTTCAATTTTAGCCTGAAGTATCGGCCAGGAATCGGAAATAGGGATGCAGATGCCCTATCCAGAAGGTTGCATGTTCCACAGGAACCTGCGGAAGAATGGACTCATTTGGCTCCAGAAGGGGTGCGTGCCCTATATCAGGGAACTGAATTTCGATCCCGAGGAGGGTCAAGAGCAGAAGAGATTGGGGTTTCGGCTATCGGAGTACCCAAATGCTACTGCCAGGTGACCCAGGTCGAAGGGGAGGGTTTGCCCCGGCTGTCCAAAAGGGACTTGCGGAAGGAGCAGTTGGAAGACCCTTTGGGAAAACTTCTCTTGGAAGCCTTGGAGATCCAGAGCCCTGAGTTGCTTCTAACTGACTCCCCTCGGGGGGCCCGTCTGTTACATAGAGAGTGGACCCGGTTACAGATCAGAGAAGGAGTGGCCTACCGGAGAGGTCCATCTGAAGATCTGGAGGAGAAGTGGCAACTGTTCTTACCAGCTAAATACAGAGAGGGAGTTCTGGCCGCTCTTCATGATAATCATGGCCATCTGGGGCCCGAAAGAACCTTTCAGCTTGTCAGGGACAGGTTCTACTGGCCTTGTATGAGGGCCGAAGTTGAAGGATACTGTCATTCTTGTGTCCGGTGTATACAGAGGAAGACTCTGCCACGTCAAGCAGCCCCAATGGGCCATCTACAAAGTCAGGGACCCATGGAGCTGGTGTGCATTGATTTCCTTTGCTTAGAGCCTGATCTGAGTGGCCAGGGGAATGTCCTTGTGGTAACAGACCATTTTACCAGATATGCTCAAGCATTCCCAACAAGGGATCAGAAGGCCTCAACGGTAGCCAAAGTTCTTGTAGAGAAGTTCTTTGTACATTATGGGTTACCACAACGCCTCCATTCTGATCAGGGAAGGGACTTTGAAAGCAGACTGATCAAGAGACTGTTAGATATGTTAGGCATTCAAAAGACTAGAACCACTCCCTAATATCCACAGGGGGATGCCCAGCCTGAACGATTTAACAGGACTCTTTTGGATATGTTGGGGACTTTGAGCTCAGAGAAGAAACAGCATTGGGGCAAGCACGTAGCTGCCATTGTGCATGCCTACAACAGCACTGTCAGTGATGCTACTGGATATTCCCCTTATCGGCTGATGTTTGGAAGGGAGGCTCGGTTGCCAGTGGATTTGGCCTTTGGCATTTCGCCTGATCATACCTCTTCAGCATCGCATAGAGGATATGTGGACCGACTGCGGAAGAGTCTGAAAGCGGCCTATGACAAGGCTCAGGCCACATCTGATCAACGTGGACTGCGGAATAAAAAAAATTTCGACCTAAAAGTTCGGATCCATGACCTGCAACCAGGGGACAGGGTTTTGTTGAGAAACTTGGGTGTCCCGGGAAAACACAAGTTGGCAGACCGCTGCAAGTCCCAACCTTATGTTATCTGCAAGCAACTGCCAAACCTTCCTGTGTACCAAATTCGGCCTGAAGGAAGTGTGGGTCCATTGAAGGCTTGGCATCGGAACCATTTGCTGCCTCTCTCTGAAGCGGTTCGTATGCCCCCTGTGGAAGACTTGTCAGAGGCCCCTTCGACTTCTCGCCGGTCCAGACCAGTTACCAGATCTCAGACGACGCTCCCAGATGAGGGAGAGGGAAGTTCTCCATCTGAAGATTTGGAAGATGAAGAGGAGGTACCCGACTGGTTGTGGTCATCTCAGTTGCCAGAACCCACACCTGCCTCCCTGTCTTCATCTGACTTGGCTGATAGAGGAGCCCTTCGGGCAGAAGCCCCTGAATTCATACCCTTTCATATGCTTCCAGAAGAAGCAGCTGAGGATGAAGATCCTGAGGAGGAGGTTGCACCCTTCTCTGAAGAAGAACTGACCTCTCTTGAACCATCAGGTTCCTCTGTGTTGGAACATGAGGAGGTGGACATTGAAGAATTCTCAGAAGTGCCTGATCCTAGTACCTCTGAGAGCATGCCTCCACGGGAACAGAGGGAAAGGAGAGTCATTCACCCACCTAAGAGACTGACCTATGATCAATTGGGTGAATGTTCGGAAGAAGCTGTTTTTACCTCCAAAAGATCTCCTGACCAGCCTAGTTCCTCCACTGTAGATTTGGTGGGGGACAACCCTAGCTCACCCCCAGGCACAACTGTACAAGCCACCCAAGTTTTGGGGGGTCTGTGAGAGATCATGAGAACAAAGTATTGAAGTAGAAAACGTTTGCATTTAAGTTTGTACATAAGGATATTGGGTTTGGCCATTATAATAAGCACAGTTTTTGATGTTCACAGTTTGGTTTACTTTGTGAGTTAATGTTTGCGCACATTTTGTTGCTCTGACCTCACTATATGTTTTTTCTCTTTCTCACCTTTTGATGTTTTTTTTACAACACAAACTTTAAGATGTAAGTGTTTAAGAAATTGCAAATGCACATGTGCTGTTTAAAGGAGCACTATATAAAAAAGCACTAGAAATCAGCACTATATTAACACTGTAGAAATCACTTATTTGCTTATTAATTGCACTTTATCGTTTTACTGTTGCACTGCTATCAGAATACAAAATTGGATATATTCAGATTGACTTATTTCAGCAAAATGTTAATGTTTTTGTTGTATAATGCCAACCTATGCACTAGGGTACATACTGTTGACCTCTTTGGGGACCAAAGTTTCTCAAGTGGGGGGAGTGTGTAGCGGGGTTAAATATGCCTAAAGACACTGTTTGATATGTGGGAAGGAACTAAGCTCCCTCTAGTGGTAGCTGCATGGAATTTCCCGGGCTGTGACTTTCTTTTGGCAAGATGAAGAAACTACATCTCCCATGGTGCTTTGCAAGATCCAGGGTGCACGGCTGCACCGCACGGCACTATGGGGGAAGTTATTTAAAGGAAGAGAGAGGCTAAGTAAAAAACAAAACCTCCTGCGCTTAAGTGCTGTCTGATGGAGTAGAAAGAGGTGCACTACAAACTCAGATGTAAAGAGAGCTGTTTGGTCTTGCTGCCCCCTTCAGGATCAAGGGTATCCAGAACCACTGGTAGAGAAGACAAAAAAAGAAAAAAGAGGGGCGCACCGACCTAGTGCATTACCATAAAAACTTTTATTAAAATATTAAAAGGTGTACAATATACTCACAAGACTGGTGTGGTACAACACACATCAAGAATAGCATATACAGTCTCCAAGGTAGCCAGGTCCCAATAGTGACAAATGGGCATACAGATAGTCGCATGGGGCTGCTGTGGCTAGGCTGACGCGTTTCAGGGGCGAGCCCCCTTCCTCAGAGCCAGAAAAGATGCTGCTAGATCACAAGCCGAACGGTCAAAGACTAAATGGAAGTAGGCCCCACCTCTTCCTGCTCCACCCCAACCCTAAGGGCGGGACAGAGGGGAGGGGGGAAGTGAGAAAAGGGAAGAAGAGGGGAGAAGAGAAAGGAGAAGAATAAAACGGACACAGCAGCAAGAAGGAGAAGGGGGGGGAAAAGAAAAATGGGGATGCTGGGACAGGGAAAGAACATGGAAGGGGGGAGGGGGAGGGGAAGAGGGGAGGACAGAGAGGACACTTGTCCAGTCCGAGCCAAAACACACCCACCTTCCAAGGCCAGCTCGGACTATGTGATCAGCGGCAAAAGAAATATAATAGATAAAATAAATATACAGCAAATGAAACACTTGTTCGAACAAGAAAGGAGATAACAAATCAAATGTGACGGGTAATGCATTGTGGTCAGAAGTGGTATACATATATACGTATATACATATACACATGTAATAACCACACACGTATATATATACATGCTCACATACATACATATACATATACATGCACACATATACACTCACATCAACAGTCAGTACTTTAGGTCTCTATTGGATCAGATGAGAACTCCACTGCTTATCCTGTGCATATCCACTAGCAAGCAGAGCAGTGTCAGCCACCCCTGGCCTACAGCCATGCAGGGGGGACACTACCCGTAGGAGCAGAGCGTATACAGCTAGCCTGGCATGGTGCAAGAGGATCTCGCTGGCCTCCACACACAAATAGTACCTGTGATCATGATGTGAGGGGGGTGCCGCTGGCCGGGACTAAAAGGGGTCTGCTGTATGTTGAAACATCCCTATTTGGATGGCTGCGTCCCTTCTCTGGGACGCACGCCAACCCGTACCCGGAAGTGAGAAACCGGAAGTGCGGGTGGATGCGTTTCACCCGCATCACTTCCGCCATCATTACGGGGCGCCGCTCGGACCATTTCTCTGCAAGTCATTAGCTGTGCCAGCCAGCAGTGGACATGGACAGAGCGGCGCTTACCCGACTCCGCCCTCCTCCTTGCGTCTCTAAGCAAGTGGCTACAAGTGCATATGTATATATATAAAATGTCCGTGGTGAACAGGCAGGCTGTTCAAAAATAAGGGCAATGATGGCACCATCTGCATAAGCTTGCAAGGTACATATAGCATGATCAGGACATATTGACAAAAGAATATATATAATAATAGTAGTGATAATAATAAATAGAGGTAAATGATTGATTGATTGATAACATGATGCAATAATACAACAATACCACTGAAAGATAATACTACATAAAGGAGATTTTTTGGGGGGGGGGGTGGATGAGAGTGAACCACATCTGAAAAATATATATAGTATAATACATTATAATGTAATATAACATAATAATGGTGCCAACAAGCACAAACGCATATAGATTTATGCATACGTTTATGTTTAGGCATATACCTTCTATCTATATCTCTATCTATATTTGTTTTTTGTTTTTTGTGTGTGTCCCGCTCAAAATACATATACGGTGCAAGAAAAAAGTGCCAATGTGCCATCACTGTCTATAAGCAGGCCGCAGAAGGAAAACAGTTCCCCATGCGGACATGCATAATGTGGGAAGCATGCACTCAAACCAATACCAGCTGGTCTTTGTGTACATATGTCAATGCTAATACTAATGGCCAAAAAGTAGCCCCATGCGACTATCTGTATGCCCATTTGTCACTATTGGGACCTGGCTACCTTGGAGACTGTATATGCTATTCTTGATGTGTGTTGTACCACACCAGTCTTGTGAGTATATTGTACACCTTTTAATATTTTAATAAAAGTTTTTATGGTAATGCACTAAGAGAGAGGCTAAGCCAGGGGGCGCCTTTCTGCGCTGGACTCTGAGGAACCAGCAAGCGAGAGTGAAGGACTGACACTGGATATTGGGCCAGAGCCTCTTAGCCTGGAGGGACGACGTGGAACCGTCCCATCTCAAGCACGAGGCACATTCCTGGAGGTCATACTGCTGTTTGCAGAGACCGGAAGTCATCCGCCAGAAGGACCTCGCGCGGCTGGCATATAGCCACAGGACTGAGACCGCAGTGGAAGCGCGCGAAGGAGAAACTTCTGTTGGTGAGAGGGCACATGCTCAATAACTGACTTTATCTGCCAACGAGATAGTTTTATCTACAGATAGCGGTAGCGCAACAGGAGGTGATAAAACCCCGGGGTTTATCAGCATACTCTCTCAGGAGACTCATAGACAAACAATAAGGTCTGTAAAGGAGTCGCCAGAGGCTTATCTCTCTCGCAGAAGTTATTGCTCAGTTACGCAGAGTTGCGGTGACAACTAACAGCTCGTTGTTTTTCTCTCTCTTGATCTTTATTCCTAATCTGGATTACAAATGAGCTCTATTCAATAACCTTGCTAGCGAAGATCAACAAGAAAGAAGAGAACTCTGGGGGAGGGACTCAGATAGGCCTACCTACCTGGTACTGTGTCTAGCCTTAATGCAGGAGGAGTGTGGGGGTATTCTTTTACCTTTTTAAAGCTGTTTTAAATAACCTTTTATGGACTTGTATTGTATTGTATTGTATCTCCCCTATTCAATTTGATATATAGTAAACTAAGTTTGGTTAATTATAATCCTGTGTGCTGTTCCATTGTGTCACCCAGAAGGACTACCATTCAAGAAGGTAACAAGGTATTGTTGCATAGTGAAGTATTAGGTTCCAATCTGTGTATCCATTTGATAGTCCAGTCCTATTCTGGGTCAGTTGTGCCTGAGGAGGGATCGAGCCAATTTGATTGGGTTGTTAGGCAGGGTGTAGACCCAATAATATAATCAGCAGCTCCTGCGGGGGTGGTGCTACATATTACTAAATTTGGTATCACAATTTTTTGCAAGCTGCTTTTTGAGTTCTATTTACCTAGCACGCATTCTTCGACACTGTTTCATGAGGTACATGTACAAATGCAAATATATGCAGATTTATAGAACAGTACAATTTTCTGGACAGCATCAGAGACATCTTGTTCTGGAACCACATAAATTGCAGTAAAATATATCTTTTGGGGATATTTCATACAGGCATCAAAAATAGGCAGCTAGTTCACATTTTTTCAAACGCCTAATAATGCCACACAAAATTGTTACAATGAGGAGCGGATGGAGGTGTTCACCTTGCAGTGCTAGTGTTGCTTCACATTGCAGCGAGGCAAAAATAACGCTGCCTGCAGAGCGTTGATGCTTTGATACTGCCTCCATTCACTTCAATTGAGACACACTGTAAATGCACCTATGGCATTTGCAGAGCATTTTCTCGGGGTACTTATCACTTAGATAGGTTTAGGAATAACAGTGTCCATTGGAGAGGGGTGATCCCGTAGCGAGATACGCATCACCAGCGAGGTTTCCGGCTTCAGTTCAGCAAGGGAGAATGTCAGCAGCTCCGACTTCACAGGAGTTGGTGCGGTGAACATGCGGTTTGAACGAGCGATGAGTGAGAGCAAACCGGCGATTGAAATAGCCGCTCATAGCGGCGCTCGGCAATGATGTCATCCGGTCTTAAAGGTATATGCGTCCCTTGTTACACAAGATGGGACGCAATTAGGAGAGGAGAAATATGGAGACAAGGGTACCAGATGTACCAGAACATTACAGTACCGCCCCTTAAGGCCGGCTCCGGAAGGCCTCTAGAACTGTTTTTTCCGGATATTTCAAGTGGAAATTGCGAATCAGTCTAGGGGCATGTATATCGGAGGTATCCAGCCAGGTGTCATCTTGGGGCCCATAGTTCTTCCATCGTACAAGATACTGGAGTCTTCTTCTATTAAAACGGGAATCCAAAATTTCTTTTATCTCAAATTCTTCTCCTCCCTCCACTTGTACAGGAGGTGGAGGTGAGATAGTAGGCCTTATTCCTTGGTTAGGAACATGGGGCTTCAGTAGAGACACATGGAAGACAGGATGTATTTTGAGGTCTACTGGCAATGTGAGTTGTACTGCAGCTTTTCCAATAAGCTTCTCTATTGGGAAAGGTCCCAGAAATAGAGGTCCAAGTTTTTTACTAGGGATTTTCAATCTCAGATTTTTTGTAGAAAGCCAAACAAGATCCCCAATGGCATATTGGGGAGAGGGTTTCCTACGAAGGTCGTAGTACTTCTTTTGTTGGCTATGAGCATGGGATATGGTATTGTTGAGTAATCCCAGAGAATCCTTTATCTGGGCAAGATAATCAGATGCCACTGGATTACTTGATGGCAAGATACGTGGAGGAAGGAGTGTGGGATGAAACCCATAATTTAGGTAAAATGGACTTTGTTTAGTAGTGCTATGAGTCGCGTTGTTATAGGCGAATTCCGCTAGCGGGAGGAGATCTGCCTAATCGTCCTGTAGATACGAAGTATAGCAACGCAGATACTGTTCAATGCACTGGTTAACTCTCTCTGTCTGTCCGTTGGTCTGAGGGTGGTAGGGAGAGGTAAGTTTACGCTCTATTCGTAGTATCTGACATAGAGCTAGCCAAAACTTTGAGATGAATTGTGAACCACGGTCAGACAGCAGTGTTTTTGGAATACCATGTAATTTAAAGACATGTTTCACAAGCAATTCCGCTGTTTGTTTGGATGAAGGTAGTTTTCGGATAGGAGTGAAATGTGCCATCTTGGTCAGATGGTCCACTGACACCAAGATGGTTTTGAATCCTTTGGAAGGTGGTAGTTCCACTATGAAGTCTAAGGATACCACTTCCCACGGAACCTGGGGTATCGGTAAACTACAAAGTAACCCCGATGGTTTCGTGTTGTCAATTTTAGACCTTGCACAGATATCACAAGATGAAACAAACTTTTTTACGGTTGTCTTCATGTCTGGCCACCAAAACTGCCTAGTAAGTAGATTGAAAGTTTTAGTCATACCCATATGTCCTGCCATAGGTACATCATGCGACAATTCCAAAATCTTGGTTCGCATAGTAGGGGGTATGTATAATTTATCGTTGTAGTAGAGGAAGCCTTCTGCGTCAGTAGTTAGTTGTGGTGGAGGTGAGTCCAGTCCTAGGTCCTATGCTGTGCAAAATCTCTTCCTTCAGGGAGCGAATGACACCGATAATACGTTCAAGTGGTATTATAGGAACTGAGGGAACCTCGGTACAATCCTTCTCGGTTAGTCGTGAAAGTGCATCCGCTTTTTTATTTTTGTCTGCGGGCATGTAAGTCACTAAAAAATTAAATCTCAGAAAGAATAACGACCACCGTACCTGTCGGTGGGAAAGAGTTCTATTAGTCTGAAGGTATTGAAGGTTTTTGTGATCAGTATATATCAGGATTGGCAATTGAGTGCCCTCGAGTAGATGTCGCCAATTCTCTAACGCCAGTTTTATGGCTAGTAACTCCTTCTCACCTACTGGGTAGTTCACCTCGGGGCTGCTTAATGATTTTGAGAAGAAAGCAACTGGGTGAAGAGGTAAGGTGTTTGTTGGTCGTTGTGAGAGAACTGCTCCTACTGCCATATTTGACGCATCTATCTCCAAGATGTATTGAAGGGATGGGTCTGGATGGCATAGTATGGGGGCAGTAGTAAAGCTTGATTTCAGCAGACAGAATGCTCCATTTGCTTCTGTTGACCAATTAAAAGGTTTCTTCGTGTTTGTGAGTTGTGTGAGAGGTTTCACAATTGCAGAGAAGTTCTTAATGAATTTCCTATAGTAGTTAGAGAATCCTAGGAACCTTTGTAATGCTTTGCGAGTGGTTGGCACAGGCCAATCCAGAATGCAGGATATTTTGCTCATGTCCATTTTGATTCCATTTTTAGATATAATATATCCTAGGAATAGTACTTCCTCTTTATGAAACAAACATTTTTTTGATTTAACGTATAAGTTATGTGCAAGTAGCCTTGACAACACAAGTCTCACATGTTTTATGTGCTCAGGTAAGGAATGAGAATAGATAAGTATATCGTCCAAATATACTACGACACAAACATCAAGCAAGTCTCTGAATATCTCATTTATAAACCGTTGGAAGGCTGCGGGAGCATTACATAGCCCAAATGGCATTACAAGGTACTCAAACAGTCCGTATCTGGTTCTGAATGCCGTCTTCCATTCATCCCCTTTACGGATTCTAATTAAATTGTATGCCCCTTTTAGGTCCAATTTTGAAAAGAAAGAAGCTCCACGCACCTGTTCGATAAGCTCAGGAATAAGAGGTAAAGGATAACGATCCTTTATTGTAATGGCATTTAATTGTCTGAAATCAATGATAGGCCTAAGGCTAGAATCCTTATTGCGGACCAAGAAGAGTCCAGCGGCAGTGGAGGAAGTAGAAGGTCGGATGAATCCTTTTGCCAAGTTCTCATCCAGATACTCCTTAAGATGAGAGAGTTCATCCTGCGAGAGAGGATAAACATGTCCGAAAGGCAACTTGCTATTAGGGAGTAGATCGATACAACAATCATAGTCCCTATGGGGAGGTAGCATTTGAGCGTTTTTCTCAAGGAAAACCTCCGATAAATCCTGATAACACTTGGGTATAATGTCATCCGGCACTACAGACAGTATCCTATCATATGTGGGGAGATTACACGTTGTTTCACAATAGTGAGAAGAGAAGGCTAGCGTTCTTGTTTTCCAATCGATGATTGGTTGATGTATGTGTAACCAGGGAAGTCCCAAAATGATTGGAAAATGTGGTGAAGTTAATACATCAAAGGTGGTGGTCTCCACATGAGACTCGTCAGCAGTTACAAGGAGTGCCTGTGTCTGACTGGTGATAGGACCAGAGGATAAAGGGGTACCGTTAATAAAACTAACGGAGACAGGTTTGGGTTTAGAAACAATAGGTATTTTATTAAGGGAGACAAAACAAATGTCAATGTAGTTTCCACAAGATCCTGTGTCGATCATAGCCTTGGTGTTGATCCTAGTTTGGTCCCACTGCAATGTTAAATGAACAAAAAGATAAGGATTAGAAAAGGAAGTTGTGAGTCCCCCTAGCAAGACATTTGAACACTCACCCTCTTTCCTGCGGACAAGGGGACAGCCGCTTATCAAATGATTCGGGGATGCGCAGTACATGCAAAGATGTTCGGTTTTCCTCCTGGCACGTTCAGAAAGGGTCAGAGGTGGGCGTATCATTCCTACTTCCATAGGAGTAGGGTCAGCAGGCAACATCCGAGAAGGACTGGAAAATGGTGAGCCCATCTTCTCAGCCTTTCTTTCTCGTAGTCGCCTGTCAATATTGATACTGGTCTGTATCAGTCCCTCTAGAGTGCCAGGTAAATCCGCTCGGGCGAGCTCGTCTTTAACAGCCTCAGATAGGCCGAGTCTAAACTGCGTTCTCAAAGATGTGTCGTTCCACCCTGAATCAGGGGACCATCTTTTAAAATTTGCCACGAAATCTTCAACAGGTCTCCTTCCTTGTTTTAAGGCCCGTAATTGGGTATCAGCGGTAATCTGCTTATTGGGGTCTTCATATAAACTAGCGAGTTGTGCTAGAAATAAAGGGTAAGAATTAAGGAGTGGATCATCCTTTTCAAAGAGAGCGTCTGCCCAGGCCCGGGGTTCACCCGTTAAATAGGAGATGACGGTACCAACCTTAATTTGGTCAGTGGTGTAGGTTAGAGGTTTTAACAAAAAAAGCAAACGACATGCGTTTTTAAATTCACGAAATTTGCTCCGATCACCAGAAAACACTAGAGGAGGGTTTATCTTAGGCTCATGGGGCTGAGCAGCAGAAAGCTGTGTGAGACGGCCAACCTGCTGTCTCAAGGTCTGATTTTCGTTTTGTACCTCTGTGAGCACAAGGATCAATGCATCTACTTGCTGTTTTAATTGTAGTACATGAGTGGGTAATTCTGCTGAATCCATATTTTTTTTAAAGGCTCGTTCAATCTGTAACGTTCATGCGTTTTTGTTAGTGGATGGATTTACAGCTGCAGAATTATTACACTCAGTAGCCTTGTAGAGATTCTGTTGAACAACATATCCAACTCTCAGGACTTCATCACAGTGCACAGCCTGTTATGCAATATACATATACTCAATCAGATGTTTAATGGAGGGATAGAATATATGAGAATGTATAGATGAGAGACAGGCAATTTGTATGGTGAACACTAAAAGTAGTATTAGGAGAGTTGCAGGTGATGGTAAGCAGATAGGTTCTGATGTCAAGTATAGTGCAGATGGTGAGAGGACACAGATGGAGTATACTTAGACAGAGTAACCTAGTGCAAAGATAGTTGAAGGTAGTCCCAAGAGCTAACTGTCTATGCAGATGATAGTAGATAGATAGATACAGATAGTCCTGGTAATTGCAGTAGATGACAGTAGATAGATAGATACAGATAGTCCTGGTAATTGCAGTAGATGACAGTAGGAGATTGGTTAGTAAGAATCCCCTGTGGGGTACTTATCACTTAGATAGGTTAGTAGTAACAGTGTCCTTAGAGAGAGGTGATCCCGTAGCGAGATACGGATCAGCAGCGAGGTTCCGGCTTCAGTTCAGCAAAGGGAAATGTCAGCAGCTCCGACTTCACAGGAGAAGGTGCGGTGAACATGTGGTTTGAACGAGCAATGAGTGAGAGAAAGCCGGCGATTGAAATAGCCGCTCATAGCGGCGCTCGGCAATGATGTCATCCGGTCTTAAAGGTGTATGCGTCTCTTGGATAACAAGATGGGACGCAATTTAGTAAGAGAGAAATAGGGAACAAGGGTACCAGAGGTACCAGAACATTACAAATAGTTTGTTCCTTATGCTAGGGTCGCCAGTACAGTATTTGTACATTGATATCATATCCCCCCTCAATCGTCTCTTCTCCAGAGAGAATAGGTTCAGTGCTTGTAGTCTTTCCTCATAGCTGATGTCCTCCATTCCCCTAATTATTTTTGTTGCCCTTCTCTGGACTTTCTCCAGTTACAGCACATCCTTCCTGAGGACCGGTGCCCAGAACTGGACAGCATACTCCAGATGTGGCCGGACCAGAGTCTTGTAGAGTGGAAGAATAATCTCTTTATTTCTGGAGTGAATCCCCTTTTTTTATACAACCCAAGTATTCTGTTGGCTTTGCTTGCGGCGGCTTGGCATTGCATGCCACTGCCAAGCCTGTTGTCTACCAGTACCCCCAGGTCCCTTTCCATCCTAGACTCACCCAGAGGTTCCCCCCCTATTGAGTAGCTTGCTTTCTGGTTTCTGGCCCCCAAGTGCATTACTTTACATTTTTCTACATTAAATCTCATCTGCCATGTAGTTGCCCACCCCGTTATTTTGTTCAGGTCTGCTTGCAAGATTTCCACATCCTGCATAGAAGATATTGACATGCCTAATTTAGTATCATCTGCAAATACTGAGATTGTACTTGATATCCCCTCCTCTAGATCATTTATGAATAAATTAAACAGGATTGGTCCCAGGACAGAACCCTGGTGGACCCCACTTTCCACACCCACCCAATCCGAGTACTCCCCATTAATCACCACCCTCTGTACTCTCCCTGTATTTAGGCTGTATGTGGTGCTATGCAACAGTACAATGTTCACGGCCAGGGTGGATACTTCCTGGCTGTGGTTGCCCTAGAGCAGGGATTCTCAAACTACGGCCCTCCAGCTGTTGTGGAACTACACATCCCATGAGGCATTGTAAAACTCCGACATTCACAGACATGACTAGTAGTGTTGAGCAAACACGGACTGTATTATTCGTGTTCGTATTGAATAATTGGATTTTTGTTACCCGAACACGGTCCCAAAAACTTTACTGTATGTTCGGGTTTAAAATCTGTGTTCGGTCATTTTATTTCCTGTTTTGTATGTAATGGCACGCTTTTAATGGCGGGCTTTCAACAGCCAATCAACAAGCGTTTAACTGGTGTGCGCCATCACAGCCATGCCTACTAATGTATTAGTAGCTGTGATTGGCCATCTGAAGCATGTGACCATGTCTTTATAAGTTCGAGAGCCCCAGCACGCCGCGTCATTCTGCTGTAGTTTAGGGACAGAGCACACATCATAAGCGCTGGCTGCTGATTAGGGACAGACGGTGATTCTGTGAAAAATTGTGTCCGAAAAGAATGCAGGGACAGGTCGGAGTGCAGGCAGGGAAAGTTATTAGAGCATTTTAGGGCGAGGCTGGAGATTAGGCAGGGTCAGTCTTCTACATCGATTTTGCTGTGTGGGGGGGTGGTGCAGTGAACGATCTTATTGAGCATATTAGGGACAGGCTGGAGATTAGGCAGGGACAGTCTACATCGATTTTGCTGTGAGGGGGGTGGTGCAGTGAACAATCTTTTTGCCCTCACTTGAGCCCACTGAGGAGGAGGAGGAGGAGGGAGAAAAAAATCTATTTTTATCAGTCTGTTGTGTGCAGCGTTCAGCTATATTTCACTACAGATTGCTGTTCTAATCTGCTATTAAAAAATTAATTTAAAGGGGAATTTTTTTTAAGAGCACTTTCCATGCTCTTAACTACATTTTGCTGCCATTTGCAGCACTCTAGCCCTTTCCATTGGTGTTTTAGAGCAATTTTAGTGCCTGAAAGTTCGGGTCCCCATTGACTTCAATGGGGTTCAGTGTCCGGGTTAAGTTCGGAAAAAGTCCGGGACACGGACCCGGACTTTTTTTTCAAGTTCGGCCGAACCCGCCGAACACGGACATCCAGGTGTCCGCTCAACTCTAATGACTAGGCATTATGGGAATTGCAGTTCCTGAACAACTGGAGGGCCATAGTTTGAAGACCCATGCCCTAGAGTGTCAAATTCCTAGCCGCAATATTTTTTATTTATTTTTTATTTATATAATTATATAGAGTCCAGGCACATCTGAAAATTCCTCTGCTTTGCCAGCATAATCTTCCTCCTCCCAGGTACTTAGAGGCAGAGCTGCAGGGGCAAAACCTACAAGCCATAGGCTACCTGCCTTTCCACAATGCAGGGGAAAGGGTAGGCAGTGGCAAATAGAGAGGGTAAATACTATGGGCATGCAGCAGCAAAAATTAGTTGTGGAATATTTTGGCAAAAAATAAAATGACAGGCAAGGAGGGGTAGAGATGGTAAGTCAAATATTGCTAATGTGACCTCTTCCTCCTCCTTTTCCTCCACCTTACTGACAGCCACTAAGAACTGCACTGCAGCCCTGCCACTGGCCACGTCATGTGGGCTGCATCTGATTTGCTTCCCCTGGCCTGGGATGTGCTGTGTCCTTGCTAAGTTTTTTTTAGGCTGCCACTTCTTCCTTCCTAATTAATAGATGGATCTTTTTTTTTTTTTTTTTTTGTATGTACTCTACCTTTTTGCTTGTATTGGCCTACATTCAGAGGCTAGGCAAAGCATTATGATTACAAAGGCTTTGATCTGGCAAATTCCTACATTATTTGCTGGGTCTGTGAACCTCAAACACACCGGATTTACTGTGAACCCATGATAGCAGCAAACCCGAACCTCAACCCTAACTGGAATCCTCACAGTAGATAATAACTAAGCATTTTTCCACCAAATGAAACTTAGATGATTGTGAACTTCCACCAACAAACTATGGGTGAGTGTTGTAAAACGTATTAAAGCAAATAAGTTCATCAGACCAGTAAAAGGTCAAATGTTTTTTCATAAATTACAGGTGCATCTCAAAAAAATTGAATATCATCAAAAAAATAATTTATTTCAGTAATTCAATTCAAAAAGTTAAAAATTTGTATATTATATAGATTCATAACACACAGAGTGAAATTATTTTTCAAGCATTTCTTTCTTTTCACTCAAAATTCAGTATCTCAGAAAATTAGACAATTACATAAGTATGTTTTATGTATGGTATGTATTGCATACATACCAATAACAAAAAAGGTTTTTAATACAGAAATGTTGTCTTACTGAAAAGTACATCCATGTACAGTATATGCACTCGATATTTGGTCGGGGCTCCTTTTGGATGAATTACTGGATCAATGCTGTGTGGCATGGAGGCTATCAGCCTGTGGCACTGCTGAGGTGTTATGGAAGCCCAGGTTGCTTTGATAGCGGCCTTCAGCTTGTCTTCCATGTTGGGTCTGGTGTCTCTCATCTTCCTTTTGACTAATTTGCTGGCCTAAAAAGCACATTGATACCATGATCATTAAACCAGGTATTGGTACTTTTGGCAGTGTGGGCAGGTGCCAATTCCTACTGGAAAATAAAATCAGCAACTCCATAAAGCTGGTTAGCAGAAGGAAGCATGAAGTGCTCTAGAATTTCCTGGTAGAATTTCCTGGTAGAAGGCTGCGCTGACTTTGGACTTGATAAAACACAGTGGTCCAACACCAGCAGATGACATGGCTCCCCAAATCATCATTGACTGTGAAACATTCACACTGAAACTCATGCAACTCAGGTGAGTTGCTAGCACATATTTAGGCTGGAGAGCACGGATCACTCACCAAGAGCACAACCTATTTTTGGGCACGGATCACTCCAAATAACGGGATAGAAGAGACCTCACAGAAATTTTTTTGGACTGTACATTTATTCATATATATATATTGGTCCCTTGGACATTTGAATTACAATATATTGCACTTATAAAATAGTCATACCTTTCTTGTCATATATATATTATTTATTTTCATATAATTTTTTGAGCATATTTATATCCACCAAGCACTTTATTATGAACATTCTGAACTCTGTCACTTGAGCATAAATGGTCATCCCTTATTGCACACATTTCACGTCATAATCTATAATCTACGTTTGCACAAAATCACTTTAAAAATATCAGTTGTGGACTATAGCAAAAATAAATATAGTTGCACTTTTTACATGCACTTTTGAACCCACACATATTGCATCAATTGCACATTTTCTTGATTGCATTGGGAATTGCACTATTGCACTTTGGAATTTATTATAACATTCATAATGAAAAAATATTTTGATGTATATTTATGCGTTGTTGCACATTTTGCATTGGTTTGCACATTTGTTTGATTGCACTTGATACTGCATAATTGCACTTTCATATAATTTGAATATTCAGAGCCAAACATAAGCCAAACTTGTGCCTACACAGGATAGTAGTTTTACACTGCATCATATTACAAGATATAGCAAAAATCTTGATTGCAGTTGCAAAAATCTTGATTGCACTTGGAAAAGGCACGATTGCACTTTAACACTGGAGATTTTTTTTTTCTGGGTCTGTACTAAAAGAGTTATATAATAATCATCACTCAGCAAGGGTAGTAGCGCCTCACTATACCACTATGTAAAAGTATAATGCATCATCCAGAAAGGCACTTTGCTCCCTCCGCATTCATTTAAGCTACTCACTGTGGAAAAGAGGCAACGCATAATATACTGCAATGTAAATTCAATCTCTCTGAAATTGCACACTACAAGTGATATTAACAAGGATGTAATGGATCCTGTTTAATCACTATTTGTACCTATCAGTATTACATCTAAGGCTGTTGGTGCAAAGTGACACAAGGTTATGACAGTGGGACACCACAACTGATGAAGTGGTGTAGGTGCTTTATAACATCTGCTGGTTAAACAGGGTCTATTCATACATTCATTTTGGACACATACGCCTCTATAAGACACATAAAATTGGAAATTTGAGGAAATTGAAGCTGGTTAAAACATTTTAGACTTTACCAGTCCTGCTAGATTCATATGCTTGGCAGAAGAGTACATTGGCCTACCTCAAAGATCATTATAGTCCGTATTCATACCTGCTCCTTTATCTAAGAACTGTTTAATGTGCAGCTGAGAGCAACCTGGGGATCTACACTAATCTACGAACAGCTCTCCTCTTTAATTTGTACACTGACTTTTCAAAGACCAACATTACCACTAATGCTGACTATTTTAGCTTTCATTTTGTACAACATTAAGTTTGACCACAATGTGTCCTTTAGGGCCCCTTTGAAGCAGTACAGACTGGAAAGACACTATGTGCTTTGTCAATGCAGCATAATTACTCTTATCATACTTTTCAGAAGAGCCAAAGTTAAATGTGACCTCTGTGAAATGCTTTAAGGTTGCACTATGCTTCTCCTGCTTAGTCATTGGGGATTACCATAGAGGTATATGAAAGCCAGTTGTAAATCCATTAACAAAGCAAACAATTAGAGGACTTACTTATCTTTTTTGCTAGAATCCTCAAATGATTTCTTCACTCAGACATGTTTACAGGACTAGAAATGTATTCAACCATGAAAGACTAATTTACAAAATAGCAATAATAATACTATAGTATCAAAAAAGCGTAAGTCACTTATGGATTTTTCTGTTGATTGATTATTCTATGTAATAGTAATTATGGTAAATAAGTAAAATACATATAAAACACTTAGAAGTGATTTTCAGGATACTGCTAGGTTGAACACATGTGTAAGTGGTAGGGGGAATACATATTGTACAGCTGAATATATGTACCTGTGGAAGGAGTGTTAATACTACAGGACAGTAGTGTCATTAGGACAGAGCACTGCCCAAGAAAGTGTGTTTTTGCAAGCAGAGCGCTTTTTGAGTGGGGAATCAAAGAATCAGGTTCAGACTTGCAGCACATTTAAATGTAGAGCCTTATCTTGTAAATATGTGGACCCTTACCTTGTAAAACAACATGTTCAGTTTAAAATAGAAATGGAAGGGATGATGTATATATATACAGAATAAATGCAATATATATATATATATATATATATATATACAGTGGGTACGGAAAGTATTCAGACCCCCTTAAATTTTTCACTCTTTGTTATATTGCAGCCATTTGCTAAAATCATTTAAGTTCATTCTTCTTCCTCATGAATGTACACATAGCACCCATACTGACAGAAAAACACAGAATCGTTGACATTGTTGCAGATTTATTAAAAAAGAAAAAAACTGAAATATCACATGGTCCTAAGTATTCAGACCCTTTGCTCAGTATTTAGTAGAAGCCCCCTTTTGATCTAATACAGCCAGGAGTCTTTTTGGGAAAGATGCAACAAGTCTTTCACACCTGGATTTGGGGATCCTCTGCCATTCCTCCTTGCAGATCCTCTCCAGTTCTGTCAGGTTGGATGGTAAACGTTGGTGGACAGCCATTTTTAGGTCTCTCCAGAGATGCTCAATTGGGTTTAAGTCAGGGCTCTGGCTGGGCCATTCAAGAACAGTCACGGAGTTGTTGTGAAGCCACTCCTTCGTTATTTTAGCTGTGTGCTTAGGGTCATTGTCTTGTTGGAAGGTAAACCTTCGGCCCAGTCTGAGGTCCAGAGCACTCTGGAGAAGGTTTTTGTCCAGGAAATCCCTGTACTTGGCCACATTCATCTTTCCCTCGATTGCAACCAGTCGTCCTATCCCTGCAGCTGAAAAACACTTCCACAGCATGATGCTGCCACCACCATGCTTCACTGTTGGGACTGTATTGGACAGGTGATGAGCAGTGCCTGGTTTTCTCCACACATACCGCTTAGAATTAAGGCCAAAAAGTTCTATTTTGGTCTCATCAGACCAGAGAATCTTATTTCTCACCATCTTGGAGTCCTTCAGGTGTTTTTTAGCAAACTCCATGCGGGCTTTCATGTGTCTTACACTGAGGAGAGGCTTCCGTCAGGCCACTCTGCCATAAAGCCCCGACTGGTGGAGGGCTGCAGTGATGGTTGACTTTCTACAACTTTCTCCCATCTCCTGACTGCATCTCTGGAGCTCAGCCACAGTGATCTTTGGGTTCTTCTTTACCTCTCTCACCAAGGCTCTTCTCCCCCGATAGCTCAGTTTGGCCGGACGGCCAGCTCTAGGAAGGGTTCTGGTCGTCCCAAACGTCTTCCATTTGAGGATTATGGAGGCCACTGTGCTCTTAGGAACCTTAAGTGCAGCAGAAATCTTTTTGTAACCTTGGCCAGATCTGTGCCTTGCCACAATTCTGTCTCTGAGCTCTTCAGGCAGTTCCTTTGACCTCATGATTCTCATTTGCTCTGACATGCATTGTGATCTGGAAGGTCTTATATAGACAGGTGTGTGGCTTTCCTAATCAAGTCCAATCAGTATAATCAAACACAGCTGGACTCAAATGAAGGTGTAGAACCATCTCAAGGATGATCAGAAGAAATGGAAAGCACCTGAGTTAAATATATGAGTGTCACAGCAAAGGGTCTGAATACTTAGGACCATGTGATATTTCAGTTTTTCTTTTTTAATAAATCTGCAACAATGTCAACAATTCTGTGTTTTTCTGTCAGTATGGGGTGCTATGTGTACATTCATGAGGAAGAAGAATGAACTTAAATGATTTTAGCAAATGGCTGCAATATAACAAAGAGTGAAAAATTTAAGGGGGTCTGAATACTTTCCGTACCCACTGTATATATATATATATATATATATACATACTGTATGTATATATATATATATATATATATATATATATATATATATATACTGTATGTCTATATATATATATATATATATATATATATATATATAGACATACAGTATATATATATGGCAACAAAAGTGAGTACACCCCTAGGTGAAAATGTCCAATCTCATGTGACTCATTAGTGTTGGAAGATCTCAGGTGTGAATGGGGAGCAGGTGTTCAATTTGGTGTTATCACTCTCACTCTCTCATACTGGTCACTGGAAGTTCAACATGGAAAATAACTCTCTGAGGATCTGAAAAAAAGAATTGTTGCTCTACATAAAGATGGCCTAGGCTATAAGAAGATTGGCAAGACCCTGAAACTAAGCTGGTCAACCAAAGAAGTTGAGTGCACACACTCAGCATCATATCCAGAGGTTGTCTTTGGGAAACAGACGTATGAGTGCTGCTAGCATTGCTGCAGCGGTTGAAGGGGTGGGGGGCCAGCCTATCAGTGCTCAGACCATACGCCGCACAGTGCATCAAATTGGTCTGCATAGCTGTCGTCCCAGAAGGAAGCCTCTTCTATAGATGATACACAAGAAAGCCCGCAAACAGTTTGCTGAAGACAAGCAGACTAAGGACATGGATTACTGGAACCATGTCCTGCAGTCTGATGAGACCAAGATAAACTTATTTGTGTCAGATGGTGTCAAGCGTGTGTGGCGGCAACCAGGTCAGGAGTACAAAGACAAGTGTGTCTTGTCTACAGTCAAGCATGGTGGTGGGAGTGTCATGGTCTTGGGCTACATGAGTGCTGCCGGCACTGGGGAGCTACAGTTCATTGAGGGAACCATGAATGCCAACATGTACTGTGACATACTGAAGCAGAGCATGATCCCCTCTCTTCGGATACTGGGCATCAAGCCTGTATTCCAACATGATAACGACCCCAAAAACACTTACAAGATGACCACTGCCTTGCTAAAGAAGATGAGGGTAAAGGTGATGGACTGGCCAAGCATGTCTCCAGACCCAGTGGCGTACCAATGGGGGGGGCGGGGGTGCGGCCCGCCCCGGGTGCCACTCACTGGGGGGTGTCAGCCGGTGTCCTGCCAGGTGTGTTCAGAGTCAGACAGATCCCGCAGTGTGAAGGCAGCTGCAGTGGCTGGCAGCTCCTTCAGTCCGTGCTGCTAGTGGGGGGCGGAGCCACGGCGGGAATAAGGGGGCGGAGCCGCGGCGGGAATAAGGGGGCGGAGCCTCGGCGGGAATAAGGGGGCGGAGCCTCGGCGGGAAGAAGGTGAGTGCCCATTGCAAAAGTGTGTGCTGGAAAGGAGGGGGATGGGGCTGCTACATATAGAGGAATTCATCTTTCTCTATTCTTCCTGCAGCTGCCTGCTGAATAACTGATTCTCCTCCTCTCCCTCCTGCAGGAAGAATAGGGAAAGATCAATTCATCTATATGCAGCTGCCCCATCCCCCTCCTATACAACTTCTTTTGCTGGCCCCCCAAACTTCTTAACCTTCTCCAGTGCTCCTAATCCCTCCCTCAGTGCTTTTAGCCCCTCTCCCCCCAGTGCACTAGACCCCCCCTGTTCTTTAGCCCCCCCCCCATGCTCTTCAACTCCCCACAGTGCTTTCTCCCTCCCCCCAAGTGCTCCCTGTCCCCCCAGTGCTCTCCACCCCCCTGATTTTCCCTGCTCGCCCCCCAAGTACTCCCTGTCCCCCCCAGTGCTCTCCACCCCCCTGATTTTCCTTGCCCACCCCCCTAAGTGCTCCCTGTCCGCCCAGTGCTCTCCACCCCCCTGGTTTTCCCTGCTCGCCCCCCAAGTGCTCCCTGTCCCCCCCAGTGCAATCCACCCCCCTACAATGCTTTCCAAACCCTCTCTTAATTCTCTCCAGTCCCCCCCCCCCCCCACCGTGCCCTTCAGCACCTCCAGTGCTCTATTCTGCTTCGTCTGTGCTCTCCGGCCCCCCTAGTGCTCTTCTATCACGTCTGTAGTCTCTGACCATCTCCTGTATCATGTCTGCAGTCTCTGACCATCTACTGTATCATGTCCTCAGTCTCTGACCATCTCCTGTATCACGTCTGCAGTCTCTGACCATCTCCTGTATCATGTCTGCAGTCTCTGACCATCTCCTGTATCATGTCCTCAGTCTCTGACCATCTCCTGTATCATGTCTGCAGTCTCTGACCATCTACTGTATCATGTCCTTAGTCTCTGACCATCTCCTGTATCATGTCCTCAGTCTCTGACCATCTCCTGTATCATGTCTGCAGTCTCTGATCATCTACTGTATCATGTCTGCAGTCTCTGACCATCTCCTGTATCATGTCTGCAGTCTCTGACCATCTCCTGTATCATGTCCTCAGTCTCTGACCATCTCCTGTATCATGTCTGCAGTCTCTGATCATCTACTGTATCATGTCTGCAGTCTCTGACCATCTCCTGTATCATGTCTGCAGTCTCTGACCATCTCCTGTATCATGTCCGCAGTCTCTGACCATCTCCTGTATCATGTCTGCAGTCTCTGACCATCTCCTGTATCATGTCTTCAGTCTCTGATCATCTACTGTATCATGTCTGCAGTCTCTGACCATCTCCTGTATCATGTCTGCAGTCTCTGACCATCTCCTGTATCATGTCTGTAGTCTCTGACCATCTACTGTATCACGTCCTCAGTCTCTGACCATCTCCTATATCATGTCTGCAGTCTCTGACCATCTCCTGTATCATGTCTGCAGTCTCTGACCATCTCCTGTATCATGTCTGTAGTCTCTGACCATCTCCTGTATCATGTCTGTAGTCTCTGACAATCTACTGTATCACGTCCTCAGTCTCTGACCATCTCCTGTATCACGTCCTCAGTCTCTGACCATCTCCTGTACCATGTCTGCAGTCTCTGACCATCTCCTGTACCATGTCTGCAGTCTCTGACCATCTCCTGTATCATGTCTGCAGTCTCTGGCCATCTTCTGTATCACGTCTGCAGTCTCTGACCATCTCCTGTATCACGTCTGCAGTCTGTGACCATCTACTGTATCATGTCTGTAGTCTCTGAATATCTCCTTTAGCAAGTCTCCAATCTCTTACTCAAACTTAAACACATTGCTAATATTAGCTATCTATCTATGCTGAAGGTAGGACTGTGCAGGGGAGGCAGAGAGTGCAAAAGGGGGAACTGTGATTAGAGAGACGGAGGGCAGACTGCAAGGGGCACTGTGATGGGGGCTGTGAAATTTGTGCAAAAAATATTCTTGAAAACATTACATTTTTTTGTGGGTGTTTTTACATTTTAAAGTGGGGGGGGGGTGGGGTGCCAGATATAGGATCCGCCCCGGGTGCCAAATGCTCTAGGTACGCCACTGTCCAGACCTATTGAGCATCTGTGGGGCACCCTCAAATGGAAGGTAGAGAAGTGCAAGGTCGCTAACTTCGGCCAGCTCCATGATGTCATCATGGAGGAGTGGAAGAAGACTCCAGTGGCAACCTGTGAAGCTCTGGTGAATTATAAGCCCAAGAGGTTTAAGGCAGTGCTGAAAAATAATGGTGGCCACACAAAATATTGACACTTTGGTCCCAATTTGGACAATTTCACTTAGGGGTGTACTTTTGTTGCCAGCAGTTTAGATATTAATGACTGTGTTCAGTTTTTTGAGGGGACAGCACATTTACACTGTTATACAAGCTGTACACTCACTACTTTAAATTGTAGCAAAGTTTAATTTCTTCAGTGTTGTCACATTAAAAGATATTGTTATACCTGAAGGGTTTCACATGTACTGTCACTTTAAGGCTGGCTCCACCCAGGAGTGATGACAAGGGTCAAGGGGCAGAGTGGCCATCTTTAGACACATGTAGAGATGTATTGATATGCAGAGCTGATCCTTAAACCGGCAGACTTTGGGACCCAAAATGTATAGGGTCTGCCTGGAAGATGGTTCCATTTGCAGAAGGCATGTGGACCAATTGCGTTCTCGTTCCCAGCTGCCCGAATCCCTGACATCGGCTGCACAATTCACAAGCCAGGAGTTTCAGGGTTTCCTGACTGCCCACAACATCAAACACAAGTTGACCGCACCTTACCACCCGGCTACAAATGGTCAAGCAGAAAGGTTTGTACAGACCTTCAAACGCTATTTCAAAGCTACTGTGGCTACAAGTAAACAACAGTCCCTGTCACCCCAGCAGCTGGACTCCTTCCTTTCTGCTTACAGAACCACACCACATGCAACCACTGGGAAAACTCCAGCTGAACTTCTTTTGGGTCGGCAGCCATGGACTGTTTTGGATATGCTCCGCCCTCAAACGGTCCAGGAACATGTACGGCAGTCCCAAGACAAGAGGGTCGAACACGACGAGATTCCCCGGTTTACAGCCCAGCAAAAGGTATGGGCCCGATCTTATGGCGCTTCCAACACTCGTTGGCTTCCTGCTATCGTCGCAGAGACTTTGGGACCCAAAATGTATAGGGTCTGCCTGGAAGATGGTTCCATTTGCAGAAGGCATGTGGACCAATTGCGTTCTCGTTCCCAGCTGCCCGAATCCCTGACATCGGCTGCATGCCAACGTGCTTTTGAAGTTTCTAAGCGAAAGCTGTTGGCGTCACGCATGCTCGTGCACTATGACCTCCAAAGGCCTCTCACCTTGGCTTGTGATGCCTCACCCTATGGTCTAGGGGCTGTACTATCTCACGTTTTACCAGATGGGTCAGAGAAACCTGTGGCATTCGCCTCCAGGTCCTTGACAAAAGCAGAAAGCAATTACTCTCACATTGACAAAGAGGCTCTGGCGCTCATATGGGCAATTAAGAAGTTTCATCTTTACCTGTATGGTAGGGAATTCACCATACTGACTGATCATAAACCACTCCTTCAGATCTTTAGCCCTGACAAAGGCATCTCCCAGACGACTGCAGCCCGTCTTCAACGCTATGCCCTATTCTTGGGAGCATATAGCTACAAAATCCAGTATCGCAGCCATGATGCCAACGCTAATGCAGACGCCATGTCCCGTCTGACAAGGACATTAACAGACTCTTCTCCACCTGTCAAGAGTTGTCGTTACACTAGCCTGTCCTTTCTGTCTTCCGGGGAAGTAGCAGCCCATACAGCCAAGGATACCTTCCTTAAGACAATACTCTCCTGGGTACGGTACGGTTGGCCTGCAACTGTCACACAGGATTATGAGCCTTACTTCCGTAGGCGTCTGGAATTAACTGTGTCTGGCAACTGTGTTTTATGGGGAGACCGAGTGATCGTTCCACAGACCCTCCGGAGACACATTCTGGAATTGCTACATACTGGTCATCCCGGGGGCACACGTATGAAACAAAAGGCCCGAGGCTATGTGTGGTGGCCAAACCTCGACTCCGATATCACGACATATGTGAATGCGTGTGCTGGATGTGCACAAACTGCGAGAGACCCTCCTCGAGGGTGCGTCCAGCCCTGGACTTGGCCCACGGTTCCCTGGTTTCGCCTACACTTGGACTTTGCAGGCCCGATCAGAGGACACACCTTTTTGATCATTATTGATGCCCATTCAAAGTGGCCTGAGGTCGTTCCTGTTACTCAGCCAACGACTAAGGCGACGATTTCCATACTGTTACATCTCGCTGCTACGTTTGGATACCCCAGAGAAATTGTCACAGACAACGGTGCACAATTCACAAGCCAGGAGTTTCAGGGTTTCCTGACTGCCCACAACATCAAACACAAGTTGACCGCACCTTACCACCCGGCTACAAATGGTCAAGCAGAAAGGTTTGTACAGACCTTCAAACGCTATTTCAAAGCTACTGTGGCTACAAGTAAACAACAGTCCCTGTCACCCCAGCAGCTGGACTCCTTCCTTTCTGCTTACAGAACCACACCACATGCAACCACTGGGAAAACTCCAGCTGAACTTCTTTTGGGTCGGCAGCCATGGACTGTTTTGGATATGCTCCGCCCTCAAACGGTCCAGGAACATGTACGGCAGTCCCAAGACAAGAGGGTCGAACACGACGAGATTCCCCGGTTTACAGCCCAGCAAAAGGTATGGGCCCGATCTTATGGCGCTTCCAACACTCGTTGGCTTCCTGCTATCGTCGCAGAGACTTTGGGACCCAAAATGTATAGGGTCTGCCTGGAAGATGGTTCCATTTGCAGAAGGCATGTGGACCAATTGCGTTCTCGTTCCCAGCTGCCCGAATCCCTGACATCGGCTGCACCTCCAGTGTCTCAAGGATCTGCTCCTACCGGATCAGGAGGCATTGAGACTGATGCTTGGGGAGACTCTGAACTTTTGAACTCAGCTCCAACAGAGCCCTCCAGCCCTGGTCCAGAGGTCTGCTCACCCTCTGAGCTAGGGAATCCCCTCTTGGCCCCGCCGGTGTCCATTCCGGCCAGCCCTGCTTCCTCCAGCCCCGAGTCGCTGGGTGCCCGTCCTCAACGACACTGTCGCCCTCCTGACCGGTTTCAAATGCAAGACCGGTTACGAGACTTTCGACGGGCCCGCCGAAAGTGATCCGCTGCCATTTTCCCCCCGGAGCTTCCCTGGAAGTTGTTCTCACATCCGGACGTGGAAGAAACCATGTAAATCTCCTGAGTTGGAGGACTGTATTGGACAATTATGAGTTACTGTTTTATGCCTGTTCTCGTTTTGTTGTTTTTTTTTTTTTTTGTTTTTTGTTTTTTTTTTAGGTATGGATGGAAGGTGTTATACCTGAAGGGTTTCACATGTACTGTCACTTTAAGGCTGGCTCCACCCAGGAGTGATGACAAGGGTCAAGGGGCAGAGTGGCCATCTTTAGACACATGTAGAGATGTATTGATATGCAGAGCTGTCCTGTAATGCTGTACAGTGAGTCCTGAATAAACAACCGTTGTTCCAGACCAGAGTCCTGTGTCTCTCACAACACGGAGAATATAACAGATATAATAAAATATTTACAAAAATGTGAAGGGTGTACTCACATTGTGTATATACTCAATTTGTGTATATACTGCCATGTGCATTGTGTATGCCCAGGGACTTTGCCATTTGTGAAATATCTTTTGTTACACTGAGCATGCTCAGCCACTTTGCCATTTGAGGCATATCTCTGGTTAAACTGCCATGCTCAGAAACTAAGCTGTTTGACATCTGATAAATAAATGGTAGACAATGCACTTGTTGCTCTCCATCTCACACACATCTAAACCAAAACTCCCACAGCTGTCTTCACAAACCACACACAATACCATGGCTGATGCAAATTTAAAATGAGTAACAATTTTGTGTGTTGTTTAGTATTTCCAAATGATCATAATTTTCACCACAAAAATGTAACATGTGTACCAACATCATTAATCCAAATCAAAATGTCATTACCAAAACTCAGAGGGTAACACCACTAATCTACACTAAATAAACACCAAATATCACAGAATAAATCAGGAAATAGAACTCCTGCCTGATGTAATTCCACCACCTATTGATAAATGCCAAAAAAAAGAAATTTAGTGTTAAGGTGTAGAAGGGTTCCACCACCATTGCCTTGTCTTGTCTTGTTAACACACCTTCCAATCTCTAATAAATCTACTTTGCTACAAAATAATTGTATTCTGCACACAAGCAAGTCATTAAATAGAGAAAAAAAAACTAAAGGGGCAAGCTTTTAGCAGCTCCAATCCTGATTTTCAGGTTCCAATGATTTTTGCTATAGCCTAGGTAAACTATTGAACATGTCAAATTAGGTATTTATTTTCTCTAATCCCCAGTTGCCCACCCATAACTGGGAAGAGAAGACAAGCACCATCTAAGTGTAGCATGTGATGAGTGTAATGGCGGTTAAAAAGAGTATTACTTACAAAAGTAATAAAATCACAAGCATGTAGCACTGTTAGCAAGGTCCTCTGCATTACTATCCTGGGGGTTCCCGATTGGTATATAGAGCCATGTCCTGCAGAGGGAGCACATGCTATGCAAACATGTCGCCTAACGTCTGAACATCACATCTGGTAAGGGACATCATGACTGTACCGCAGTACGTTCCACGGACCCAGGAAGCACCAATATGTACCAGTGCACCTGATTAGGGATGATCGAATGGTCTGGGTCAACCATCTGTTCGACCCGAACATTGACTGTTTGAAATTCGGCTGAATTCGGCACCAGAACCGCCCAAAATGCAATGGGACAGGAACTGGGCTTTAAAAGCCTGTGATTGGACCAGAAACATGAGTAAAAGCCAATTGAGGGGGCAGGAGTCTGCTAGGAATGTGATTGGAGTGACTAGGGGGTCCAGAGGCCAATCAGTAGTGAATACGCCCCCCAGTATATAACATAGCCCTGCCAAATCTCTAGCACTGTAATAGAGAGGCTGTGGAAGAGAGTGGAAGCAATTCTGTTACTCCTGCTGCTCCAGTGTCATTTAGCAATTATTAGTGTGAGGAAAGGGATATGCAGTGTAGTTAGGGTACTATATACTACTACAGTTAGATTCTATAATCTAGTTTCTGTAGGGAAAGTGTTAAGTGTCAGGGTGACCGTAGTGTATATATATATACTATATATATGTACTATATACTATATATATGACTGCTATGCCAGGGTGACCGAACTCATCCATGTCAGGGTGACCGCCAGAAGAAAAAGATAATTTTTCTTACAATTATTAGTAAAGCAGGGATGGGGTTCCGCTCCTTTCACACCTGGGCGTTTTTGTTTCAGGCGTTTATTGGGCTTTTTTGTGCACGTCTTTGGAGGCAGGCATGACATTTGAACCTCTGTGTAGGGGTATATATACACACACACATATATGTATATGTACACATACACACATATAGGTGTGAAAAGAGCGGAACCCCATCCCTGCGCTACTGAAATAATTTCAGTAGCGCAGGGATAGGGTTCCGCTCCTTTCACACCTCGGCGTTTTTGTTTCAGGCATTTATTGGGCATTTTTTGGGCGTCTTTGGAGGCAGGCATGACATCTGAACTTCTGTATAGGGGTATATATATATATATATGTGTGTGTATATATATATATATATATATATATATATATATATATATATATATATATATATATATATAAAAATGGAATCAAAAAAACACAATTTTGAAGCCCTAAAACCCAATAAATGCCCCTAAAAAGTGCCTAGGGTTCTGGTTCATGCCCCAGGGACTATTAATCACACAAAAAAAGTTCTTAAAAATTGTCATTTTTGATAGAGAGACAATTGTTGAAAGAATTATTGAAAAAAGAAAAAAGAGATTTCTTTGGATTTAGTGTCTGGGGGGTCTAAAAAGTGTAAAAAGTTGGGGGAGCAAACCCTGAACATGTATTTCTAAAGCTGGTGCAGCTATGAACCAAGCGACATGCATATTAAAAAAGAATAGCGCACACATGCAAAAGAAATGACTATCAAATATGAAGACAATCCATAAATAAAAATGGGGATTTGGTCCCACCATATGGCCATATCATGCTGAAGCTCACCACTACGTCAAGGGTTAGAGAGGCTGGATTCATCCTTTTTTATGCATAGTGTAGGACCCACTGACAATGGGGTACTTTGACGTAGTGGTGGGCTTGAGCACAATATGGCCATATGGTGGGACCAAATCCCCATTTTTATTTATGAATTGTCTTCATATTTGATAGTCATTCTATTTTAATATGCAGGTCGAAAAAGTGTACCTGTGAAGTTTCAGCTCTGTAGCATGTCCAGAACCAGAAAAAAAAGATCAATTTTTATTAGCGCAGGGATGGGGTTCCGCTCCTTTCCCACCTGGGCGTTTTTGTTTCAGGCGTTTATTGGGCATTTTTTGGGCGTCTTTGGAGGCAGGCATGACATCTGAACTTCTACTCACCTGTATCACTTGGAATTGCACAGACATTAATCACTTTATTCCTTTTGGACTGTATATTTTTTCACTTGGAATCTTTTCACCTTGTTTTAATTTTTACTACATTGTTTAGTGATTTTTTAGATCATTTATACATTCATCTGTTCACTGCATGTTTATCATTAACCTTTGGTTTTTGATTTTAACACACATTTGTGTTTTCACTTGAGAGTGATAACTTATATGTTTAGCGCACCTGTTTTTACATATATTATAATGAGCCAAACCCGCTTTTTGCACACACAGGTGCTGTTAGGTATGGATAGGTTATTTCCTCCTCTCCTCCCTCTGGATGAAGGTACTTCAGGTAGGATATAATTGCCAGATCCGCAGTGTCACTGACACAGTGAAGGGGATAGGGTTGTCACCTCCTCATAATCATCTCTCCACCGTCACGATTAGGTACATGTATAAAATAAACACAGTGATCTAGTGCTCTCTGTAACAACTACTTTATTGGGGTAAAAATACAGCAAAACACTCACATGGACTGGCACTCAGCCAGTGCAGGCATGGACAGCGATAATGGGTGCTACAGCGTGTGCAGGCTCCTCCCCTCTATGCGTTACGTCGAAACCACAACTTCTTTACCAGGGGTAATGCTGAGCACTTTTATTGTGATACATATTTATATTTATTTATTTATTCACATATATATATTTTGTCATTTGATATTCACTTGAATTTATTGTACAGTATTTATCCTTTGGCGCTACATACCTTATACTTTCTGTATTGCCAGTATGTGTTATCATTCCTTGCCTTTTCGCAAGACAGGCGAATTGGGGACCTCTCGTTTTAATTGAGATACCCAAACATGACCTTTGTAGATCTGTATGCTGCAGGCTGGCTCCAGCAAAAAGTGAAAGTTAATTTATCTTCAGCACAAAGTAATACTAACAGTGTAAAAGCCACACAAGGGTTTTACCCACAGGTAGAAAGGCCCAATCCAAGCCTTTTTAGGAAAAAATACAGTTGTGAATACAGTTGTGTTCATATATATATATATATACACTTGTGCTGTTTCTCCACCCAGTCCTTTCCCAGCAAAAAATGGTCTTTATCTTATATATATATATATATATATATATATATATATATATATATATATATATACATATATATATATATATATATATATATATATATATATATATATATATATATATACTGTATATATATATATATATACTGTATACCGTATTTTTCGCCATATAAGACGCACCCAATTTTAATGGAGGAAAATGTAGAAAAAAAAGATTCTGAACCAAATACTGTAGTAAAATATTTTATAGCAACTGTATAAAGTTAACTGTATGAGGTGGGAGGGCGGTGTCTTCTCCCCGGGATTCAGGGGGCGGAGCTTTGGCGGATCAATTCTTCTGCCCATCAATCACGGGCATCAAATCAAGTAGGAGCGGGGCGGAGCAGAGCACGGACAGCACACAGTAAACATTGGCCGGAGGAAACGGAGCGTATGGAGCAGGAGGGGCAGACGTGCGGACATTTCAGGGCAGCATAGATTGATACAGTGCCCGGGAGATATGCACAGAAGCGGCGCAATTGTGCCCACACTGCCCAGCAAGGAGTGAGACTGCCCGGGGAGACATGAGGAGGCACAGCCCGCACTGATGGAGGGTAAGGTACTGGTAAGCTCAGCAGAATGTTGACATGGGGCCCGGGCAGCACGTGGTTAGACTGTCGGGAGGGGGGGGCAAGGCGCGCTATAGGAGGAAGAGGGAAGCCTTAACACACACAGCCTGGCCGTGCAGGGAGGGTCAGAGAAGTCTCCACAGCCCACAGTACATGCCACAAATCCAGCCTGCAGCACACACAGCATAAAAAGAGGACTGCGAGCAAGCGCCACACAAAGTTAGGGGCAGTTTTAATGCAGGCAAAATGTGTATTTGTCGTATTAGACGCACCAACTTTTCCCCAGTTTTGGGGAAGAAAAAGTGCGTCTTATACGGCGAAAAATACGGTACTTTATATATTAAAGACCCTTTTTGCTGTGATAGGACTGGGAAAAGAAACAGCAGTACACTGATCTTTCCAATAAATGGCTGTGCAGGGGGGGCATTTCAGCAGAAGCCTGATCATTGAAGGACAGTCAGGCTGTTCTCCATAAATGCGCAGGGGCGGGCGGGCGTGCGCACACAAGCACGGGTGCACAGTCAATGCATGTTAGCGCCAGATAGACTATTTAAAGGGGCTCCTGCTCATGCTCCATTAATGACTGGTCATTCAGCTGTCCCCTGTGTCCTGCTATTACTGCTTGTTACTGACCCGGCTTGCCTCTGACCTGAACTTTGTTCCTGCTTCTGTTCTGTCACCAGATCCAGTTGTCTTCTGTACCAGCTCTGCTCATCACAGCAAGTTCCTGCCTCAATCCTGCTGGGAGCTCTGACAAGCCTCTCATCTAGAACCCACAGCCTGTGTGGAGTGCCCCTTTAAATTTAGCTGGATCTTATGCACATCTACTGTTCCTAACCTGATGTTCTGCCAGCCTATCAGGGTCTGCATCTCCTGCTGTAAGAACTCCTATCAACACCTGCAGGCACTCGTGTTCCTCCTGTCTCTCGGTACCCTCTGTTCCACCTTCAGAGGGACCGGGCTGGAGATACAAAAGAAGCCTACCTCATCATTTCAGTCTTGGATCATGTACGTGACAGCACTGCAGTCTTTATATGAGAGTAGCTTTTGTGTACAGTACAGTATCTTGAACAAAAGCAGTATTGTACAGTCATGTACACTACAGTAATAGTAATTAGCTCAGTACAATTGTTATTACCGCATAGATAGTGTGTACAATCTTTTGCAAACACAGTATAGCACAATAAATTCTGAATGGCATAGTTAGCTTATTAATTGTGCACTGCTCTTTTGTGTTTGTGTGCATTCTGTAATCTACCAGATGACATACTCTACAAACAACACAGTAATACTGAAACTTTTAGGATACTTATGCCCCGTACACACGTACCGATCGTCGGCCGAACGATCGGCCGTCTTTTGTCCAGGGCTGTCGTGTCTGTTGAAAACTGCAGAAGACTGCACACGAATTTTGTCGGCCAACAACAGCCGACTGCAGAAGTGATGTCATGTGATGGTTAACTTTCCTTGTCTTTTTTCTTTTCTGAGCATGCCCAGTCTTGCAAATCTGCTGTCTGTCAGCCGAAATCTGTACTGACTAGCGAACAATCGGCCGTTCTGGAGTTGGCCAACAAAAATTTTAATGCTTGCACGACAGATTCTGTTCGGCCGAAAATGCGCTGTCGGCTGTCAAAAGCATCATACTAACAAGCCTACAATCGGCCGATCGGTCGCCGGCCGAATATTTACGGCCGACAATCGGTACCTGTGTACGGGGCTTTAGAAATAGTTGCCTCTTTTAGGGCCGTACACATGGGCCAAGTATCAGATGGTATCGGCCGGTCCAATAGAAACCGGCTAACATTGGCTGGCTTCTGTCAAAGGGGCATGATGGAAAAAGGTCTGCCGATTAGGACCCGATCAGCACTCTCAGTCTTAGCCAATGGCTGAGAGCGCTGACCAGCGTGTTCTGACTCGACTCCCCCCCCCCCCCCCATCATAACACAATAGCTCAGCAGGGGAGATTGCTGTTCTAACATCAGATTGTTAGTACAGCGGTTCCTCCTGAGCTCTTCAGTTTTTGTTTTTTTTCGAAAGAAAAAACTACTAGTGTGTTCCAGACATTAGCAGTCTAAACAGGTAAAAATTAAATATTGCAATTAAATTTTCATATTTACTGCTTGCAGCAAGCAAGTGGCAAATGAGAGGTGACAGGCCACCTACCTACCAGTCTTTTCTGTTTTTGCTATGCAGTTAATATCCTGTATTGTCACCTAAATAGAAAGATATCAGTATTCATACACAGCTGTAGTCCCCACTCCCCCTCACTTTTAGTGATAAGGTTTTCTATTGGTCGAAGCAGTCATCAAGGGCAAAGCATTTCCTAATAAAAAACTCAGCATGCATGCAAACAATATAAAATGCCTATTTGTAAAATAAAGATCATATACAAATATTAAAACATTATATAAAACATTAGTTTATAAATTGTTAAACTAGTGATGTTTAGAAAAATTAATTTGACAAATAGTACTTAGTACTGAAATGTAAATCCCAGTTCTTGGGCTTTATTGCTGTCTCTGTGCATGAATTGTCTCCACAATAAGATGGAGTGGTAGATGAAGATACAAGCTAGGGGCCCTGGCATCTTCTGAGAGGCTCTCAGGGCCAGATTTCACACTAGACTACCTAGACTGTTGCCCAGAGTGCCATGGTCGCTGTTTGATCTGACATCCCTGCCTGTCACTGTTATTTACCTATAGGGTTGCACTGTGCAGTCTGCCATGCAGTGTCAACAGTGAACAATGTGCCACTGGGGAGTGATGGAGTATGTTTCCCAGGCCTGACTTCACAACACAGATGGTGCCTCCATGAAAGCCAGCTGTGTGTGCCTGCTGGGCTGGGGTCATTTGTCTGAGGTCTGTAACTTTAATAATAAAAATAAGAGTTGTAGCAACTATTTGATGTGGACATTCATATTTATTGTACGTATGAACCTATAAATAATAATTAGGATTTTTTTTATGATAGCTGATTATAAACTTTAGAATTAAACCAAAATAAATATCAACATGTTACATTTAAAATAAACAAATAAGTAATGCCTTGTGACTCATTGGAAAAAAATAAGTCAGCCACCAATCTTAGTACTGCATTGATTTTGTCTGTTTCTGTTGGTACAGTAAGGGAAAAAAAGTTTTGTTCCCCTACTGATTTTATATGTTTGCCCACTGACAAGAAATGGTGACATGATGAGTCTAAAGTTTTAATGGTAGTTTTATTTTAACAGTGAGAGACAGAATAACAAAAAAAAAAAAATCCAGAAAAACGCATTTTACCACTTCCGCACTGCTCACTAGAGCTCTACTGCGGCAAAGTGGCTCGATAACATCTGGCGACGTAGACGGACGTAGACCTACGTCATCAGACATTCCCCTCTCTCGGCGGCGCGCACGCCGCCGGAGGCTCGCTCCCTCTGTATTCAGTCACAGCGGGAGTCGGACCAGGGGAGGAGCGGCGGCGATCGCCGCTGCTCTTCCCCGATCGTCGGGGAATCAAGTTTGGAGTTTGTGTAAACACAAGCAGGCGGATCTCCTAAGTGACAGGCAGGGTCAGATTGCAGGGTTCAGCATAGCTGAACCTGCGATCTGTCCTTGTGTCACAGTCACCTCCCCCCACACACGTCAGTAAGCACCAGGCATACATTAACCCCTTGATCACCAATAAAAATTAACCCCTTCCCTGCCAGTGTAATTTTTACAGTAATAGTGCATATGTATAGCACTGATTACTGTATTAATGTCACTGGTACCCCCAAAAGTGTCAAAAATGTCAGTCAAGGGTCCGATCTGTCCGCTGCAATGTCGCAGTCCCGCAAAAAAAATCGCAGATCGCCGCCATTACTCGTTAAAAAAAAAAACACCAAAAATGACAGAAATCTTTCCCTTAGTTAGTAAACGCAATAACTTTTGCGCAAACCATCAAAATACGCTTATTGTGATTTTTTTTTTACCAAACATAGGTAGCAGAAAACAAATTGGCCAAAAATGTAAAAAAATTTTGATTTTTTAATTTTTTGGGGGGGGGGGAATTTCATATAAAAAAAATTTGAAAAATATTGTTATTTTTTCAAAATTGTCACTTTTTTTGTTTATAGCGCAAAAAGTAAAAATCGCACAGGTGATCAAAATAAATCTCTGTTTGTGGGAAAAAAAGGACGTAAATTTCGTTTGGGTACGGCGTCGCACGACCGCACAATTGTCAGTTAAAGTCGCACAGTGCCGAATCGCAAAAAGTGGCCCAGACGTAAGACAGCAAAATCCTCCGGTGGTAAAGTGGTTAATAAAAGTTATAAATTGATTTGCATTTTAATGAGTGAAATAAGTATTTGACCCCTTCGCAAAACATAACTTAGTACTTAGTCGCAAAACCCTTGTTGGCAATCACAGAGGTCAGAAGTTCCTTGTAGTTGAACACCAGATTTTCGCACATTTTAGGAGGGATTTTGTCCCACTCCTCTTTGCAGATTCTCTCCAAGTCATTAAGGTTTCAAGGCTGATGTTTGGTAACTCGAACCTTCAGCTCCCTCCACATATTTTGGGATTAAGGTTTATAGACTGACTAGGCCACTCCAAGACCTTATTGTGCTTCTTCTTGAGCCACTTCTTTGTTGCCTTGGCCATGTGTTTTGGGTCATTGTCATGCTGGAATACCAATCTACTACCCAATTTCAATGCTCTGGCTGAGGGAAGAAGGATCTCATCCAAGATTTGACGGTACATGGCCCCCTCCATCATCCCTTTAATGCCGTGAAGTTGCCCTGTCCCCTTAGCAGAAAAACACCCCCAAAGCGTAATGTTTCCACCTCCATGTTTGGGGATAGTGTTCTTGGGGTCATAGGCAGCATTCCCCTGCCTCCAAACATGGCGAGTTGAGTTGATGCCAAAGAGCTCGATTTTGGTCTAATCTGACACTTTTAACCAGTCCTCCTTTGAATCATTCAGATAATCATTACCAAAATTCAGATGGGCGCTGCAGGATTTCAGTCCTTCATGGTGTAATGCAAGGGTCTTCAAACTATGGCCCTCCAGTTGTTCAGGAACTACAATTCCCATCATTCCTAGTCATGTCTGTGAAAGTCAAAGTTTTACAATGCCTCAGTGAACATGTAGTTCTGCAACATCTGGAGGGCCGTAGTTTGGAGATCCCTGGTGTAGTGTTACCAATTGCTTTCTTGGTGACTATGGTCCCAGCTGCTTGAGATCATTGACAAAATTCTGCCATGATTCCTCTGGGTTGATTCCTCACCGCTTTTATGATCATTGAAACTCTGCAAGGTGAGATCTTGCATGGAACCCCAGAGCGAGGGAGATTGACAGTTATTTTGCGTTTCTTCCATTTGCGAATAATCACACCAACTGTTGTCACCCTCTCACCTAGCTGCTTGGTGATGGTCTTGTAGCCCATTATAGCCTTGTATAGGTCTACAATCTTGTCCCTGAAATCCTTGGACAGCTCTTTAGTCTTAGCCATGGTGGAGAGATTGGACTCTGATTAATAGATTGTTTATGTGGAAAGATGTCTTTTATACAGGTAGCAAACTGAGATTAGGAGCGCTCCCTTTAAGAGAGTGCTCCTAATCTCAAGCTCATTACCTGTATAAAAGACACCTGGGGAGCCAGAAATGTTGCTGATTGATAGGGGAGCAAATACTTATTTCACAAAATGCCAATTAATTTATACATTTTTTGAAATGCGTTTTTCTGGATTTTTTGTTATTATTCTGTCTCTCACTGTTAAAATAAACTTACCATAAAAATTATAGACTGACCATTTCTTTGTCAGTGGGCAAACGTACAAAATCAGCAGGGGATCAAATACTTTTTTCCCTCACTGTACAATATCGAATGTATCTCTTTGGAAATATTTCATGTGTCAGTGTGATATTGACTGTGTCTATCCTGACATGTTTTTGAAGTGTCAGTTTAGTACTGAATGTGTCTCTCTGGCCATGTTTCTGGTGTGTCAGTATGGTACTTAAAATGTCTCTGTGGATAAGGACATGTTTCTGGTGTGTCATTATGTGGATGTGCACATGGGGTACCTGTTTGCGTGGAGCGTGCTCATCAATGCCCAGGACCAGACAGGGGCCACGCTCATGTAAAATTCAAATATTATTTCAGTTCCCTGACTTAGAGATGATCCTTGTACAATGTACAGTAAAAAGTTTACAGAATTCCTTTGAAAAGTGCAGTTCGGTGTCACTACACACCATACCTTGATGTATGTTGCATTTAAGAGGAATGCTGCTGAGCCCATGCCCTCTCAGCCAGTCCAGCGTACCTCTTCTAATTCAATCCCCATGGCAGAATGGAGTCCCGCCATGCATGGAGCATGGACCTCATGAGTCCATTTGTTAACCCTCTGCCATGCCAAGTACCACACTTTATGACTAGCTGCAATGTACCTTGCACTACTTCCTGGGTATACATAGCAACTGCACTCCTTCTTCTGCTTGTATTGTGGAGTAGACTTTTTATTGTGGCTACACATGTGCCCCACTGCCCTTAGTTTCTTCATATGCCTGAAGCCATCATCCACCCCTTTGAATAACTTCAGGCCAGACAATGCAACTTTACTGAACAATTTGGCGATAAACAGTATCTCACAAAAGTGAGTACACCCCCCACATTTTTGTAAATATTTTATTATATCTTTTCATGTGACAACACTGAAGAAATGACACTTTGCTACAATGTAAAGTAGGGAGTGTATAGCTTGTATAACAGTGTTAATTTGCTGTCCCCTCAAAAAAACTCAACACACAGCCATTAATGTCTAAACCGCTGACAACAAAAGTGAGTACACCCCTATGTGACAATGTCCAAATTGGGTCCAAAGTGTCAATATTTTGTGTGGCCACCATTATTTTCCAGCACTGCCTTAACCCTCTTGGGCATGGAGTTCACCAAAGCTTCACAGATTTCCACTGGAGTCCACTTCCACTCCTCCATGACAACATCATGGAGCTGGTGGATGTTAGAGACCTTGCGCTCCTCCACCTTTCGTTTGAGGATGCCCCACGGATGCTCAATAGGGTTTAGGTCTGGAGACATGCTTTGCCAGTCCATCACCTTTACCCTCAGCTTCATTAGCAAGGCAGTGGTAGTCTTGTTGGTGTGTTTGGGTTTGTTATCAGGTTGGAGTACTGACCTGTGGCCCAGTCTCCGAAGGGAGGGGATCATGCTCTGCTTCAGTATGTCACAGTACATATTGGCATTCATGGTTCCCTCAATGAACTGTAGCTCTCCAGTGCCGGCAGCACTCATGCAGCCCCAGACCATGACACTCCCACCCCGCTTGACTGTAGGCAAGACACACTTGTCTTTGTACTTCTCACCTGGTTGCCGCCACACACGCTTGACACCATCTGAACCAAATAAGTTTATCTTGGTCTCATCAGACTGCAGGACATGGTTCCAGAAATCCATGTCCTTAGTCTGCTTGTCTTCAGTAAACTGTTTGCAGGCTTTCTTGTGCATCATCCTTAAAAGAGGCTTCCTTCTGGGACGACAGCCATGCAGACCAATTTGATGCAGTGTGCGGCGTATGGTCTGAGCACTGATAGGCTGACCCTCCACCCCTTAAACCTCTGCAGCAATGCTGGCAGCACTTATACATCTACTTCCCAAAGACAACCTCTGGATATGACGCTAAGCACGTGCACTCAACTTCTTTGGTCAACCATGGCAAGGCCTGTTCTGAGTGGAACCTGTCCTATTAAACCACTGTATGGTCTTGGCCACCGTGCTGTAGCTCAGTTTCAGGGTCTTGGCAATCTTCTTATAGCCTAGGCCATCTTCAAGTAGAGCAACAATTATTTTTTCAGATCCTCAGAGAGTTCTTTGCCATGAGGTGCCATGTTGAACTTCCAGTGAACAGTATGAGAGAGTGAGAGCGATAACACCAAATTTTACACACCTGCTCCCCATTCACACCTGGGACCTTGTAACACTAACAAATCAAATGACACCAGGGATGGAAAATGTCTAATTGGGCCCAATTTGGACACTTTTACTTAGGAGTGTACTCACGTTTGTTGCCAGTGGTTTAGACATTAATGGCTGTGTGTTGAGTTATACAGAGGGGACAGCAAATTTACACTGTTATACAAGCTGTACACTCACTACTTTACATTACAGCAAAGTGTCATTTCTTCAGTGTTGTCACATGAAAAGCAATAATAAAATATTTACAAAATTGTGAGGGGTGTACTCACTTTTGTGAGATACTGTAATTCAACATGAATGTTTGCAATAGAATAACACTACTAGGCTGACCAAGCATACCTCAGCAAGGTGGTAATTCATGACTGGTGCTCCCCCAAAGCTTGGCAAGTCTCTGACCTCCCTCCTCCGATGAATTGCAAGGTGCAGCAGTCATGGCATTTTTCTGCATGTGCCGAAGCTCCAGAACCTGCCCCCCCCTTATTTATATTACAGGGCAGATAGGCTGGGTCCAAAAAGCCCAGGAAGAGATGTGCAGCACATTAACCCCTTCCCTAGCCTGGGCCAGCCAACAACCTAACTAATAAACTGTAGGCAACCTGCCTACAAATGTGGAACTTAATATGTCTTTGTGGACATGGACATGTTTCTGGTGTATCAGATGGTGTGTTGTTCTAAAGGTGTCTCTGCACTATATTAGTATGTTAAGGATTGTTTCTTTTTAACATGTTTCTGCTGTGTCATTACAGTATTGATTGTGTTTCTGTACACACAGAGATTGCATCTCTGTGCAGGTTTCTGTTTACCTCAGTAAAGTTTTGATTCAACCTCTGTAAGTATGATCGTGATCTTTTTTTTTTTCTTTGCGCACTGCTTTACACTATTGATACTGCAAGACAAGCTGCACACTGAAAACCTACCACATGAGTAAAGGCAGGGCTGGGAGAAGGGGTGGGCAGGAGGGACGGATGCCCTGGGCACTGTGGTATCATGTGAGGTGGGGGGGCACCACAAGGAGGTTGGGGGAGGGAATTTGTGTTGGGAGGGGAGATTTGGGGAGCGGCAGGGGATATGAATTGTTCTAGGAGGGGAAATTTGGGGAGGTGTGCCAGGTGTGGTGATTTGATTGGATTTGAGTTGGAAGGGGGGATGGGGGAAGAAGATTTGTGCTAAAAGAGGGAATTTTGGGGGCTTTGTGCTAAAAAAGGTATTTCTGGCGGGTTGAATGGCGCTAGGAGGGGACTTCTTTTGGAGGGGGGGGGGGTGTGCTAGCAGGGATGATTAGAGGTATTTGTGCTAGGAGGGAAAATTTGGGGGGGGGGGGGTGGTTGTGTTAAGATGGGGGATTGCAGAGAATTTTTGCTGGGAGGGGGGAATTAATTTGGTGGGGGGGTGGATTTGTGCTGGGGTTATATGGGGAAAGAGAGGATTTGAGCTGGGGGAGGGCAAAGACTCATACTGGGAAGGGGAATTTAATAGGAGGCGGATAAGTTCTAGGAGGAGGGGGAATTTATGCTTAGGGGGTAAGCATGCAGATTAGTGTTCAATTCTTTTGAGGGGGAGGGGATTTTGCTGACACATAATGCTCACACATCTTGGGGGTGGGAGGGGCGCAATTTGGCATGTTCGCCCTGGGCTCTAGACGACCTTGTCCCAGCACTGAGTAAAGGGCATTGTGTTCTGACAACAGGACTCACAAGTTGGCTGCAGCTGCTCATCAACAAAAGTTTTCCAGCATGTTCCTGTAACAGAAGTAAATACAGCTATAGACTGCTGTTGAGCAGACAGAACTGATCGAAATTCTGGTTTGTGTGTGTTTGAATTGCAGACCCCAAGCAAGTATGCAGATATCAACTTCTGACTTTACTCCTTGTTGATATGCATATGCAGTAACTGATTTTTTCTCAGAGAGTAGGTGCAGGAATTCCCCCTTTTTGAGCCACCCATTTTCTCTGCCCCTATCCACCTCTGAGCTCCATTCCTTGGTTCCCCCTCCTACCCACCTCCCAGTACTGCCCTTTTAGAGAATACAGAACCAAGTATCTTTTTGTGGTGCTAAGTAATTCATATGAAATTTGGTAATGAATAGGGATGGGCAAACAGTTCGGCTCGAGCATGAGTTTCTGCTGAACATTTGCCTGTTCAGCTGCTCCCCGAACACCTGAATTTGTAGAGTGTTCACACCAAGGAACACCCTGCAATACACTGAGCACTGCACAGTGCATTCTGTGTCCTGATTGGGCAAAGCTTTCACCTCAGGGTTTCACTTCAGATACAACTCTTCCTATATGCAGTCTATATACACTCCTCTGCTTCCTCCAGCTCTGACTTGCTTTCAGAACTCTGCTGGCACACTGTTAGTGAATCTGACAAGGCACTCAGTCAGATCAAAGCAAACGCCTGATATAGGCAGGAACCCAAGGCCTCTTAAATGTGTAGCAAAAAGTCAGTATTCAGCATACATCCCTGTGGCTACTGGTCCCAGCACCACCTCTTCAGGCACTGTTAACCCACTTGGCTGCAGCTTTCACTAGCCCAAAAGGCTAACTTCTCCACCCTCCTCCAGACTGATACTTTCTCCACAGTCCTCCAGACTGACACTCACCAGCCCACCCGGCTGACTCTTAGGAGATCTGCTGGACATGCTGACCTGCACCTGCTGTCCTCTCACTTGCTCCTGTGCCTCTAGGAAAGGATCCCAAAAGCACCCAAGTCCCAAGCCTGAAGTCACCTCCTGCAGACTAGGGGGCACACTCAAGGGCCACCAACAGCCTCCTCAGCACTCCATCTTCCACCCAACTACCCCCGATGGCATGACTCATGCCAATTTATGAGTTGGCCTGCCCTCTGCAAGCCCACTTGCTGGGGACACGCTGGGACCCTTATAAACATGCCAAGTAGATCCTCATAGCCTCCACTCACTACATCTGGAAGCTTCTCTGAGGTTCCAGAAAACAGGGGAAGGCACCAGAGATGCTGCTTGCTGAGTCATCCAGGCTCCCTGAGTCATGCAAAAGAAAATGTAATATAAATATTACTAGCAGTGCAAAACCTCAATGTTATAAAGGAAAGGTGCCACCCTTCTCCAGGTAATGGGGCAGGAAAGTGGTACGTAGTATGCTAAGTGCGTAACAAATACGTGCATAGTATTGAAACAAATTAGGATGTGTAGAACATCAACTTAAAGTGCATCCGTAATATATAAATAGAAATAAAATTCATACGATATTCATGTAAAATGCATCATAAAACTATATTGCAAGTGCCCATATATAGTGCATAAAAATATTAATAAAAGGTGCAAAGGTAAGTGCAAATAATGTCCTTATGCAGTGCAAACAACAAACAAAAAAATGCTATCAAAAAATGCATACAGTGTCCATATAAAGTGCAAGTGAATAGGTTGCTGGTATGTAGAAAAAGAAAAGTAAAGAGTCTCTTCAAAGTGCTAATAGTGGACTGGTCTTTATCCATCTTCCAGTCACTGTGGAGTGCAATTCAGAGCAATGGTGGTGACACCCTCCGTGCTTGTGGTATATGGTAAAAATGCAAACTCACCGGAAGATGTTGACCCCCTACTACCATACAGCAAAGGAGGTCAAGAAAAGCTTAGGACAGTGGTCCATATCTTTGTCTCATTCGTCCTTGCTGGGTGGTCCTGGACTCCTGGGTGGTCCTAATGGTAGGTGTGTGGAGACACAAAAATCGGACTCCTTATGGTGTAGTATATTAAAAATTGCCAAAGTTTATTAAAATAATCGCATAATAAAAACGTTGGTGGTACAGTGGAAGTTTAAGCAAAGTAAAACCGCAAATAAAGCACACCACTTCCTGGTGTATGTGCGGCTAGCGTTCCAATGCGGTTACAAAAAAAGGAGGCTGCGTGCGTTCCAGCTTGATGTTTTTTGTCATTAAGTGTGACGTCTTCAGAAGCTGTCACCTCCCGCAGACTAGGGAGCACCCTCAAGGGCCGCCAACAGCATCCTCAGCACTCCATCTTCCACCCAACTACCCCCGATGGCATGACTCATGCCTATTTATGAGGTGGCTTGCCCTCTGCAAGCCCACTTGCTGGGGACTGGCTGGGACCCTTATAAACATGCCAAGTAGATCCTCATTACCTCCACTCACTACATCTGGAAGCTTCTCTGAGGTTCCAGAAAACAGGGGAAGGCACCAGAGATGCTTCTTGCTGAGTCATCCAGGCTCCCTGAGTCATGCAACCCTGACCCAGATTCAACCCAGTGCTGGCTCTCAGCCAAACCAATTTACCTACACTAACAGCTAACTATATACAACTAGCACACTAGCTATAGGGTGCTACACTAATCTAGACAGAGAGAGGTGGTTATTGTTGGGCCAGGAATCCTGCCAGGAACAGGATGGTCATTATAGCAGGATCTATAGGTTGCCTTCTTCCCTTAGGAGTAGTACTGCTGGATGCTACTGTTGCACCACTTCCATCACGATTGTCTGACATGACGAATCCTGTTCATAGATAAGTTTGACAGAATAGGTAATCAGCTGAATGATCAGACACAGAATAATTGTAACTTGCAGTGTACTAATCAGACGTAAAGTTAGAAGCGTAAAATCAAAACAAGTTCAGGATGGCAAAAAAAAAAAAAAAACATGCATATGCTGCAGAATAATGAAAAACAGGCTATAAAAGCACAGACATGGACTCTTCCCATTCGTGTCTCTGTGACTTAGTCAGGATAATATTGGCTCCATAGAATAGCAAAATAGCCTTTATAAGAATCTTTCACATCAGAAAGTCAGGTTGTAATAAATATGTTCAGAAGATAGCTACCTGCAATTTTCCTCCTACAGGGAGTTCCTCGCAGTGAGGTCCAGGATAGCACTGGTAACACAGGCCAACAGCTAGAGAGATCCAAAGCCCAAAAAAAGGGCCACCTCACTTAAAAATGGTTCTCTGGTAGAAATTTGGGGATGGGCTTCCTTCAGTAGCTGGATGTTCTGGAGAAGCTGCATGCTAGACTTTGGCCCAGGTGTCAGAAAGCTGGTTCTGGCAGTGGAGGGCCTCTCACTTAGCTTGCAGATCACTAGTCCATCTCCCTCTGCCTTATCAGGTTTGACCGTTCTGAGCTACTGATGGAGGGAAGCTGAAGGATTTATACTCCCAGTGTGTGTTCAGAAACCCAAGGGGAGGGGGATGAAGATAAAGGGGCCTGCACCTGCATCTGAGCATGGTGAGTAAAAAGTCACTCTGCCACAACACTATGATAAATGGAGTAGTAGTAAACTGTTTGTCAATTGGGAAAGCAACACATTGCTATATTACTGAAAGTGCTGTCACAGCCCAGTGAACAGTCTGCAGTCTAGCTGTGCCCAAAGAAATATGCCATATGGCTGATAACAAATAGACATTTCTAAACAAATACAGGCATGCAGCAATAGCACAGTTATAGCTGCAAGCTTTTTGTTAATTTTTAAATTATAGCTGGTTCACTGAAAATGGAAAATTAGTCAGTGCTGTTCTCTCTTTTGATATGTCATGAAGGTGGCAATCATTCAATACGTTCAATGGATTGCATTGTCGGTAATGATTATGAATGACTTCCGGTCTGTGTTTCCCAGTCACAAAGGTGTTTATTGTGCTCTTCTTATTCAGAGATTGCAGCTGAGATCTGTTGTACTGTTTATTTCCCATCAGCCTGTCATAGCTGCAACACTAGAATGAGAAATGAAAAACAATTTATGGCATTCATTTAAAATCGATGCAGTGCTGTCCACCACCAGGCCCCAAAGGCCACATTTGGAATAACCAACAATTTTTCTTACTGACCGAAAGGTGGTTTAGTTTTTAAGCATCTGTTATAGAACTACTAAAACTGTCGGATGTCAAGAGATCATAGCCTTGGAGGTCTGAGCAGAAGCCAACAGCACTGATATTATCTAACAGCAGTTTAGTACTGTAAAATATACACTCCAGTCGAAATTGAAGATTAAACCTTGAGATGCCTACAGAGACAACAACTTACCAGCTGAATAGATGAGGTTTTTATACAGACTGCTGTTGTCCACCAGTCTTCCCCATTCACTTTGTCTGTACACTGGTGATCCTAGACCATATCTTCTGAATATGCTGAAATACTTTGCTTGCTGCTTATCACACATAGATGTTTTTCATAGCCATCAACCAGATTCAAACTTGCTTTGCAGGTTTTCAATGTAATTTGAGGCATAAAACAGGCAAAGAGGAACTTACACAGCCCAGGCTTCTGAACCTCTATGGAGCTTTGTAAACTTAGTCTGCAAGGGATAGTACAGAACCAAGGCTTTCATCTTTCCTAGGAAAAAAATGCAGACTGTAGGTGTAGCTTGTTGTGGGTAGGGCTTAGACGGCAAAAACATTGCAGGCTGTTTATAACTGGATGGCTTAAGGTATTAACTGTGCTGGTGGCATAAGGTGGGAGGGACCATGTGAAACACCCTTCTCTTAGAATGCAATGCTCAGTGCCTGAGTGCCAATTACTAGGCATGCCCAGACACTGGGGAGGTGGGCTTGATAGGTTGTGTTCAGCAGTGTTTGCAATGACCGCGATAAAAATGGGCAGCGAGTAATGCTTCTCCTAGTGGCTGTTTTTACAGCATGCCTGACAGGTTTTGTTTTACTAATGCATTTGTTATTTACTAGTTTTATATATTTATAGAAACCTATATGCAAGCAGTTGTCCCCACATTTTTTTTTTGGCTCTATACACTGGTAATATACCATGTCTAACAGTGAGGACCTCCCTCACACTGCTGGGCAGGCATCACACTGGTAAGAGATGTGAAAAAAGCCAGGGACACAGTGAACAAACATACTTTACAATATTGCCCGAATTCATCTCTCTTGGGTGCGAAGCTGCTGATTGTTCAGCACCGGGGTCTGTCCTGCAACGGCTCACAATGGGGTGTTAAACTATTTTTACTGGTGCCAGCTGTAGGTATAGTTTTATTTGTTAAATGTCCATTGAATGAGAACTCTACACAAAAGTCAAATTAAAGAAAATTCATTATAATTAGGTTTATGTGCAATTTTGAACATTTAGTGTCAAGTTATTTTAATCCTGCAGGCGTACCCACAATTTTATTTTAACCAGTTGTTTTAACTATACTTAGTTCGTCTGAGAATCTGTCAGGGGGGAAAAAATGTTGTGAGTATAAAGTGCCAGCACATAGCAATGTCAACATGTATCAACATCGACCCTTGAAACCCTGCAGTTCTGGGCAGGGCTTGCCCACCCCTTCCTGCCTCTTACACTGTCCTATTGGCTAAGGAGGATTCATAGTGATGAATCAAATGGAATGTGTAGGGGCAGGAAGTAGTGGCAAGGATAGACTGTTAGAACAGCCCATTATTCAACCTTAAACACAGACTTTTAGACCGTCTCGCCTTTAAATACATGCACTATAAAGCAGTCTTTTTTTTCTGATGGAGTCTTTTTACTTAACCATATCAGAATCAAACACTGGATCTTGCAGCCCCTTATTTTCCCCTTTATGCTCTGTTATGGGTACTTTTGTGAACATTCAAGAAACATTGTGTGCTGAAAATTATAGAGGTACATTCCAGGTCTCGAAAGATACTGGAAATTGGTGATTTGGGTGTGCCTAGATAAACAAAAAACAAACAACTAGAAAGCCATACATTTTAATAAGTAACAAAATTAAAATAACAGACCAACGTTACACAATAAAATTCCTGCATGTATTAAATGTAATTATGCGATACAATCATTTAAGATTTGGATGGTTCCAATAGGGAAAGGGTACGGATCAACGCCTTTCGCCCACTCTGCAAACTTCTTCAGGATCCAATTTTCCAAAAATATATAAGCCTTGCAATAAATGAATGAAATGCATGGCGGGTCATAGTACCTGCCATGCATGTATGGGGCCGTGGCAAGACCAAAAAAAAAAAAAAATGTGTGTGTAAAAAAATGTACTGTATAGAATATAAATATTGCTATTGGTCAAATTACAGATGACAGGATTGGTCAGTTAAAGCTAAAAGGCTATTGGTATTTAAAAAAAAAAAAAAAAAAAAAATATTTACTGTATTGATTGGAGGAATTTCAATCCTGGAAGTGACAGTTATTCCCTATATAAGGGAGTGAATTAACGGTTTAAAATCAGTGGACAGGAGAGGACCAAGAAAACCCAAATTTGTAGTATAAACCCGAACTTCTGCCCTCTTGTGGGCCCAAAAAACGAACGAATGTCCGACGATCCAAATAATTTTGCGGGAACCTGCAATTAAATACAAGAATTAGGACGGACATATGACTTGAAGGCAGAAGAACGCCATCTACCAGTATTTCTAATAGAATCGTCAGACATACCAAATTGAGCAGCAGTGGTAGCTGCGCCAATTCGGAAGGAATGAGCAGAAATCGGAAGATGGCCCAAATTCAAATGGACCAAACATTTTTTTAGAATAGAATTGAATTGAAAAACCGTCAGTGGGCTACCGTTTTGATGTATGAGAAATTGAAGAAATGGAAGAGGCCTGACTAACAAATAACTCTCAACCCGATGAACAGCGCAAATTTTAGAATTTTCGTATCGCCCCAGAGATATCCAATGCCCCTTACCAAATTGATCCGTTTTACTTCGCCTCAAAAAAACGCGAAGCACACCTCTGGTAACAGAAACATCAGAGAATCTTAAACCATCGATGGCAGATGATTTAGACGCCAGCAGCTCCGAAATGCGAAATGCACCGAAGAAGCACAAGCAAAAAGCGCATTGCAACAATACAGCTTCATAATGTGAAAAACAAACAGTATTGGAGGCCACACACAAATTTTCCAACAATGAAAGGGAAACAGCAAGCCTTCTATCAGGGGTAATATTAGACTTGCGATAACCCTTCAAAGCCAATTTCACTGAGAAAATTTCCATACATGAGCGGTGACCGTGCAATTTCGCGAAAAACGAAATACCAGCTAAAGACTTGAGAATATGGGAATAAGAAAATTGTCTATTAAATAAATATTCCAAAAAGGACAAAACGTTTTTTTCAGAAAAAGAAAATTTACGAATATCACTGCCAACAAAAAAGGAAGACCACATACGCCACGCGGCGTGGTACGAGCGCCATGTAGAAGGAGCCAAGGAAGAGAAAATAGCAGAAGAAACCTTTGTCAGACCAGATTCCACAGGTGAGAAGGGCATGAAATGCCCAATAGATCCGCGCCGGGAGCTGCAATCCGAAAACGGTCCATCTGCTGGCGAGACAGAGAATCAGCAATAATGTTGGAAAATCCAGGAATATATTTAGCTTTTAGCCATATATTGAGTTTTAAACATAACAAAACTAAATATCTAAGAAGTGAAATGACCGGAAGAGACCTGGAGGACAAGCAATTAATTGCAAATACTACTCCCTTATTGTCGGAATGTAACAATATACGCTTATTACTAAATTGCAGTCCCCAGATCTCCAATGCAACCAGAACTGGAAACAATTCCAATAAAACTATGCAACCAGTCAAACCTTTATCTATCCATGTGACAGGCCAAGTAGCAGCTGACCAATGGCCGTTCCAGTAAACGCCATAACCGTGCGAGCCGGAGGCATCAGTGAACAAATCTAAAGCAGAAGATGAGCAAAAACAATCTTGCCAAACGGTGTAGCCATTGAAAGAATCCAAAAATCGCAACCAAATTAATAAAATATCTCGAATGTCAGCCGACACAGAAATGAAATGACTAGGGGAAGAGACTCCGGAAATAGCCCTATACAACCGTTTAGTAAAGGCTCTGCCCATTGGCATGACCCTTGATGCAAAGTTGAGTAAACCTAGAAGAGATTGAATAAATTTTAACCTGACCTTCTTCTTACCTACAACAAAAGTCAAAAGTAAACGAATTTTAGATATTTTTGAATCAGGTAGACGAAAAACCATGGCAGTCGTGTCGATTTGAATACCTAAAAATTCAAGGCAAGATGTAGGATATACTGATTTTTCGACTGCCAATGGAACACCAAATTCGCAGCAAATATTTTCAAAGTACCTAAAACAAGATATGCAATCGGAAGACCCTGCCTTTCCAATAAAGAGAAAGTCGTCTAAATAATGAAGTACACTATCTGGACCCGACTTGCTAACAATTACCCATTCCAAAAATGTGGAGAATAATTCAAAATAATAACAGGAGATGGAGCACCCCATCGGCAAGCATTTGTCAAAAAAGAACTCTCCATCGAAACAAAAACCCAAAGAATCAAAAGCATTGGGATGAATGGGCAACAGTCGAAAAGCGGATTTTATGTCAGCTTTAGCAAGTAAGGCCGAGCAACCTGCTTTTCTAATCTTGGACAGTGCATCGTCAAATGTAGCATAAGACACAGAACATAAATCAGTATCAATCTCGTCATTCAATGATTCTCCTGACGGGAAAGACAGGTGGTGTATCAAACGAAATTCACCATCCACCTTCTTGGCTATGACCCCTAGCGGGGAGACCCTAAAATTAGGAAAGGGGGGAGCAGAAAAAGGCCCTGCAACCCTACCGCTAGCAATCTCTTTAGCAATTTTGTGCCGGACGACGTCAGGATGCACAGCCACAGAAGGAAGATTGTCGTGAATTACACAACCTGTACTTGAAAAGGAAGGTAAAGAAAAACCAAAACAAAAACCCTGAATCAAAATATCGGCGGACCTACGGTTTGGGTAAACCCGTAGCCAGGGGAGCATTTTTTCCAAGCTCACTGTAGTTTCCGCCTTTAAGAAAAATTTGCTTCTCATTCGATTGACTACCAAGCGAAGCCTGTTTTTTGTAGCATTTAGATACAGGATGAGCCCCAGCACAATGCGAGCACTCGTGCCTGAATTTACAAGCATGCGACCATTTACACATGCCATCGTTGAATCCAAAACAAACACCTTTTCTATGAGTAACAGAATTAGGAGGTTTCGGCACAAAAGCAGGCTTCTGCGGCAACAACAAGTTGAGCCATAATCCTACGTCTTTAACACCCCATTGCAAAGATTTATGGATGAACAGCTTCTGTCTGAACGATTCGTCATAAGCCAGCCAACCTAAACCAGGGAAATTCTTGTATGCTTCCAGCACTATATCCAAGTGCTGGAAAAGCCCGCTACACAATTCTGGTCTCTTTTCACCCAGCACACTGGAATAAATACAGAAACCCTGTAACCAATTATGGAATGTCCTGGGAGCTACCCTGGATCTATCCTCGCCCGTCTTATCATTGTCAAACTTCGAAAGCTTGAGGCCGGGAAGCAATGACAGGATGTCAACATACTCCCCTCTAAAAAATTTCTCTTTAACCGTCTCCTTAAGATGAAATCCTAAAGGAGATACTGGACAGGGTAAAGCTTCCTTTAAAGCAATCTCAGGTACCTTTCCACAATTACCAGCAAAAGCCTCATGATGAGCTACTGGAACTGGGTCTACAACGTATGCATCAGAAGGAGAAACATCCACCAGTGCAACATTACCCCAAACCTCCTGCAGAGAGGCAGGAACCTCAGACTCATTAACATTTAACTCATTAACATCCCCACATATGGCAGAATCGCTTGTTATGGCAGAATCGCTTGTTAGCATTGGATTAGAAAATTTCTTACAAAAAGTAGACATAACTTGCACAAATTCAGAGATTAACATAGCATTAGCAGGGTGCTCACCTGCAACGGCTGCGTCACCACTGACCGCAGCACCGCTATTTGAAGGCCGTTGGACCGGAGCCGGGAGAGAAACATTAGCAGAAGAGGAATCTGAGGCCACCGCTGCCGGTACCGAACCGGGTAGAACTGTACTAGTCGGCCGACCTACAACAGGAGAGACTGAAACCTGTAAAAAAGAAACACCATCCCCACCAGGGACCGAGGACAAACAGTCGCCAGAATTACCTGCAACGACCCTCTTCTTCTTAACTGCAGGGATCGGAGCCGATGAGACCACATCCGGACCAAATCTGCTAGGCTTTCTCTTGATCCGCTGTGATTTACCATCCCGGGACCCGAAGGAAGCCGTCGCCCGGAAATGACGACTGCCGCTAACCACATCCAGGTCACCGGGGGCGGACGATCCCATTCGCAAAGGCCGCCAATCGGAAGCCGCGTCATCGCCGGGGTCAACAGGAGCCGGAAACACGCAAGAAGCCTGGGACGAAGATGGCGGAGGACCAGCAGAGACGGAGGCATCCACCGGAATGGAGAGGCATTTCTTCACCCACTCCTCGCCATCCGTGCTACGGGCTCTCTCCAGCAATTCTCGCAGAAGGGACTCCATGACCAGGTAACAGCTAGGCAACGAACTTCTTGGTCCTCTCCTGTCCACTGGGTGTGTTTTTCTTGTATGGTGTCATACAAAGGGTGGTCTGAGTTTTTTGACTGGATCACAGTTATTGCTACGTTAATGTGTATGGTTAGTTCGAGCTTTGGGGCTGAACTAAAGTAATGTAGTTATTAAATATAGTTAATAAAGGGCCAGGGCCCATCATACCATTGCAAGTCCAGCATCGTTTTTGTCTTTATTTAATTATAAAGTAATATGTTTAAATTGTTCTGCATGCGGCACCATAATAAATATCAATATTTCATAGATGCACATTAGAAAAAAAGCACATATAGCACATATTGAATCTATACATTTCAAAATACAAATTAAATGCACCTTCACGTTTCTCCTTTTCCCTCATCCTTGGTGTATTTGATTTGTATTTTGAAGTGTATAGATTCAATATGTGCTTTTTTTTTTTCTTATGCGTATCTATGAAATATTGATATTTATTATTAATTTATTGCAAGGCTTATATATTTTTGGAAAATCGGATCCTGAAGAGGCTCGCAGAGTGGGCAAAATGCGTTGATCCGTACCCTTTCTCTGTTGAAACCATCCAAATCTTAAATGGTTGCATCGCATGATTACATTTAATACACGCAGGAATTTTAATGTATAACATTGGTCTGTTTTTTTAATTTGGTTTCTTAAAAAAATGTATGGCTTTTTAGTTCTTTGTTTATCTAGGCACACCCAAATTCCCAATTTCCAGTATATTTCAAGACCTGAAATATACCTATATAAAATTGTCACTTTACTAGGGGACGGTGCCGGTATTTTCAGATATAGGTTATCTCTCCACCCAATTTTTGTCAAACACTGTGTGCTACCATCATGTTGGCAGTGCAACAAGTATCAGTCTTCAGATGACCTCTCCCTCTTTCTCCCAAGGCCTGGAATCACCTTCACATATAGTAGAAAAAGGCAAATGAGGGGGATATATATTTTTCATAGGTAAGTCTAAGAGCCGGTTAACACTACTCCGACTCAAAGTCGCCCCGACTTCGGGTGACTTTGAAGTCGCCCGTGCAGCACAAATTCATCGCGGCTTGCAAACGACTTATCATAATAGAAGTCAATGCAAGTCGCTCCGACTTCGCCCAGAAATAGTGCAGGAACCTTTTTCTATATATACGTGTGTTTCTTAAAGCCACAAATCAGGTGTAAGCTTGCCCTAAACATTTAGATGTGATTGGTAATAGTAGAGGCACAACAGGATCAGGATGGAGCAAGCAACCCCTCAATAGATACTGAATAGTGAGCATTATTACCCTAGCACAGGAAGTGTGTTGCAGACGGATCACTGATGAAAATAAAGGAAAAAAAGCCTAAAAAAAAGAAACTAAAGCAACCCCCACATCTAGGCTTGGCAAACTGAAATACAGTCAGGTCCATAAATATTGGGACATCGACACAATTCTAATCTTTTTGGCTCTATACACCACCGCAATGGATTTGAAATGAAACAAACATGATATGTTTTAACTGCAGACTTTCAGCTTTTATTTGAGGGTATTTACATCCAAATCAGGTGAACGGTGTAGGAATTACAACAGTTTGTATATGTGCCTCCCACTTTTTAAGGGACCAAAAGTAATGGGACAGATCAACAATCATAAATCAAACTTTTACTTTTTAATACTTGGTTGCACATCCTTTGCAGTCAATTACAGCCTGAAGTCTGGAACGCATAGACATCACCAGACGCTGGGTTTCATCCCTGGTGATGCTCTGCCAGGCCTCCACTGCAACTGTCGTTAGTTCCTGTTTGTTCTTGGGGCATTTTCCCTTCAGTTTTTTCTTCAGCAAGTGAAATGCATACTCAATCGGATTCAGGTCAGATGATTGACTTGGCCATTGCATAACATTCCACTTTCCCTTAAAAAACTTTTTGGTTGCTTTCACTCTGGTACAAGCTGATCTTGGTCTCATCTGTCCATAGGATGTTGTTCCAGAACTGTGAAGGCTTTTTTAGATGTTGTTTGGCAAACTCTAATCTGGCCTTCCTGTTTTTGACGCTCACCAATGGTTTACATCTTGTGGTGAACCCTTTGTATTCACTCTGGTGAAGTCTTTTCTTGATTGTTGACTTTGACACACCTTCACCTACCTCCTGGAGAGTGTTCTTGATCTGGCCAACTGTTATGAAGGGCGTTTTCTTCACCAGGGAAAGAATTCTTCGGTCATCCACCACAGTTTTCCGTGGCTTTTCCGGGTCTTTTGGTGTTGCTGATCTCACCGGTGCGTTCTTTCTTTTTAAAGATGATTTGGCCACACCTAATGTTTTTGCTACCTCTCTGATGGGTTTGTTTTGTTTTTTCAGCCTAATGATGACTTGCTTCACTGATAGTGACAGCTCTTTGGATCTCATATTGAGAGTTGACAGAAACAGATTCAAAATGCAAATAGCACACTTGAAATGAACTCTGGACCTTTTATTTGCTCCTTGTAAATGGGATAATGAGGGAATAACACACACCTGGCCATGGAACAGCTTCTTTTGGTCCCTTAAAAAGTGGGAGGCACATATACAAACTGTTGTAATTCCTACACCGTTAACTTGATTTGGATGTAAATACCCTCAAATTAAAGCTGAAAGTCTGCAGTTAAAGCACATCTTGTTTATTTATTTTCAAATCCATTGTGGTGGTGTATGGAGCCGAAAATATTAGAATTGTGTCGATGTCCCAATATTTATGGACCTGAATGTATATTATGCTTTTACTCTTGGGTGTAGACGTACATTAACTGCTTCAGGTCCACCCCATAGCAGTTTTACTGCTACAAGGTGGCACCTGTGTTCCGGATCACATATATATTCGTAATCTGGCTCTTTTGGGTGTGTGCATGCACATGCATGCCATTGGTGGCTTGCCCCCACTGTGATCACACAGCGGAAGCTCAGCAGCAGGTACCTTGAACTTGATGTCCCCCAGAACCCGCTGATTGATCAGTACACATGCAGAATGGCAATCTGCCTATGTAAACAAGGTGGATTGCCATTCTATCAGTAGGGAAGGCATGGATCCTGTGTTCCTGCAAAGCAGGAACACAGGATCCATGCCTTCCCCTAGTAAAAGCACCTCCCACAGTACACAAAATCACATGTTAGGCACACAGATAACCCTTTAATCACCCCTGATGTTAACCAGTGCATATTTTTTAGCAATGATCACTGTAATAATGTCACTGGTCCCCAAACAGTGTCAAAAGTGTCAGTTAGTGTCTAAATTGTACCCCAAAATATCGCACTTCTACTATAAGTCGATGATTACCCCCATTACAGGTAAAAGAAAAAAGTATCCTGTAGTTTGTAGATGCTTCAACTTTTGCGCAAACCAATCTATATACTGTAATTGATGCAGAAATTAGATTTTTTAATGCATATGTTTTAAAGAAGAACTTTTTTTTTTAATGGTCGGTCTTTTTTGTTTATAGTGCAAAAAAACCAAAAAAAACGCAAAGATGATCAAATACCACTAAAAGAAAGCTCTAGTTGTGGGATTAAAGGATGTACATTTTACAGCATTGCACAACCGTGCAATTGTCAGTTAAAGTAACGCAGTACCATTTCGCAAATAATGACCTGGTCAGGAAGGGGGGTAAATCTTCCGGAGGTCAAGTGGTTAAGGTAAACTAAATGATTTCTTTTAACCTTAGTGCAATCACTGACTTACTGGATGGCATTAGCCTCTCAGTTTATGAATTCATTTATTGACTGCAATGGCTCTTTAGGTCAAATAAAGATGTTTTCTGACTGGTGACTCTGTATGCTGGTTACCATCAACTGGTTGCATGAAGCTCAGCAAGTGCTAATCTTTGAACAAATGTCTGTCTGAACACCTGCACTTCCCATACGCTTTTATTAAAAGCTTATCTAAGTGTGCTGAAACAGGTTGAGAACCCCTGGTGTACTATGCTCTCCCATCTGTGTGAGTCAGGAACCCAGCTGGAGTACAGTTATCAGCACACATGCACACATAATAAGGGAAAAAGTATAACATGATACAATCTACTAGATCATGGTTTTAATATTTTTTTTTTTTGTTTTTGTTTTTTAATTAGAAACTGACAGATGTAGAGAAGATAAGTTGTTAGATCCTACAAATACATGTTAGTGCATCAGCTTTATAATACTGCTTCAACACAAATGACACCCAATATGTTTTAAAATGTTTGGCAGAAATGCGTAATTATGTATCGGCATAACTGAGTTATTTTTTTCTATTTACATATTTGTTCTGCTTTTATAAGATTTCTAATACCCCACCTACAATTTGCAATTGCTGGTTAAAAGAGCAGATGACTAATAATACTGCTAAATCCCAGCGTATCCTCACTAATCACATATAAGTTTATACAAAATTTTATTTTAACCCTTGAAATAAATGTGATTATAAATATTAAGATTAAAAAAAAAAAACACAGTCTGTGACTTACTAAATACTTAGTAAATCAAATCTGCAGTAGTTAGTCTATAAGTAAGCAGCAAATATTGTTGCACAAAAAAAAAAAACTTTTTCTGGACAGCAATAACCTAGAATATGCTAAACAGATCAAAGATTTTTGAGTGCTTTGATCAAAACATCTGATTCTGGCAAAGCTGTGTTTAATTCTGGAAAAGCCACCATATCAAATGGAATGAAGTTGCTTGATCTCTGCGTTCCGAAGAGCATTGTGCTGTATTACATTTCTTTAATAAAATCAAAATGACTTTATCAGTGACTGGATCTATGTCTATAGAATGTAAAGGGTGCGAGCGCTAAGGGTTATTATTGTCCAGAGAAAACACATGAAATATCAGTTACATTAAATATTCCTGTATATAGAAAAGACAGGCAAGGAGTGGATGTCAAACCCTCCTAAGCATTCAGTAGTCATTCCTAAAATGTCACTCCTGCCTCTTCTGACAGCAATTGGTGAATATTTCTGAGTTTCTGAATATTATAAATTGAGATAAATCCATGGGTGTCAGAGCCACGTTATACATAATATACAGAATAGAAGGTAATAAACCTTTCTTAAAAATTGCTCAATGCACATCATCCCTTGACAACTCAGTATCCCCTTTGGCACAAATGAATAATTTTCCGATCATCACAATAAAATGACATTCAAATAGTGGTAATATATTAAATAAATCCTAGCTTGCCTTATTATATACAGATATAAAAAGTGATGTAAGAAATGCATCTCAGATGTTCCCTATTCTGGTCCCTTCAGACAGACTGTGTTTTCCAAGGGCTCCTGGCTTCCCTTAGGGATCTGTCATAGGGTAAACCTGCAAAGAAGGAATTTCTCAGCTGACAGTTAATGAAAAGGACAATCAGAGTCACTGAAAGAAAAAGGAGGACAAAGAGGACAATGTAAGTCATTAGGTCAGGTTTGTTTATCTCCCCTTCCTTGAGCACCCTGGCCGTGGACATGTAGAAGGCTGAGGAGCTGACAGGTCTCTGGGTGCTGCTCAGGTAAGGAGTGTTGGTCTGTAGCATGATCTGGGCTTCTGTAGCACTGCTGGAGTTGAGCAGCATGACTCCATACATGATCATGGTGATTTTTTTTTTTTTTCTCACAGCCCTTTAAAACACAAGAGACTCCAAGAACTCACATTTTTTTATCCAAGGTGTCTTGCCAGTTTTAGTATCTAGAATACACAATTCATCCAGGCTTGGGCAGTTGTGTAATGCACACAAATCCATTACTGCCGATAATCTCAACTATTATAAATAAATCTGTTACTCCAAAATCGTAGATGGATCCGTCTTTTCATTAAAAACTCTTTCAAACTGCTTTTCCCTCATCTCCAACGGCAACATGCACATCAGTATAAAAATCCTGGCACAAAGCAACAATATAATCCTCCTCCGTCTCTCAGTTTGAATGAAAGGGCAGGTATTTGTACTCTCAACAGTCACAGAACAGTTTAACTGCTAATTATAACAAAGGCAGACAACAGGAGGTCACATCCATGGTTTCCACATCTTTGTAGCATGTTAGATCCATGTCACAAGCAAAAAATTGAACATATTTTGCTATGATTCTTGAATAATACTTGCTGTCTTGCCAGCATCAAATGAATGTAGATATCATTTTAGGAGGGATCAGCCCCCCTCCTTTTGAATCCTTGTAATCTGTTTGTGCTGTTGAATTAAAATCTCATCTGCCTTTTCAATACACTCCAAAGTTCCTTTCGCCTCGGAGTCCTGGTGGTTTCCAACGCGGCTTTCCAGCACGCAGCCAGTCTGATCTGTGCCTGTACATACACTAAACATGTGACCAGATTTGCTCAAACTCCAGCCGAGCCTCATTTGATGCAGCAGGGGAGCTTGTTACACCGTGATGCTGAATCTTCCTGGACCCTGTGATATCTCACAGCTTCCTGCTATTAAATTTAAATCATTGTGGGTATTTATTCATTCCTGAGTGTATATTGCTGAGCTACAGACAACTCCTTGCTTTCCCTTCTAGATCCACATCTCATATTTCTTATTAGAGCTAGGAGCAGGTATTCATTGGCTGTCATTTCTCCAGCACCATCTACAGACTGGCAAATAGCAAGTTAATTCTATTTAATCAAACTGCCTTTAAACGACCATTTAGTCTTGGCTTGCTGCCAGACATTTTTAAATCTCTTAACTCCTTAGCACTTCGTAATGCAGAAAATGGAAATATGTGCATGCTTCTTTCCTAGGATTGCAACTACGCTGGCGATTTTGTATGAGGACGAGTCACCTGTGAATGATTGCTTATTCTTTGATCCCTATGTACAGGGCAGAGCTGTCTTCAAATGCCAGCAACAGGTAACCTTACTCACGTGAGTAATTGGGGTCTTAGCAATACTATAATATATAATATTAATACTATAATAATAATTTAATATGGCACCCCAGAGCTAAACTACACTGGTAATTTATCAAAAAATTGGGTAGGAGGCTAAAAGAGACCTCAGACTCCCCAGTGTAGAGGTACTCAATGGGACAAAGGGGAAGGGGGAAGAAAGGAAATGTTCTGGATTTTGGGGTACCAATAACTAATAATTATAAGTTAGAATATCATTATTTAAAAAGACATATCTTTATTACATATAAAAATAAAAACAGAGCCAACAATTGAGCAAAGTAACAGTGAATAGTTACAGACATTCAGGTGACTGATAATAGTTTAGAAGTTTACACAAGCTATGGAGAGTAGTCGGAATATCTCCACAGGTATTTGTCATCTATTCTTTACATGTTTCGCGGACTGAGCTGCTTCTTCAGGAGAAGACACAGTTTTTAAAAAAAGCGATTTGTATAGGACAAGTCATCTGTGAATGATCGCTTATTCTTTGATCCAAATGTACATGGCAGAGCTGTTTTCAAATGCCAGCAACAGGTACCCTTACTCACGTGAGTAATTGGGGTCTCAGCAATACTATAATATATAATAACAATACTATAATAATCATTTAATATGCCACCCCAGAGCTAAACTACATTGGTAATTTTGTAAAGGACAAGTCACCTGTGAATGATCGCTTATTCTTTGATCCCTATGTACAGGGCAGAGCTGTTTTTAAACCCCAGCAACAGGTAACCTTACTCACGTGAGTAATTGGGATCTCAGCAATACTATAATATATAATAATAACACTATAATGATAATTTAATATGGCACCCCAGGGCTAAACTACATTGGTAATTTTGTATAGGGCAAGTCACCTTTGAATGATCGCTTATTCTTTGATCCATATGTACATGGCAGAGCTGTTTTTCAACCCCATCAAAAGGTAACCTTACGTACATAAGTAATTTGGGGTCCCAGCAATACTATAATATATAATAATAACACTATAATAATCATTTAATATGGCACCCCAGAGCTAAACTACACTGGTAATTTTGTATAGGACAAGTCACCTGTGAATGATCACTTATTCTTTGATCCCTATGTACATGGCAGAGCGGTTTTCAAACCCCAGCAACAGGTAACCTTACTCACCTGAGTAATTGGGGTCTCAGCAATACTATAATAAATAATAATAACACTATAATGATAATTTAATATGGCACTCCAGGGCTAAACTACACTGGTCATTTTGTATAGGACAATTCACATTTGAATGATCACTTATTCTTTGATCCATATGTACATTGCAGAGCTGTTTTCCAACCCCATCAAAAGGTAACCTTACGTACGAAATTCATTTGGGGTCTCAGCAATACTATATTATACTATATTAGAAAAAACAGACCCTAATAAAGAAACTATTTAGGATTTTCACGGTACCACAACCCAATGTAAATAACAATTTTAACATTTTTATTAGTACATATTTAAAACATAATCTTTAAAAAAAAAAAAACACATATACATCTTACCCTACTACAGATGTATCCACTGTATGGTACAAACATCAAAGAAGAAGCATTACATGATGTCTTCCCCACATTTGACATAATGGATAGGGTGTTGATTGCTTAGAGTTTCTTCAACGCGTTTTACCAGGAAGAAGACAATGAATAGAGCTCTGAACTGTAAAGGATCACATCAGAATAGCCAATTAAATAAAGTATTGTATAAAGGTCTATATTTCCTAATACAGAAATATCATTCCATATATATTGCAGATGCTCACTGTTACTTATAAAAACCATAGAAGAAGGCGGCCTGCAATTGATGACAGCATTGGGGAGAACAGATCCAAAAGATTCAATATATTCAACAAGGCAAGGAAAGGTAGGGCCAGTTTTTCAGAGATCCAGATACAGGAACTGAAGGAGATTACAATAATAATCTGTAGTATGTAGCATTGTCTTGGAGTAAACGAAACCCAGGAGACATGTTAAATTGGACTTAAAGATAGTCTCCTTTATGTAAATATGGTAATACATACATATGGTAATACACTATATTGTCAAAAGTATTGGGATGCCTACCTTTACACGCACATGAACTTTAATGGTATCCCAGTCTTAGTCCATAGGGTTCAATATTGAGTTGGCCCACCCTTTGCAGCTATAACAGCTTCAACCATTCTGGGAAGGCTGTCCACAAGGTTTAGGAGTGTTTCTATGGAAATGTTTAACCATTCTTCCAGACTTTCTTCCCCAAACCTTGCTCATCCACGTCTTTATGGACTTTGCTTTTTGCACTGGAGCGCAATCTTGTTGGAACAGGAAGGGGCGATCCCCAAACTGTTCAAACAAAGTTGGGAACATGAAATCATCCAAAATGTCTTGGTATGCTGACGCCTTAAGAGTTCCCTTCACTGGAGCTAAGGGGCCAAGCCTGACCCCTGAAAAACAACCCCACACCATAATCCCCCCCTCCACAAAATGATTTGGATCAGTGCAATAAGCAAAGTCTTAAAAGACATGGATGAGTGAGTTTGAGGTGGAGAAACTTGACTGGCCTGCACAGAGTCCTGACCTCAACCCAACAGAACACCTTTTGGAGGAATTAGAGCAGAGACTACGAGCCAGGGCCTTCTCGACCAACATCATTGTCTGACCTTACAAATGTGCTTCTGGAAGAATGGTCAAACATTCCCAAAGACATATTCCTAAACCTTGTGGACAGCCTTCCCAGAAGAGTGGAAGCTGTTATAGCGACAACAGGTTTGGCCAACTCAATATTGAACCCCACGGACAAAGACTGGGATACCATTAAAGTTCATGTGCGGGTAAGGGCAGGTGTCCCGATACTTTTGACAGTATAGTGTATTTTTGCCTTATTCTATGGTTTTTAAAAGTAACAGTGAGCATCTGCAATAAGTATTGAATAATATTTCTTCCTGATGAAGCAGGCTTTTATTCTGTGAAACGCGTTGAAGAAATCAACGTCCCACTTTTGATCCATATGTGCATGGTAGAGTTGTTTTCAAACCCCAGGTATCCAAAATATGTAAGTAATTGGGGTCTCAGCAATACTTTAAGACCACTTTTTTACCGCCCAACTGTAAATAAATGTCATGTATTAATGTTAAATACCGGGCTTATGGAAGCAGCTAGCTGCCATAACCCCCAGTATCTTTATGTACAGCAGGTGGCCGGCTTTCAGATAAAAGTGGTTCTGGTGGCAAATTCAGCACGGGATCACTTTAATAGGCGGTCCGGTTAGCGGATGGCTGGCCAGGAAGCTGAGTGAGGGCAAGATAGCCCCCACTTGGCTCTATGCCCTTGGAGGACCAGGGCGACATCTTACGTCACTTCCCCCTATCTGGCATAAACAAGGAATTTTTTTTTTCCATAAAGGCAAAATGCCATTTATTCATTTATGTTTTTTTGCTTTTAAAGATAAATAAAAGATCTGGGGGTCAAAAAGACTCAATCTCTCAATAAAGAGGACCTGTCATACTTATTTATATTACAAGGGATGATTACATTCCTTGATATAGGAATAAAAGTGATAAAAAAAAGAAAAATTAAAGGGACAGTGTAAAAATAAAAAGTTAAATATATAGGAAAAAAAAAATTAAAGTGCCACATCCCAGAAGCAAACGCATACGTAAGTTGTGCCTGCATATGTAAACAGTGTTCAAACCACACATGTGAGTTATTGCTGCAATCGTCAGGATGAGAGCAATAATTCTAGCACAAGAACTCTTCTGTAACTTTAAACAAGTAACCTGTAAAAATGCTAATGTGTCTCCATTGGAGATCTTTAAATACTGTAGTTTGTCGCCATTCCATGAGCGTGCTCAATTTTAAAGTGTGACATGGTATCTATTTACATCATCTTTCACAATAAACAAAAAAATTGGACTAACTGTAATGTTTTTTTTTTTCTTTTTTAATTCATTAAAGTGTTTATTTACCAAAAAATTGCACTTGAAAGACCACTGCGCAAATACTGTGTATAATGAAATATTGAAAAGACCGCCATTTTATTCTCTAGGGTCTCTGCTAAAAAAAATAGATAATGTTTGAGGGTTCTAAGTGATTTTCTAGTAAAAAAATACTATTTTAAACTTGTAAACAACATATGGCAGAAAGAAGCCAGGATCAGCAAGTGGTTAATATACTATATAACAATAAAATGGTGGTTTATTATGGCAAGCCAAAGCTAAACTACACTGGCGATTTTGTATTAGAACGAGTCGCCTGTGAATTATCGCTTATTCTTTGACCCATATGTTAGTGGTAGAGCTGTTTTCAAACCTCATTAATAGGTAACCTTACATAGGTGAGTAATTGGGGTCTCAGCAATACATGAATATGCTATATACAGTAATACCATAATAATAATTTACTGTGGCAAGCCAGGACTAAACTACACTGGCAATTTTGCATATGAATAAGTCACCAGTAAATGATCGCTTATCTTTCATCCATATTTACATGGCAGAGCTGTTTTCAAACCCCATCAACAGGTTACCTTACATACGTGAGTAATTGGGGTCTCGGCAATACTAAAATATACTATATACAGAAAAAACATAATATTAATTTACGATGACAACCCAGGGCTAAACTACACTGGGAATATTAATCTCTGGTTACTAAGCAATATAATCACATATTGACAAATGGCTCATTAGTAGCACATTGATTTGTGTAGGCTGCAAATAAAATGACAGCCAGGAAATAACCTGGAAAACACTGGTAGAAGACTCTGTTTATAGAGGAAGACGACACAGCTGTAAGGACAGAAAGGTTGCAATCACTGGAAGACTAGGTGACCAGGACAGAGCCACTGCTAAGAAAGAAGGAAGTTTTAAGGCAGCAAATAAAATCAATAGCTAGTCTTAACATGGCAGTCTGGTTTAATATGATAAATTTATATAATATATTATATTTAAAGCGTAACTCCACTTTTGTTGAGAAAAAAACATTCCCCTCTGGGTGATCTCTGTACATTGCAGGGATTTTAACAAACTTTGTTGCAGATTCCTACCTTTTGTTATTCTGAAGAAATTCCTGTTTGTTCCTCTGTGCCTTTGTGCTGAGTGAGTCTAATGGGAGTGGTTTCATAATTATCTATCAGCCGTGGCAGCTGCAGGGCTCTAATGAGGAAAGCTGCTGGGCCTGCATCCCTTTAGGCGTGTTCCTATCCAGAGTATCTCACCAAAAATGAAATTTTTGTTGCAGGGGATGCCAGAAATCTGACTTGTATCTTAGGCAGACTTTTGGGAAAATCTGTGAGCCAATCACGCAAGCAGGAAATTATGTTTCCAGGGTGTGATCAGTACACATTCTGTGTACAGAGCACCTCCAGGTAGCCATATTGCATTGCATTTTCAGAAAATGACAACAACTGCAGATTAACCGCTTCCGGACCGCCCGCCGCAGATATACTGCGGCAGGCAGCCCCTCCTGCATAAACCGACGTAGCTCTACGTAGGTCGTGTGCCTACAGCTGCCCCACTCGGCAGCGGGGACTCCGATGCACGGAGCAGGCAGCTCAAATTGCCGCCTGGCACCCGCGATCGCTCCTCACTGAGAGAGAAGGACGGTCAGCTGTTGTAAACACAGGTGACCGTTCTTCTCTCTGGAATGATCACAGAGTGCCTGTGATCCTTTTATATAGGATCACAGGTCTCTATGGTCATTTCACAAGCCCCAACCCCATACAGTTAGAATCACTCCCCTAGGCTCACATTTAACCCCTTGATCACCCACAGTGTTAACCCCTTCCCTGCCAGTGCCATTATTACAGTAACAGTGCATATTCTTAGCACTGATTACTGTAGTAATGTCACTGGTCCCCAAAAGGGTCACCAATATCAGTTAGGGGTCCGATCTGTCCGCCACAATGTCACAGTCCCACTAAAAATCGCAGATCGCCACCATTACTAGTGAAAAAAAAAAAACAAGGCTCCCTCCATTGCTGCAACCAACCCCTAGCAGCTGCTTTGTAAGATGCAACCAGCTATGGTTCATAAACATACATAACAGGGTTAATGTCCCTTTTGCACAATAATGCAGAGGCTTCACCTCTAGACCAGAGCTTCTGATGGAAGAGGATAGTGCTAGAGCCAGCTTGAGTGGAGGGACAGAAAAATGATAGTGCCTCTTCAACTCTCTCCTAGATTTGATTTTTTTTGCACATTTTTTAAACATTTGTTTATTTTTCCTGTATTTATTTATTCACCACTGCATTTTATAGAGCCCTGCACTTTTTTATAAGAATTTTCTGTTGCAAAGGATTGCGAAAACTTTACAGGTGATAAATATATGAAGCAGCGCTAAAAAAATGTAACTCAATGTTGTGAAAAAACAGAAAGAAATCAATATAATGGCATCAAACTTATTAGGTGAAGAACGTGTAAAAAGAAATCACACCAAATATATAAACAGTGTCCAAAAGGGCCCATACACAAGGGCTGAAAAGAAAAAATATATATGAAACAAGAAAGTCCAAAGGAAACAAATTGTCCATGATTCACTTACTCCACCAGTGTCCCCACAATCACAATGCGTAGTGCTTCCACCACCAGGTGACACCAAGTATTAAAGCCTCTTATCGGATCCTGTGGACCATCATATAGTATGGTCAAATGCGCATGTTACATCACCTTATGAAGGGAAACTCCAAAGCACCAAACGTGATCCACTCAGAGTTGGTTCATTAGCAGGATGAAAAATAAAAAGCATATACGCCCATAGTGTAACCCATAAAAAAAACCTTTATTTAAAAAATAACAAGTGAAACTTGCAAAGGGAATCACGATAAGCAAATCCTTAGGCAATATGTTTAAAAAACTTGCATATAGCAATAAAAACCGATACAATTGCTCTCCCAAAAGGCAGCAGGCAGTGTGGCTGCACCAGACTCTCCCGTCGGTCAACAAGCGTGCATAATGACGAAGCTTCGTAGCCACACTCAACTAGTTTCGTCAAAGAGATGACGTCATCGGGGGACTGGCAGAGATGACCCGACGATGTCATACCTTTGACTAAACTAGTTGGCCGTGGCTATGAAGCTTCGTCATTACGCACGCTTGTTGACTGGCGGGAGCCACACAGCCTGCTGCTTTCTTGGAGAGAAATTGTATCTGTTTTTATTGCTATATGCAAGTTTTTTAAACATATTGCCCAAGGATTTGCTTAGTGTGATTCCCTTTGCAAGTTTCACTTGTTATTTTTTGAACAAATGTTTTTTTTATGGGCTACACTATGGGCATATAAGCTTTTTATTTTTCATCCTGCTAATGAACCAATCCTGACTGGATCACATTTGGCGCTTTGGAGTTTCCCTTCATAAAGTGATGTAACACGCGGATTTGACCATACTATATGATGGTCCACAGGATCTGGTAAGAGGCTTTAATACTTGGTGTCACCTGGTGGTGGAAGCATTATATTATGATTGTGGGGACACTGGTGGAGTAAGTGAATCGTGGACAATTTGTTGCCTTTGGACTTTCTTGGTTCACATATATTTTTTCTTTTCAGCCCTTGTGTATGGGCCCTTTTGGACACTGTTTATATATTTGGTGTGATTTCTTTTCACACGTTCTTCACCTAATAAGTTTGATGTCATTCTATTGATTAATTTCTGTGTTTTCACAACATTGAGTTAAATTTTTTAGCGCTGTTTCATATATTTATCACAATTTTTGCCTTTAGTGTCACATATTACTTGTTTGTAATTTATATGTTTTAGGATATCCTATATGATTTTTACATTTTTTAATGATTTTTAAAATTTTACATATATCTTGATGCAGACTTCTCAAAAAATCAGTGAGCCAATCACACAAGCAGGAAATGAAAATTCTGGGGAAGTTCTGCACAACAACTGTGTACAGAATGCCTCCAGGTTGTCATATTGCCTTGAATTTTACAGAAAATTTAAGCAGTTGTAACTTGAAAAGAAAACTATTTTTAACCACTTGCCGACCGCCGCACGAACTATTTACTGCGGTGGTCAGCCCCGTACAGGCAAAGTGACATAGTACTACGTCACTCACCTGAGAGCCTCTAGGGGGCGGTGCGCGCCACCGGAGGCACGCTCCCACCCCCACTCGTTCCCTAACATGTCCGCGCGTGTGACCGGCGGACCTGATGTCACTCGCGATCTCCCGGTGCAGAGGGAGAAAGGCAGGCGGCTAATGTAAACAAAGCCGCCTGTCATTCTCCCTGATCTACAGTAACTGCAGAGATCATACGATCCTGCTATGTAGGATTGTATGTCTCTGTGGTTACATCACTAGCCACACCCCTTTACAGTTAGAAGCACGCCCCTAGGGACACACTTAACCCCTGCATCACCAATAAAGTTAACCCCTTCCCTGCCAGTGTCATTTTTACAGTAACAGTGCATATGTATAGCACTGATTACTGTAGTAATGTCACTGGTACCCCCAAAAGTGTCGAAAAAATGTCAGTCAAGGGTCCGATCTGTCCACCGCAATGTCGCAGTCCCATAAAAAAATTGCAGATCACCGCCATTACTCATTAAAAAATAAATAAAAAATAATAATGACAAAAATCTTTCCCTTAGTTAGTAAACGCAATAACTTTTGTGCAAACCAATCAAAATATGCTTATTGCGATTTTTTTTTACCAATCATATGTAGCAGAAAACAAATTGGCCTAAACTGTTAAAAAATGTAGATTTTTACATTTTTTGGGGGGAATTTCATATAAAAAAATGTGAAAAATATTGTTATTTATTCAAAATTGTCGCTTTTTTTGTTTATAGCGCAAAAAGTAAAAATCGCACAGGTGATCAAATACCCCCAAAAGAAATCTCTGTTTGTGGGAAAAAAAGGACGTCAATTTTATTTGGGTACAGCGTGCACAAGCGCTCAATTGTCCGTTAAAGTCACGCAGTGCCGATTCGCAAAATAGGGCCTGGTCAGGAAGGGGGTAAAATCTTCCAGGGCTTAAGTGGTTAATAATGTTAAATCACAGTATAGCTTGTGTAGCAATTATATATATTATGTATATATATATATATTTTTTTTTTTTTCAGGAAAGTGTAGTTACCCTTGAAGGTAAGCAAAGCTAAAATGATGACAAATACACATGCATTACCAGTAAGCTTGCAGCATTTCAACAATTTAAGGCTGCATTTCACATTCTAAAGCCTAGTACACACGCAACGATTATCGGCCGACCGATCGTCCGTCTTTTGTCCAGAGTGGTGTTTTGTTGGTTGGAATGTGCCTAGACTGCACACGAATTTTCTCGCCCGACAAAATTCTACTTCAGAAGTGATGTCATGTGTTGGTTTGCTTTCTTTGTGTTCTTTCTTCTCTGAGCATGCCCAGGCTTGCTCATTAGATTTTTCCCTGTCGAAATCTGCACGAAAATCGGCCGTGTTTTGATGGCGGACAAAAATTTTATAGCCTGCACACCAGATTTTTTTTCGGCCGAAAAGTCGGAGTCTGTTGTCAGAAGCATCATACTAACAAGCGGAAAATCGGCAGATCGGTAGTCCGACGAAAATTCCCTGCCGATTTTCGACGCGTGTGTACGAGGCTTTAGTCCACTGGTGACTGTTTCTCTTTAAATTCTATACTTACCTTCAGAGTAGGTGTAACACATGGCATCCTGAGAGAGCCGAGGATGAGTGCACAAAACAATTTTAAACATAAACAGTTTGGTTTAAATTCTGTATACATTTAGATGGACTGGAATTTCTCTTTAATATGGCATACTCCCCCGCACACTTAAACGCTGCATGTTAATTTTTGAAACAAAGCCGTTCTGCCTAAAGATAGAACTAACTTACATATGTTCATTGGCAATATAATCCCTATGTTTTTACGTAACAGATTACTCACACTGCAATCTTTTTTTTTTTTTAAATTGATGAATATTTTATTAGTATTCCCATAACTGATTTCCACAATTAAAATTCTGAATTTACAGTCAAGAAATGAATACATGGCTCTCCTGGGCACAAAAGGACTGGAACGGAGTTTGTAGGTTGCAGATCTAGTGATAAAGCCAGACCAAGAATTCTTTTCCAGATTTATCGCCTCACAGCATTCCATTTCTGTCAACAAACAAGGTTCCCCCTTGATAAACGATGTGTAATGTTTATGTTATAAGGCTAAATGGGAGACTTTGGAAAGAAACCGCTCTTTTCATTTATCAAAGACGTTTAACATGCAAACACAAAAGGAAAGTTTGCATAGATTTGTATGTCTAATCCTGGGAAACGTTTTATCAGAATTTCAAATAATAACAGTAAGTATTATAAACTCAAAAAATATTACGTGTGTTAAGGCTTTTGATCTTACAGTTTGTTCTCCTACCTTCACTCTTGAAGGCCCTTCAATGATATCATGGTCATCTTGTGACAAATGGCTTTATTCAGTAAAATGTTAATAAAGAAGAACCTTAAAAAGGTATTAAACTCAAAAAAACTGATAAATATGGCAGCCTACCAGTAACATGTTTCCCATGCTGGGGTGTTTCCACTTTGGATGGAGGAACAAAGGAGACACTTTGGACTGCCACATTGTCGTTCTGGGGAAAGGGTAGTGTTAGATGCACAATCAAATTTAGATGGACTTGACTAACAAATTAAAGCCATACTCCATCTAACACTTTTTAAGCAGTTATAGCAATAGTTTTATTTTTTCCTTTTAAAAAACAGATTTTACATGAATGAATAAAAAATGACCATTGTAAGAACACAGTCAGTGGTAAATGGTCAGCCTGGTCTGTTACAAAATAACAGACCTTCTAGCTAGATCAACAGGGGAAAAAAAAAGTTAAAAACCCTAAAAAAAAAAAAAGAAAGAAATAGAAAGTGAATACAGCCACCACATTTAAAGTATGTTTAAAATTTTGTAGTCAAATTTGAGAAATGCCAACTATATGTTTGTGTGTTCCTATTCACACAGCATACCTAAATAATTTCTTACTTTTTAGATGTTTTTGAGAAGGTTTCATGGCAGACTGGAGGCCTTTCTCAGCTAATTCAGCCTGATCTGTCCCAAAAGTGGGGCTGGATAGGATACAGTCCAGTTCTTATTAGCATAGAAATAGGGAAACCCAGTTCCTAAACTTTTACCCTTTTGTTAAGACAGACAGTGGTCAATCCTAGTAAAGCTGATGAGTAGGGATGAGCTCAAGGTTGAGTTAAATAAATGCCCAAACATTTACCCATTATGTGAGAGACAAACATCATGTATAATAGCTGTCCTAATTCTGCTAGTGTACCTCTGTCAATTTGTTGTTAAAGATGCCTGCAGATGCAGGCACTGCTAAGTCTTTAGCCACCAGGGACGTCACTGACCCCTTTCATGGACATAGCCGGGAATTCCCTGGCATGTAAGCAAAGGGGCATGGATAGTTTAAATATGTTGTAAAAAGAAAAAGACCCTTTAAATCTGCTTTAAGAGGGGTAAACCGCACAAAAAAAAAAAAAAAATGTGTGAGGTTCTCCAGGAAATCCATACCAGATTTGATATGGATTTTAAGGAGAACCTAAAAAAAAAATTTTTTTAATGTTATATGAATAATTATGGTACTATGTAGCTTGTACTGCAGCAAAACTGACAATTGCAGAGGGAAAAAAAATGATACAGCTTAAATTGATAGGAAAATGTATTTACTTGCTGCTTTCTTACAAAAAAAAAAAAAAGAGCATGGATCAGACCCCTACGAAAATCCCTCTTCGAGGGCTCCGTGTGCTGATTTTTCTTTTTTTTTTTTTTTAAACAAGGAAGCTGTCAATGACATGTCATTTTCTGGTAATTTTAAACACTTTTTTCCTTTGTAAATGTCAGTGCTGCTTCTGTAAATCTCAGAGATGCACCCCTTCACAGACAGGATTAGAGCACTTCCCCATGCATGTTTTTTTAAAAGAAAATGGACATTTTGTATATTCTACTTCAAACATTAAAAGAAAATAATTTCTCCTGGCCAAATTTTTATTTTTTGTTGAAAAATTAGTTTGCATTACTATATGTTCTCCAGGGCAGTGCTTGCCCCCCATGCTATGTTTTACACCTCCTTGCCTATTAGCTCAGCATAGATTTGACAGATTTGGCTCACATTGATCCCAATGTGGTTTGGGTTCAGCAACCAAACTTTTTTAAAGTTCGCCGAACCCTGCTCAATCCAAGCCCAGGGCAGTTTGGCTCAATAATAGTGTAGCGCCACCCCATGAGGGCTGCTGGAAGATGACTGACTCAAAAGGGTACCCTGACCTTGCAGGCCTCCAGGCACCTCTGAACACCTGGGTTCGCACATATTTCAAAGTGATAATGCAATTACGCCAGACTGTAACAAAATAAACAACTATTTTACTTAAAGTATAACTAAAGGCAAAACTTTTTTTAATTTTTGGAGTGGGGAAGGATTAGAAGAACACCTGCCAGTTAAAAATTGCTATCTGTGCCCCCGTTAGGGAGATTCACCTTCTCTATTTGTCCTATTTACCATTATCATTGAAAGTGAAAGTAAAAGGAAATCCCACATTATAAGCCCTGATTGGGCAAAGTTTTGCCCAATCAGAGTGCAGTGAATAGCTAGTTTTAAAAGAGCCGGTCTGGGATGCCGACCGTGGCATCCTTAACAACCAATGAGTCATCAGCTGTCAATGGGCTTCCCCACTGACAGCTGAATAAAAAAAGGCAATAAATAAAGGGAAAATAAAATGGCGTGGGGGCCCCCGAAGGGCCTCGTATGGATTTTAGGGGGAACCTTACACCCAATTTTTTTAAAAAAATGGCGTAGGGTCCCTTTTTATACCAGACCCTTATCTGAGCATGCAGCCTGGCAGGCCAGGAAAGGGGGGGGTGCTTTGGGGCAGGGGATTGCGCGGGTCTGCGGGCAGGGGGCTTATCAAAATCTGGCCCAGATCCCACCCTCTCCCTATGTGGATGAGTATTAGGCAAATAGTAGCCCTACCCATTCACCATAAAAGTGTCAAAAAGTAATAAAAACAGAGAGACAGTTTTTGACAATTCCTTTATTAAAAAAAAAAAAAAAAAAAAATAATGTTCCCTGATGTAGATCCATCGTCGGTCACTACACGACCACCGACCTAAAAAAAGAAAATGCTCCTCTATCAACTAAGGCAAACCGCCGAATGCCTGGCTTGCCGTTCTTATATAGGTAAGGGGCGGAGAAACCTGGCGAAGTCACCTAGTGGCCGACTGGTGCATGCTGGGCCAGTGTTATCACAAGGGGGCATGCCACCAGGTGATTTCGCCAGGTGGCCCCGCCCTTACCTATATAAGAACTGTCAAATGGCAGGTTAGGCATTTGGCGATTTGCCTTAGTTGACGATGGAGAGTTTTTTTTTTTTTTTGGGTGCAGTGGTGGCAGTGGCATCATGATTGATGATGGGTCTACATCAGGGGACACTGTTTTTTTAATTATTTTTAACGAAGGAATTGTCAAAAAATACCTCCTATTTGTATATATTTTTACACTTTTTTGGTGAATGGGTAGGGGAAAATTTACCCCATACTCATTTAAATAGGGGAGGACTCAGAATACAGGGGCCCTCTTTCTTAAAGGGGGCTTCCAGATTCCGATAACCCCCCTGCCCACAGACCCCCACAACCACCACCCAGGGTTAATATAGAAAAAATATACTATGTATATTAGCGCGCCAAGGAGATTTGTATCAGAAACCTGGTATGAATAAATATATGTGTAAATAAATAAATAAATTCCGTGATTAATGAATTAATTGCAGCTGCTATATAAAGTGCGGGTGCTAGTGATGAAAGAAAAGTAATCACAACAATGATACCTTTAAAAGGTTCTAATGTCGTAAGGCATATAGGACCCACAGTATCTGGTGAGTGGGCAAATCATTTATTTTCACGGTGAAGGGAGCACCAAAGAAGTCAAGGAAGAAGCACCAGCACACTAGTCCTTTAAGTTGTGTTTGGACTGTATACTACAAATAATATTTTTAGCAATTGATCACTTTATCACCATACACTGGATGGACATGGTTTATTAATTTATTTATTATTCATATTTATCAGTGCAATTGATTTATTTATTTTATTTAGCACTATTGTGATATATTTATTTTTCACTAGGGAGAACACAGCAAGCGCTATAGGTATCACTGTTGTGATTACTTTTCTTTCATCACCACCCAGGGTTGTCTGTATGAGGTCCTTGTCCCCATCAACATTGATTTGAATGAGTATGGGGTAAAAAAAAGTAGTGTAGTGTTACAAAAAACAGGAGATGGTTTTTGACAAGTCCTTTATTAAGAATAAAGAATGTCCCCTGTCGTAGCTCCAACGTATCTTCTTTCTCCAGTTCCCCCACCAATGTCTTCTTCCTATTGTTTGTTCTCTCTGGTGAGGTCTTCTTCCTCTGCCAACTCGCTAAAAATAAAAAAACAGTCCTCCTCTGACGTTGGTTACTGCCGTTGTTTCAGCTCCAGTGTCTTTCAGTTCTTTTATAGCCATGGGGCATGGCCACACAGTGACGTCACCCGGAGACCCAGCCCCCTATGACGTCACGTCAAAATACTCCTTTTTGGAAAGCAAACACCCCAAAATATTTGGTAACAGGTATGGTGAAATTTTTAACCACTTCAGCCCGGGAAAGGTTTTACCCCCTTCCTGACCAGGCCCTATTTTGCGATTCGGGACTGCTTTATGTTAATGGACAATTGCGCAGTCGTGCGAAGCTGTACCCAAACTAAATTTGCGTCCTTTTTTTCCAACAAATAGAGATTTCTTTTGGTGGTATTTGATCACCTGAGCAATTTTTATTTTTTGCGCTATAAACAAAAAAAGAGCGACAATTGTGAAAAAAACATTATTTTTCACATTCTGCTATATAACATCCCCAAAAAATTTTTAGGCCAATTTGTTTTCTGCTACATATTGTTGGTAAAAAAAATCACAATAAGTGTATTTGGATTGGTTTACGCAAAAGTTATGGCGTCTACTAACTACAGCAAAGATTTATGTAATTTTTATTGTTTTATTTTTTTACTAGTAATAATTTTTTTCGGGACTGCGACATTGCGGCCTACAGATTGGACCCCTAACTGACATTTTTGACACTTTTGGGGGTACCAGTGACATTACTACAGTAATCAGTGCACTGTTACTGTAATAATGCCATTGGCAGGGAAGGGTTAATCCTGTGGGTGATCAAAGGGGTTAAAGTATGCCTATATGCTTACTAACTGTGTGTGTGTGTGTGGGGGGGGGGGGGGTTCTGTGACAGGCACAGACAGATCGCAGTTTCAGCTTAGCTGAAACTGATGATCTGTCCCTGCCTGTCTCACAGAAGATCCGCCTGCATGGTTTACATAAGCAGGTGTGTCTTCTCTCCGTTTCCCGGACGATCGGGGGAGGAAGGCGGCAATCGGCGCCTCTCCTCCCGTGGCCCACCTTCCGCTGTGTCTAAACACAGTGCTGCCAGAATCACGTAGTAGTACTATGTGACTGGATGCAGGGGAGCCGCACTGCCGCAGTAATATTACTGTGGGAGGTCCTCAAGCATTACGTTGTAATTTTTTGTCACAATTTTTTGAAAAATGAAGAAATTAGAAAAAAAAGTTGTCACAATTTTCTTTTTTTTTTATGCGCCATCATATAACCAGTGTGAGCAGTGAGCAAGGACAGTAGATGTCCTCTCAGGATAATAGGGCTACCACGCGTCTGTCATATTACAATAGGCAGTACGGGAAGAGATTAACTTCCCTGGTAGAGCAGTGGTCCTATCTGGTCCAGACAACCATAAATAAAAATGTCAAATGTCTAGAAACATAGTAATATAACAATTTAGGGACCAGTGGTATAAGAAGGGGTGCAGCAGTTTCCATGCAATTCACAACTGGTTTTCTTCATCATGAGACCATATGCTATGTGTAGACAGCGCTGCAACCAATGGGATAATATTCCAAACGGCCCAGACATATATTATAGAGATAATATTCCAAACAGCCCAGACAAAAATTAAAAAAGGGAAAACAACTCTAAGCTAGTGGTGAAACAGTGGAACTTCTCCAGATGGCCCTTTGAATCATGCGTTAAATCCAAAAAAGGTCCAGAAATATCCAGATAAATGGAGCATAACTCACAGAAAATAGAGGTACCCCACTGGAAGAAACACCAAAAGCAGGCTCAACTACTTTGAATAATCAAGCCAGTCCAAGAGCCAAGCAATATTTCCAACACCAGGCCAGGCAGTGAGCAGTGTTGGAAACATTGCTTGACTCACCAATACCTCTCACCAATCCTGCATTTCAGCTATAGGTACCAACGGCGGAGGGGTCCCTCATGGACTGGTGGCTTGATTCCAGTGAACCCGACCTATATGACTGTAGATCCAGATGTAGGCTGGCAAACCCGTTCTGTGTGGCTGAAGATGCTGCTGCTCTGGCTGCACTAAAAGGTGATAGACTGTATACTGAGCACTCTAACCTGGACATCCTCTTCCTTCCCAGTCTGGCACCAAGGTCCCCTCTCTAACTGGCTCCTGGGCAAGATGAGCTGACGGACAGAGGTCCTTACTCCTCAGGTACCTGGGCACAAAAGCCACAAACTTTCCGAGGCATTACAGTAAACAAGATCCACTCTCCTTCATCTCCCAGTCTATTGGGATCTGTAGTTCTGCAGATATCCTCCAGGGTGCAGCAGTCTCTTCCAGGGACTACATGTCCCAGTGTGCAATGCAGAAGCCCAGTGTCCGCCTCAAATTCTATCTGTATTTATAGTTCAGAAAGTCAATTCCTGCAATATAGAGAATGCATCATGGACTACATTTCCCATGACCCCAGGCGCTCTTCAGTACAGCCTATAACATTTCTTGTTTGCTAGTTTCCTTGCTCTCTAATTGGTCCTTTGCTTTGCTGCCAGAAATGAAGGGGAGAGCGGTGGGAGAAGCCTCACACAGAGCCTCAGCACAGCCAGCATGAGAAAAGCATTTAACACACGCTGCTCTGACTCCTAGCATAACAGTGTATGGCAGAAGGGAGGCAGAAGAATCAGCAGCTACTGTACATAAAACAGTCGGCAGTCGGTTACACATATGTTTTTTATATATATATATATATATATATATATATATATATATATTTTTTTTTTTTTTTTACTGTATAGATTGACTATATACTGTAGATTAACTATATGAGATGCATTATGTTTTACCCCTATGTATTTTTATTTCTATTAAATTCAGTTTGTTATTGTTTTTTATATATGAGGAATTCCAGCTATGATAAAATATACCGCTAATAAATATCCCTATACTATTTCTAAGTGTATATGCTCCTCTTCTAGCCCCATACCTGAGATTTGCAATTAGTTTATCAAAAAGATATTAAAGGTGAAATGACGTATCCCAAGCTTTCGGTTTCCATGGAGATACAAGCACCTTAAATGAAAATGCGGATCATATTCATACTGGTCTGATTTTAACAGATTTCATTCAGCTGTATTTGAAAGAATTTAGTTTTAAGTACATGTCATATTGAAGTGATATACTAGATGGTGACTTTCCGCTGTATAAACAAAGTCTTCCATAATCAAATTTTATGACATATGGAATTCCAGGCAATCATTTGTTAGTAAAAATATGAATAAGCAAAATAAATATCATGCACTTGTTGTTTTTTATGTATTTGTTTATTTTATTTTAAAAAGAAGGGGAAACTGCTGCACATTTTGCTTTTTTTGCCATCTGTGTCTCATTAGGGAGATCCTTCCTGTCCTGTGGACTCAACAGCAGGTAAAAATATATTTTTCCAATTGCATATACCCTCTTAGACAGTAGTGAACTTAAATCCTCGTACACACGATCAGATTATCAAACGATCTTTCGTCCGTTTTTTGTTGCATGCTAGTCTCATATCGAAAGTGAAGAGGTTACTTTCATACAGTGTTGCCAACCGCCCGTAGATTTACGGACAGCCCGTTAAAACAGGGCACTTTTCTCCTGCCCGTAAATGCCCGTAGCAGGAGAAAAGTGCCCGTAAATCTACGGCGGCGGCGGCAAGGTCGGAACTGCGCATGTGCGGCGCGCAGTTCCGAAGATTCCCGACTGACTCCGAGACGAGTTCTCGCACAGAGATCAATGCAGCAGGTCCGCCTGCGCCCGCCCCTGCCTCCGCCCCCGCCGTCATTCAAGTTTTCCCGCCGCCGCTGGCGCTGACAGTGAGTGCGTGCAGCGTGTGGACTCATCTCACTGTGTGTGGAGTGGACTCGGAGACCCGCCCATTCTGTGACAATAGCGAATGAGAATTCGCTATTGTCACACGGATCATCCTCCTGGCCAATCAGGGAGTGGGTCCTCCCGCTTCCTGATTGGCCGAAAGGCAAACACGGTGCCATTGGACGAGGAGGAGGCGCCGCGGGGAGCCGGGGACTGAAGAGAAGCTGCGAGAGAGGTAAGTGCTAGGGGATCGCTGGCACTCTGCAATCATTGGGGGCAATGTGTGGCTGGCACTCTGCGATCATTGGGGGCAATGTGTGGCTGGCACTCTGCTATCATTGGGGGCAATGTGTGGCTGGCACTCTGCTATCATTGGGGGCAATGTGTGGCTGGCACTCTGCTATCATTGGGGGCAATGTGTGGCTGACACTCTGCAATCATTGGGGGCAATGTGTGGCTGGCACTCTGCTATCATTGGGGGCAATGTGTGGCTGGCACTCTGCAATCATTGGGGGCAATGTGTGGCTGGCACTCTGCTATCATTGGGGGTAATGTGTGGCTGGCACTCTGCATGCAATCACTGGGGGCAATGTGTGGCTGGCACTCAGTCTGCAAAAAAGGGAAAGCTCCGTTGGTTTTCTTTCTCACCCCCTCCCCCCCCCCCCCCCCAGTCCGACAGCTAGCAGCGCACTGCAGACTGGAGTAGTAGAGAGAGGAGTCAGGGCCCGGGGGCAGAGGACATCAGTGTCCTGCTCCTGTGCCCCCTTCACCTCTCCATGTTAATGGAGAAATATGGTTTTTGACTTTTGTTTAACCTAAACACATTGCTAATAGCACTATCTACATGTTTATAGTTTAAGTATTGATATTTGCACGGTTTAGCACTGAAAACAGCCTGTTTATGTACATTTTTGCAATGCCAGTAAAAAATTGGTGCCGTCCGTAAATTTTGGACGTTTTGCCAGTAAATTTCCCTCCGGGAGGTTGGCAACACTGCTTTCATACGAATTTTCCCATACGACAGAATTCAACTTCAGAAGTGATGTCATGTGTTGAATTGCTTTGTATGTATTCTTTCATTTCTGAGCATGCCTAGTCTTGCTCTTACGACTTTTTTCAGATGAAAACTGTACTAATTAAATGAAAATCTGACGTTGTGTTGACATACGATAAAAATTTTATAGCCTGCGCATCCAGTTTTTGTCGTCCGAAAATTCGTTAACGGCTGTCTAAAGCATTATACTAACGATCCAAAAATCGGCAGATCGTTCGTCAGACTAAATTGTACTTCCGATTTTCTTATCGTGTATACGGGCCTTTAATGGACAAATCTGGAGGGGTTTGATTCACCAAGAATTCAGTTAAAGGATAAGTTCACTTTTGGAACATGTTACACCTGTTTTTAGAGTAAGAGCACCAATTCTAGGGCCATAGTTCATGGTTAACTCTAACCTGATAACCTGAAAAGGCTTTCTAAATACTTCAATACAGGGCACTTATCCCTCTTCCTGCGCAGTCCAATTTTCAGCTTTCAGTGCTCTCACACTTTGAATGGCAATTACTCAGTCATGCTACACTGTACCCACCCAAAATAACTTTCTTTTGGTGGTACTTAATCACCACTGGAGTTTTTTATTTTTTAGGAGCATAAATGACATATATAAGTTCCTGACTACCTATCACATCTGTGAAGGACCTGGAGCATCAGGGAAATGTAAAACGCCCAAAAAATTACCCCACAAACCAGGTACTCTGATAGGCTGCAGATAGGTACTCGGGTACTCTGATGGGCTGCAGATAGGTATTCGGTTACTCTAAAGGGCTGCAGATAAGTATTCGGGTGCTCTGATGGTCTGGAGACAGGTACTTGAGTACTCTGATGGGCTGGAGGCAGGTTCTCGGGTAATCTGATGGGCTTGAGACAGGTACTCTGTACTCTGATGGGCTGCAAATTGGTATTTGGATACTCTGATGTGCTGCAGATAGGTACTCTAATGGGCTGGAGACAGGTACTCAGGTCCTCTGATGGTAACTCACTGTTACCAGATCTCCTGCTCACACTGGATCAGTGTGTGAGGAGGAAAACCCAGTAACAGTGAGAGTTAAGTTGTTTGCTGACATTTGTGACCGGCTGTGATTGGACGCAGCCAGTCATGTGATAATGAGCCAATTTCATTGGCTCTTTACCCTGATTAGGGATGGGCTGTGTGATGGTACTAACTGTCACTATGATTAAAAAAATCAGATACTTGGTGGTTTGGATTGCTTCAAATGGGGTCTGTATTTACAAGTGATGCTAACGTGTATTGTACTGCAATGTCAGCAATGTCTTCATATAGAGATGTGAAGATTTAATCCTATACTGGGAGACTTAGACTGTTATAGACAATTGCCATGAGGTCTGTGTGATGGATCACCCAGTCCCTGGATGGTAAACCCCTTTGTGTCATTTTCCTATGAGTTCGGGACATTGCCTTTTATTTAATTTTATGTTCACTTTATTCATCTTCTGAACAAACAACTTAACAGTCAGACTCATGGCAGACTGCTAATGTCATCGGCTCAGCCACTTGTCGTCCACACATTGTTAAATATGCTAATACTGTCTGTGTTTTGAGATGGAATGTGTATTGTGCTAAGTATTCCTGTTCCATTGTTAAATGTTAATGACCCCACATTGTTCTGGCCAGGAGGCTAGATAATTAGTTTAGGGTTATTCTGTTCCTGTATACATCTCTGGCGGCGGAACCCCTCTTTCCATCGGGGCGGCTGCGACAGGCTGTGTCTGAGGGACATGCCTTATCCCCAATCGCTGCTCTGTGAGCCCATTTGGGCACAAACAATCAAAAGGATGAGGAAAGCATCTGTGACAGGCTGTGATTGGACACAGATGATCATGTGGTAAAGATTTAACCATTTTCATTGGCTCTTTACCTTGATCGGGAATAGACTGTGTCCCAAAGGGACACGCCACATCCCCGATCATCATGCTGCGGGCCCCGTGCAGCGGCGAGAATGGGCAGACATTATATTGCGCCTGCCCGGAGGGAGGAGAGGTACCTGCACCATTTTACAATAAGCCGATAGGGAAGTGGTTAAAGTGTAGCCTATGGAAAATTTGGGGTACCATAGTTTTGACATGTTTGATATTAATTTACTTGACCCAACCCCATCTTTTATATCTGACCAAAAACAGGTATAATAATATTGTGGGGTTCATTTACTAAAACTGGAGAGTGCAAAATCTAGGGGAAACTGTGCATGGTAGGCAATCAGCTTCTAACTTCAGCCCGTTCAATTAGGCTTTGACAAAAAAAGCTGTTTCTATGTGCCTGATTTTACAAGCTCCAGCTTTAGTAAATGAACCCCTGTGTTTGTTTGCAATAAAATTCATTTTGGGTGCATTTTTTTTCCTGAAAATGTGTGTTTGATAAATAACTGTGCACATACAATATTGTGTGCCAAAAAAAATGCAGCTACCACCATTGTATTCTGCAGGGTCTTTGCCTTTATAAATATATTATTTTTGGGGGGGTTTACATTAATCTCTAGGAAAAAAAAAACTGAAATTTTAAAATGCATGCCAAAAAATAACAAATTAGGTAGACAAGTGGCAAAAGGCTACTTAAAAATAGGTGGCAGAGGTTACATGGGATGTAAAATAATTCAAAACATTGTAGGTTGCAATAAAGCATGTATGTAGTAAGAATGAGGGAACTGAGCAATGTTCTGTTTGCAGGAGGTTCAGCGAACCCAGCAGGAAGTCCACAAAACCCCCAAGCATAGTGCCAAACCCTACTGATGTAAGTAGTAGCCAAATCTCGCTATTTATAATAGCTTGCTTTTTTTAAGGCTAATTTGAAAACTATTTTTAAAAAATAGGACGTAGGTATCTGGGCACTATCACTTTTTTTTTTAATTACTCCTCCGCAGTGAGAGGGTCTTTTTATGTGGCTTAAGGGGAGTTTGAAAGTGAAAATATACTAATTCTTGGGATAGCTTGCTTGGGGGATGCTATAAAGCTGAACGTGCAGAATGGTGTAAAGTGTTAGAGGTCATTGGCCTCTTTCCCACATACTGTTCCCCAAAAATTATCTAGAGGTTTGTTGGGGGGTTATAGGAATCTGGAAGTCCTTTTAGCACAAGTGGATCCCCAGATATTCTGAACCCCCTCCAGGGGAATGAACATGGAATTATTACTACCACTTATTACTCATTCCTCCCAAAAAATCAAATATAAAAAAACACACACATACACCATGAAAATGTGCTTTATTTAAGGGGAAAAAAATGTGAATAATGACCCCTAATGTAAAGCCAGCATCATGTCATCCAGTTACGTAGATCCATTCTCAGCCACAATGGCCAGCTGCCCAAAAAGGTTTTAACACTGCCACAATGACTTGCCACTCATGATACTGCCCTGCAATGATGACCCAACACTGTTGCCCCACCAAACTACTGCCGCTGAATGATAGAGTGTATATAATAGCTCCAGGGATCTTAGGTGACATCAAGGACCACATTTGTTTAAATTCTTAGCAGCTGGAGATTTAGGTAGACAAAAAGGACAAATATGGTCAGCTTGTTTGCTGAATTGCTGAACCACTAAAACCTGGATTTAGGTTGAACATGGAGCATAAACCTATACCTAGCATTATGTTAACCCAACAGTTTCCTTCTATTGGGAGCAGCTGTGAGTATTTTATTTGTCTCGCGTTTGCTTGAGATCTGCTTCTGGGGACAGTGTTGTCTAATATTGGTTTTCCATGTACTTCAAAGGACAGTACTCCAGAAAAACTCCCAAAATGTATTTTCTCCCAATCTTTTGCATAACAGAAAACGAGGAAAATGTTAATAATTTTGAAAAGTGAATAAAAGCAGATATCAAAATGAAAATGCAGAGATTGAGAAAACTGAAGAATAAACTAAACTAAAGTTGTAGAGGTATTGCATTTGGTGGAATTGAAGAGGTATTGCATTTGGTAGAGAAAATCTGAAAATAAAGGGTGCTGTTAAGCACTGCAGCTTTTTTTGGGAAAATAATAAACCAAAAATACATGTGCGCTACCCTTGTGAATAACAGACCTAAATCTAATAAACCCTAAATAATATAAAAACCCATTGAGGGTAAAACTGCTGCTATCACCTAAAAGTGTTCCCACATCCTAAAATATAGAGTAAAGAGAAGGCGCTACTCAGTGAAGCAGTAATAACAAATTTATTAAGCTCATATCAAGACTTACATAAAAGCAAAAAGGGGAGCGTCATGACCCGGCGTCCTTCCTAATTCACTGTGTACCCATTGTGAAAGCTCCCAGCAGCCTAAACCAATCCGGGGGCTGAATCAGAATGTGGCTGCGGCGAACCGCATACCTCACAGAAGGACCGTGCGACCGTAGAAGAGGAATGGGCGGTTACCGGTTTCAGAGCATTCTCACAACAGCTCCTTCTTCAGACCTTCTTTTGGTCTGAAGAAGGAGCTGTTGTGAGCATGCTCCGAAACCGGTAACTGCCCATTTCTCGTCTACGGCCGCACTGTCCTTCTGTGAGGTATGCGGTTTGCCGCAGCCACACTCTACTTCAGCCCCCGGATTGGTTTAGGCTGCTGGCAGCTTCCACAATGGGTACACGGTGAATTAGGAAGGACACCGGGTCATGACGCTCCTCTTTTTGCTTTTATGTAGGTCTTGATATGAGCTTAATAAATTTTTTATTACTGCTTCACTGACTGGCGCCTTCTCTTTTCTCTGCTTACATGTGGGATCTCGCTTTGGCCCTGTAAGAGCTGCCCTCGATGATAGTACTAACACTGTGCTTTTGGAACATTCACCATCAGTCTGGTTAACATCTCACCTATCAAGACTGTCTGAAACAAAGGACCCATCCCCCAGCAAGAGCGCCCATTCTTTTTCCTTTCACATCCTAAAATATAAGACATAAAATTATGTGACAGCGCTTCTCGAATTAAATCAATTATACATGTAAATATAAAAACAGTAGCTGTAAAAAAAAAACATAACAAAAAAAATGTAAGTGCAAGAGAGACAACTAATATGATTAAAGTGGAATCCAAAGTGAGTGATTCCTAAAATGCAGAAGTAGTGCAACAGAATTCAGCGTCCCTATTCAATTAAAGTGCTTATGTTAAGAAACATCTTACATGGCTTGAAAGTACAATCCAAAATAAACAACTCCTAAGGTGCAAATAAATGTGCAAAAACCCAACGTCTCTATTCAATTACAGCGAAACTCTACTTTTGTTGAGAAAAAAACATTCCCCTCTGGGTGATCTCTGTACACTGCAGGGATTTTAACAATCTTTCTTGCAGAGTCCTACCTTTTGTTATTCTAAAGAAATCGTTGTTTGTTCCTCTATGCCTCTGTGCTGAGTGGGTCAAATGGGAGTAGTTATATAATTATCTATCAGCTGTGGCAGCTGCAGGGCTCTAATGAGGAAAGCTGCTGGGCCTGCATCCCTTTGGACGTGTTCCTATTCAGAGTATCTCACCAAAAATGACATTTTTGTTGCAGGGGATGCCAGAAATCTGACTTGTATCTTAGGCTGACTTCTGGGAAAATTGGTAAGCCAACCACACAAGCAGGAAATTATGTTTCTGGGGTGTGGTCAGTACACATTTTGTGTCCAGAACAGCTCCAGGTAGCCATATTGCATTGCATTTTCAGAAAATTACAACAGCTGCAGATTAAAAAAGAAAGGTATACGCTATATTGTTTTTTCTTTATTTGCTGATTTTTTTTCCCCAAGTGGAGTTACCCTTTAAAATGCATGTGTAAATCACTCGGTTTATGTCCTCTCCTTCAATATTGTGCTCACCTCAATTGTAGACCCACTTGGGGTCGACACAGCAAAATAATGAATGTACTCTCTGGCGCCAATCGCTAAACGGCTCCACACTACTTAGCAGTGCTCCAGAATCACATATAGGAAGAAAGAGACAATCTCCAGTAGTACAGTACCCGAGTTATAGGTTGCAATAAAACACAACCCCAGCTTCATAAATTACACTCACATTTATTAGAAGGAAAAACAGCATATAAAAGCAATTCCAGCAGTAATTCCAGTAGTAATGGACCGGGGTCATCGCGCATGCACGGAAGGACTTATATTCAATGTAATTGATGCCTAAATCATTTATTAGAAGGAAAAACAGCATATAAAAGCAATTCTAGCAGAAATTCCAATAAGTAGCATCAAACCTGGCCACCGCTTGGTACCTCTACGCGTTAGTGCCACATCCCACGTGGCTTCAACTGGAGAAGAAACCAAGCGGTGTGTATGGGGATGATTTAGGCATCAATTACATTGAATAGAAGTCCTTCCGTGCATGCGCGATGACCCCGGTCCATTACTACTGGAATTACTGCTGGAACTACTTTTATATGCTGTTTTTCCTTCTAATAAATGTGAGTGTAATTTATGAAGCTGTGATTGTGTTTTATTACAACCAATAACTCGGAGATTGTCTCTTTCTTCCTATATGTCATTCTGGAGCACTGCTAAGTAGCGTGGAGCGATTTAGCGATTGGACGCCAGAGAGTACTTTCATAATTTGCTGTGCCGACCCCTAGAGGGTCTACAATTGAGGTGAGCAGGCACTTCATCTGGTGATTTGAGCACAAGATTGAAGGAAAGGACACACACCGAGTGATTTACACATACACTTTAATTGAATAGAGACGTTGGACTTTTGCACATTTTTTTGCACCTTAGGAGTTGTTTTTTTTTAATTGCACTTTCAAGCCATCTAAGATGTTTCTTAATATAAGCACTTTAATTGAATAGAGACACTGAATTCTGTTGCACTATAACTATTTCTGCACTTTAGCAATGACTCAATTTGGAGTGCACTTTAATCCTATTAGATGTCTCTCTTGCACTTAAATTTTTTATGTTTTTTTTACAGCTACTGTTTTTATATATTTACATGTATAATTGATTTAATTTGAGCAGCGCTGTCACATAATTTTATGTCTTACTTTTTTGGGAAAATCATTTTTGCATTCTTAAAGTAGCAGTAAACTCTGTTCCACCACTTGTACCTACCGGTAAGCCTATAATAAGGCTTACCTGTAGGTACTGGGAATATCTCATAAACTTGACCAGTTTAGGAGATATTTGAAGTGCATGCAGCCAATGACATCACTAGCGCATGTGCTCTGTAGGTCCAGCTTACAGTCATGGACCTTCAGTGCCTGTGCCGTGAACAGGAATGAAATCATTGCGCCCCTGGCCATTCATGTAAAACTGAAAGTAAGACCGGGGGAAGATGTCAGCCATTTTAGCGGTGATGTTGCAGCACTTGAGGGCTTCGAGGTAAGTATATCATAATATGCTAGTATGTGATGTGTAGCACATTATGACATTGTCTTGCAGGGAATTTTTTATTTTTATTTATTTTTTTAACCACCTGTAGTTTACTACTGCTTTAAGCAGGTCGTGCACTTTACAATTGTATTGTGCAATCATCTTTAGATCTACCAAAATGATATAATATAAAGACCTATTCTAACAGTTCACTGAATTTTTACTCAGGTAGACCTTAATACTACATGGCAGCTCATCAGGTCTTAATGTGTATTGCCAGCCTTAAGGTCTTAGTTATGCTTCAAAAGAGCATATAAAAAATACTCTCAACTGTCATTGCTTAATATCAGGAGTAAATTGTACAGGCTTAGGGGATTCAACAAAACTATACATGTTATAGCTGCTTAGATACAGTTTTTTAATTCCATTACTGTGTTACTTTAAATCTTCTTTTTCCAGTATTACAAGAAGCATTTCAAACAAGGGTCAAATTCATTAATTTAAGGGAAACATTATTGTTTTAATTAACCAGAAACTGACACTAATTAGAGAATAATAAAAAACAACATTAATTGGAATGAGGAGGTGGGAGTCTCTGCAATAGTGAAGTGTTTGGTGTTGCATATAAAATTAATAACATACTGAAATGGTAACAATTATTATCTTGAATGTCTAACTTGCATATTTCAAACTACATCATTGTAGCACGAATTTGCAGTGACTTGGTTATTTTTATGAATGTACTTTTTCCTGGCCATATAGTGTTGTTTAACTAAGGGATTGTGCCTTTACAAATTAACCATAAATACCTAAAACTACAATTTTCCACCCCAACCAAGGACCAGACAACTACATTTTTCTTAGATTAAAATGGCCACAGCAACCATTAATCATAAATAACAAACACAAAAATAGTCACCAAAAACATTATGCATAGTAAAAAAAACATAAGAAAATATGTCTGATCTCCTTACAGGTCCAAGGGCTTTAAAGGTCCATTTTTTAATCAAACCATCTGTATCTTTCGCAAACATCCATGTCAAGGCCTCCAAACACCACTAACCTGCCTTGGGGACAATGTACTACCAGTATACCCTAGATACAGCCTAATAATCACTACCACCATTACCAACATAACCTATTTTGGAAAGGTACACCCATACCTGGGATACGCCAAGCCATCGATATCTCTGCATAGCTGCTATGACAGTCAAAATAACAGAAAATGTAGTATTGGTTATATAATGATACAGTGGTTTGATAAAATGAACAATGAGAGGAAAAGAAACAAAGCAAAAAACTATTGGGGAGGGGAAATTAAGGATTAGAAGAGGGAGGATGGAAAAATTTGTCCAACGCTGGCAAAGCTGTGACTGAATTCCCAGTTTGCTAAAACCCCACCCAGTGTGTCTTCATACTTCCAGTCAGATAAAAGCCTTCCCCTTCTTTAACATAAGTAGACATTTAAAGGAGATCTAAGGTCACAGCAACATTAGTAAAACATCATCATTTTAAAAGCACTACAAATTAGTATTTTTTAAAAACAAGCTTACTTGAAAATTTCCTTTCATGTTATGAGTGCTGCCTGTCTGATGGCCATCTCTTTGCAAAAAGTCCTGGATTGTCTGCATGGTTTGCAACTTTTCCTCTGCTTATTCTTTTGGTTTACTTTCCCTTTCTAAGGATTATACAGAATCTCACAAAAGAGAGTACACCCCTCACATTTTTGTAAATATTTTATTATATCTTTTCATGTGACAACACTGAAGAAATTACACTTTGCTACAATGTAAAGTAGTGAGTGTATAGCTTGTATAACAGTGTAAACTTGCTGTCCCCTCAAAATAACTCAACACACAGCCATTAATGTCTAAACCGCTGGCAACAAAGTGAGTACACCCCTGTATGAAAATGTCCAAATTGGGCCCAATTAGCCATTTTCTCTCCTTGGTGTGACTCGTTTGTGTTCTCAGGTGTGAATGGGGAGCAGGTGTGTTAAATGTGGTGTTATCGCTCTCACTGGTCATACTGGTCATTGTCATCTGAAGGCAAAGAACTCTCTGAGGAGCTGAGAAAAAAAATAGTTGCCCTTTATAAAGATGCCTAGGCTATAAGAAGATTGGCAAGACCCTGAAACTGAGCTTCAGCACAATGGCCAAGACCATACATTGGTTTAACAGGACAGGTTCCACTCAGAACAGGCCTCACCATGGTCGACCAAAGAAGTTGAGTGCACATGCTCAGCACCATATCTAGAGCTTAGGAGTGCTGCCAGCATTACTGCAGAGGTTGAAGCGGTGGAGGGTCAGCCTGTCAGTGCTCAGACCATACACTGCACACTGCATCAAATTGGTCTGCATGGCTGTACTCCCAAAAAGAAAGCCTCTTCTAAAGATGATGCACAAGAAAGCCCACAAACAGTTTGCTGAAGACAAGTAGACTAAGGACATGGATTACTGGAACCATGTCCTGTGGTCTAATGAGAAAAAAATAAACTTATTTGGTTCAGATGATGTCAAGCTTGTGTGGCAGCAACCAGGTGAGGAGTACAAAGACAAGGGTGTCTTGCCTACAGTCAAGCATGGTGGTGGGAGTGTTATGGTCTGGGGTTGCATGAGTGCTGCTGGCACTGAGGGAGCTACAGTTCATTGAGGGAATGATGAATGCCAACATGTACTGTGACATACTGAAGCAGAACAGGATCCCCTCCTTTCGGAGACTGGGCCGCAGGGCAGTATTACAACTTAACAACCCCAAACACACCTCCAAGATGACCACTGCCTTGCTAAAGAAGCTGAGGGTAAAGGTGATGGACTGGCCAAGCATTTCTCCAGACCTAAACCCTAATGAGAAACTGTGGGGCATTCTCAAACAGGAGGTGGAAGAGCAAAAGGTCTCTAACATCCACCAGCTCCGTTATGTTGTCATGGAGGAGTGAAAGAGGACTTCAGTGGCAACCTGTGAAAAATAATGGTGGCCACACAAAATATTTGGACATTTTGGACATTGGTCCAATTTGGACATTTCTACTTAGGAGTGTATTCACTTTTGTTGCCAGCAGTTTAGACATTAATGGCTGTGTGTTGAGTTATTTTGAGGGGACAGCAAATGTACACTGTTATACAAGCTGTACACTCTCTACTTTACATTGTAGCAAAGTGTAATTTCTTCAGTGTTGTCACATAAAAATATATAATAAAATAGTTACAGAAATGTGAGGGGTGTACTCACTTTTGTGAGATACTGTATATCCCATGGTACCTTGCTGCGTTCAAGCTATGATTTGTGTACTGACTCTGCCTTTTGAAACTCCTCCTCTGAGCACCTCTGTAGTTCAGAAAGCAGGCTCTGTGAAATGTGTGACACAGGACTGCCTACTCATAGGGCATACTAATTATGTGTCACAGAGTTCACATAAAAGTGTGGGATTCATTAAAAAGTATGTTTTCAAACTTCAAGATTAATAGTAACATGCTAGAATTTATCGAAATGCATTGTGAAATGTGACCATAAATATACTTTAACCTTGCTATGCCCTGAACCTCTTCTGCAAACCACAGTAGTTGACCGTTCACTTAGTTTCAGTTCCAGACCCCACTCTGTGAAAACAAACTCTTCATCAGTAGAAAGTCAAAAAGATGAATAACCAGTGTTGCAAAATCATCCGCCGCTGGAATCATCTAGCTGTAAAAATGTTTATTGGTTACAGGGTAAGTACAACATAAAAACACTTAATGCGCTTCAGTCATGAGGCCTTAATCATAGCTTTTTTACTCTGGACAAAAATGTTGTTTTATACAACCCTCCACCAATAGGATTCAGGTGAGTGTAATTAAAACCAATTAAATCAAATGAGAAAGATCAACATGGGGAGGTAATATGTGCAGCTAGAAAAGAGGAGAAACATTCATTATATTATCATAAAGGATTAGGAAGTTTGTGATTAAAACAGTCTTAGAGATGGACATGAAGATCAACATTGAAATGTATTGGATGTATAAATGTTCTTCTTTTATATAAAATTACTGATGTGTACATTTACTAAGCCGTTAAAATAAATGCAGACACCGGAGACCGGCTCTATCCCATGCTCCCGGTTAGCCGGGAGGAGGAGATATAGGATATAGGACTGGTGTACTAGGGACCCATGGACGCTTGCTGGAGATTTGGCTGGGGGGGTGGGAGCCCGGGGGGCATGGGCACAGCATGCTCCCAAAGGGGTGCCGAGCTCCTTGGGTTTCTCACCTGGGCCCTTTGGGGCAACCCGGCTATGTCGCCTGGCACGGGCTTGAGGTTCCCTAGGGAATTGGCTAGAACTCTGAGGGGCTGTGTGTAATGTATGTACCAGTTGTGATATGAGCTATATTTTCTCATGTTGTATTATCCTGTTCTATGCAATGCTAACGAAACATGTTATTGTATGTTGAAAATCTTTAATAAAAACTTATTGAAAAGAAAATAAATGCAGACACAAGATGAGATGCCAATTCATCCCAAGAAAAAAATTATATATGAAAAAGATAAAAGTATCAATATAAACTAGAACATTATCTTTAAGATGGATCAACATCTCCTCCATGATCGAAAATAATTCATAAGCTGTTTTTGGACTGAGAGCTGGAGCTAGCAAATGCGGTATCAATTCATATACTGATATTAAACAAATGCACCCAAGAAAAAAAGTAAATGTATATTTCAATAAATAAGTCTAAAAACTGCATTGTAAATATTACTGTCCATACATAAAGGTGCAATAAATATATGACATTCTCCTTTTGCGTGGGAACAATAATACATCCCAAACCGATATAGGGAATACAAATATAAAACTAAGCATATTAATAATTGGTAGATGAATCCCATCCTCGAGATATTAATATTTGTATGCATTCCAACCACTATGAGGGATGTGCTATCAAAAGGGAGACAAAGTGTATTAAAATAAATAAATAAAAACATTACTTGCAAGATCCACATTCTATCAGTGGTTAAGACCTGTGGAGTCCTAGTACAGAGTGCGAAGATCCCTAACACTTCCTCCTCAAGTAACCTGCGATGAACATCACCTACTTGTAGAGAATTTGTATCCAGTTCAACTCCACAGAAAGAGAAAGAATCCATATTGCTTGCATGTGCATCTCTGAAATGTTTGGAAACATTAGCTATGTTCTTAGCATTTGGGCTTATAGTGTTGTAGTGTTCCATTAATCTTATTTTAAGAGGGCTAATAGTACAGCCCACATACTGGAGTGCACATAAGATACACTCTATCACATACTGTACACTACATTTTTAGATCCATAGTTGATTTAATGTTGGATGGGATATTCCACGATGGTGACTCAGGAGCTGATGGTATATTGTACTTAGTATGTTTATCACAATAGCGTCAAGTATTTATTCTTGGGATAGATCGGCATCCCATATTGTGTCTGCATTTCTCATAGTGGCTTAGTATATATACATATCAATAATTCTACATAAAAGGATGGACATTAATACATCCAATACATTCAAGTTCATACCTAAGACTGTTATAATCATAAATGTCTTAATCCTTTTTGATTATATAATGAATATATATAATGAATAATATAATTAATATTTTTCCTTTTTTTCTAGCCGCATTTGCATGTCTTGATATAATACTGCAGTTACTATTTTTTTTAATATATTTTTTATATAACATGTTATGGTTAACCTCCCTGGCGGTATGATTATGTCAGGAATTCTGTACCAAAAGCGGTACCATTTTTTTCATGGAAATTTGGCGTTATGTATTATGGGCCTACAATTCTTAGTAATTACTGACTTAAACCTGAACAAAACAAGACTCTAGTAGACATCCCAGATGTGATAAACTTGAAACACAAACGCATGAATCATAATCTAATCAATAATATAATTTTATTATATAATATATAATATTATATATATATATATATATATATATATATATATATATATATATATATATATAATATTATATAATACAATTATATTATTGATTAGATTATAATTCATGCGTTATATTATATATATATATATACATGTATGTATGTATGTATATATATGTATGTATGTATAATATGTATATATATATATATATATATATATAATATAAATGTTATGTGTGTGTTTGTGTTTTGTGCAACGTTCAACTTTTGAATTTCCCTCCCTAGTTCCGCTCCCATGCAGCATTGCTGCTGCAGGGAACGGAACTAGGAAGTCATCACACCGGCTTAGGACGGACGAGCGGCGGGGATCTCAGATGGCTGGCGATCACAGCAATGGGAGATCATCGCTGGATCGCCAGGAGAAGGTAAGACACCGCTGCGCACTCTGCCCATCCACCCCGAGCGTGACTCGGGGATACCGATCCTAGCATAGAAAATCCACCCCGAGTCACGCTCGGGGATACCGCTAAGGTGGTTAATATAATCAAGTTCATTTCCTTCACATGTTGATCTTTCTCATTTGATTTCATTGGTTTTAATTATACTCACCTGAATCCCATGGGTGGAGGGTTGCATAAAACAAAAAAAGTTTGTCCAAAAAAAAAAAAAAAAATGCTGTGATTAAGGCCTCATGGCCGAAACATGTAAGCATAGTCATGCTGTACCTATGCTGTAGCGTAACTGGATGACTCTAGGTCACCATCTGTTCATCTTTTTGAATTTCTGCATTGAGTGTTAGTGGAAGACTCTCTCAGACTGAGCATTAGTTCCTCAGCTTTTTTACAGGATCCTGATATAAGCAATACTCTCTTTTGTGAATATAGACTGGACTTTGACACTAGAAATCCTTGTCACTGTTTTATCCTTATAGGGAATATAGGGAAAGGAAGCTTATACTATTTTTTTTTTTTTTTTTACATCTAGAAGAGTTTCCATTTGTATTGAAATGTGCATAAAGTAATAACATCAGTGCTGACAATGACATGCACCTATGTTGTATAAAGTTGTACATATTCAGTCAAAGGTATAGCTAAGCCAAGGTCTACAATATAGCAAACAAATAAGTAATATAAAAAATGGCAAGTTATCAGATTGCTGAATGCAAATGAAATGGTAGATAGAATCAATTTACAGGAATAAGTGCAAAATAATATAGCAAAGCTTATATATAGAGAGTATAATTGGTTGAGAAACTATAAAAACCTAGACCAAAAGTGTTGTGTGCCATTTCAAATATAGGGATATTTGGAACTTAGTAGTTCCCTTAGACATTACAGATCACAAATGAATATATGGTACTGCAGCCTGAGTACATTGGACCCAAACACCAAAAGAGCCCCTGTTCTGAATTTCAGTCTCTATCTATCTCTATCTATTGGTCAGTTAGCATATGCAACTGACACCTCCTGAAGCGCAGAGAATTCTTTGTAGGTACTGGGCGGTTCTGTGAGAATTATTTTTCAGTTTTAAGTTTCAGTCTCTGCCTTCCACATACCACTCCTTATATGAGAGCATTGTATTATTCTCCACTTTCCGTTGTAGGATGACATTCCAGCTTGGATCCACACCTTAGTCATCATGTTCTTGGCAGTAAACAATATGTAGCACTACCCTCCATGCAGCTGGTTAAAGAGGAAAAAATTAAGTACAAAAATTGGACAAAAACAGTAGTTGCTGAATTTTAAAACAAGCACAAATTAGTCCAAGGAGCAAGTGTCATCCTAACCCGGGCCAGTTCTTCGCTGGTCTTTGGCCCCCAGCAGGTTAATTGCGGTCAGCCAACTGTGACTCCGTATGGCTTCAAAGCCGGCTTTCCACTGCGCACGTAAGGGCTGCGGTGTGCTTTGTGAATGGTCCCATAGCCTCTGGGACCTGTGAAGTGAAGGTTGCGGGCAAAAAGAGGGGGGAGTAGAACTTCCGGTGGATCCGCCACACCAATCTAATTGGAAGTGGGAGAGGGTACTTGTCAAAACCAGGTACCCCCAAAAAAAAAAAAAAAAAAATTCCTCCAAATGTGGCAGAGGAGGTGGGGGAGAAGAGCAGAACTACCCTCTTTAGGTGAAGTTCCACTTTAAGATAGGTCCTCTGTTTTTTGCCATGACCTTTCAGGGGCCTTAGCCCTCTGACACACCAGGTTAATAGAGAAAAAACAAGCAACGCAAATAAATTCCTTAACACTCATCACTAAAGAGTGAGGCACCAAGGCTATGGGTAAAAGTAAACTTGTATATTATTTTTTACAAAGGTGGCTGATAAGGCACATGTAAACCAAGAGCACTTATAGTTACACAATCCAGCACACTGAATAGTTAACAAAAGAGAGAGAGGGTACCCAGCAGGCAGTGAACAGATCCTATTTAACAACACTGGAGCTACACTGCCCGCATGTCCTAATGATGGCTGTGCTTATACTAAACTGTTCGGCGAACAAGATCAGTGTTAACCACTTGAGCTCCAGAAGATTTTACCCCCTTCATGACCAGTCCATTTTTTGCTATTTGGCACTGCGCTACTTTAACTGGTAATTGCACATGCATGCAACACTGTACCCAAACATAATATATATTTTTTTTTTCATACAATCACACAAATAGAGCTTTCTTATGGTGGTATTTGACCACCACTGGGTTTTTATTTTTTGCAATATAAAAAAAATTCACATTTTGTCATAAATTTTGGCCAAAATGTATTCTGCTACATGTCTTCAAAAAAAACTCTAATAAGTGTATATTGATTGGTTTGCATAAAAGTTATAGCACCTACAAACTATCTTATATATACTGGAATTTTTCTTTTTTTTTTTTTGTACAACTAATGGTGTTGATCAGCAACTTACAGTGACTGTAATAGTGCAGTGGGCAATTTGAAATTATCTAAAGCAGGGGGGAACTGACTAACCAGTGACATTTGATCAGTGATAATATTATACACTGTCATTGTACTAATGACACTGGCTGGGAAGGGCTTAACGTCTAGGGAGATCAAGGGGTTACATGTGTCCCTAACTAGGTGTAATGTGTGTAAAGTATTCTGCTTTTACTACTAGATCTCTCTAGTTTTTTTTATCCCTGAAACCGACAGATCACTCCCTCTGTACAGATCTCTGTGTTGTTTATCAACACATAGCTCTAGGCTGTGAATGTACACAACAGATCAGTAGGTCCTGGCTGTCAATTATTGGCTGGGAATTGCTAACAGGCTCCTGCTGTATACAATCACAGCAGGTGTCAGGCAGGGGGGTGTGCAGTCGCATGGCCTAAACCAGGAAGTAGAGGTATGCCACTTTGCCTACACTGGCCGCTCGCCTACAGTACATTGCAGGAGGCAGGTGGTTAAACAGCATAAACAAACAAAAAAGGTAGGGACCATTAAACTTAGTAAAAAGGGTAGCCGCTAAAATGGATCTTCTGGGGGCTAATGTTAGGGCTATTAAATAACTGCTGGTGCACAGAGGTAGTCTTTGCATTCTACAGGCAGTGAGAGATGCAGCTTAAACAATGCAAGGCAGAACATTTGTGAATCAAGGGGTGTCAGCGTTGCTCACCAACTCCTCGTTGAAGCTGTAAAGTCTCATGGAGGAAGGGGTCCTTTCTTGAGCTGATATCAATGTGATGGTAACTTGACTGACAGTCCAGCTGGTTTGACAGATGTACTGGTCTCGAGGTGAATAACAGATAAACTGGTCTGGCAGATGCGCTGGTCTCTCAGCAGAGTCCTCAATACGCACACTGAAGAATTCGGGATTCTGACCCCTGCAATTTCTGGCCTAGTCCCAAGCTCTCTCTTGCTTTTCCCGGGCAAAGAATATAAAGCCATTTAGGCTCCTTCTGCTGCACACAGGCTGTTGGGATTTGTAGTTTAGTAAGACTGCAGCCTTGACCTACACCTCTTAGGATCCTAAGTGTTCTGTATTAAAGTCGATAGGCTTGAGGTAACTTGGCTCTTCCCCTGCTTGCCAGAGGAAAATGGTGCAGTAACATAACAACTCGGCTGAAGGGGTAGAAAGACAAATATTTTTTAAAGCAAGATTTTTGTCTAGTCCAGTTAAAAGCAAGATTTTTGTCTAGTCCAGTGTCTACAGATACCTAATTCAAAAATGTGCAAAGATAAATGTTGCATTTTAAAGACTCAGGAGGACCGAGCAGGCATAGCTGAGTGTCTGTTTGTACCAGGGAACCCATGACTTCATACAAAGAGGTTATCATTTGCTTTTAGTAAGCCTGTATCTGTGGACAGGACCAGGGCAGATGGAAAAAAGCCTGGGGCCCCTTGAGCATAATAGGTTATAAAAAGGTTTATAGCTTGCTAAGGGTATTGGCATCAGATAGGTATGATGAAGCATAAATAAAGAGATGGGTAAAGGTATCAGTAAGATTCAGATAGGTTAATCAGTGACTGGTTAGAACTTCTTCTAAGGTCCCACAATTTCCTTTTTTTTAAATACAAGGGGAGCAGAACCAAATTGTACTGAACCAGTTGTAAATCTAAATGACGTTGTAAGAAGCCTAATTGTGTTGCTAGCTACAGCTCTGGATCTGTCACTGACTAAAAATACTTGTACATCTCTACCTCATGTCAACTAGGGATGAGCTTCGAGTTTGAGTCGAACGTAAGTTCGACTCGAACATTGGCTGTTTGTTTGTTCATTGAAATACGAACAAACGGGCTTCTTCACGGGAACTTTGAGTTCCCGCATTATCATGGACTCTGACCTCTGATTCCAATAAATCACCTGCTGGCCAGGGGATTCAAAAGCACAACCATCTCAATTGCAAGCCTGGTATTCTTCCACTTATGCCATCGTCAAGCCGGCTTAGGCTGAACACACTCTCCCTAACTTCTATCTCATCCACTGTGTGTAGGGTGAGATAGAAGTTAGTTAATAAGTTAGGCAGGGAGAGTGTGTTCAGCCAAAGCATGGTAGAATACCAGGCTTGCAATTGCGAGGTTGTGGGTTTGAATCCCTAGGCCAACGGGTGATTTAAAAGTGGAATTCTATATTTAATAATACATTGCTAGCAGGGAGAGAGATTTTTGCTTTTTACAGTTTGTTGAGATCAGATAGTGCAGTGTATACCATAAATATATATATATATATATATATATATATATATATATATATATATATATAGGCACGTCAGTTTATATCAGTTTATGTCAGTATTGCTGAAAAAACGGCATGGCGTCCCCCCAGTCCATACCAGGCCCCTCAGGTCTGGTATGGATTTTAAGGGGAACCCTGCACCAGAATGAAAAAAAAAAACAGCGTGGGGTTCCCCGTAAAATCCATTCCAGACCCTTATCCGAGCACATAGCCTGGCTGGCCAGGATGGGGGTGGAGGCGAGCGAGCGCCCCCCCTCCTGAACCATACCAGACCACATGCTCTCAACATGGGGGTTGGGGGCTTTGGGGCAGGGGGGGACAGGGGTCAGGGGTCTCTTCCCAACAACCTTGGGCTGTGGTTGTGGGGGTCTGTGGAGGGAGGCATATCGGAATCTGGAAGCCTCTTTTAACAAGGGGCCCCCAGATCCCGCCCCCCCATGTGAATGGTACACCCATTCACCAAAAAAGTATACAAAAAAAATAATGACAAAAGCCAATTTTTATTAAGTCCTTTATTAAAAAATAAAAAAATAGCGTCCCCCGATGATCAGTCGCCCACCCAAAAAATAGAAAAAAAAGAAGCTTCCCGTGCTATGAGCTGTTTTGAGTTTGACAGCTCTTTTATAGGGACCTGATGTCACGAGCCACCCCACAATGCACTGCTCAGGTGCAGTGAATAAATTACATGACGTCAGTAGACATCAGGGTTGTGGGGAAGAGACCCCTTCCCCAAAGCACCCACTACCCCATGTTGAGGGCATGTGGCATGTGGCTCATCCTGGCCAGCCATACTGTGTGCTCGAATAACCGTCTGGTATGGAATTTACAGGGAACCCCACGCTTTTTTTTTTTATTTTGGCATGGGGTTCCCCTTAAAATCCATACCAGACCCCAGGGGCCTGGTATGGATTTTGGGGGGCACCCCACGCCTTTTTTTTTCTTTTTTTTATCTGTATTGCCAGTAGCCGACAATACATTACAGCCGTGAGCAGGTTTAAGTGACATTTTTTCCTTTAGAAATGTCAGTATTTTCATTTTTATTGTTTCACTTTAAGCATTAATAAAATCACTGCTCCTGTAAAAATGATTGTTTTAAAAAAATGATTTTGCATCGATTCATGTCCCCCAGGGTAGTACCCAGGTCCTCATACACTTTTTTTGGGCCAATAACTTGCATTTAAGTCTTTAAAATTAGGACTTTTGATTCTTCATGTCCGCGTCCTATAGACTTTAATGGAGTTCGCATGTTCGCTAGAACATTTCCCCTGTTTGAGATGTTCTGGTGCAAACCGAACAAGGGGGTGTTCGAGTCATCACTATGTCAACCTAGTTTCAGAAGTGTCAGATGTTCTAAAGCTGAAAAAATCACTTACTTTGACAATTTCCTAGCCTAGGTGAGTCCAAAAACCAATCCTTTAGGGTTCTTTCACACTAACAATAGGAAAAGTGATAGCATGCATTCACTTTCATTAGCTGCACATTCAGTTTGAGCAGGAAAATGGACCTGTCACATTTTTTCAATGCAACACAAAACAATGTATGAATTATTTGTTGCTGTGCACTGCAGTGCTGGTGTGTTACAAGCTACTGTACTTATGCATTGGGTTGTCTTTCTAAATCAATAGCACTGCAATTCATTGCACATTGTATTGAGCATTACCATGTGTTGTAGTAGTGTGTTAGTTCTTTTCTAGCTGAAAAAGCTCCCAAAGAACAAGAAAAGGTATTTATATGCCTAACTATTATTCATAGTCTAGAAAATTCTGAGATCAAGCTGTCCTCCCACTACCAGAAAGAAGTAAGAAATACAAAAGTGGTCCCAATTATTTATTTCTTTTTTAACTTTTAAAATATTAGAAACAAAATCAGGTATATCTGTAGAAAAAGAAGTAAAGCTATTTTATGAGTACTTTAGACAAAGCACACATTTAGTTATAAATATATGCTATGTGAATAAATAATGACCTGTCCCTTCTTTCTGTTTTGCAAGAGCTGCCTCTTTTAATTTACATTTTTAAATCCTTTCAGATGAACAAGGTACTGAAATCAGTTTGCAATAAGCAATCTGTTGACTGCAAATGCCTTAGCAATTGCTGGGAACTTGGATTTCAAACCTTCATTACAGTTTCTAGAGCTTCATAGAGCTCATGTTATAAAATAAATCAAGAGCACACAGATAACCTAATACTTTAATTGGATTTTATGTTTGGAATTACCCTTTAACCACTTTACCACTAGAGCATTTTGCTGTCTTACGTCTGGGCCACTTTTTGCGATTCGGCGCTGTGCGACTTTAACTGACAAATGCGCGGTCATGCGACGCCGTACCCAAACCAAATTTACGTCCTTTTTTTCCCACAAACAGAGCTTTCTTTTGGTGGTATTTGATCACCTGTGCGATTTTTACTTTTTGCGCTATAAACAAAAAAAAAGCGTTTATTTTGAAAAAATAACAATATTTTTAACATTTTTTTATATGAAATTCCCCCCAAAAAAGATGTAAAAACCAATTTTTTTTTAATTTTTGGCCAATTTGTTTTCTGCTACCTATGTTTGGTAAAAAAAATCGCAATAAGCGTATTTTGATTGGTTTGCGCATAAATTATTGCGTTTACTAACAAAGGGAAAGATTTATGTCATTTTTGGTGTTTTTTTAACGAGTAATGGCGGCGATCTGCGATTTTTTTTGCGGGACTGCGACATTGCGGCGGACAGATCGGACCCTTGACTGACATTTTTGACACTTTTGGGGGTACCAGTGACATTACTACAGTAATCAGTGCTATAAATATGCACTGTTACTGTAAAAATGACACTGGCAGGGAAGGGGTTAATTTTATTGGAGAGGGAGGGGTTAATGTATGCCTGGTGCTTACTGACGTGTGGGGGGGGAGGTGACTGAGTGAGACAAGGACAGATCGGATGTCCAGCTATGCTGAACACTCCGATCTGTCACTCCCTGTCACTGAGGAGATCCAAACTGGATTCCCCGACGATCGGGGCAGAGCAGCGGCGATCGCCGCTGCTCCTCCCCTGGCCCGACTCCTGCTGTGAATGAAAACAGCGGGAGCGCGCCTCCGGCGGCGCGCGAGCGCCGCCTACAGGGGGAGGAGTCTGGCGACGTAGGTCTACGTCGTCAGACCTACAAGAGCCACTTTGCCGCAGTAGTACTATGGTACTCAGCGGTAAAGTGGTTAAAGTGATACGAAAGTCCTTTTAAATAAAACAGAGGGTATACTTACAGTACCTGTTCTGTGCAACTTTATAGAAAGATCATAATCAGGGTCACTGGTGCGCTGCTATGACAAGTGAACTAGTGAATAAACTGAAAAATTTGAAAGGTGTGTGGTGAACTGCTGCTACCACCAAATCAAGTGCTCAAATTCTTGAAAACATATACAAATTTTAATGTGGGGTGGTGTGCTGTTCTATTACAGCTCACCGGCTTACTGATGCAGGTCGTGGTGACACCGGATCTGACATCACTGGCTCCTCCTACGTGTTATGTCACTGGTCACGTGACTTCTTCAGGGACCCTGAATGGTGGTGAATCTTGTTTAGGTCCATTAATGCTTCTAAAAGTGCTTGTAAGGGGATACTTTTTTTTAACTTGATTTACTGGAAAAGAAAGGATGCATACATGTTATACAAATGAAAAGCATATAGTCAAAATACAGGAAATAGGCACATGGAAAGTTAAAAGTATATACAGATATCCAATACAATAGCAACATCAGATGGAGACTTACAAAAACATTCATCTTAATTAGTCACATCTGCTTGACCAATTACCTAAACACTAAACAATTCAGAGTAAATAGTACTGTACACAAAACCCTGCTTTTCATGCTGGAAGAGTAAATTCAATCACCTCAAATACTCATTATATCCCTGAAGCCATAGAGGCATTGCTATCAATGTCACTGCTGTATTATACATCAGAACTCGGACCTCACTTTACAAAAAAAAAGGGGAGGGGTAGGCCAACTCACACAACAGGAGCAGGGCCTTAGGAGGCGTAGTGGCTTTAGGTAGCCCCGCTGGGAACATGGTGTAAGAGTGCAAAGCTCAGGAGTATGCTGTGTACAGAGGGCAGAGTTCATGAGTATGCTGCAAAAAAGGAGCAGAGTATAGGAGTGCTGCACATAGAGGGCAGAGTTTATAAGTGTGTTCTGTGTTCTGAGGGCAGAGTTCAGGACTACGCTCTTCACAGAGGGCAGAGTTCAGGAGTATGCTTTATAAAGAGGCCAGAGTTCAGGAGTACACTGACTATAAATTACAGGGCTCAGTAGTGTGTTATGTACAGAATGCAGACTTCAGGAGTGTGCTGTGTACAAAGGGCAGAGTTTAGAAATGCGCTGTGTACAGCAGCCAGAGTGTAGCAGTGTGCTTATCATGTATCTTGTAAAGACTGGAATGTTGTGAAGGCCTCTCTTGCACCTCCCACCTAACACTCCTGAAGGTGGGGGACAGAGAATGTAAAGGCAAGGAGTGCATAGCAGCTAGCTGGGGATGTCCACTCTGTAGGTGGGTAGAGCTACTAGTTGCAGTCCTCGGAACTGGATGCAGTAGCGGCTTGGCATCAGAGTGTGGGACAGGAGCAGAATCGGAAGATGAGCAGTAGTCAGCGGCAACTGGGCAGTGAGGTACTGAATCAGCAGGCAAGCAAGTCCAGAAGATAGGCCAAGGTCATTAACGGCCAGGTAATGCAGTACAAAGTCAGCAGGCAGATCAGATCCAGTAAACAAGCCAAGCTCAGAGTAGTAGGTAGGTAATAGAGCTAGAGCACAAGCAGAGGTAAAGTCCAAAGGCAAGCCAGGTCATACACAGGTAAGCAGGAGCAACAGATTAGGTCTTAGAAACACAGAAACAAACTGAAGACCATTCAGCTCACAGTACTGTGCTAATTGGTATGTGCACACGATCGTGCACAAATTTGCACATGTGCACAAATATGCTCAAGATGAACTGGCAATGCAGAAGTGACATTGGTCTTTCGCTTATAAATATTAGCACGTGTGCAATGTGCACGAGCATGAGCCCAAATCTGCACTGGCCTTTTGGTGGTAGAAATCCAGTTTACCTTACAGTGCTGTGTTGGCAGAGTTCAGAAGTATGCTGCCTTCAGGAGTTCAGGAGTGCGCTGTATAAAGAGGGCAGAGTTCAGGAGTGCTCTATGTACAGAGAGCAGAGTTTAGGAGTATACTGCATACAAAGGGCAGAGTTTAGGAGTACGCTGCAGACAGAGAGCAGAATTCAGGGGTGCGCTGTGTACAGAGAGCAGAGTTAAGGAGTACACTGTGCACCGAGGGCAGAGTTAATGAGTATGCCGAGTACAGAGGACAGAGATCTGTTTACAGAGCACAGAGTTTAGGACTGTGCTGTGTACAGTGGGGAGGGTTCAGGTGAGTGCTGTGTACAAAGGGCAATAGTTCAGGAGCATGCATCTCTTATGCTATTTTACAGGCAAAAATGACTTCCCGCCCCTTCCCCCCTCAATATTATACAGTTCTCCTCCACAAATTTCCTCAAACAGAGCTCTCTTTCTACCCACAGAGAAGAGCAGCTACAACTTACATTTTCTGAAGAGTCCAGGCTGCTGCTGCCAGACTAGCATGGCTGGGCGCATCCCCAACCTTCTCTTTTTTTCCCATAGAGATGTACAGGGAAGGGGCAGGTTTTGTGCGGGTTGCAGGGAGCACTGTGCTGTTGTAAACACAGCACATTCCTTGCTTGAAGCACAGAGCCAGTAGGAGATGACACTTTGCAGCTCACAGTACAGCGCACCTGCCCCGAACTCCCAGGACAAAATTCCTAGGGCTGACAATGACAGAAGGGATTCAGCAGCTGCGGATTCAGCAGCTGCGGATTCAGCTCTGCTGCCAAAACAGGATGGATTACCACATGTGTGCAGTATGTGACAGGGTACCCCCGCTTCCTATGGGGTCTTTGTGCCCAGCACACACTTGTACCCATTTTGATACGCTACTGACTATAGCTACCAGCAGTAGCTGATTTTCAGAGGCAGAGATTTATTTTTAATACAGAGTTATTTTTGTATATTTATGACCCCTTTAGCTACTTTGTTTCTAGAAATCCCTATTTATATATGTGTTATCATTCATACGTGAACGAAGATTTATTGAAAGTGACGATGAAAAATTAAATAGATTCACATTAAAAGTGAGTGTACTGTGCTATGGGATGAACAATTTGTATCAGAAAATTAGTCAGCGTCTTGATATAGAAACAGGGAATAGTAGCAAAAATAAAACGTTATTCTGTATAAGAAAAATCTCTTGCTTTTTATTTCATTTATAACCTGGAGATTCCCCAAGATACATCAATATATGATTCTTTTACACATTTAGCCCCAACCAGCAGCAACCAGTATCAGTGATCTTATTTAATTTGCTTCTGTGCATTGGTGTATTAGAACTTGTTATGAAAGGATAGTGTGGAGAAAATGTATGGTAACTTTATCTTTAATGTACATTTACTATCTAGTGAAAGCGGGGAGAGCAGAATATAATGCATTTCTATTCTGTGCTGCTCAGTATAGTTAGATGAACTGCTATAGTCTCTTACACTGTTATATCTCCCAAAATATCTTTACTATATGTGACTGTTTGTGTAGATATTTTCTATATTTTTGGTTTACATACAGTATATAGGTGTGTGTGCATGTGTGTTTCAATGAATAGAAAAGGAAAGAGAGATGAGCGTCATAGCGTAAATCAAAAAAAGGTAAAAGTTGCACTCACAAACAAAAGTAGATAAAAAGATGTCTCTTAAATCACTGTGCAGTCTGGACATCTGTGGAGATGGAAGATCAGAGCGCAGCTCTCCCTGTGGCTGCTATACCAGAGCCACTGCAGCCAGGCACCATAGACAGGGGAAGAACAGCCGCTGGGGGACATAGAAGATACCACCGGATGATGTACTAGTCCTATCTACTTTTGCTTGTAAGTGCAACTTTTACCTTTCCTTGACCTGCTACAATAAACTTGCTTACTAAGCTATGCTCAAGTTGCTCTATACACACCTACACAGGTTGAACTGGATGGACTGTTGTCTTTATTCAACCTTAACTATTATGTAACTATGTATATACTGTATATGCTTTCAGCCCCTGGATTAATCCTTTTACAAGCTGTCATTTGTATAGCTATCATTTGTATTTTGTTTCTTTATTTGTATTTGTTATGTATATATATATATATATATATATATAAAAACAGATACATCCCGTTTCCAGAAAACAGTTACACAGCAATTCTCAGGAACAGTTTTTCTGCTCTGGTCAGGCCCGGACTGCCCATATGGCACACCAGGCATTTGCACGGTGGGCCAGGGCCACTGAGCTGCATGTGACCAAACCAATCATTCCGCAGAAGGTGATTCGGAATAGTTTCACATGCGGTTGGGGCCAGTGCCCAGGTGATCTTGCACAAGCTACAGAGATATAAGGACAGCACACTATCCAGAGCGGCTCTTGCCAGTGACACAGGCAGCACCTCAAACAGAGGCAGCAGTTATGACAGTGGTGGGGTGAGCAAGAGTAAGAGGAGGCCATCATCTTTTGCAGTGGAGGCAGCAGCCCATTCCCGGTCATCAGCTGGACAGAGAAAGTGACCATTGTGCAGTGGGCAGCACCGAACAGGTCTGTACACCATAGTGACAGGAGGATAATGAGGGTGGGGGCAGGGACACTTACTGTGTGTGCTAAGGGCCATTAGATCTGCAGGGCTGTCCACACGCCAACCCCCCACCCCATTACCTGTCATAGAGGGATCCAATCCACAGCTATGCCATCCTGGACATCCCACGATGCTGCACAGCACAGCACACCTCCACTGCAAATCAGGTCTCCTAATCTATACCCAGGATCCATACAGGAGGAAAGGAGATTTACCACTGATCTCCAGTGCAGACACCCACAAGAGGGGCTGCATGTGTATACACAATACACACACACAGACACTGTGCAAAAAAGAAAAAGGGAGAGAAACAAGAATGACGGATAGAGAGAGAGAAAAGATAAAGATAAAAGGAGAGATAGGAAAGGAAAGGAAAAAAAAAAAAAGATAAGCAAAAAAAGAGGGATAGTGTGTGAAAGAAAAAAAAAAGAAGAACAAAAGAGTAATAGAGAAAGGAAAGTGAAACAGAGGATAGGGAGAATCAAAAAGAAAAAAAGGACAAAAAGAGAAAGTGAGGGGAGAAGGAAAGAAGGAGATTTTTAAAACAGGATGAAAAAAAAAACACCCATGGCTGGCCTCTATTAAAGAAATTCTTATTATAAGAGCATCCATGGACCGGTGGTGCTGTTAGGGTAAGTCATTCACTGCAACAGACATTTACTTTGAGTATCGTGATAACAAAAAGGTACTACTTACAGCTACTTGCCAGCTGTCGGCGATGGTGTATTGAAGTCCTCAGCTGATGCGATCAAAACTATGAGTAGAGCCGCAATGGAAACTCTGATAGGAAGATGTGGATATGCTCTCTGCGGGACCGTGGTATTTGGACCTCAGAAGCTGAAAATGACAGGTGCTGGACTAAACCGGGCAACTGTTAGTGGAAAGCAGATGGAGCGCACCAAGGTGTTCAGGGATGTGGCTATGACAACGCATTTCACGCACATGCATTTTGTCAAGTCATGTGATCTCAGTAAAACCACAAGTATACTGTATAAAGGGCATACGTGGAAGGAGGAGGAACATAATGGGAAATTAGTCCTCAGGCTTAAAAAACACCAACTCAAACATTTAAAGGAAACTGTTTAAAAACACCCACAATATATATTAAAAATAATATTAATATTATTTATAAACATAGGTATGTATAAAGCCTCTGGTAACATAAAATAAAAATTAGCAGTTAAAAAAGAGAATATAGGACAATGGAACTAAATAATAAAACTAACAAATACCACTGAATAAAATAACTGATAAGCATTACATGAATAGAGAAATCAAATTACCCTCTGTTGATAGTTGTGCTAATCCCATAATGTCAGCTCCTACAGAGGGATAATAAGTTAAGTTAAAGGTTGCTAAAACAATTGTAAAATGAAAATACATATGATAGGAATAAATAATACCTAAAAATTGCAACGCCATGGAATATACAGAAGACCAGTAATGGAACATTTATAACATAATATCATACAACACTATGAATATCCAATTCTTCATTGAGGCCATGTGTGGACAATGTATTGAGCCTATAAATCAAAATGGTTTCCCTTTTGCATAACAGGTAATATGTTTCTTTGTCAGTTTTTTATCTGAAATATAATCAATGGCAAGAACTTCTAAACGTCTGTAATCTTTAACATGACACTAAAGGAAATGCCAGGGCATGCTATGCTTATCGCATCCCTGTTTGATAAGTCTGCGATGTCCACAGAAGCGTTTGCATAGTGTGCATTTGGTGTGGCCTATGTATAAAAGAATATGCGAACAACGCAGGACATACGCTATGTATTCTGATGAACATGTGACAAACTGTTTGATGGTGAATATATTACCATCCTTATTAGAAAAATTGGACCTACCATGGGAGATACAGTAGATTGACAAGTTGGACAACCCCTTTTGCGACATTGGAAGATCCCAGTTCTCTGGTCAAAAAAGGGTTGGATGTCAATAGATCTGATTACATTATGAATTTACTTGGTGCAATAGCATTTTTGATTGTTCTAGACTTCCTAAAAGAGACTTGGTGGAGAAGTGGAAGAGTGGGAGCTAACCTGGAATCTAGTTGTAAAATATTACAAGGACAGTGAATTTCAAAAGAGCCAATATCCCTAAACTGCGCTCCTTACTAGACAATATAAAATGGGATAAAATCCTAGGAACAAAAAACACGGAGGAAAAATGGGAGTGCTTTAAGAACATACTAAATAAATGTATTGGCCAGTGCATTCCAATAGGGAATATGTTTAAAGGAGCTAAAATAAACCCTTGGAGGCTAAACTCCCAACGTAAAAATGCATATAAAAACTAAAGAGAAGGCCTTCAAAAAATACAAGGCTGAGGGGTCATTGGCAGCATTCCAAAATTACAAAGAATGCAATAAGAAAGGTAAAAGCGAAATTAGGGTGACTAAAATAGAACACGAAAGGTGTGTAGCGGAAGAGAGTAATAAAAAAACACAATAAATTCTTTGAGTATATAAATAGTAAGAAAGTGAGGACAGAACACATTGGCCCCATAAAGGACGATGAAGGGAATCTGGCTACAAAGGAAAGAAAGAAGGCAAAGGAGCTAAATAAATTCTTCTCCTCAGTCTTCAAAAAGAAATTGGAGGGCTACATTAACCTAGCTTGTAACGTTAAGTTAATAACATGTCACAGAAAGCACCCTCATGGTTAACAGAAGACAGACTCAGAACTAGACTTGAAAAACTTAACATAAATAAGTCACTGGGACCAGATGGCTTACACCCAAAGGGTCCTTAAGGAACTCAGCCAGGTGATAGCCAGACCATTGTTCCTGATTTTTATGGATAGTCTACTGACAGGAATGGTACCAGCTGATTGGAAATAAGCCAATGTGGTACCAATATTTAAAAAAGGGCCGAGATATATCCCGAGGAACTACAGGCCGGTTAGCCTAACATCAATAGTCTGTAAGATATTGGAGGGGATGATAAGGGACTATATACAAGACTTTAGTAATGAAAATGGTATCAGTAGTAGAAATCCGCATGGATTAATTAAAAATCGCTCTTACCAGACCAATCTATTAACCTTCTATGAAGAAGTGAGCTGCCATTTAGATAAAGAAAGGCCTGTGGATGTGGTGTATCTGGATTTTGCAAAAGCATTTGATACAGCTTCCCACAAACGTTTACCGTACAAACTAAGCTACGTAGGTATGGACCATAGGGTAAGTACCTGGTTTAAAAGCTGGCTTTAGGGGTGAGTCCAGAAGGTGGTGATAAATGGGGAGTACTCGGAATGGTCTGGTGTAGAAAGTGGGGTCCCCAAGGATTGGTCCTGGGATAACCAGCACAATCTCACTATTTACGGAAGATACTAAATTAAGCAGGGCAATAACTTCTATGCAGGATGTGGTAATCTTACAGGACAACCTGAATAATGGAATGGGCATCTACATGGCAAATGAGGTGTAATGCTGAAAAACATAAGGTTGGGTGCCAGAAATACAAACGCAAGTTACTCACTAGGGGGAGAGCCTTTGGGGAAATCAAAGATGGAAAAGGATATGAAGGTCCTAGTAGACAACAAGCTCAGCAATGGCATGCAACGACAAGCTGCTGCAAGCAAAGCCAACAGAATATTGGCATGTATTAAAAAAGGGGATTCACTCCAGAGAGAAAACAATAATTCTCCCACTCTACAAGACTCTGGTCCGGCTGCATCTGGAGTATGCCGTCCAGTTCTGGGCATTGGTCCTCAGGAAGGATGTGCTGGAACTGGAGAGAGTCCAGAGAAGGGCAACAAAGCTAACAAAAGGGACTGGAGGATCTCACCTATGAGGAAAGACTCCAAGCATTGAACTTATTCTCTCTGGAGAAGAGACGCTTGAGAAGGGATATGATAACAATGTACAAATACCGTACTGGTGACCCTAGCATAGGGAATAAACTATTTAGTGAAAGGGAATACAAAAGGACTTGTGGCCATTTGCTAAAATTAGAAGAGAAGCGGTTTAACCTTAAACTGCGTAAAGGGTTTTATATTGTCAGAGCGGTAAGGATGTGGAACTCTCTTCCACAAGCAGTGGTATCAGCTAGAAACATCGATAGTTTCAAAAACCTATTAGATGGGCACCTTAACAACCACAACATAGAGGGGTATTCAAGGTACTATTGACATAAACACTTATCACACACACTAATCATAGGTTGAACTGGATGGACTGGTGTCTTTTTTCAGCCTCATTAACTATGTGTCTATGTATATTCCAGTGCTTTCGGACTATTTGCATAATAGTTCTATACTTATTATAGCCGGTTACGAATCAAACCGAGTACTGCTCGGGGGAATGCCTGTTGCAATGAGTGACTTACCCTAATAGCACCACCAATCTGTGGATGTTCTTAAATTAGGAATTTCTTTAATAGAGGCAAACAACGGTCATTTGTCATCCTGTTTTGATATGCTTTTAGTGACTTAAAATCTTGTTTTTACCCATAACACTAAGTTTCCAGCGGACTGATATTATACCTGTTTTGGCACCAAATTACGGAACACCTCAATAGACAGTGCTATGATATAATAAAAGTCCTAAGCACTCACATAGATATTTATTTGGTTTTGTTTCTGCCTACTCGTTCCAATGGTTATCTCTAGCAGCTATAGACATTTTCTGATAACTCTTTCCAGTCAATCTCCTCTATATTGATGCCAGATCTTTTTTGAGCTTAAAAAAAAATGACTACTTCCGTACTGTCACTGACACTCAATACATGAGCCTGTTCTGAATGATAGTGATGTGGGTCTGTTTATGCCTTGGAAGTGAATATTACAATGTAAAGTGTGCTAGTACCTTTTATCTTCTAGCAGCCAAGTTTCTCCAATTAAGTTGTGAAGGAAGTAGCATGCTGCATGCATTGTTACATGAATTGGGTGTGGATAGATATGTTAAGGGGCATGGCTTATTCCATAATTAGACATATACAGTGCATTTAGATAATGAATAAGAATAGGTAAAAATAGTTTCCAGGATGCTGTTTGGTGTCCATGTAGGCAATGTGCATTACATCCAGCATATAGAACTAGACAAGTGGAACTATTCAGCATCCATATATGAACTGTCTATTGTCAGATAAAATAGTCAATTTACTAATGTCTATGAAACCTCTTCTAAATGACATTCCAGTAGAACAGTTGCAGTCAAAACCTGTCATGGCTCATAGGGTAGCACCACTTCCTAATTCCACTTTACCCAAGTTACCCCAGTCTCATCTTTAATTTTGCTACTTGTAAGCTTGCTGGGATGAGCTTGCAAGCCTAAAGAGCACTGCACATTTGTGAACAGTGTTTTGTTCTGTGGGAAGTCAAGTTTTGAATGCCCATTAGGGTCTGTTGACTGCCCAAGATTTCCAAGCAGAAAGCTAAAAGGCACAATAAAGCTTCAAGATATTGTAGCACCAAGCACATAATTAAATAAATCAAAGTGTATAAAAAAACATAGACTGGATGTCAAAATGATGCTGTAAAAGATGTTTTACATGTAGTACATTGTCCAAAGACCCCTCATAACATGGAAATGTAAACAAGCCACATATAGCAAAAAAGGAAATTAACAAAATCTAAGCTTCCTAAATCTTTCCTCAGACCTTTACATATTGTTATATTCCTTGCTTAAAAAAACCTACAGTATTACAGAGTAGCTTCAGGATCACATCATTAATCTCTTACTATTGCTATCTCTGAAGATATATGCTGTACTCCAATATTGTTAATGTATGCCCAGCTATAGTTCATTATTGATGGACTTACATATCCCTTGGCTTAGTCTACCTTTCCCTAACTACAACATATTTGGTGCTGTTGCCATCCATTTACATAGTTACTATCTATTGAAAATGACTTATAGCTTCTCTGAATTAAAATCCCTAAATATTAAACATATTTTTTAACATTTATACATTTAAAACTGTTCTTTTACTGTGCAAAGTTTTAGGCAGGTGTAAAGAAATGCTGCACACTGAGCGTGCGTTTGGTGTGACTGGTTTCAAACCAGCATCGATTCTTGCACTTGCACAAAATCAGGGATTTTGTAGGATCAGATGTATAATCAACTAATTATACTAAGCAGGTTCTAATGATCATCAATTTCATGTGTGGATTGAAACACAGTCATTAACTGAAACAGCTGTGTAGGAGGCTTAAAACTGAGTGAGGAACAGCCAAACACTACTACGAAGGTAAGGCTGATGGTACACCATGGCAAGACTGAGCACTGAAGAAGCATAAAGAAACAGGCAACATTAGCCCGTAGGGTTCAATATTGAGTTGGCCCACCCTTTCCAGCTATTACAGCTTCAACTCCTCTGGGAAGGCTGTCCACAAGGTTTAGGAGTGTGTCTGTGGGAATGTTTGACCATTCTTCCATAAGGAAATTTGTGTTCTCATGCACAGATGTCGAACGAGAAGGCCTGGCTCGCAGTCTCTGCTCTAATTCATCCCAAAGGTGTTCTAACGGTTGAGGTCTGGACTCTGTGCAGGCCAGTCAAGTTTCTCCACCCCGATCTTGCTCATCCATGTCTTTATGGACCTTGCTTTGTGCACATATGAAAACATATTTGCTTTACGTATAAACATTTAATACATAACAATATAACAAAAATGTCCCAAAGCACCACGTGTTAGCTAAAGAGAGCTAAACCATACAGTAAAAGAAGCTAACTTTTAGCCTCCATTTGTCTAATTGAACCTCCAGACTAAAGCCAGCAATGAATGGATAGAAATTCGACCGGTTCAATAGGGACCAGCTGAATTTTTATATGTATAGGCAGGCTGATTGTACCCAAGTGGATCCACCGATTGACTCGAGTACAACCAGCCTTTCAGATTTTGGCATGCAATTACTGTCGGTAGTTATAGCCGCTAGCAGCAATCGTGTTCTGCCAGCCGGGAAATCTCCCTGGAAAGGTTCAACAGTGAATGTATTGATAGAGAAATCAAGTGATTTTCTTTCCTTTCACCCATGGACTGCCTAAGCTGTCTTATTGGAAACAAGTAGCATCTCTGATAACTGATTAGGATTACATTTATTAAAGTTTCTAGTAGTGGTAAGTTAAAGGAGCGCCCGATGTCAAAAATAAGAATCGAACTTGGCTCTCTTCATTCAAGTTGGATTCTTATTTTTGACATCGAGTGCTCCTGTCACGGGGTAATGTGGCAGAGCCTGACGTAAGAGGAGTGGCTTACCGGGTAACTGGCGTGGCACAGGTTTACCAGAGGCGCGGAGTCTAAGTGTTAGCCGGTTTTCACCAGGGCCCCAGATGGTGGGGATGGACTTGGCTGCTTGCTAACACCAGGTCGTGGTCCCCCAGATTCCCTGGTGGAGCCAGGATCAGGTCCAGGACCAATAGCCGGTAGCGGATAAACAGATCAGGATCAGGCAGGAAAGTAGTCAGGACAAGCCAAGGTCAAGGTGGGCAGCAGGTAATCAGAATCCAAAGACAAGCCGGGTCAGGTAAACAGGAACAGCAGAATACAAACAGGCACAGGAAACAGGAAGGAGAGCTGATGATAACACAGCAACCACCTGGAGTGACTGCTGTGTTTAAATAGGCTGTTTTGGCACCAATTTAGTAGCCTTGAACTAATCTAAGGTAGCCTCAAACTTATTCCAAGGTAGCCTCTAACTATTCCAAGGTAGCCTCTGACTATTCCAAGGTAGCCTCTGACTATTCCAAGGTAGCCTCGAACTACTGCAAGGTAGCCTTAAACTACTGCAAGGTAGCCGCGAGCTATTAAAAGGTAGCTTCTAGCTATTCAAGGTGCCTCTTCGTACGCGCAAGCGCATAGGCATTCACCAGTTAGCGGCGCTTGCACATGATTAGGTATTATTGGGAATTCAAAGTAGACACAGCTTCACTTAAACACACACAATATTAAAAGGAAGTATCGACCACACCCTACCCACACCGCCTTAAGTAGTACGCTTAGTTTACTGTGTCCATCACACTTACTGATTCTCTACCAAGGTTACAGTACTGTATGGTCTATGAAACTGTGTAAGTTTTCCTTCTGACATGAAACTCTGTATTGTCCAATGTTCCAGCTGTTATCTGTTTCTCACAATACATGTTAAGTTTTTTTGATAAAACTCAAAAAAACTATTGCAAAGAAAAAAAAAATTAAGTATCTCATATTTTATCTAACCAATAAAGAGACTTTTTTATCCTGACCATAGTAATTAAACAACTAAATTAAGTACAACACCACCACCTTGCTAAAAACTGACTCCTGCGTAGCTATCCATCAGTGTGGTAATACAGGACCTGGTTTAGGAGAAGAATTCCAGAAGACACCCTGTCCATGGTCTGCACACTCAATAACAACTGCTTCATGGTCTGTAAATTAAATGTTAGTGCGGGTTGCTTTGTGTCCTTTTGGCTTGGATCAAATGTAGTATCTGTTCTTATCAGGATTTTGGGAAAAGAACGCTGATTCCCTTTGCCAATTTCGGGAACCAGTTAGTAATTCTGGATGTAATAAGTTGGAAATGACAGGAGGGCCTTTTTCCTCCTGGGTTGTTTCTGGCCTGGTGCCCAGTTGAAGGCAACATTCTCCCTAAGAATTAATACCTTTCAATTAGGGATGGTGCTGCTCTGCCAGGACTGAGAGAAGCCTGTGGTATATGTGCCTCTGGAGTGGCAGTAATTGTCACTGTGGAGAAGCTCAGGTTGAGATTTTTCTGGCACTATGGTCACTAAACCATTGCATGCTTTTTTCACACCTGCTTCTGGGGCTGGAGCTTTTAGTTAGGACAGGGGGAATTTTTATATCGACCATAGGGCCTGCCATTGTATTATACACTGGGACAAAGCACTTATCCCCCACCCTTTCCCTTTTTTATTTGTGTGTGTATATGTCCTATTTTGCACTTTTTGCACAGCATGTCTGCACCTTACTCGCTGTGATTAGTAGAATGTAGGTTCTCTGATTTGCCCTAAAAAATCTTGAAGGGGAGGGCACATGGCCTTTTGGTCAGGTTCTCTCCCTCCCATGGGGTCACCCTTCAGGAGAGCCCCACCTAGTGCTTGGGTGGGTCTTTCAAAAGATTGGGGTCTGCCTGGCTTCACCTGGGGGGACCACAAGTACCCCCATCCCTGTCAGTAGCCTTGCTCCCCAGGGGATCAGGGCTAGGGTCCTTTTTCCTTTTGGAGGAGGACCATGTGTACACCTTGTTCACTTTTTTGTCTACTTCACTTTTTTGCATCTTGTGTTTGGTTTCAAGTGTGCGCACTGCACCTCAGAGTATCTAAATACAAAATGTTGGTAAGGATAAGAGCTGGGGGGGGGGGGGTGGAGGGTGGAATGTCAGGGGCTGCACTGTTCTAACACAGAAGAGTTTCTGCACAGAAGAGTTTCTGCACACAGTGGCCACAGACATTCTTCTGTTTCCCATGGTGATTTACAGGTAATACATTCATTTTATAATATGACTAATATGGCTACATGTAAAATTATATCAAAATTATCAGTAATCTACTGTACCAGCAACACACATAAACCACCTTACAGGGTCAGTAAGAGGACAGCATGTGTGTACATTGTTTTTTAAGCTTACTCTGTGTAACTCCCTTTCTCTTTCCAATTACTACATCATACAACTTCCGAAGCAGGTCATTTTTGCACTGCAAATTTTAAGATGTTCACTAACAATATACTGTGTAAACAAATTACTACAGTATAGATCTAATCTTATAATCATATAATCCATGGATTTTGAACAAAGCAGTGTTTCACATGCACAATAAACAGATTTATAGTCTTTACTTTTGACCTAACCCCTATTTATCCATGTTGTTTGACTGTTTTAGGTGTGTTTTACATGCATTGTGTTTTTAAAGGAAATGTTTTTCCTGTTTTTATAAAGTTATTTTCTGCCATCATTTTGCATTTTTTATAACACACATAACATGCTCTGTTATACTAAAGTATTTTTATATCACACCCATTTTTGGTGCAAATGTATTTCAAACATTTACAAGGTAACATAAATTCAAGGGTCTGAAGGCTGTAGAGTCTTGTTTTGGGTTGCATAAAGTGGAGGATGATATTTAACCACCTGCCGACCGCTCACAGTAAATATTCTACGAGTAGGCGGCAGGTACAGGCACAATTACGTACATGTACGTAGGCTAATTCTTCAAGGGTCAGCACTGCACATGAGCGTCCCCTGACAACCCATGCTGTGATTGGACATAGCAATAGTTTTACAGCTGATTTCAGCCAATATTTCAGCCAATGATTTTGGCTGAAACCTGCTGATTGGCTGTGTCCAATCGCACACAGAGATTTGTGTTTACAAAAACATAGAAAGCAGGGAGAAAGAACAGCCAAATAGTAAAGTAAAGGCAGCACACATTACACTTGTAAGGCACACACTTGATCTCTTGACTGCCACTGGATGTTAATCCTTTTCCAGCCAGTGTCAGTGTACAGTATTATAACTGTTCACTGTATTAATGTCACTAGCAATTTCATTGTCAGTTAGTGACCCCCACCCAGATAGTGTCTTTTAGTGCCAGATTGCCTGCCTCCCTATCACACACCCACTATAGGACGCTGATCACCGCCATTACAGTATAGCCTGTATAGCTGCATAAATTCCAGTATACAGTATATACCATAGTTTGAGGATACTATAACTTTCACACAACCTATTAATATACACCTATTGGGATTTTTTTTTTTTTAAAAAGGCATGTAGCAGAATACTATTTGGCCTCAATTTAAGAAGAAATTTGATTTTTGATTTTTTATTTGATATGTTTTATTGTTCAATTTTTTTTTATTAAGGTTTATCAAAAATAACAAAAAGGATAAGCAGTATTTGCTATACATTATGCTTTAGAAAGGAGGATCACATGAGTGGATACGAGTGACATAGCAAAAGTAACAAACCTAAGTCAGAACTAAGTCTTAACTATAAAGTAAAGGGTATTGTCCAGCACCCCATCTGGGATCAAATTGTGTCATGGGGGAAGACAATACGCCCTGTCTAACATCATTCATGGGAAAGGATCTAAAGGCAAATAAAAAAAAGTGGATAGGGTTACTGCAGGATACTCAAAGAAGAAAGAAAAGAAAAAAAAAACAATAATTTTGAAAGTTTTGTTGAAACCATTTAGGCCATGGAGACTAACTTGTGTCGAGAACAGGCGCCCTTCAGAGGAGGCAAACATACGTTCGTAGGAACCATGGGTTTGTACCAGGGAGATCACCTCGCTTCTGTTGGGGGTATTTAGGGATTTCCAGTTATGAACAATTGTTAATCTGGCTGCTAGAAGGATATGGGAGTCAATACATCTTATATGGGGGTGAAAAGTATCAAGACCTATGCCCAGCAATGCAAGTGCAGGAGAGGAATTTGTATCTACTTTGATCACTTCAGACATTAGTTGGAAGATGATCTTCAAGAAGGTGGATACCTTGGTGCATTCCTAAAGGAAATAATACACTGTTCCTGTGGCCCCAAAGTTTCTCCAACATAGGGATGTGGTGGGTTTGTCAATTTTGTGAATCAAAGATGGGGTGACATACCAGCGGAGTGTGAATTTATGAACCAGTTCGTGAAGGTTGGAGGAGTGGGATGCATTGAGGTTGAGTTTTAGGGCAGCTAACCATTGGGAATTGCTAAGAGATTGGCCAATGTTTTCTTTTTTAGCATAGGGGTTAACTTTTTAAAGGAGGTTTTGTCCTGTATGAGGTTGTAAAATAGGGTGATTCCTTTAGAGTGGGTGTCATTTCCCGATAGCTATTTCCAGGCTCGTGCTTGCATGGATACCCAGAGGTGGGGATTATTGAGAAGGCAGTGGGTCACTTGTATATATTTGTAATAATCTGCTGATGGAAATTTTGTAAGGTTGTAAACGGTTTAAGGAGATTGTTGGAGTAGAGGTCAGAGACATATAGCAGGCCCTTGTCCTGACACTTTTTCAGAGATAAGTTAGGAATAATTAGGGAGAGTGTTTCAGTTGGCACTGGGATGATATGTGGTTTGTCCCCTTTGGAAGCATGTAAAAGAAGGTCAATGAAAGCCTTTACTGTGGCCATAATAGTTGGGGAGAGATCCCTGTGTAGTGAGTTCACTTTGGGTGCACTAAGTAAACAATTGCTCAGAAGGTGGCCAGGGACTTGTAAGGATTCAATTTCATACCATAAGCAGGTGGGATTGGCTGTGAACCAGGTTTTAAATTAATTGGGGTAGGAGAAGCATTTTAAAAGCTGCTAACCGGCCTGACCAAGAGAGAAACGGTTTAGAGATCCAGTCTAGTTAATCGTGGAGATTGCTTAGGAAGGGGGTAAAGCTTGGTTTAATCAAAGATGATACTGAGGTTGTTAGGTTGACCCCTAGGTAGGAGATGGAGTCTTAAGCCCATGGACATGGGAATTTACTTTGGAGCATAGATTGCAGGTCTTGTGGTAACCCGTAGGGCAGGATAAGTGACTGGGTGTCATTTACCTTGTAATAGGGTATTGCAGTGAATTCAGACAATATGCGTTGTGCTGAAGCCAGGGAGGAATCGGTGTTAGATAACATAAGTATAATGTCATCTGCAAATAGGTTGACTTTATGCTCTTTTGAGCCTATGGTGAAACCAGTAATATCAGATTGAAATCTAATTTTTTCTGCGTGGGGTTCCATCATGAGGTTGAAGATTAGGGGGGAGAGTGGACAACTTTGCCTTATGCCATCGGGTATTGAAAAAGGTTTGGATAGCATAGAAGGCTAAAGGGTGGGAATATAATGCTAAAATTGCTGTGAGAATGTAGCCCTGGAAGCCAAATCAGTCAAAGAGTCATAGTTAAATATTGCCAGTTAACTTTGTCGAATTCCTTCTCTGCTTCCAAATAAAAGAGCAGAGAAGCCATTCCTCGGCTTTCCGCATAATGAATGATGTTGATCGCCCTTCGGGTAGCATCGGACATCTGACATCCTTTGGTAAACCCTGACTGATTGGGATGGATGAAGGATGAGAGTAGGTCAATTAGCCTGTTTGCGATGACTTTGGCGTACAAATTTATGTAGTGGTTTAGGAGTGAGATAGGACAAAAATTTTGAGGAAAGGTAGGTTCTTTGCCTGGCTTTGGCAGTGTAACAATTGTCGCTGAAAGCATATCTTTAGGGAATGAGGCAGAGGAAGCAGCAGTATTGAACAGAGGGGTAAGATGGTCAATGAGGATAGCTTTAAACTTTTTGTAGTACTCCCCCAAAAATCCATCGGGACCTGAGGATTTTTTTGTTGGGAAGTGAGTCAATTGCAACCCCAATCTCATCAGCAGTGAAAGGAGAGTTGAGGACTTCTAATAAATTAGGGGTCAGGCTGGGGAGGTGAACTGAATCTAGGAAGGAAGAAATGGAGGAAGCACCGGGCTGGGGTGTTGTGGGATCGTCTTTTAAGTTGTATAATGAGTCAAAGTAGGTACTAAAGGCATCCACTATGTCCTGTGGCATAAGCAACTTATCTTTAGTAAATTCGTTTTGTAGATATGGGATGTGGGTTTTAGTGCGGTACCCTTATATTTGATTAGCTAGAAACTTTCCTGCCTTGTTGGCAGAGATAAAGAAATGCATCATTGATTGTTTTAGGAGCTTATCAAAATTTTCAATGAGAAGGGACCTTAGTTCTAAGCGTAGTTTAAGCAGTTTAGTTTTGAGGTTGGGGTTTGGATGCTGCTTATTAAGAGTGTCAGTGGTTTGAATGCTTGTTAGTAGGTTGTCAATGAGCTGCCTCCTCTGCCTTTTTTCCCTTGCTCCCAGTTGAATGAATAGGCCGCGCATAAAGGTCTTATGCGCGGCCCACAGAGTACTCGGGTTAGACACTGTGTCATTATTGAGCGTAAAAAAGCTTAGGAGTTGATCCTGGAGGATAGTTGTGTATGGATCAGATTGTAAAAGCCTTGTGTTCAAGCACCACAGATAGGCTGGGGAGAGCTTGGACAATCTTCTATAGTAATGTATATAGGAGAATAGTCAGACCAGGTGATGGAAAGGATGGAGGAGTCCGATATTTCTGGAGAGTCCATTGATCCACAAGGAAGAGGAGTAGGAATTGTGGCAAGGAAAAAAGAATGTGAAGTCACCTTTTTCCACATGTTGGCAACGCCAGACGTCGTATAGTTGGAAGGTTGGGAGAAGGGGGCGCAGTGCTGTTTTGCATCTTTTGGGTTGCAATAAGGAATCCAGTGAAGGGTCTGGAAAGATGTTGAAGTCGCCACACAAGATAATAGAGCCCTGCTGGATAGTGCTGACTTGCTTGTAAAGAAGTAGGAAAGTAGGAAGTGCAAGTTGATGCACGTTTGTGGCATAAACATTGGCAATGGTGTACGTGTTGCTGTTTATATAGCAGCAAAGAATGAGGAAATGTCCTTTGATGCATTCATGTAGTTTGAAAGAAAGTTGCTGATGGCCACAAGGACACCCTTTTTCTTTGCCGGAGCGATGGCAGTGGAAATCTTGTCGAAGTTCTTGTTGGAGCATCTTGGTTGGTTGGAGGTAGTGATGGACAAACATCAGCCGGGGCGGTTCGCGTACGTTAGCCGCAAACTTTCTCAAATGTTCGCAAAAAATGTTGCCCTAAAAATAATTTTTTTTTTTTACAGCAAAAAAATTTATTTTTTTTTCCTAAATCAGCCAGAACTGACAGCGGCCGGTAAATACATGTCAAATACATATAGGGTCCATTCACACATCTGTAAAATGGGTTTGTATCCCTTCCACAATTTAGCGGAACGTTTACAGACCCATTGATTTTCAATTCCAGTCTGAAAAATTAAGCATTCACAGGATACAGAAGTAAGTGTCGGCCATTCCAGGCCCCAAAAATTATCCCACATGGGTTTACCTGACAGCTAAGAACATTGTATTCTGAGGCTGAAGGTACATTAGGCATTCACAGGATACAGAAGTAAGTGTCGGCCATTCCAGGCCCCAAAAATTAGCCCACATGGGTTTACCTGACAGCTAAGAATATTGTATTCTGTGCCTGGAAGTACATTAGGCATTCACAGGATACATAAGTAAGTGTCAGCCAGTACAGGCCCCAAAAATTAGCCCACATGCGTTTACCTGACAGCTCAGAACGTTGTATTCTGTGGCTGAAGGTACATTAGGCATTCACAGGATACAGAAGTAAGTGTCGGCCATTCCAGGCCCCAAAAATTATCCCACATGGGTTTACCTGACAGCTAAGAACATTGTATTCTGTGGCTGAAGGTACATTAGGCATTCAAAGGTTACAGAAGTAAGTGTTGCCCATTCCAGGCCCCAAAATTTAGCCCACATGGGTTTACCTGACAGCTAAGAACGTTGTATTCTGTGGCTGAAGGTACATTACGCATTCACAGTATACAGAAGTAAGTGTCGGCCATTCCAGGCCCCAAAAATTAGCCCACATGGGTTTACCTGACAGCTAAGAATATTGTATTCTGTGGCTGAAGGTACATTAGGCATTCACAGGATACAGAAGTAAGTGTCAGCCAGTACAGGCCTCAAAAATTAGCCCACATGCGTTTACCTGACAGCTCAGAACGTTGTATTCTGTGGCTGAAGGTACATTAGGCATTCACAGGATACAGAAGTAAGTGTCGGCCATTCCAGACCCCAAAAATTATCCCACATGGGTTTACCTGACAGCAAAGAACATTGTATTCTGTGGCTGAAGGTACATTAGACATTCACAGTTTACAGAAGTAAGTGTTGCCCATTCCAGGCCCCAAAAATTAGCCCACATGGGGTTACCTGACAGCTAAGAACGTTGTATTCTGTGGCTGAAGGTACATTAGGCATTGACAGAAAAAATAATTGTCGGCCATGAAAGGCCCCAAAAATTAGGCATTCAATGGACATGAAATGCCTTTTATGCCGCTGTATTTACTGAAGACAAGGACCATGAATTGTTGTGGGTGGATGGCGGTCTGGCGGATATTTGTGGCCTTGCATGAGGAATTGTAATCAAACATGGTCTACTGGTCACATGTGTTGAATTCCTCAGAGATCCATGCCTCATTCATTTTTATAAATGAGCTAGGCGAGTGCGCTTAACGGTCACGATCCCCCCTGCTGAGCTGAACGTCCTTTCGGACAGGACACTGGACGGGGGGCAAGCCAACAGTTCCATTGCAAATTGTGCAAGCTCTGGCCAGAGGTCAACCCTGCCCACCCAGTAGTCCAGGGGTTCATCACTCCTCAGAGTGTCCACATCGGCCATTAACCCAATGTAGTCAGAAATCTGTCGATCTAGGCGTTCCCTGATGCTGGATCCAGAGTACAGCTGTCGATGGTTCAGCAGAAAGAAGGATTTCATATCTGAAGTGACCAAGACATCTTCAAACCCCCCTCTTCTTGCAGGCACTGTTGGATTGCTACTTGCAACTGTCTCTCTATGACTGGATATTTCTCTGCCAGCGCATGCAAAAGCAGAATGCAGCATTTCCCACAGCAAGGCCTGGAAGTGCTGCATTCTGACCGCCCTCTGTGATTGTGGTAACATTTCCGCCATTTTTTGTTTGTACCGGGGGTCTAAGTACGTTGCCACCCAGTACTGGTCCTTGGCCTTTATGCTTTTTATACGGGGGTCCCCCTTAAAACACTGGAGCATGAATGCCCCCATTCGCACTAAACTGGAAGTGTTGTAGTGGCCAGCTTCCAGCTCATCATCCAGGATAATGTCGTCCTCTTTCTCCTCCCCCATCCACGGATAACACCAGGGATCCCACAAAGGTTTAAAGCATGCTCTTCTTGCTCCTCCTCATCCCCCCCCCCGCACCATCCTCCTCTGACTCCTCTTCAGACTCCTGCTGTTTCAGATGGAGTAGCACCCACTGGGAATTCATCCAACATTGCGACTTCCTCATCTTCCTGCTCCTGCTCCTCAATGGCTTGATCAATGACACGACGCAATGCATGCTCCAGAAAGAAGGCGTAAGGTACGATGTCACTGATGGCGCCCTTGCCGTGACTGACCAGTTTGGTGATCTCATGGAATGGCCGCCGAAGTCTGCATGCGTCGCGCATGAGCAGCCACTGGCAAGGTGAAAAAAGCCCAAGCTCCCCAGAACCTGTCCTGCTGCAGAGTTCGTACAGGTAGTCGTTAACTGCACGTTTCTGCTGGAGCAGCCTATCAAGCATTTGCAACGTTGAGTTCCATTGCTTCGGCCAGTCACAAATAAGACGCCTGAAGGGCAGGTTGTGTCGCCGCTGAATGTCAGCAAGGTGAGCCATGGCTGTGTAAGATCTTCTGAAATGGCCCGCGATTTTCCTGGCCTGCCGCAAGACGTCCTGGACCCCAGGGTATTTGGCAACGAATCGCTGCACGACCAAGTTCAGGACGTGTGCCATGCATGGCACGGGGGTTATTTTGCCCTGTTTCAGCGTGCTCAGCAGATTGGCACCGTTGTCGCACACCACTTTACCAACCGGCAAATTGAGCGGTGTCAGCCACTGATCTGCCTGTGAACGCAAAGCTGAAAGGAGTGCAGGACCAGTGTGGCTCTTGGCTTCCAGGCACAACAGGCACAGCACAGCATGGCAATGTCTCACCTGGCATGTGGAATAGGTTCTGGGGATCTTGGGCGGCGCAGTGGAAGAGACGGTAGCAGCGGAAAAGGAGGAGTCAGCCGAGGAGGAGAGGGAGGATGGAGTAGGAGGTGGAGGAGAAGAAGAGACATGCCTGCATGCAATCCGTGGCGGTAAAACCAAATCTACATGGGTGCCATGGGTTACATGCTTGACGGCTGTCAGAAGGTTCACCCAGTGGGCAGTAAAAGTTATATACCTTCCCTGCCCGTGTTTGCTAGACCATGTGTCTGTGGTCAGATGTATCTTGGCACCGACACTTTGTGCCAGAGATACATTCACTTGCCGCTGATTATGGCCATACAGCTCTGGAATGCCCTTCTGCGAGAAATATTTCCTGCTTGGGATGGGACCTTCCATTGTGGTGTCCCAATGGCCACAAATTTACGAAAGGCCTCTGAGTCCACCAGTTGATATGGCAGTAGTTGGCGGGCTATCAGTTCCGACAAGCCAGCAGTCAACCATTGGGCAAGAGGGTTATCCGGTGTCATAATTTTTTTACGCTCCAACATTTGGGCCACGGAAGCCTGCCTTTTTCCAGAACAACGTGAGGATGGCATGATGGAAGGTGGAGTGGAGGAAAATTGTGAGAAGAGAGAAAAAGGAGAAGAGGCTGGACGGTGAGAGCCTGGAATGTGGCTTTGTGGGTTACATAGTTACATAGTTTGTGAGGTTGAGAAAAGACATCAGTCCATCCAGTTTAACCTATGATGTGTGTGTGTTTGTGTAATGTTCCGGTACCTTTGGTACCCTAAATTACACTTTCCACAAGTGTATGCGCCCTACCATTTACTTTTGGAAAGGTGCGCATACACCTTTAAGACTGGAGCTGTCATCACTCAGCGCCGGACTAGATGGCTATTTAAGGCGTCGGTTCTCACTCACATGTGTTCGTTCAAACACCCTTATCTGGATGCTAACCTTGCTTGAAGCTTCCATGCTTGCAAGCTTACTTCGCTGACGGAACCTCGCTGCGCTGATCCCTGTATCCCGCTACTGGATCATCCGCCTCTCCTGAACCACCCTTCGGCTGTATCGCTAATAGTGCTAAGTACCCCGCAGGGGAATTCTCTATAAACTTATACTAAGCTTACACTATCTAGCTCTGCATAGTAGAGACTGTTTATCACATCTGCATAAACTAGACTGCTAGCTCTTGAGACTACTGCTACTTTTCTGCACTGGGTTGATCTCTTTTGTATGTCCACCTGCTATTCTATCATCTGCTATCATACAACATTGCTAAACCTTCCTGCATCCATCTGCTACTGTCTCACCTTCAAGTGTCTATCACCTACCACCTCCACTCAACCTATCCCTCAACCTTCATTATTGTGTTACCACATACATAAAGTCACTCTAAGAACCAGCTTGCTAATTGTGTGTATTTACTGGCTGAAATAAGACCTTCCACACATGATGAGTCATTGAGGTTGGGAATGGTATCTCAGCATATCTCTTACATGACTGCTGACGTGGAACTATTTCTGCAAATGAAAATCCACACCATATAAAAACGCAGGAGCGTTACAGATTGAACGAACCTAAAAATGGATTCAGCAGAAATAGTTCCAGAAATAACCACTCAGGTGACACAATTAAAACAGCAAGTATCTGCGTTAATACACGCACTTGCTGAATTAAAAGAAGACAATCAGGCTCTGTCGCAGCAGGTAATTAGACTGACACAACTTACCTCTGCTCAGTCCCCTGAACCCAAGATAAATCCCCCTTTGGTATTTACAGGCGATCGCAAAAAATTTCGCGAATTTAAAAACGCATGTGAGTTACTTTTTTTGCTAAAACCTCGTACCTACCTTACTGATCACATTAAGGTTTGTACTATTATTTCCTACCTATCAAGCGATCCTCGAGCCTGGGCAGATTCTCTTTTTGAGAAAAACGACCAGCTTCTCAACTCCTATGCCTTGTTCCTGGCAGAGCTCACTAGCCTATATGATGACCCCAATAGGCAGAGTACTGCTGATCTTCAGTTAAGATCCTTGAAACAAGGAAGGAGGCCTGTGGAAGACTTTGTCGCAGAGTTCAAGAGATGGACCCTTGATTCAGAATGGAATGATGCATCTCTGAAAACCCAATTTAGGCTTGGCCTATCAGAAGCCGTTAAGGACGAGCTCGCCCGAGCGGATCTGCCAAAAACCCTGGATGCATTAATACAACTCAGTATTACCATAGATAGAAGACTACGAGAAAGAAAGGCTGAAAAGATGGGAATGCCATTATCCGTTTCCTCTCGGAGTCTGGCCGTTCCTATGGAGGTAGGAACCATACGCCCACCGCTATCAACTATGGAAAAAGCCAAAAGACGAAATGAAAATCTCTGCTTGTACTGTGCATTTCCGGATCACAAGATAAACGTCTGTCCCCTAGTCAACAAAAAGAAGGGTGAGTGTTTACATGTCTCTCTAGGAGGATTGACAACTTCATTCACTAACCCCTACATTTCTGTTTTTTTGACATTACAGTGGGACCAGAACAGGATTACTACTAAGGCCATGATTGACACAGGATCTTGTGGAAATTATATGGATATATGTTTTGCTGCTTTAAATAAAATTCCTATTATTTCTAAACTCAAACCTGTCTCAGTAAGTCTTATTACCGGTGTTCCGTTATCCTCTGGTCCGATCACCGATCAGACACAAGCACTTCTAGTCACTATTAACGAGTCTCATAGGGAGACTTCTACCTTCGATTTAATACCATCACCCCACTTTCCCATTGTGTTGGGACTTCCCTGGTTGCACACACACCAACCAACTATAGATTGGAAGAAACGGTCCTTGACCTTCCTTTCTTGTTATTGCGAGGAAACGTGTAACCTCCCGTTTTCCGGGAAGATTCTGTCTGTGGTGACAGATGAGATTGCACCACTATGTTATCAGGATCTTTCTGAGGTTTTTCTTGAGAAAAATGCTCAAGCATTACCTCCTCATCGAGACTATGATTGTAGCATTGATCTACTCCCAAATAGCAAATTGCCGTTCGGTCATGTTTATCCTCTTTCACAGGATGAACTTGCCCATCTCAAAACCTATTTGGATGAGAACTTGTAAAAAGGTTTTATTAGACCTTCCACTTCTTCCACAGCAGCAGGACTCTTTTTTGTTCGCAATAAAGATTCAAGTCTCAGACCTATCATCGACTACAGGAAATTGAATGCTATCACAATAAAAGATCGCTATCCTCTACCGCTTATCCCTGAGCTCATTGAGCAGGTGCGTGGAGCTACCTATTTTTCAAAATTAGACCTGAAAGGAGCATACAATCTCATTCGAATCCGTGATGGACACGAGTGGAAGACTGCGTTCAGAACTAGATACGGATTGTTCGAATATCTTGTGATGCCATTCGGCCTATGCAATGCCCCTGCAGTTTTCCAACGATTTATAAACGATATTTTTAAAGACTTACTAGATGTCTGTGTTGTGGTATATCTGGACGATATACTTATATATTCACGGACCCTGTCGGAACACATAAGACATGTAAGACTTGTATTATCGAGATTGCTTGCACATAATCTTTATGTGAAGCTGAAGAAATGCTTGTTCCATAAAGATGAGGTACTCTTTCTAGGCTACATCATATCCAAAACAGGAATCGAGATGGACATGAGTAAAATATCCTGCATTCAGGATTGGGCTACACCAACTACACGCAAGGCGCTACAGCGATTCCTGGGATTTTCAAATTTCTACAGGAAGTTCATAAAAAACTTTTCTGCTATTGTGAGACCCCTCACACAGCTCACTAGCATAAAAATACCATTTAAATGGTCAGAAGAAGCAAATAAGGCTTTCCACTTGTTAAAGACAAGGTTTACTTCCGCTCCCATATTACGCCATCCAGACCCATCCCTCCAATACATTCTGGAGGTAGATGCGTCAAACCTGGCAGTAGGAGCAATACTCTCCCAACGACCTACCCCCACTTCACCACTTCATCCAGTCGCCTTTTTTTCTAAATCCCTGAGCAGTCCCGAGATAAATTACCCCGTGGGTGAGAAGGAACTGCTTGCTATAAAATTGGCTCTGGAGAATTGGCGACATTTACTCGAAGGCACCCAATTACCAATAATTATATACACGGACCATAAAAACCTCCAATATCTTCAGACTAGCAAAACTCTCTCGCATCGACAGGTACGATGGTCACTATTCTTTCTAAGGTTTAACTTCCTAGTGACCTACACACCTGCAGATAAGAACAAAAAGGCGGATGCACTATCACGACTAACTGAAGAAAACTACTTTGAAATTCCTTCCGTTCCTATAATACCTCACAAACGCATTATTGGAGTTGTCCGTTCCTTGAAGGAAGAGGTTCTGCATGGTATAAGGTTGGATTCACCCCCACCACAACTAACTACCGATGCAGAAGGCTTCCTCTACTACAACGACAAACTTTACATACCACCTACCCTACGCACCAAGATCTTGGAATTATCGCATGATGTGCCTATGGCAGGACATATGGGTATGACAAAGACTTTCAATTTGATTTCACGGCAATTCTGGTGGCCTGACATGAAAACATCTATACAAAAATTTGTCTCTTCATGCAATGTCTGTGCCAGGTCCAAAATTGACACTACGAGACCATCTGGTCTACTATGCAGTCTACCAATACCCCAAACTCCATGGGAGGTTCTGTCATTGGACTTCATCGTAGAATTGCCTCCTTCCAAAGGATTTAATACCATCTTGGTGTCAGTGGACCATCTGACAAAGATGGCACATTTCATTGCTATTCGCAGACTACCTTCGTCCAAACAAACGGCAGAACTCCTGATGAAACATGTCTTCAGATTACATGGTATCCCAAAAACTCTTTTGTCTGACCGTGGATCCCAATTTATTTCTAAATTCTGGCAAGAACTATGTCACATACTACGGATTGAGCGGAAGCTCACTTCTCCTTACCATCCGCAGACCAACGGACAGACTGAAAGAGTCAACCAATGCATCGAGCAGTATTTACGTTGTTACACTTCTTACCAACAGGATGATTGGTTGGATCTTCTCCCCCTGGCAGAATTTGCCTACAACAATGCAACTCACAGTACAACCAAGCAGAGTCCGTTCTACTTGAACTATGGGTTCCATCCCTCTATTCTCCCTCCACGCATCCTTCCTTCAAATAACCCAGTAGCCTCAGACTATCTTTCCCAAATAAAGGATTCTCTGGGTTTACTAAATACTACCATTGCACACGCTCACAGTCAACAAAAGAAGTACTATGATCTTCGTAGAAGACCTTCTCCACAGTATACTATCGGGGACCTCGTTTGGCTCTCAACAAAAAACTTGAGACTGAAGATCCCTAGCAAAAAGCTTGGACCTCTGTTCTTGGGACCTTTCCCAATCAAGAAACTTATTGGAAAAGCTGCAGTGCAGCTTACATTGCCAATGGACCTAAAAATCCATCCCATTTTCCATGTGTCGCTACTAAAACCCCATGTTCCGGACCAAGGAATAAGGCCTAATATTCCACCTCCCCCTCCTGTACAAGTTGAAGGTGGAGAAGAATACGAGTTAAAAGAGATTCTGGATTCTCGTATCTACAGAAGAAGACTTCAGTACTTGGTTAGATGGAAGAACTATGGGCCCCAAGACGACACCTGGCTAAACACCTCTGACATACATGCCCCTAGATTAATCCGCAATTTTCATGCGAGATACCCAGACAAACCAGCTCCAGAGGCCTTCAGGAGCAGGCCTTAAGGGGGGGGTATTGTAATGTTCCGGTACCTTTGGTACCCTAAATTACACTTTCCACAAGTGTATGCGCCCTACCATTTACTTTTGGAAAGGTGCGCATACACCTTTAAGACTGGAGCTGTCATCACTCAGCGCCGGACTAAATGGCTATTTAAGGCGTCGGTTCTCACTCACATGTGTTCGTTCAAACACCCTTATCTGGATGCTAACCTTGCTTGAAGCTTCCATGCTTGCAAGCTTACTTCGCTGACGGAACCTCGCTGCGCTGATCCCTGTATCCCGCTACTGGATCATCCGCCTCTCCTGAACCACCCTTCGGCTGTATCGCTAATAGTGCTAAGTACCCCGCAGGGGAATTCTCTATAAACTTATACTAAGCTTACACTATCTAGCTCTGCATAGTAGAGACTGTTTATCACATCTGCATAAACTAGACTGCTAGCTCTTGAGACTACTGCTACTTTTCTGCACTGGGTTGATCTCTTTTGTATGTCCACCTGCTATTCTATCATCTGCTATCATACAACATTGCTAAACCTTCCTGCATCCATCTGCTACTGTCTCACCTTCAAGTGTCTATCACCTACCACCTCCACTCAACCTATCCCTCAACCTTCATTATTGTGTTACCACATACATAAAGTCACTCTAAGAACCAGCTTGCTAATTGTGTGTATTTACTGGCTGAAATAAGACCTTCCACACATGATGAGTCATTGAGGTTGGGAATGGTATCTCAGCATATCTCTTAAATTACTGCTGACGTGGAACTATTTCTGCAGCTGAAAATCCACACCATATAAAAACGCAGGAGCGTTACAGTTTGCTGTTAACCGTACATTATATACCCCTGTATGTTGTGGTCTTTAAGGTGCCCATCTAATATTTTTTTGAAACTATCAATGCTCCCTGCTGATACGACTGCTTGTGGAAGAGAATTCCACATCCTTACTGCTCTGACAGTAAAGAACCTCTTACGTATTTTAAGGTTAAACTGTTTTTCCTCAAGTTTTAGTGAGTGGCCACGTGTCTATATTCCCTTTCTCTGAAAAGTTTGTTCTTTATGCTAGGGTCGCCAGTACAGTATTTGTACATTGATATCATATCCCCCCTCAATCGTCTCTTCTCCAGAGAGAATAAGTTCAGTGTTTGTAGTCTTTCCTCCTAGCCGATGCCCTCCATTCCCCAAATTATATTTGTTGCCCTTCTCTGGACTCTTTCCAGTTCCAGCACATCCTTCCTGAGGACCAGTGCCCAGAACTGGACAGCATACTCCAGATGTGGCCGGACCAGAGTCTTGTAGAGTGGGAGAATAATCTCTTTATTTCTGGAGTGAATCCCCTTTTTTATACATCCCAGTATTTTGTTGGCTTTGCTTGCAGCGGCTTGGCATTGCATGCCACTGCCAAGCCTGTTGTCTACCAGTACTCCCAGGTCCTTTTCCATCCTAGACTCACCCAGAGGTCCCCCCCCCCCCCAGAGAGTAGCTTGCTTTTGCATTACTGATGCCCCGGTGCATTACTTTACATTTTTCAACATTAAACCTCATCTGCCATGTAGTTGCCACCCCATTATTTTGTTCAGATCCGCTTGTAAGTTTTCCACATCTTGCATAAAAGATATTGGCATGCTTAGTTTAGTATCATCTGCAAATACTGAGATTGTACTAGATATCCCCTCCTCTAGATCATTTATGAATAAGTTAAACAGGATTGGCCCCAGGACAGAACCTTGGGGGACCCCACTTTCCACACCCGTCCAGTCCGAGTACTCCCCATTAATCACCACCCCTCCCCTCTCCCCTGTACTCTCCGCTGGAGCCAGTTCTCTATCCAGGTACTCACCCTATGGTCCATACCTACCTTCCTTAGTGTGTACAGTAAGCGTTTGTGGGGAACGGTGTCAAAGGCCTTTGCAAAGTCCAGATACACCACATCCACAGGTTTACCTTTATCTAGGTGGCAGCTCACTTCATCGTAGAAGGTTAATAGATTGGTTTGGCAAGAACGATTTTTCATGAATTTATGCTGATTACTACTAATAATACCATTTTCATTACTAAAGTCTTGTATATAGTCCCTTAACATCCCCTCCAAAATCTTGCAGACTACTGATGTTAGGCTGACCGGCCTATAGTTACCCGGGATATACTGTATCTCGGCCCTTTTTTAAATATTGGTACCACGTTGGCTTTTTTCCAATCAGCTGGCACCATACCCTTCAGTAGACTATCCTTAAAGATCAAGAATAATGGTCTGGCAATCACCTGGCTGAGCTCTTAGGAACCCTCGGGTGCAAGCCATCCGGTCCCAGTGATTTATTTATGTTAACCACTTAAGCCCCGGAAGATTTTACCCCCATTCCGACCAGGGGGTATTTTGCGATTCGGCACTGCGTGAATTTAACGCACAATTGCGCGGTCGTGCGACGCTGTACCTAAACGAATTTGACGTCCTTTTTTTCCCACAAACAGAGCTTTCTTTTGGTGGTATTTGATCACCTGTGCGATTTTTTGATCACGCGCTATAAACAAAAAAAGAGCGTCAATTTTGCAAAAATAGCAATATTTTTCACATTTTTTTATATGAAATTCCCCCAAAAAAAAATGTAAAAATCAAAATTTTTAAAAATTTTCGGCCAATTTATTTTATGCTACCTATGTTTGGTAAAAAAAATCGCAAAAAGCGTATTTTGATTGGTTTGCGCAAAAGTTATCGCGTTTACTAACAAAGGGAAAGATTTTTGTCATTTTTGTTGTTTTTTTTTTTAACGCGTAATGGCGGCGATCTGCGATTTTTTTTGCGGTACTGCGACATTGCGGCGGACAGATCGGACCCTTGACTGACATTTTTGACACTTTTGGGGTTACCAGTGACATTTCTACAGTAATCAGTGCTATATATATGCACTGTTACTGTAAAAATACACTGGTAGTGAAGGGGTTAACTTTATTTGGAAGGGAGGGGCTGTGTGTGTCCCTAGGGGCGTGGTTTCTACTGTGATTGGCTGTGGCTCTAGCTGTAAAGACACTGATCAACGGATCTACATACCAGATCCGTTTTATCAGTGTCTTTGCAGCGAAGAGAATGACAGGCAGTTTGTTTACACAAGCTGCCTGACATTCTCCCTCTCCCCCGCCGATCGCCGAGTGACCGGCGGACATCGGGTCCGCTGGTCACACGCGCGGGGGGGTCCGTGACCACGCGGGAGCGGGAGCGCGCCCCGGGGGGCGCGCGCTCGCTCCCTAGACCCTCACAAGCAAGCAACGTAGCCCTACGTTAGTTTGCCTGTGAGGGGCTGACCGCCGACGTAGATAGTCGTGCGGCGGTCGGCAAGTGGTTAAGTTTCTCTAGTTTAGTTCTAAGTCTATCTTCTGTTAGCCATGGCGGTACTTCCTGAGGTGTATTATTTAGTTTAGCCTTACCAGTTGGGTTAGTGTAGCCCCCCGATTCTTTTGTGAAGACTGAAGAGAAGAAATTATTTAACACTTCCGCCTTTTCTCTGTCCTCTGTGGCCATATTTCCTTTGTCTCTTTTATGGGGCCAATGTGTTCTGGCCTCGCTTTCTTACTGTTTATATACTTAAAGAATTTCTTGGGGTTCTTTTTACTCTCTTCCGCTATATGTCTCTTGTGTTCTATTTTAGGATTGTGACGGCGTTGCTCCCACTGGGCTCGGTGATGGGAGTCCAGGTGCCTTCTTAAGGCGGTCATCCCTAGGTGAGTGTTGGGCTTACCACGACTTATGCGTTGACTGCAAAGGCTGCAGATAGCAACACTATTGTCAGCAGCGGACACATTAAAAAAAGCCCACACTGCGGTGCCATGTGCCGGCCTCCTGGGAGTGCCAGATGTGACCGTACATGGTTGATGGCTCGCTCCTGATAAATTAGCAGTCTGCTTTGTCCCTCCTGTGCAATGTAACTTCTACCTGCTTCTCCTCCCTATCTACTGGTCTGTCTCTCCCTCTGAACTCCCCTCCTCTTCCTCTCTTGTGGCCACCCACTTGACGTCCATAGACACGTCATCATCTACGTCACCTTCCCCACCACTAACATTAGAGATCTCAGAGTAGGCAGCAACAGCGGGGACCAACCTCCTTGGGCTGATCTGGGTACTGTCGTCAGACTGCTGAGTGGCAGCTGTTGCTACCTCCTCCTCCTGATCTGATGCCAACAATGGCTGCGCATCGCAAATGGGTTGGTGGTGGTGTCTTTGGGGGTGCACACAGCAGAGAGTGAAGAGTGAGCAGATAGAGAGGATGAGGAGGGTGCAGAAGGCTGAGTGAGCAACTCAACCAAGTCTGGTGCGTCCTTTGACGTAATCAAAAGCACCTTCTGAAACCTCACACTTTGGCTCTGGCCTACTGTTCCTGCTCTACCCCTACCACTCCTGCTCTACCCCTACCACCTCTGCCTGTCATTTTTTAAATTACCCTGTGACAAAAGTCTCTAGAGAAGCGCAGTATATGTGGAAGAAGGTATATAACACCCCGCTTCAATCTGTGGTATTGGGGGGCCACTGGTCTATCACACCAGTTCTACAAAAAATTGGCCAGTAACTGTTGTCACTGCGTGTAGCACAGTTAACGCAGCCAAAGAGGCCACATTTTTGCAGGACTAAAAAATATAAATTGGCTCAATTTTTTGATCCATGTATGCTGTATTTCTCCTTAGAAATAGATAGCCTCTCTGTGTGAGATATACATTTCTATGGAGAAAGTATTGACGCTGATGGGAGGATGATATTGATTTATCCTTGCATTTCTGCGAGGGCATCTTTTGGCCAAAATTGCGTATTGCACTTTATTCTTTCATTTAATTAGAATCACACCTGAATGCAATTAAGTGACTTCTATAAATGTCTGTGTACATCCTTCCATCGTCAGCTCTGAGGAAACTGGCTTGGCACCAGTGAAACATGTCAGCGTACACGTCATCAGCCTGTCTCCAATTGAACTTTGACCAGCGTGACCATCGGGCACCGTACGGCTGAAGTTTGTTCGTTCCCCCACCCCCTACGTCCGGCGTGACATCGGGCTGCCATTGACGTATCTGTTCTCGCCACAGAGAAGCGTGCAGAGGGGAGCCAGACACGGGGAATGCCGGTGCCGGAGTGCACCGTTTACAGGTCATTTGGGTCAACATCTCCCGTGAAGACTTCCATGACTTACATTCCAGGATGGTAACTCATTATCTCACCTATAACAGGTTCTTTATTTGATGTTGTTTGAGAGAACTCATTATCTAAACAACGTTGGGCTCATCTGAGAGTCTGTGTACATCAGCCAATCTCATCTGACCGTCATATAATTACCAACTACTCGGCTCCTATTGATTCCAGGTTCTGTATACAGGATCCTTTACCACTCACATTCATTCCCCCATGGTGGTGAGCTTCTATATGTGGAATCATATCTGCTGAACTTTACACGGGCAGCACCTATGTGACTGTTTTTTTGACCTTGGGATTGCTTGATGCTATCCACTTCCTTCTGGTTCATGCAACCTGATATCCCTCATCATCATCATTATTATGATTACCATTATCATTTTTACTACTATCATTAATTGTCTCAGGAAGCCTACTTTTTCAACCCGGGTTGATGGTTTGCATTTGGACGATATTGTGTTTTTAATCTGATTTTACTCTAGACTATGTTATGTCACACCCATGAACACTGACTTTCCATTTTTGCACTGGCATACGTGCCTAATAAAGATTATTTTTGTTTAATTTGCATAACGGTGTCCCTAGTTGACTCTTTCTCTGGGGGGATCCTTGTTCTCTCCATACCCTTGTTATTACAGTATTGTTCTGTCAACGGCCACCTGCTGTGAATCTGGACTTCACCAAAACTTTTGGTGCTCCTTTTCACTAAGGCCTGTGGGTATATGCTCCATTTTCAGTAACTGTTGTCACTGCGTGTAGCACAGTTAACGCAGCCAAAGAGGCCACATTTTTGCAGGACTAAAATACAATGTTATAAAAGTATACTGTTAGATAACACCCCACTTCAATCTATGGTATTGGGGGGGCACTGGTTTATCCCACCAGTTATACAAAAAATTGGCCAATAAGTTTGGCACTGTGTGTAGCAGAGTTAACGCAGCAAAAGAGGCAATATTGTTGCAGGACACAAATACACTTATGAAAGTATTCTCAGATAACACCCCACCTCAATCTGTGGTATTGGGGGCCACTGGTCTATCACACCAGTTGTACAAAAATTTGGCCAGTAAGTTTGGCACTGTGTGTAGCAGAGTTAACACAGCAAAAGAGGCAATATTGTTGCAGGACACAAATACACTTATAAAAGTATACTCAGATAACACCCCACTTCAATTTGTGGTATTGGGGGGCCACTGGTTTATAACACCAGTTGTACAAAAAATTGGCCAGTAAGTTTGGCACTGTGTGTAGCAGAGTTAACGCAGCAAAAGAGGCAATATTGTCGCAGGACATAAATACACTTATAAAAGTATACTCAGATAACACCCCGCTTCAATCTGTGGTATTGGGGGCCACTGGTCTATCACACCAGTTCTACAACAAATTGGCCAGTAACTGTTGTCACTGTGTGTAGCACAGTTAACGCAGCCAAAGAGGCCAAATTTTTGCAGGACTAAAATACAATGTTATAAAAGTATACTGTTAGATAACACCCCACTTCAATCTGTAGTATTGGGGGGCCACTGGTTTATCACACCAGTTATACAAAAAATTGGCCAGTAAGTTTGGCACTGTGTGTAGCAGAGTTAATGCAGCAAAAGAAGCAATATTGTTGCCGGACACAAATACACTTATAAAAGTATACTCCGATAACACCCGCTTCAATCTTTGGTATTGGGGGGCCACTGGTCAATCACACCAGGTGTACAAAAATTTGGCCAGTAAGTTTGGCACTGTGTGTAGCAGAGTTAATGTAGCAAAAGAGGCAATATTGTTGCAGAACACAAATACACTTATGAAAGTATACTCAGATAACACCCCGCTTCAATCTGTGGTATTGAGGGGCCACTGGTCTATCACACCAGTTCCACAAAAAATTGGCCAGTAACTGTTGTCACTGTGTGTAGCACAGTGAAACAGTTACTGTTGTCACTGTGTGTAGCACAGTTAACGCAGCCAACGAGGCCAAATTTTTGCAGGACTAAAATAGAATGTTATAAAAGTATACTGTTAAATAACACCCCACTTCAATTTGTGGTATTGGGGGACCACTGGTTTATCACACCAGTTATACGAAAAATTGGCCAGTAAGTTTGGCACTGTGTGTAGCAGAGTTAACGCAGCAAAAGAGGCAATATTGTTGCAGGACACAAATACACTTAAAAAGTATACTCAGATAACACCCCACTTCAATCTGTGGTATTGGGGGGGCCACTGGTCTATCACACCAGTTGTACAAAAAATTGGCCAGTAAGTTTGGCACTGTGTGTAGCAGAGTTTACGCAGCAAAAGAGGCAATATTGTTGCAGGACACTAATACACTTATAGATTTATACTCAGATAACACCCCACTTCAATCTGTGGTATTGGGGGGCCACTGGTGTATCACACCAGTTGTACAAAAAATTGGCCAGTAAGTTTGGCACTATGTGTAGCAGAGTTAACGCAGCAAAATAGGCAATATTGTTGCAGGACACAAATACACTTATAAAAGTATACTCAGATAACACCCCGCTTCAATCTGTCATTTAGGGGGGCCACTGGTCTATCACAGCAGTTATAATACTTTTTTAAAAGTGCTTTTGTCACTGTTTGTAGTTGTAGTATTGCTGCAGAAACGCTCACCAAAGCAGTCACAATGCTGCACAGTGCACAATACAAATCCACTATAATATGCTTTCTATATTAGAAAGTATATTATAAGTGTATTACACCCCTATATAATGCACTGCACACCAAAGAATAGTACACCTATACCAAATACCAGTCCTTAAAAGGACTTGTGTGGACCTTAACAGAGCGATTAGTTTCACTGACAATCTGTCCCTGGTGCACACAGCAAACCTCTCCCTACACTGACAAAATAGACAGTACACCTATACCAAATACAAGCCCTTAAAAGGACTTTTGTGGACCTTAACAGAGCTATTTGTGTCACTGACAATCTGTCCCTGGTGCACACAGCAAACCTCTCCCTACACTGACAAAAAGCAGAATGTGAAATGGCCACCATGTGCTGAAATGTCTCAATTGGCTGTCCTGTTCCACTTGATGGCTGTGTCATGGGTCAAAGTTCTCCCCAATGTAAACTAATATGACCACCGCGAACAACGCCATATGTTCGCAAAATCGGCGGACTGCGAACGAGCAAAGTTCGCCGCGAACCGGCCTGCCGGGCGAACCGCAAGGCCATCCCTAGTTGGAGGCATGAAAGTGGGTCTCCTGTGTGCAGAGAATGTTGCATTTCAACTAAATTGCTAGTTTCCATAATGAAGCTCTTTTTGCTGGGTGGTTAAGACCCTTGGTGTTGATAGATAGAATTTTGAAGGTCATGGTAAATGAGATGTGCATATACCACCAAAAGAAAGCTGTATTTATGTGGGGAAAAAATGATAAAAGTTTAATTGTTGGATGACCCCGGAACTGCTAGTTAAAGTAGCCCAGTGCTAAAAAGCAACAAAGGGTATTGTCATGAAGGGGGTAAAACCTTCCGAAAGTAAAGAAAATAAAAAATGTTTTTTAATGGTTTGCTTGCATCTATTGCAGTGCCCAGTCCGTTGTACTAAACAAAATAATGTTTATTAAGAACTTCAGATTTTTTTAATTTGGGTGTTAAACACAGCAGGATAGTGATTATAGGCTTGCTATTTCTAGATTGAACAGTTTATGTTAAGGTAATTGGGCTGTTTCCTTTTGTGGTAGGCAGACCCCTAATATATGCTTTGTAAGATAGCTAGACTATACCTGGCTTAGCATTTAGTATTCTCTGCAAAATACTAAGAAACTAGACAAAAAATGTTAATAATGTCTGAGCCCCGCTGAAACACGGAAAAGACAATATCATAGTTAAGCAAGAAACACTGAATATGACAAAAAAAAGAACAGGTTCACAAGGTTACATTTGTTAACAATGATGACATGAATCCAAAAATAGGATCTATGGCTTGGTAAGAAATATCTCAACCCCTCTAAGAGTCATACATTTATCTCTATATAGCTGCAATGTTGTTCAAGGGGAAGACAATGTTGCCTTTGGTGTGGATTTGTTAAGTTTGTGATAAGTATATTTTGGTTTTAGGCCCAATGTGACCCCAAAACATTGGCGGTATTTTCATTGCTTTATGCAGTTGTAAATAGCTTAACCACTTGCCGACCGCCGCACGACTATCTACGTCGGCGGTCAGCCCCTCACAGGCAAACTAACGTAGGGCTACGTTGCTTGCTTGTGAGGGTCTAGGGAGCGAGCGCGCGCCCCCCGGGGCGCCCTCCCGCTCCCGCGTGGTCACGGACCCCCCCGCGCGTGTGACCAGCGGACCCGATGTCCGCCGGTCACTCGGCGATCGGCGGGGGAGAGGGAGAATGTCAGGCAGCTTGTGTAAACAAACTGCCTGTCATTCTCCTCGCTGCAAAGACACTGATAAAACGGATCTGGTATGTAGATCCGTTGATCAGTGTCCTTACAGCTAGAGCCACAGCCAATCACAGTAGAAACCACGCCCCTAGGGACACACACAGCCCCTCCCTTCCAAATAAAGTTAACCCCTTCACTACCAGTGTATTTTTACAGTAACAGTGCATATGTATAGCACTGATTACTGTAGAAATGTCACTGGTAACCCCAAAAGTGTCAAAAATGTCAGTCAAGGGTCCGATCTGTCCGCCGCAATGTCGCAGTACAGCAAAAAAAATCGCAGATCGCCGCCATTACGCGTTAAAAAAAAAAACAACAAAAATGACAAAAATCTTTCCCTTTGTTAGTAAACGCGATAACTTTTGCGCAAACCAATCAAAATACGCTTTTTGCGATTTTTTTTACCAAACATAGGTAGCATAAAATAAATTGGCCGAAAATTTTTAAAAATTTTGATTTTTACATTTTTTTTTGGGGGAATTTCATATAAAAAAATGTGAAAAATATTGTTATTTTTGCAAAATTGACGCTCTTTTTTTGTTTATAGCGCGTGATCAAAAAATCGCACAGGTGATCAAATACCACCAAAAGAAAGCTCTGTTTGTGGGAAAAAAAGGACGTCAAATTCGTTTAGGTACAGCGTCGCACGACCGCGCAATTGTGCGTTAAATTCACGCAGTGCCGAATCGCAAAATACCCCCTGGTCGGAATGGGGGTAAAATCTTCCGGGGCTTAAGTGGTTAAAGCAGAAGTCCAGCCTAATACCCTAAATTCTCCCCTGCAATCATTATTGTGAGCTGAGTTTAGCCTTATGTGTCAAAATTAAAAAATCCCAGTTTTTCTACCGAAATTCTGCAGTTTTCAGTGCTATCACATGACTTCAGTTACTCTTCCTGCTGAGTCCAAGAGAAGCAAGTGGGTGTGGTTACTGAAAGCCAGTGACATCACTTCCAGGGAGGGATACTCGTCCTGTGTAGCCAGGGAGCATATACAGGAGGGGAGTTGAGGGGCACATATACAGTACAGCTGTGCTTGGCTTTGATCGAAGACTACAGTAGGAGAAGGAAGCTGGACACGGAGGAGGGAGGAGGGACTGTCAGTGTAGCTGAAAGTGCTTGGAGGTTTCAGCTCACAGTCTACAATGATCATAATTTCAACTGCACCCATTACCATCTATGTGACTTTGAAAATTAGCAACTTAGAAAAGGTGCCAGCACTACTTTGATGCAACTTTTGATGCAACTTTGTCCCACTCTAGGTCGCAATAGTGGAAACGTAAACTAAGGCCCCTTTCAAACTTGTGCGACTTGTCCTGCGATTTGGGACTGCAAAGTTGCATGACAAGTCGCACTTCATGATTTCCAATGAGTACCATTCATATCTGTGCGACTTCAAGTAATCCCTGCACTACTTTGGTCCAACTTTGATGCGTTTTGAGGTCCAAAGACATAGGCATTGCTTCAAGTCCAAGTAGGGCTGGGCAGGTCTAGGCATGCCTGTCTAAGAAAGACCGACAACCTTTTCAGGAAGTGAAAGACAGCTTATCAAATGCAGATAAAGAGAGATAGCGCTGTCGGTGAAGAACAAGAAGAAGCTGTTTGTCCAGCTTAGATAAGACTTTCTAAGCTACACAAGCAGCTAGCCAGAAAATGAATAATATCAAAGATAAAGATATTTAACATACTATTAACAGGAAAAAATACATTTTTGACTGGAGTTTTACTTTAACCACTTTAAGACCGGAAGATTTGCCTCCTTAATGACCAAGCCCTATTTTGCGATTCGGCACTGCATTATTTAAACGGACAATTGCGCGGTCATGCAATGCTGTACCCAAATAAAATTGATGTCTTTTTTTTCCCACAAATAAAGCTTTCTTTTGGTGGTATTTGATCACCTGTGCGATTTTTAATTTTTGCGCTATAAACAAAAAAAGAGTGACAATTTTGAAAAAAAAAAACAATATTTTTAACATTCTGCTATATGACATTCTCAAAAAAATGTAAAAATCAAAATTTTTTAACATTTTAGGCCAATTTGTTTTCTGCTACATATTTTTGGAAAAAAAAAAAAATCTCAATAAGCATATTTTGATTGGTTTACGCAAAAGTTATTGCGTCTACTAACTACAGGAAAGATTTATGTCATTTTTATTGTTTTTTTTTCACTAGTAATGGCAGCCATCTGCGATTTTTTGTGGGACTGCGACATTGCGGACCCCTAACTGACATTTTTGACACTTTTGGGGGTACAAGTGCAATTGCTACAGTAATCAGTGCTAAAAATATGCATTGTTACTGTAATAATGACACTGGCAGGGAAGGGGTTAACCCTGTGAATGATCAAGGGGTTAAATGTAAGCCTAGGGGAGTGATTCTAACTGTGGGGGGGCGTGGCTTCTGAAATTACCATGGAGACATGTGATCCTATATAGAAGGATCACATGGGCTCTATGGTCATTGCAGTCATGTTTACAACAGCCGACTGTCCTTCTCTCTCAGCGGGGAGCGATCGCAGGTTTTAGGCGGCAATCTGAGCCACCTGACCCGTGCATCGGCTTCCCCCCTGCTGAGTGGGGGCAGGAGCGCACCGCCGGTGGTGCTCCCCGTGCACGACTGACGTAGACCCGTCAGTTTGCGCAGGAGAGCCCCCTTGCCGCAGTAAAAAGGCACCAGGTGGTTGGGAAGTGGTTAAGGAGTCACCTACCATAACCAGAGCATTATAGGTTAAGTTAAATATTACTGAGGTTGTAATTATATCATGCAAATCCTAATTTAACACCACTATGTTAACAAGGGAAATATGCATTGATGAGGATGCATCCACGACATGAGATGATTAGCTAGAGAAGGGCTTTTATCCTGTAAATTGCTATACATCTAGTTATCGCAATTCAAAATTGCAATTCCAATACTTTTACTAACTCCCAAATCTTGCAATATATAGTCCTAATAATCAATGCAAAAGAATGGATAAACTGAGAGATTTTTTTAAAAAGTGTAAAACATTGGGACATGGAAGGACAATAGACCTGATACTTACAGTAAGTGCCACAATCAGTAAGCATGATTGCAAAATTTTAAAAAATATTGTAAATCCACACAGTTATGTAGGTTTAAAGAATTACTAAAGGCATAGAGTTGAGAGGGATTAGAACCCCTATCAGATAGTTTTTTGCTATCTGTGCCCCCCCCCCCCCCTTGAGGAGATTAACCCCCCTCTATTTGTTCTGTTTATCGTTATTATTGAAAGTGAAAGAAAAAGAAAGTCACGAATTTCACCAGATTGCTCACCCCACTATCACAGTCCCACTATAAGTCAATGATCACTGCCATTACCAGTATAGTATAACAGCTGTGTAAATTCCAGTATATACAGTGCCTTGCTTAAGTATTCGGTCCCCTTGAACTTTTCGACCTTTTGCCACATTTCAGGCTTCAAACATAAAGATATAAAACTGTAATTTTTTGTGAAGAATCAACAACAAGTGGGACACAATCATAAAGTGGAACGACATTTATTGTATATTTCAAACCTTTTTAACAAATAAAAAATTGAAAAATTGGGCGTGCAAAATTATTCAGCCCCCTTAAGTTAATACATTGTAGCCCCACCTTTTGCTGTGATTACAGCTGTAAGTCGCTTGGGGTATGTCTCTATCAGTTTTGCACATCGAGAGACTGAAATTTTTGCCCATTCCTCCTTGCAAAACAGCTCGAGCTCAGTGAGGTTGGATGGAGAGCATTTGTGAACAGCAGTTTTCAGTTCTTTCCACAGATTCTCGATTGGATTCAGGTCTGGACTTTGACTTGGCTATTCTAACACCTGGATATGTTTATTTGTGAACCATTATATTGAAGATTTTGCTTTATGTTTTGGATCATTGTCTTGTTGGAAGACAAATCTCCATCCCAGTCTCAGGTCTTTTGCAGACTCCATCAGGTTTTCTTCCAGAATGGTCCTGTATTTGGCTCCATCCATCTTCCCATCAATTTTAACCATCTTCCCTGTCCCTGCTGAAGAAAAGCAGGCCCAAACCATGATGCTGCCACCACCATGTTTGACAGTGGGGATGGTGTGTTCAGGGTGATGAGCTGTGTTGCTTTTACGCCAAACATAACGTTTTACATTGTTGCCAAAAAGTTTGATTTTGGTTTCATCTGACCAGAGCATCTTCTTCCACATGTTTGGTGTGTCTCCCAGGTGGCTTGTGGCAAACTTTAAACGACACTTTTTATGGATATCTTTAAGAAATGGCTTTCTTCTTGCCACTCCATAAAGGCCAGATTTGTGCAGTATACGACTGATTGTTGTCCTATGGACAGAGTCTCCCACCTCAGCTGTAGATCTCTGCAGTTCATCCAGAGTGATCATGGGCCTTTCGGCTGCATCTCTGATCAGTCTTCTCCTTGTATGAGCTGAAAGTTTAGAGGGACGGCCAGGTCTTCATAGATTTGCAGTGGTCTGATACTCCTTCCATTTCAATATTATAGCTTGCACAGTGCTCCTTGGGATGTTTAAAGCTTGGGAAATCTTTTTGTAGCCAAATCCGGCTTTAAAATTCTCCACAACAGTATCTCGGACCTGCCTGGTGTGTTCCTTGTTCTTCATGATGCTCTCTGCGCTTTAAACTGACCTCTGAGACTATCACAGTGCAGGTGCATTTATACAGAGACTTGATTACACACAGGTGGATTCTACTTATCATCATTAGTCATTTGGGTCAACATTGGATCATTCAAAGATCCTCACTGAACTTCTGGAGAGAGTTTGCTGCACTAAAAGTAAAGGGGCTGAATAATTTTGCACGCCCAATTTTTCAGTTTTTTATTTGTTAACAAAGTTTGAAATATCCAATAAATTTCATTCCACTTCATGATTGTGTCCCACCTTTGTTGATTCTATCAGTTTTATATCTTTATGTTTGAAGCCTGAAATGTGGCAAAAGGTCGCAAAGTTCAAGGGGGCCGAAAACTTTCGCAAGGCACTGTATATACCATAGTTTGTATAACTTTCGCACAAACCAATTAATGTACACTTATTGGGATTTTTTTATTTACCAAAGACATGTAGCAGAATAAATTTTGGCCTAAATGTATGAAGAAATGTTATTTCTACATTTTTAATGGATTTGTTTAATAACAGAACAATGTTGAATGACCACACAATTATATAATCTACACACTTAACCCATACTTGAATTAACAACAATAATGAGAAAGAGCAGCTGACACAATTCACTGGCTAAATATTATGACAAATTGAAGATACAGTGATTGAAGTGGAGCGCTTCAGAAAGAGTCCATATAAGTAAAATTAGTAAAGATCAGAGTAAAAGAGTCCAAAAGTGCAAGTTTCAAATTATAGTGCCCGATCCTCCACCGACAGTACTCCACACACTGACCCTTACCATCAGGGATGGACCACAACTCATGGTCTGATGCTCTTTGTGTGATTTAACAGATATCACACAGCCACTGATTAGGGTCAATCCTTCCTGATGTAAGGAGCCCATACAATCTTTCTTGTTTCTTTCCTAAATCTTTTTAGGAAATATTGGAGTGTTTTAAAAAATTACTTTTGGGTCCAATGCTACCCGACGCTAAGGCTACAAATTGCTCCCAATTTTGTTAAACCCCCTAAGAAACCTACCTTCTTTTTTCAAATGAAAGGTTTTTATCCTTGCAGGAAGTGTACTGTTTATGAGCACAATTGCTTAAAGAATGGGAAGAATGGGAAGATTACATCATTTAGTTCTAACGTCATTTCTAAAGTTTATGATGTTCATTCTTTTCTCACCTGTGCATCAAAAAACATTGTTTACTTGATCACATGTCCATGCGACCTACATTATGTTGGCCGCACTGCACGTTCTTTTCAGGTGAGAATGAAGGAATACATTGCCAATCTGGAAGAGTTTTCCTAATCATATTTTCATCTAAACATTATGATCAGTGCCATGACAGAAATCCTATGGGCACAACTTTTATGGCTATTGATAAGTATACCCTTCATTGTAGGGGGAGCCAGATTAGAAGGGAAATCTCAAAACTAGAAACACAATGGATTTACTGGTTGAAATCTTTTAGGCCTTATGGTCTTAATATAGAGTAGGATGTTAATGCTTTTATTAACAATGGATAATGTGAACCTATTCAGTCTATCCTTAATTAGTTAATCTATATGGTTTATGTACGTATTGATTTTTTGGAATTAGTTCTTTCTCTGTTACAACTTTTTCCCTTCTTTTTTGAATGAATTTAAAAAAAATAATTTTGAAATGAATGTCTAGTATAATAATTGGGAATAGTTTTTGATTGTGCAGTAGCAAATGTTTTCAGCCACAAGATGCCGCTATTGCTATTGCAATTGGACTTCCGATGCTGGAGATTTTTATTTTATAATAATTTTAATACATATTTCTATCTTGTCCTTTACATTTGGCTACCTCTTTTTAATTATTTTTTCATGCACATCTAATATATTTTAGGTACAGCTTACCTTTTTATTGAATTTGAGTTATGAAATACCTAGGGCCGGATGTGATATCACTTCTGGTCTGGTGGTTTAGCCGTTCCTTGCATTTAGAGCACACCATTAGGGAAGCCGATTCATTTCCTATTGTATATAAAGGCGCCGCATGCATGTGAAACCATGCCCCTGATGATGTCTATTTAATGAAACACATTGGGTGGAGCTGGATTGTGTAACGTCGCCATTGGCTCCCGAGGCTGTCAATCAAAGTCAGTCAGCCAATGAGGAGAGAAAGGGGGCGGGGCGAGTAACGGCTCCGTGTCTGAATGGATACAGGGAGCTGTGGTTTGGCTTGGGTGCCCCATAACAAGCTGCTTGCTGTGGGGGCACTCAACAGGTAGGATAGGCCAGGAGCAGTGAAGAGGGACCCAAGAAGAGGAGAATCCAGGCTGCTCTGTGAAAAACCACTGCACAGGGCAGGTAAGTACAACATGTTTGGTATTTTTAACTAAAAAAAAAAAAAAAAAATGAGACTTTGGTATCACTTTAAATAGTTTTGAGCTAGAGACCACACTTCACAGGGGTGCTTTGATAGGGCAGTGTGGCGTCACACATGTTTGCAAGTACATGGAACACATTGTGTCAGAGAAACGGCCATGCTGCACCTGGCAACTCCGCCAGTACTTCCAATGGCCGCAATGGACTCAGGCCATAGACTCATTGTCAGTGAAATGGCTGTGTGTCGGGATTCGAACCCGTGACCAGCCACATCCCAGGCGGTAGCCCTGCTTACTAGGCTACCATCCTCTCTGGACTTTCCTCCCTGAACATTCCTCCCTGAACATTCCTCCCTGAAGCCTATTATTTCAACCTTAGTCTTGCCTAGCCTTGCTCATCACCCTTGATTCCTGACACCTGGTACTTCCCTATATAAGTCCAGCCCCGTGCACTCAAGCTTGCTGATTATTGAGCTCCTGAGCCTTGATCAAGCTTCTCCTGATCTGCTGCTCTATCTACTACCACAAATCCAACGCTGACCAGGAATTGACTACCGACTACTCTTCTGCTTTGTCCCTACCTACTGAACTGCTACCTCTGTTGCTGATCCGGATTGTCTGACTACGCTTACTGCTGCCCGCCCGACCTTTGGCTCGTCTGACTTCTCTCTGGTTATCCCTTGTCTGCTCCTCCGCCTTCGGACCAAACCTGCATTCTGCCTGGCTGGGTGATCCTAACACGTCCTGGTGTTAGCTTGCAGCGCAGTCTATCCCCACCATCAGGGGCTCTAGTGAAAACCAGCTATCACTTAGTTTCCGCACCTCGGGTGAACCCGTGTCCTCAGAAGAGTACTACCTGGTGTCCATCCGGCATCCAGCACTGCTACTACCGTAGCCAACCCGGATTATCTGACTAAGCCTCTGCCAGACTTCCTGCACCTACTACCGGCCTGCGGTTCTTGCCACTGGGCTCCACTCATACCTTCGTCCAGCAGTCCTCTGACTCAGGTGAGCCTGTAGGATTGTTACAGAATAATCAGCCTAACTATGGAGTCCGCAATGGCCACTCTGTGTAAACAGGTCACTGAACTTCAAGAATTTGGTACTACGTATCAGGAGAAATTTGCCCAGCTCCAAGACGTAGTCAAAAGCCAACAGAGGGAGATTATTGAACTACAGAGGCAACTCCTAGACGTCCGCGGCGCGGCCACAGACACCCGCATGCCACTCCCATCAAAATTTGGCGGTGACAGACGCCAGTATCGGGGATTTCTGAACCAATGCCGCATCTATTTTCAGATGAACCCGGCCCCCTTCACCACCGATAAAAAGAAGGTGCTATTCATGATCAATCTCTTGACGGATGAAGCATTAGCATGGGCGTCGCCATACGTGGAGTCTAACAATCTGCTCCTGGACAACCTAAACAACTTCATCACCGCCATGAGCCTAGTCTTCGATGATCCCAACCGCTGTGCGACAGCCGAGGCGCGACTACATAGTCTGCGACAAGGGAGACGCTCCGTCGCCGAATATACCGCCGAATTTCGCCGTTGGGTCACGGACACCATCTGGAACCCAGCAGCACAGAGGAGCCAATTCCGGCGCGGCCTCTCCAAAGCAATAAAAGACGAACTCGCCAGAGTCGAGGCCCCGGACGATCTGGATGACTTTATTCAGTTATGCATCCGGATAGATCAAAGACTCTCCGAGAGGAAGAAGGAAAGACTCTGGTCCTCGGACCACAGACCCACTTACTCCTTCTCCTCTACTGCCCAGCGCGACCCTCAGTCAGCAACTGATTCTATGCAGGTCGACGCACTACGGAGGTCTCTATCCACAGCTGAAAAGGAGAGACGGCTGGCCGAAAACCTCTGCCTCTACTGTGGAGAGCCGCGTCATTTTGTCATCAAATGTCCCAATAAGATTCGAAGAACTATTGCCATCACGGAGCTAAAGGAGCAATCACAGACTCCAACCCCGGCAGCAGCCCCTGAAGATAACAACACAGCGGCTGATGGATCCCATTTCATCGTCCCCATCCTCATCGACTTCGAGGGGCGACAACTCCCCTGTTCTGCGATGTTAGACTCCGGGGCGGGAGGCAACTTCATGGACCTAACCTTCGCCCGCGAAAAGAACATTCCACTGACAATCAAGGCAGCCCCTGTTGACCTGGAAACCGTCAACGGATCCCCACTCTCCTCGGGGCCGGCGACTCATGAGACCATCGAACTACAGCTCCTTATAGAACCTGATCACCACGAGAAAATCCACTTCTCGCTGATCGCCTCCCCAAAGTTTCCGGTGATCTTGGGCATCCCATGGTTGGCCACCCACAACCCCTCGGTGGACTGGGAAACCCGCTGTATATGGTTCCCGTCCGAGTTCTGCTCGCTAAATTGCTCCCGCAAACCCGTCCTTCCACCCGAAGACACCACCATATCTGAACTATCCGTCAAGGATCTGCTACCCCCTCAATACCGCGAGTTCCAGGATGTCTGCGACAAGAAAAACGCAGACAAGCTGCCACCACACCGACCCTACGACTGCCCTATAGAACTGTTGCCCGGGGCCGAAATACCCTTTGGCACTATCTACCCCCTCTCGGAGCCTGAACTCAGGGCCTTGAAAGAGTACCTGGACGAGGACCTAAGGAAGGGGTTTATCCGGCCCTCTACCTCCCCTGCGGGAGCCCCCTTTTTCTTCGTAGAGAAAAATGACTCCTCCCTGCGTCCCTGCATTGACTACAGGAAGCTTAACGACATAACCGTAAAGAACCGGTACCCACTCCCACTGATTTCAGAACTCCTTGAGAGACTCCGGGCAGCGAAGATTTTCACCAAACTTGACCTTCGAGGGGCCTATAATCTCGTCCGAATCCGTTCTGGGGATGAATGGAAGACTGCCTTTCGGACACGTTATGGTCACTTCGAGTACCTAGTCATGCCTTTTGGACTCTGCAATGCTCCCGCCACCTTCCAGCACTTCATTAACGACGTCCTCAGGGACATGCTCGATCTGTTTGTAGTCGTTTACCTGGACGACATCTTGATCTTCTCTGAAGACCTCGAGCAGCACCGCGAATACGTCCGCAGGGTACTGCAGAGACTCCGACAGAACTCTCTCTATATCAAGCTAGAGAAATGTGAGTTTGAGCGAACCACCACTCAGTTCCTCGGATACATCATCTCCCCAGAGGGCCTAAGCATGGACCCGGGGAAGGTCCAAGCCTTGATGAACTGGCCCATTCCGAGAAACGAGAAGGAGATACAAAGATTCATTGGCTTTGCCAACTTTTATCGGAAGATTATCCGGAACTTCTCCAAGGTCATAGCACCAATCACCCAACTCACCAAGAAAGCAGTCCCCTTCTCCTGGACACCCGAGGCACAGGAGGCCTTCACCAAGTTGAAACTCTTCACTTCTGCTCCAATCCTAATCCACCCGAACCCCGAGCTGCCATTTACAGTCGAAGTGGATGCATCTGACTCTGCGGTGGGGGCTGTTCTGTCACAACGGTCTGGGGAGAAGATGCTACTACACCCGTGCGCATATTTCTCCCGCCAGATGTTCCCCTCCGAGAGGAATTATGACATCGGGAACAAGGAACTACTGGCGATCAAGGATGCCTTCTCTGAGTGGAGACACCTGCTGGAGGGAGCCACCAACCCCATAATCGTACTAACTGACCACAAGAACCTCAAGTTCATCCGCAGCGCTAAGAGACTCTCAGCCAGACAGGCCAGATGGAGCCTATTCTTTTCCCGCTTCAACTTTCTCATCACCTATCGCCCCGGATCAAAGAACGGTAAGGCTGACGCCCTCTCCAGAATGTTTTCCGAGCCCTTGCAGAGTAAAAAGGGCCAAAACAACATCCTACCCGAGAGAAGGGTCGTAGGGGCCACCTACTCTAAAGAACTCCTGGGCACAATCAAAGAAGGATATGAAAATGACCCCTTCCTCACCCACCCCACAAGGAATGTCTGCCTTACGTTTAAGAATGGTAATTGGTTTCATCAGGACCTATAGTTATATGTACCAGAAATCGCACGGCTCGAAGTACTCAGACTCAACCATGACTCCAGACTGGCCGGTCATCTAGGCACAAGAAAGACCCAGGAGCTTCTCTCCCGCTCCTTCTGGTGGCCAACATACAAGGAGGACATCAAGAGGTACATCTCCTCATGCACGGTCTGTGCCCGCAATAAGACTCCTCGTTCCTCTCCCGTGGGTCTGTTACAACCTCTCCCCATTCCCTCCCGCCCCTGGGGCTCGATCTCCATGGACTTTGTGGTAGACCTTCCTCCTTCAAAAGGGATGAACACCATCCTGGTCGTAGTCGACCGCCTCACCAAGATGGCCCATTTCATCCCCTACCCACCGCCAAACAGACGGCCGATCTTATTCTCAGAGAGGTCTTCAGGCTGCATGGGATCCCGGACGACGTGTTCTCCGACCGAGGCTTGCAATTTGCCTCTAAGTTCTGGAAGAACTTCTGCTTGGTGCTTGGGGTTAAGGTGAACCTGTCCTCCGCTTTCCACCCCCAGTCAAACGGGCAGACAGAGAGAACTAATCAGACCCTAGAGCAGTACCTACGCTGTTTCAGCTCCCACCTGCAGGATGACTGGCTTGACCATCTCTCCATGGCCGAGTTTGCCTACAACAATGCTGAGCACAGCTCAACCAAGCACAGCCCCTTCTTTGCTAACACAGGCTCGCACCCGGTGTTCATTCCGCACCTACCTGTCGCCTCCACCCTCCCAGCAGTGGCATAACGCCTAACAACCCTACAGGAGGCACAAAAGAACATTATAAACAACCTCCATCTGGCCCAGAGGTGCTTTAAACAGAGAGCAGACAGACGCCGCAAACCCACCCCGGGTTTCCATGTGGGAGACAAGGTGTGGCTGTCCACCAGGAACCTCAGATTGAAAATCCCCTCCAAAAAGTTGGCCCAAAAATACATGGGTCCGTTCCGGATCTCCGCTCAAATTAATGAGGTCATGTTCCGGCTCGATCTTCCGGACTCCATTAGGGTGCACCCTGTCTTCCATTGCTCCCTCCTCAAGCCATACATGGAGAACACCTTCACAGGCCACAACTCGCCCCCTCCACCACCCGTGAGGGTACAGGGTGAAGAAGAATACACTGTAGCAAACATCCTCGACTCCAGGGTCCACCGGGGAAGACTACAATATCTAATTGGTTGGGAGGGCTACCCTCCCGAGGATAACTCCTGGGAACCAGAAGAAAACGTCCACGCCCCCAGACTGGTAAGAGAGTTCCACACACCGGTAAGCCTGCCCCTGCGGTGCCCAGTGGTCACCTTGGAAAGGGGGGAGTACTGTCGGGATTCGAACCCGTGACCAGCCACATCCTAGGCGGTAGCCCTGCTTACTAGGCTACCGTCCTCTCTGGACTTTCCTCCCTGAACATTCCTCCCTGAAGCCTATTATTTCAACCTTAGTCTTGCCTAGCCTTGCTCATCAACCTTGATTCCTGACACCTGGTACTTCCCTATATAAGTCCAGCCCCGTGCACTCAAGCTTGCTGATTATTGAGCTCCTGAGCCTTGATCAAGCTTCTCCTGATCTGCTGCTCTATCTACTACCACAAATCCAATGCTGACCAGGAATTGACTACCGACTACTCTTCTGCTTTGTCCCTACCTACTGAACTGCTACCTCTGTTGCTGATCCGGATTGTCTGACCACGCTTACTGCTGCCCGCCCCGACCTTTGGCTCGTCTGACTTCTCTCTGGTTATCCCTTGTCTGCTCCTCCGCCTTCGGACCAAACCTGCACTCTGCCTGGCTGGGTGATCCTGAGGACCGTGTCCTGGTGTTAGCTTGCAGCGCAGTCTATCCCCACCATCAGGGGCTCTAGTGAAAACCAGCTATCACTTAGTTTCCGCACCTCAGGTGAACCCGTATCCTCAGCAGAGTACTACCTGGTGTCCATCCGGCATCCAGCACTGCTACCACCGTAGCCAACCCGGATTATCTGACCAAGCCTCTGCCAGACTTCCTGCACCTACTACCGGCCTGCGGTCCTTGCCACTGGGCTCCACTCATACCTTCGTCCAGCAGTCCTCTGACTCAGATGAGCCTGTAGGATTGTTACACTGTGCTGCAACTGGCAACTTTGCCAGTACTTCCCATGGCCGCAATGGACTCGGGCAATAGACTAATTCACTGTCCTATAAAAGGACTCTGCTCAGCCCATCAGATTGCTGGATTGTCTTCAGCTCTTCCTGTTTCCTGAGCATTGCTACTTCCTGGATTCCAGTTTGACCCGGCTTGTTCCTGACCTGTCTGGTCTGATCTCTCTCCTGGCTTTGACCCCCGGTTTTGTCTGACCATCCCTGCTCCAGTTTGGCTCTCCCGTTATCTGATCTCAGCTTGGCTCACGGACTTGCTTCCTGTCTACCTGCCCTCCAGTACCTGATCTTGGCTTTCCCACTGACTTGTCTGCTTCTGGCCTTCCTGCTATACCTTTGGCTTGCACCTGTTGCAGCTTCCTGCCGAGCCCTGTGTTTGACCCCCGGCCGGTCTTACACCTACTGCCTGGTTGTTCCTGGTTCCTCCTTGGACTGTCCGGTGTATTCCTGCCCAGCACTCTGCTAGAGACCGCCTGTCTACCATAAGGACCCTGCCGGCAACCAGTGCTTCTGTGGGCGCTACACCCTCTGTCTCAACCCCAGGGGTGTGCAGCACTCAGCCGCAAGGGGAGCCCTCTCTGCATCTCGGCCTCGGATCAGGTACGTGACACATTGCCTCTTATTTGAAACAGGGATGCTGCAAAAGGTTCGTTTTTTATGCTGGATACCTGCCATTGTTGATATAGTTGTATTCTTGCACTTGTGCATGTTATTTACTAGTAAAAGGCTCCATTTTGTGGACGTTCAATAGGCCTAAGAATAGAATTAGGCACTGATGTCAGACGCCACTTAAAGTACATGTTACCCCAGCCTTTATTATTTCTAATAGGTGTCTGTGTACCATGTACTGGTATTAAAAATGTTCCTGTGATCTTTGCATTGCTTACTTTGTGTGAATTAATTGGTGTTCCTGCCAGTCACCCTGCTTTCCTTTTTCAAACTGACCAAGCCAAGGTAAAGAAGCACATGCATTCCAGTGTGGTCAGTTGGTCAAACGTTCATCTTTGCCTTTTACTTGGAAGCACATCCTGCCTGTAATTCGGTCATTCTACAGATTAAGTCAGTGTATTACTGAAGAAATGACACTTTGCTACAATGTAAAGTAGTGAGTGTACAGCTTGTATAACAGTGTAAATTTGCTGCCCCCTCAAAATAACTCAACACACAGCCATTAATGTCTAAACCGCTGGCAACAAAAGTGAGTACACTCCTAAGTTAAAATGTCCAAATTGGGCCCAAAGTATCAATATTTTGTGTGGCCACCATTATTTTCCAGCACTGTCTTAACCCTCTTGGGCATGGAGTTCACCAGCGCTTCACAGGTACCCACTAGAGTCCTCTTCCACTCCTCCATGAAGACATCACGGAGCTGGTGAATTTTAGAGACCTTACGCTCCTCCTCCTTCCATTTGAGGTGGCCCCCCAGATGTTCAATAGGGTTTAAGTCAGGAGACAGACTTGTCCAGTCCATCACCTTTACCCTCAGCTTCTTTAGTAAGGCAGTAGTCGTCTTGGAGGTGTTTTTGGGGTCGGTATCATGTTGGCCCAGTCTCCGAAGGGAGGGGATCATGCTCTGCTTCAGTATGTCAGAGTACATGTTGGCATTCATGGTTCCATCAATGAACTGTACCTCCCCAGTGCCGACAGCACAACCCCAGACCATGACACTCCCACCACCATGCTTGACTGTAGGCAACACACACTTGTCTTTGTACGCCTCCTTTTACCTGCACTTTTCCTAAAGAAAAGCTAAAAGCAGTATTAAAACATTTTCCAGAGGCTTTTTCCCTCTGTTTTTACCTGGTGACCTGGCAAGTAATACACCTCCTGTATTAGAGTGCCTCCACTCTGGATAAAGGAGCACAAGCTGCATTGTCACTCTGGAAGGTGCATGTTAGATGTGCTTGCGGATTTTAAAATACTAAAACAATTGAAGCCAAACTTCAGCTAATACCTTATAAGCAGTTGCAGCAAACTTTTTTTTTCCTTTTGGGATAAAGTTTTACAAAAATAAATAAAATCTGATCATTTTAAGCACACCTGTCAGTAGTAAATGGTTTGTCACAACCCTGCAACTGATACATCTGAAGGACAGCTTGTTCTTTTATGAAAAACAACTGACTTACTGGTGAGATAACCAAGTGAAAATAGAGGAAAGAGACTAGAAAGTGCAAATAATGAAGTCACCAGATCTAAGACTTTACAGGTTTTTTTTTTTTTTTTGGAAATTGGTAGCAGGAAGGCTTTTATTGCAAAATACTCTATGTAGGGGCAATTTACTAAAGGCAAACTGACTGTTTGCTTTGTGAATGAGGTGAAGTTATGCTGTCTTACATAATCCAGTCATGTGCAAGCAAAAATACTGTTTTTTATTTTTCTTGCTTGTGTTTGGGTGCTTGCACTACAACGGGTTCTATCTCATAAATTCAAAAGGACCATTTGTACATTAATAGAATATCACACTACAAAACTGTATGTACTGCGGCAATGTTTTTTTGTTTAAAAATGTTTTGTTAAATCCTCAGAACAGTTATACTCACTGATAAAATACAGCATAGTCACATCCAGAGGAAGCGTGTACAGACACCATGACATAAATATAATACAACATGTACAACATACAAAATTACATAGAAGTATCCTCATAGCAAAAACCAACAAAAAGCAATATTGACACCCATTGTAAAAAAGAGAACCTTGATTAAGCAATGTTTCTCCCCTGCCTGCACAATACTAAGGGCATTATTTATATGCTGTAAAGACTATACCTCCAGGCCAGCCATTTGTGATGTCACTTCTAGTGACCCTTATCTGTGTCAAAATGACATCACTTCCTGTGCAATGCGATCCCAAAAGTGCCAACTACTGAGGGTTTACAAAAAACAAACTGCCAGCCAACCACAAGAAGTGTCAAATCAAAAAGACAAATTATTCTTGAATGAGAATGCAAATAAAGTCTTTTTTAAAGGGGAATGCATTGCGGATAACCTGCAAGCTCAACCTATAACAGAAAAACAACATAAATTACATTTTAACAAATACAATAGGTGTATAATACAAAAATACATAAAACTATATTAAAAAAAGGTGTTAGAAATACAGTTAAGTGACACTCTTTATTAACCACTTGCCTTCTGTGCACTTAAACACCCTTCCCATCCAGGCCAATTTTCAGCTTTCAGCGCTGGCACACTTTGAATGACAATTGCGCGGTCATGCTACACTGTACCCATATTAAATTTTTATCATTTTTTTCACACAAATAGAGCTTTCTTTTGGTGGTCTTACAAAAAAAAAGAAAAAAGACAGAAAATTTTGAAAAAAAAAAAAAAGTTTTTCTTATTTTCTGCGAGTAAATTTTGAAAATAAATTTTTCTCCTTCACTGATGTGCGCTGATGAGGTGGCACTGATGGGCACTGATAGGCTGCACTGATGGGCACTGATGAGGTGGCACTTATGGGCACTGATGAGGTGGCACTTATGGGCACTGATGAGGAGGTACTAATATGCCGCACTGATGAGCACTGATAGGCGGCATTGATAGGCGGCACTGAGAGGCGGCACTGAGAGGCGGCACTGATGAGCACTGATAGGCGGCACTGATGAGCACTGATAGGCGGCACTGCTGGGCACTGAGAGGTGGCACTGCTGGGCACTGAGAGGTGGCACTGCTGGGCACTGAGAGGCGGCACCGAGAGGCAGCACTGACGGGCACTGATAGGCGGCACTGATGGGCACTGGTGGATGGCACTGGACACTGACGGGTGGCACTGATGAGCGGCACTGATGGGCAGCACCATCAGTGCCCACACTCAGTGCCCATAGTGCTGCCAGTCAGTGCTCATCAGTGCTTAGATGAGCAGGCACTGATGGGCACTGACTAGCAGCACTATGGGCACTGATTGTGGGCATTGATGGGGGCACTGATGGCGGGCACTGTGGGCACTGATGGGGGGGCACTGTGTGTGTGTTTTTACCTCTAGTAATCAGGGCACTGGTGATCAGTGCCCTGATTACATTCTCCTGTGTCCCCGGCGCTGTGAGGCTCCCCCTCCTTCCTCACACTGCAGGCTCCGTGTGAGGAAGGAGCGCCGGCGATGAGAGATCATCGCTCATTGGACGGCCCGATCACGTGGTGAATGGCCGCTGTGATTGGCCATTCACCACGATCTGTGATCGGCCGTGTCCAAGGGACACGGCCCACACAGATTTCCCCCGCAGCGCGCTCGCGGGAGCGCGCGGGGGGCGTGTCACTGGGAGGCCGTTTAAAAACGGCCTTCCGAAAATTCGAGTCCGCGCTGCAGCCGTATATAGGCTGTAGCGCGGATGGGGGAAGGTTAATCTCTTTTAGATATAATAGGTGGGACCTAAAGATCCAAAAGAGTTTGTGCTGTAATGTCAGCTTCAGCATATCTCTCCTTCTTTTTGGGTTTATTTCACTCACTACTGTAAAGAGGAGTTGCGAACTTAAGCCCCGTACACACGTACCGATTGTCGGCCGGAAATATTCGGCCGCCGACCAATCGGCCGATTGTAGGCTTGTTAGTATGATGCTTCCGACAGCCGACAGCGCATTTTCGGCCGAACAGAATCTGTCGTGCAGACTTTAAAATATTTGTTGGCCGTCACCAGAACGGCTGATTGTTCGCCAGTCAGTACAGATTTCGGCCGACAGACAGCAGATTAGCAAGACTGGGCATGCTCAGAAAAGAAAAAAGACAAAGAAAGTTAACCATCACATGACATCACTTCTGTAGTCGGCTGTTGTTGGCCGACAAAATTCGTGTGCAGTCTTTTGCAGTTTTCAACAGACACGACAGCCCTGGACAAAAGATGGCCGATCGTTCGACCGACTATCAGTACATGTGTACGGGGCTTTATGTGATTTGCCTCCCAAAAATGTTGTGCAACTGGTTAGAAGTCAGCCGTGTGTATATCACTGCAGTGTTCATTCAAGCACTTTCTCACCTCTCGTGAGTCCTAGCCAAGAAAACTCAGGCCACATGGACACTTGAGGAGGTAAATGATATCACAATTAGTACAATTTACAAAGGAACATATAGGAAATTTGTGGCTAGTGTATGGGTAAGTGAAATACTTTTTTTCATCATTAAATTACACAGTGTACAGTGTCCACACTGGCACATATCATGTGGAGACAAATGCATATGGAGCTAGTTCGTATCTGCACTTTCCCTTATTTGCTTTTGTAATCTTCATGGATCCACATATCCACAAAACTTTGAAAGCACCTATGGGCAAGCTCTGGTGGATCCTTTAATACCTTGAACAGATTTGCTGTTTGGAGGCTGCAGAGTGGGAAGTTTTAGTGGAGAGTGATAAACAGCTTTGATTTTGACTGCTGGGGACTGTTTGCATTTTAAAGGGCTCTTTCCTTGCAGTTTTTTGGGGGTTTTTTTTCCTTTTTTTGTTACTCTTTTTTCCTGTCACTTTATTTTTTTTTTAAATAGCCTTTTTTTTTCTCTTTCTTTTTTTACTTCCTTCAGACTACTAATTAAGGGGAGTGGTTAATTATTCACAGGTGTTTCAGGTGCTATTTAAATTTCTGCTGGACTCATTTGAGCGTGCTCATCCTTTAGCTTGTCACCTTTTTGCTTGATGGAACGCTGAGCAAGTGGAACTTGACTAATGCCTCGTACACATGCATCGATTATTGGCCGGGAATTTTCGGCCAACGTCCGATCGGCAAATTTTCAGCTTGTTAGTATGATGCTTTCGACAACCAACTCCGACTTTTCGGCCGAAAAAAATCTGGTGTGAAGGCTATAAAATTTTTGTTGGCCGTCAACATAACGGCTGATTTTCCGTCAGTCAGTACAGATTTCAGCAGACAAAAATCTGATGAGCAAGACTGGGCATGCTCAGAGAAGAAAAAACACACGGAAAGTAAACCAGCACATGACATCACTTCTGAAGTTGATTTTTGTTGGCCGAAAAAATTTGTAAGCAGTCTAGGCACATTCCAACCAACAAAACACAACTCTGGACAAAAGACGGCCGATCGGTCGGCCGATAATCGTTGCGTGTGTACGAGGCATTAGTGGTGAGTTAAAAACCAGTGTTTAAAACAGGAGATTTGAACAGGAGTCTTCAGACCTGTAAGTAACATCTGAAATTTTCTGTTAGTTGTATTATTGTTGTAACTGGGAAAATGTGTTCTAGCAAGATTGAAGGTTTTGTGCAGTGCACAGTGTGCCACATGTATACAATAACGGAGCAACCGCTCAAGGATGGATAAAGCTACGACAGATGTGAGCAGATTGTCCTTCTGGAACCTCGCATTAGAGATCTGGAGGAGCAAATTGCAACACTCGGCAGAACTGACAACCTTGAAGGGGGTCCTCTGAGCTCACTGAGCAGGTGGCTAGTGGGGTTAATGGGGAGGGTGGAGGGGTAAGTCAGGTTTATCAGGTAGGAAGAGGGGTTAATACAGTCAGAGGGAGTGGTAGGGGCTCACAGAAAAGGAAGGCCAGACCTGGGTTTGAGCACCCTAACAGATTTGCCACGTTGGGTGAAGATGTGGGTGTGGCAAACGCAGAGGTGGCAGCCCTAGATGTCACTGTTATCCCTAACAGCCGGGAGAGCAGTCCATCTAGTAGAGGTGGTGAGGGGACTGAAGGTAGGCCTAGACAGTTGGTGGTATTTGGGGATTCTATAATCCGAAGGACTGATAGAATAATTTGTTGCCAGGATCACCTCAACCGAATGGTCTGCTGTCTCCCTAGTGCCAGGGTTTGGCATGTGGTAAACCGGGTTGATAAATTACTGGGAGGGGCTGGGCATGACCCAGCTGTCTTGGTCAACATTGGAACCAATGACAGAATATATGGAAGGTGGAGGCTCCTTAAGAACCAATTTAATGAACTAGGCTGCAAGTTGAAGGGAAGGATCTCCAAGGTGATATTCTCTGAAATATTGCCTGTGCCATGCGCAACACAGGAAAGGCAGGGGGAGATTAGAGAGCTGAATACATGGCTAATGACCTGGTGTAAGAAGGAGGGATTTGGGTTTTTAGAGCACTGGGTTCACTTTTTATTGGGGTGCAACCTATATGCTAAAGATGTTTTGCACCTAAATGGAAGGGGGTCTGTTGTGCTGGGGGAGAGGTTTATGGGAAGGCTGGAGGAGTTTTTAAACTAGGATTGAGGGGGGAGGGTGAATTAGATTATAATGGAGCAGACAGGTCAGACAGGGGTCAGCCCCTATTGGTGGGTGGAATGGGGAAAGATGGGGGGAGAGTTATGGCAGAGAATAAGAAGGTTCCCATGTTACAAACAAACATTGGAAATGGTACTATTTGTATGAAAATTAAACACATGCAAAATAAGTGTGCAAAATGGGACAATGATTTAAAGTGTTTGTTCACCAATGCCAGAAGCCTGCCAAGCAAAATAGGTGAGTTGGAAGCTCTGGTGCACGAGGAGAACAATGACTTAATTGGTATTGCTGAATCTTGGCTTCATTCTTCACATGATTGGGCTATTAATATTCCTGGCTATGCGCTCTTTCAGAAAGACAGGGTAAAACGGAGGGGTGGTGGTGTCTGTCTCTATGTGAGAAGTGATCTCAAAGTGAGTGTGAAAGATGACCTAGTTGATGGAGAGTGTGCAGAATCTGAAGCAGTATGGGTTGAAATGTACATGGGTGTGCTTAAAACATGTTATAGACCTCCCAGTATAAACGAGGAGGTAGAGACTCAGCTCCTGGCACAGATAGAAAGGGCTGGGACAGTGTTAATAATGGGGGATTTTAACTACCCAAACATTGACTGGAGTAATGGCCATGCTGGAACAGTTAAAGGGCAAAAATGTATAAACCTATTACAAGACAATTTTATGGCGCAGTTTTTTGAGGACCCCACTAAAGATGATGCTCTGTTGGACCTGGTAATCTCAAACCATGCAGAGCTTATTAACAATGTTCATATAAAAGAACATCTGGGTAGCAGTGACCATAACATGATTTCATTTAATGTTAGCTGTAAGCAAAAAATGCATACAGGAAATACAAAAACACTTAACTTTAAGAGAGCAAATTTTCCAAGGATGAGGGCTGCTCACCAGGATTTAGACTGGGAGGGAATATTGGCATCGATGAGCACAGAACAGAAATGGGAATTTTTCAAAGACTTTATGCAAACTTACTGCAAAGTATATTCCCATGGGTAATAAGTTTAAAAGGCTAAAAATAAAACCTATGTGGCTCAAATTAGAAAAGCTATAGATAAAAATAAAAGAGCTTTTAAAAAAATATAAAAATGAGGGAACATTATCATTGTTTAATTGTTACAAAGAATATAACAGAATATGTAAAAAGGAAATCGGGGATGCAAAAATTCAAAATGAACGACAGATTGCAAAAGATAGGACAAACCCCAAAAAAATTCTTCAAATATATTAACAGTAAAAAGGTTAGGTCTGAGCATGTAGGCCCTTTACAAAATAATCAGGAGTGGGTCACTGGGGACAAAGAGAAGGCAAAGTTATTAAATACTTTCTTCAGCTCTGTATATACAATGGAGCATGGGGGAGCTCATGACCATAATAAGGACGGTATTGACATAGCCCCAAATGATCCACAATGGCTCAAAAGTGATATGGTCCAGAAATATTTACACACAATAAGGGTGGATAAAGCACCTGGACCAGATGGTATCCACCCACGCATCCTAAAATAATTGAGAGCTGTAATTTCTAAGCCTTTGTTTCTAATTTTTAGGGACTCGTTAAGGACTGAAATAGTACCACTGGATTAGCGTAGGGCTAATTTGGTGCCTATATTTAAAAAGGGATCAAAGTCTTTGCCAAGTAACTATAGACCTGTTAGTCTAAAAGATTCATGAAAGACAGTAGTTGTCAAACAAACCTGATTTCTTTTTATGAGGAGGTAAGTAAAACCTTGGACAGAGGGGTTGTTGTGGACGTAGTATGCTTGGATTTTGCAAAAGCGTTCGACACAGTTCCCCACACACGGCTAATGTGTAAGGTAAAGTCTACTGGCTTGGAAAGATCGGTTTGTAATTGGATAGAAAATTGGCTAAAAGATAGAATTCAGAGAGTAGTGCTAAATGATTCTTACTCTGAATGGTCTAAAGTTATCAGTGGTGTACCCCAAGGTTCAGTGTTGGGACCCTTACTTTTTAATACCTTTATACATGATATAGGGTCTGGGATTAAAAGTAGCAGATGACAACAAGCTTTGCAGTGGAATAACTTCTTTACAGGATGTCTCCAACTTGCAAGCTGACCTCAATGCACTGTTTCATTTGGCAATTATGTGGCAAATGAGGTTTAATATTGATAAATGTAAAGTTATGCACTTGGGGGCTAAGAATATGCATGCATCATACATACTAGGTGGAGTAGAACTGGGGGAATCCATAGCAGAGAAGTATCTGGGTGTTCTGGTATATCATAAGCTTAATAATAGCATGCAATGCCAAGCTGCTGTTTCCAAAGCAAGCAAAGTCCTTTCTTGTATTAACAGAGGTATGGACTCCAGAGAGAGATATCATTTTGCCCCTGTACAGACCTCATCTGGAATACGCAGTTCAGTTTTGGGCACCAGTTCTTAAAAATTATATCGGGGAACTGGAGAAAGTGCAGAGAAGGGCAACCAAACTAATAGGAGGCATGGAGGACCTCAGCTATGAGAAAAGATTAGAGGAACTACATTTATTCTCTCTTGAGAAGAGGAGATTAAGGGGGAATATGATCAACATGTATAAATACATAAGGGGTCCATATAGTGAACTTGGTGTTGAGTTTTTCACTTTAAGGTCAACACAGAGGACAAGGGGGCATGTCTAGAGGAAAACAGATTTCATCTCCAAATACGGAAAGGTTTCTTCACTGTAAGAGCTGTGAAAATGTGGAATAGAGGTGGTTCTTGCCAGCTCACTATATTGCTTTAAAAAAGGCCTGGATTCTTTCCTAGGTATACATAATATAAATGGGTACTAAAAAATTTTTTCAGGTAAAGTTGATCCAGGGAATATCCGATTGCCTTTCGGGGGATCAGGAAGGAATCTTTTTCCCCTACTGCAGCAAATTGGATCATGCTTTGCTGGGGTTTATTTTCGCCTTCCTCTGGATCAACAACGGGTATAGAACGTGTGTCTTTTTCCAACCTGACTAACTATGTACCTATGTAAATGTGGATCACTACCCAGTGTCTACTTATGATGTTTTGTACCTGTGAAGATTTTATAGAAAATTTAAATATGGCAGGAATACGTGACTTGCAGTCTGTACCTTTGAACCTGAACAAGGAATCCAAGCTTCAGGACGGAACCTTGAATAAGAGCCAGCTACAGTTTACCGCAATCATATTCTTTTTACAAAATCTTCCAACATACCTGCAGCTTGTTGCAGACACTGTTCATATTATAAAATGATTAAAGGCAGTCCCTGTTTCATAGATTAAGGATGGAAACTGAAATGATGAAGTTAGGTGCTGCAGTTGGTTGGCATTTTGTACACATCTGTCAATAACTTGCTATTACTATGGTCATCTGCACATCTAGGAAATATATTGAGGTTGGACTATAATCTGCTGGGATGTAAGTAATCCAAGTGCTTTAAACTCCAAACAGGGACTGCTCAGTGCCTTGCCAAAAAAAGAAAATATCATCCTTGTACATGACCAATGGCCAGGTACATAGTGGAGTTGATTTACTAAAACTGGAGAGTGCAAAATCTGATCTGGTGCAGCTCTGCATCAGTTTCCAGTTTTCTTTCTTTTTTCTTTTTTATCAAAGTTTAATTCAACAAGCTAAAGTTAGAAGCAGATTGGATACTATGCACCAAATTTTGCGCATTCCTCTTTTAGTAAAACAACCCCAGTAGGACTATAAACCCACTTTTCTTTAACATTTGCCTTGAATTGATTAGCGTATCCCCATGTCACATTTAATCTATGACTGTCCCCTGTATTTGTTCATTAGAACTGCCCATTAAAGCAGAAAATGCTGTGAATAAGTACATTGTTTAACAGTTTTATAGCTAACTCTACTAGATTACCAGGGAGAGCATTATAACACAGTGCCTCATAAATGACCTTAGGCCATCATGTAAAAATTACTTTTGTTGATGATGCAAAGAAAAATATCTTCCAGGTATAGTTTAAAATGCACTTTATGAAAAAGAAATCAGTAGTATGAAGTGAGCATACACTAGTTATCTTGGGAAATACAAGTTGATCAAGAAATACAGCAATGGGTTGAAGACTGAATTAGTAATGTTCACTCTCTGGCATTGAGAGAGGGTTCATCAATGTCGTATGTGGTTTAGGAACACAATAGAACAGAGGAGTTTATGGATGTTGCATAGAAAGGAAATCCTTCAAACGTCAAAAATGCCAAATCTGGCAGCATCTTGAATAATCTTGTTAATCAAATTCTGATGATCCTTAACCTTCCTAGCGGTTTCCCCGAGTGTGGCTCGGGGTTAAATTTCAGTGCCAAAAGCGGTAACCCCCCGAGCCACACTCGGGGTACCGCTAGGAAGATCGCTGGATCCTGGAAGAGAGGGTACTCAACTTGTCCCTGGGATCCAGCAATGTATCCTGGCGGTGTGCGGCGGCGGCGGATCTTCCCCCCGATGCTCTGTGTCCCGTCTTCCGTCTCCTGCGACGTGACGCTTGCAGGGGGGTGGAACCGGCGGCAAATTCAAATACTAAAACACACTGATACATTACAAAATAAATTCACATTAGTTTGCCCCCCAGTGCCCTCTCCTGCAGTTTTACTGTACATTATATATATATATATATATATATATATATACATTTACACATTAACTTATTAATAGTTATTTATTAATAATAGTTATTTATTATATTATAATGTATGATTTTGTGTTTCAAACCTTATCATACCCGAGATGTTATAAAGAATGCACAGTAATAAAAAAAAAAATCATATGTAAATAGTTGGTTGCAGTTTAGATTTATTACAGTGCAAGACCTTCAAGGGGAGGTTGAGGATTTTGACAGCATAGCAGAATCTTTTAACTCCTTGTTTGGTGCATTGCAGGTACCTTAAAACTCTACTATTTGCTACCAAAATGGGTAGGCTTATTATTTATTATTAACCAGCTTTTTAACCAGTTAAATCCTGTATGATAATTATCAAGAATAATGAATTTACACTTGGAAGGATTCCTATAAGCCTAATATAGCCCAGAGATAGCCACAGAATAAATCCCAACCCTCTTCACAGTCTAATGTTGATGCTAGTGAATCCTCCATATCCTCACAGCCTGCTTGTTTAGAAACCAACAGACAAGACACAAGAAGAATACAAGGTGGGCTATCAGCAGGGCAGACATCTCTGAGAGCATCTCTATAAGCAAGGCAACCAGGACAACATTGTGGTGAATTTATCATCCCACGCATACCACTGACCAATTACAGATACTTAATAAAGGTCTTGGTTTTGTACCCACATCATTCGGTGACAGACTAGAACTGGACATAGAGTTTTAAACACAGCTTGTTTAGAGACTGCAGATAGCAGTTTTCATTTTACAAATTGTGTTCTTTCCACACTTAATCCCGCAGTGGGGGTTATTTAATAAAATTAGAGCGTGCAAAATCTGGTGCTGCTCCACACAGAAACCAATCAGCTTCTTAGTTTTATTGCCACAATTTTAATTGAACAAGCTGAAATTAGAAGGTGATTGACTATCATGCAGAGCTGCACCAGATTTTGACTGCAACAGTTTTAGTAAATCTCCCCTAGTGTGTTGCAGACCTGGCAAATGAAAACCACCAGTATCAAACATTAGGCATTAACTAATTTACATTACAACAAAGTCATTGTGTTGATACAAGTGGTGCCTTGGTTATAATGAATCATTGTGACTATGAAAATTATGTCAAGCAACAATTGTTGAAAACTAGAATATAGAATTTATTTTGCCCTTAACCTCCCTGGCGGTATGATTCTTTACGATTTTAGGTGCTGAAAGCAGTACCATTATTTTGCAAACATTTTAACCAGTTGTCATAGAATGCTTTACTGTTGCAACAAAAGTTATGGTTTGTATGCAGTTTTAAGCCTCTTAAAATCAATAGGTGCTCAACCAAGGAGAAGAGTGCAAAAAAAAAAAAAAAAAAACTGTATAATTTTATTTGAAATTTAATTTAATTGGTGCTTAGACAATATCTGTATTAAACACAGGAAATAGACTTTCTTGTTGACTAAGTTGCCACACTATGTGATGTATTCTAACTTGACTGTATACCAGAATGCTGGCTAGTTTTAAAACCTAAAAATTACATCAGAGTAAGCCTGAGCTTTAATTGTTGTTGTTCACACGCCATCGTTGGGTTTCCCCTAGGTTGAGAAAGAAGCCATATTACTGAGTTAAGATTATTTATCCTTCACTGGTAAATCACTAGGAGGTTTATTGCCAGTGGTACATGTTGGGGGAGAATAGATTTGGGTGACCTTAAAAGATGAACTTTGCCTCCTGGGCACCTGCCAGGAAAGAAGGTCTTTATTCTTTGATATCAGTGTAGTGAACCTCTGTACTGTGTAAATGAAATTAGGTGTTGTGAAGATACCAAATGTATATAGGCAGGAACAAAGTGAATATTAATAATGGGTGTGTGAGTTGGTGCAGCCCCTGTTGTGTTCCCACAATGTAATAAAATATATAATGTGAAATGGGTTTGCGCAGCCTAACCAAATTCAGTAAAAGTCAATATGTTTAAACAGTAAATGAGTACATAACATAGGTGCAAATATAAATTCCTCATAAAAGTCCAATTTTATAAGTGAAAATGCTAGTAGTGACTTCAGTGGGGTCATAAGTAGGCTGAAATAAAGTCCACGCTTCAAACGTGATATAAGTCAAACATCTTCTTCTAATCCGAGAATATCCACCTATATCATGCTCACAGAACTCTCACATTTAAAATAAAAGTGGGCTTTTGAATAAAATGCTCAATGGGCTGGTTTGTTACTCCAATGCTCTCCACCTCCAATAGGTACTATGACACTGGTCCCTTTAGGATTCCTGCAGTCCCTTTAAGTCTCCAGTACATCCGCTCAGCAACATTTTAGAATAAAACAAACATGCCTCCCATGGTGTAAAATTGTAAACAACAGGCCTTTATTGCAATAGGAAAGCCTCTTACATTAAACTCAGCAAAAGAGCACATAAAATGTGGTGTATACTCAGCATTGTATGGTGTTTCGCATCACTTCCAGTTTCAGGGGGCTTCCACATTGCATCAAGCCACATGACGTCATCAGGGGCCTTAATGAAGTCTTGTATTTGAAAAACACACAATGTACATAAGATTTATAAGATGTCACATGTCGGCAAAAGTAAAATACAGCATAGCAGAAATCAGCAGAAGCACTTACTAACACCATGATATAAGTATATTACAATTCCTATCCATGTGCAATAAATTTCCATTGTTCCAATCAACACTAGCCTCCGCTCTTTGTCATCTTTCAAATGCCCTGGACATATTCCACAGGCAATGTAAACTTTAAAACAAATGTCTTTTAAAAAGAGACATCCTTTTTGGCAGAAGAAACATACAACTCCCTTTTTCCAAAATAACTCTGCTAGCAAATTATTTCAGACTTCACTTCTGCTTTACAATTGAGGGATTTTTGGTCTATTGGTAAATTAAAATTGGTATAACGTGAATGGCTGCCCGGCATAACAGTTTCTGAAACATTAGCATGTCTAGTACACTTGTGGTATTTTAAGGATTAATTGAGGATTAATTGAGCTATTGCAGTTTATATTTAAAAGCATTAGGGCGTGTTTAACCACTTCTGGACCGAAAGGATTTACCCCTTAATGACCAGGCCATTTTTCGCAATTCGGCACTGCGTTATTTTAACCACTTGCCGACCGCCGCATGACTATTTACTGCGGCGATCAGCCCCTCACAGGCAAAGTGACGTAGGACTATGTCGTTCACCTGTGAGGCTCTAGGGGGCGAGCGCGCACCGCCGGAGGTGCGCTCCCGCCCACGCTCACTCCCTAACATCCCCGCGCGTGTGACTGGCGGACCCGATGTCCGCCGGCCACTCGCGATCTCCCGGTGGAGAGGGAGAAAGGCAGGCGGCTAATGTAAACAAAGCCGTCTGTCATTCTCCCCTGTGTAAGAACAGAGACCATACGGTCCTGCTATGTAGGATCGTATGTCTCTGTTGCTACACCACTAGCCACGCCCCTTGACAGTTAGAAGCACGCCCCTAGGGACACACTTAACCCCTGCATCACCAATAAAGTTAACCCCTTCCCTGCCAGTGTCATTTTTACAGTAACAGTACATATGTACAGCACTGATTACTGTAGTAAGGTCTATTGGGTTGGTGAAATTCTCGCGCTGTCACTCTATATGAATCCTTAATTCCTTTAAAGCTGCAGGTACTGTTATTGGTAACCTACGCAATTCAGAAATTTATAACAGGGGGGAGTACCGCGCTTAAAAGGTGCTTAGTGCATGTTATTCATACTAATTACATTTAATAAATTTACTTTCAGTGCTTTCAAATGTTTATAATAAAATCCCTTGTGCTAAAATTATATAGATATTCTCCAGTGCATAAAATTATATAAATATTCTCCAGTGCATAAAATTTAAAAAAATTCTCATTAATAAATAAAATATTTCTTACAAGTGATGTAAATATGTGCTATAAACAATCCTTAAATATATCAAAATTTGTTAAAATAAAGTACCAGTGATAAATTATGTGCTTATAAGCTTCTAATAATAAATAATTCAAAAGTGAAAAAGTGCCAAAGTGTCCTTATATATATAAATAAAGTGGTGTATATTCAGACGCCTTTTCTTTCCCAAAATTCATGCAGGTGCTCTTCCATGCAGTGGCCACTAGGTGTCCTAAGCGCTCACCTCAATTGGCTTTATAACCAGCTTTGTATGGTATCATATGTGATATTTCCTCCTTTTCTATGGTTGATGGATCCGGTCACTAATTCTCACACTTATCTCTTTTCAAACGATATTCCAAGGGGTGTGTGTGGAGCCTTTGAATCTCCAAAATAAATGGGGCCACAATAGTGAAGTACCGTTTGGTGATTTTATTAAAACAGATTTAAAATAACAGATCCCTGGAAGAAGCTGTGTGGGCACGCAGCGTAACGCGTAGGACGCCAAACCGGAAGTGACGTAGCGACATTACGATGGTTATGCATTGGCAAAGACGAAGGAAAATGTGAGTCTGTTATTTTAAATCTGTTTTAATAAAATCACCAAACGGTACTTCACTATTGTGGCCCCATTTATTTTGGAGATTCAAAGGCTCCACACACACCCCTTGGAATATCGTTTGAAAAGGGATAAGTGTGAGAATTAGTGACCGGATCCATCAACCATAGAAAAGGAGGAAATATCACATATGATACCATACAAAGCTGGTTATAAAGCCAATTGAGGTGAGCGCTTAGGACACCTAGTGGCCACTGCATGGAAGAGCACCTGCATGAATTTTGGGAAAGAAAAGGCGTCTGAATATACACCACTTTATTTATATATATAAGGACACTTTGGCACTTTTTCACTTTTGAATTATTTATTATTGGAAGCTTATAAGCACATAATTTATCACTGGTACTTTATTTTAACAAATTTTGATATATTTAAGGATTGTTTATAGCACATATTTACATCACTTGTAAGAAATATTTAATTTATTAATGAGAATTTTTTTAAATTTTATGCACTGGAGAATATTTATATAATTTTATGCACTGGAGAATATCTATATAATTTTAGCACAAGGGATTTTATTATAAACATTTGAAAGCACTGAAAGTAAATTTATTAAATGTAATTAGTATGAATAACATGCACTAAGCACCTTTTAAGCGCGGTACTCCCCCCTGTTATTAATAAACTGTAGTAAGGTCACTGGTACCCCCAAAAGTGTCAAAAATGTCAGTCAAGGGTCCAATCTGTCCGCCGCAATGTCGCAGTCCCGCAAAAAAATTGCAGATCGCCGCCATTACTCGTTAAAAAAAAAACACCAAAAATTACAGAAAATCTTTCCCTTAGTTAGTAAACGCAATAACTTTTGCACAAACCAATCAAAATACGCTTATTGCGATTTTTTTTTTTTTTTTTTTTTTTACCAAACATATGTAGCAGAAAACAAATTGGCCTAAAATGTTCAAAAATTTAGATTTTTACATTTTTTTGGGGGGGAATTTCATATAAAAAAAATGTGAAAAATATTGTTATTTTTTTAAATGTATGCTCTTTTTTTATTTATAGCACAAAAAGTAAAAATCACACAGGTGATCAAATACCACCAAAAGAAAGCTCTGTTTGTGGGGAAAAAAGGATGTCAATTTTGTTTAGGTACAGCGTCGTACGACTGCAATATTGTCCGTTAAATTAACGCAGTGCCGAATAGCAAAATAGGGCCTGGTCAGGAAGGGGGTAAAATCTTCCAGGGCTTAAGTTGTTAACTGACAATTGCGCGGTCTTGCAAAGCTGTACCCAAATAAAATTGATGTCCTTTTTTTACCACAAATAGAGCTTTTATTTGGTGGTATTTGATCACCTGTGTGATTTTTATTTGAAAAATTCTGAAAAAAAAACTATATTTTTTTCACTTTCTGCTATATAACATTCCCAATAAAAAAAAGCATGTAAAATCTGCTACTTATTTTTGGTAAAAAAAAAATCCTAATAAGCGTATTTTGATTGGTTTGCACAAAAGTTATCGCCTCTACAAACTGGGGAAAAGATTTGTCATTTTTATTTATCTATTTATTTTTACTAGTAATGGCAGCACTCAGTGATTTTTAGTGGGGCTGTGACATTGCGGCAGACAGATCGGACCCCTAACTGACATTTTTTGGGGGACCAGTGACAATACTACAGTATTCAGTGCTAAAAATATGCACTGTTACTGCAATAATGACACTGGCAGGGAAGGGGTTAACCCGGGGGGATCAAAGGGTTAAATGTATGCCTAGGGGGTGTTTTCTAACTGTGAGGGGAATAGGCTTGTGGAATCAACACAGAGACCAGTGATCTTAAATGGGAGGAACACAGGGGCTCTGTATTGATTCCAGAGAGAACAACGATCTGCTGTGTTTACAACAGCAGACCACCGTTCTCTCTCCATGGGGAGCAATCGAGGGTGCCTGGTGGCAATCGCGCCCACCAGCCTGTGAATCAGCTTCTCCGCTGGAAAATGGGGGCCCAGGATCGCTCCCGCGGATCGCTGTACAGCCGAGCCTTCCTGCAGCAGTATATATGCGGTGGACGGCCGGCAAGCGGTTAATAAAGTATTTGGTTTCCAAGTGCTTAACTGGCTGATACTTGATCTCCTAGACTGTACAATGTCTGTAAAGAAATAACTGTACACATATACACTTTCAAGGTTAGTCTCCACAGATAGATGAACTCAATAAGAGATGAGACATCATGAAGATCCAGTGGATTTCTCACAACTGCTCTACAGAAACATATATTATGAATGACCCCAATAGGTCATAATGCATAGTACAGAGGCTAGGAATATAGGATGAATGATTGTCCGTTTTTTTTTTTTTTTTTTGGATGCTTGTCTCATATCGAAAACCAATAGGTTACTAAAGAAATTCTCGTAAGACAGAATACAACTTCGGAAGTGATGTAATTTATTGTATTGTAATGTATTCTTTTGTTTCTGTGTCTGCATGGTCATGGTCACATGACTTTTTTCATATAAATATCATACTAATTATACGAAAATCATTCATTCTGTTATCGTACAAGAAAAATGTTTATGCTTTCCCCTTCAGATATTTTCACATGAACTGTCATGATCAGCTCTCGAAAGCTGTGTACTAATTACCAAATTATCAGGCGATCACTCCCAAAGCGGTATTTTTCGTCTGATTTTCTCATTGTGTGTACTAGGCATTACAATAGCAGTGGAGTCTAACTAGGAGGAGGAAAAGCCAGCACATATGCAGCAAAATAGATGAACCAGGGAATTCAGAGGGGTGGGAACAAAGGTAAAAGCAAATCATGCAATGATAAATGCGGACATAAATAAATCCAACATGACTCACCTATAATCAGCATCATTCTACTGAAAAATTATGAAATATGTATTCTTAAATCTGTAGTGTACATCACTAAATGTATTATCACTGCTCTTTATAGTCTTAGTCAAAAAATAATATATAATAGATATGTACATAATTGACATTGTTTGATTTACTTATGTGTGCAATGTCACCGTACCTTGCAATGCACTATAAAAAGGCTAAGCCATTCATACCAGTTCTTACTCTAAAAGAGAGCTGAAATTGATCCTAACAAAGATATATTAACCTGGACACCCTACCAGAATGAATGAAGCAATTGCACTCTTGCAATGCAGGTCCTCAGGTACAGCTTCCTCTCCAGCGAAGACAACTGTAAGTGCGGTGGTAGAAGGGAATCTAAATCTTATGAGACTAGCAGTCAGATGCATAGTCAGTCAGAGCCTTAGGTGATACTACAGTATCTCATAAAAGTGAATACACCCTCACATTTTTGTAAATATTTTATTATATCTTTTCATGTGACAACACTGAAGAAATGACACTTTGCTACAATGTAATGTAATGAGTGTACAGCTTGTATAACTGTGTAAATTTGCTGTCCCCTGAAAATAACTCAACACACAGCCAGTAATGTGTAAACTGCAGGCAACAAAAGTGAGTACACTCCTAAGTGGAAATGTCCAAATTGGGCCCAAAGTGTCAATATTTTGTGAGGCCACCATTATTTTCCAGCACTGCCTTAACCCTCTTGGACATGGAGTTCACCAGAGCTCCACAGGTTGCCACTGGAGTCCTCTCCTACTCCTCCATGACGAAATCAGAGCTGGTGGATGTTAGAGATCTTGCGCTCCTCCACCTTCTATTTGAGGATGCTCCACAGATGCTCAATAGGGTTTAGGTCTGGAGACATGCTTTGTCCATCCATCACTTTTACCCTCAGCTTCTTTAGCAAGGCAGTGGTCATCTTGGAGGTGTGTTTAGGGTCGTTATCATGTTGGAATACTGCCCTGTGGCCCAGTCTCCAAAGGAAGGGGATTATGTTCTGCTTCATTATGTCACAGTACATGCTGGCATTCATGTTTCCCTTAATGAACTGTAGCTCCTCAGTGCTAGCAGCACTTATGCTGCCCCAGATCATGACACTTTCACCACCATGCTTGACTGTAGGCAAGACACACTTGTCTTTGGACTCCTCACCTGGTTGCTGCCACACACGCTTGACACCATCTGAACCAAAAAAGTTTATCTTGGTCTCATCAGACCACATAACAGGATTCCAGTATTCCATGTCCTTAGTCTGCTTGTCTTCAGCAAACTGTTTGCGGGCTATCTTTTGCATCATCTTTAGAAGAGGCTTCCTTCTGGGACGACAGCCATGCAGACCAATTAGATGCAGTGTGCGGCGTATGATCTGAGTACTGACAGGCTGACCCCCCCCCCCCCCACACACACCTTCAACCTCTGCAGCAATGCTGGCAGCATTCATACGTCTAATTCCCAAAGACAACCTCTGGATATAACGCTGAGCATGTGCACTCAACTTCTTTGGTCGACCATGGCAAGGCCTGCTCTGGGTGGAACCTGTCCTGTTAAACTGCTGTATGGTCTTCGCCACCGTACTGCAGCTCAGTTTCAGGGTCTTGGCAATATTCTTATAGCCTAGGCCATCTTTATATAATCAACATAATGTAAGCAACAATCATTATGTAAGCAACAATTCTTTTTTTTCAGATGCTCAGAGTTCTTTGTCATGAGGTGCCATGTTGAACATCCAGTGACCAGTATGAGAGAGTGAGAGCGATAACACCAAATCTAACACACCTTCTCCCCATTCACACATGAGACCCTGTAACACTAATGAGTCACATGACACTGGGGAGGGAAAATGGCTAATTGGGCCCAATTTGGACATTTTCACTTAGGAGTGTACTAACTTTTGTTGCCAGCGTGTGTTGAGTTATTTTTAGGGGACAGCAAATTTACACTGTTATACAAGCTGTACACTCACTACTTTACATTGTAGCAAAGTGTACTTTCTTCAGTGTTGTCACATGAAAAGGTATATTAAAATATTTACAAAAAATGTGAGGGGTGTACTCACTTTTGTGAGATACTGTGTGTGTGTGTGTGTGTGTGTGTGTGTGTGTGTGTGTGTGTAAAATAAAATAAATATATATATATATATATATATATATAAATATAAACTATAAGTGCTATAGTCCCAGGACAGCCTAGGCACAAGTCGGGCCATGCACTGCTATTTTTCAGATGAAATTCAAGACAAAATATACATTTTTAAGGGTACTGCTACAACTAAGATTTCTAGATGCTCCATATAAAATGGCAAACCTTCACTTTTTGAGCTCAGGTCCACTTTAAACACAAGCAATTAAAGTGTGTCTAAAGGCATACTTTTTTTTAGAACACCTGTCAGTTTTTATTGCTGTTTGTGCCCCCATTAGGGAGATGAACAGCATAACGTTTTCAAGCGGTTTTTTAAGCATTTTTGAGCTCTTTTTGGAGCAGAATTACACATTTTGCATCTTTGGTAGGTGTTTTTTCAGGCCATTTTAAACTAAAAGGTGTGGAGTGCTGCTGAAAAAGGGGTCAAGAGCTTCTGTTTGACCAGAAAATAAGCAATAAAACTCTAAAAAAAAAAAAAAAAAAAATGGGGACAAAAATGCTCAATTCTGCCTGAAAAGTAGTTCATGCACCTTTTTGAGTGACATGTGTTTTTACTACAAGCTACAGAATGATTGAGCCCCTAGCGTTTATGCGGGGCCCCATGGGACAGTACAAAGGGCTACTGTCCTCCCAGTTCTCCTCCCCTCCTCTCCTCTCATTATAGGTTGACCTGGGATACGGCTGTTTGTGAGACTGCATTGCAACAGTGGCTTATGGGTCAAATTGGGCAGGCTTGAGCCGCACACAGGTTATAAAGCCAGCGGCTTGCCCGCCTTGCTTGGTCGACCATAAGGGGACCCTGCTGAGGACGGAGCGCCGCGCTGCTCCAACCCACTCTCCCTTCCTATAGGAATTTCTGTAAGGGCGTTTTTTAGTGGGGGGTTGTCATCCAGCTCAGTTCTGGATGGACTAGGTGATAGTAATGATTAAGCACACAGTCAGTGTGTGAAACACGTCTACCTTGTCACGATTGTCATATTTGGATGTCCAGTCAATAAATCTGGATTTTGACTCAACCTGGAGTGCTGCCAATTCCTTTTCTTTTATCAAGTTTTCACGGAGGCGAGCCGGGGCATGCACCTGTGTGAGTCATCAGGCAATTACACCACCTTGAGCAGTGAGTCCTTGTCTGTTCAAATAAATGATTAATGGTTATGTAACTTTAAGGTTAAAATATATTGCTGGTTATGTATTATAATATTATTCAAGTTTTGGTTACCCCTTAACAAACGCCATGGCCCTTATAGCCCATAAATTGAGAAATTGTGTTTGTCTCTTTATTTTAAATATTGTTAATCCTTTTTGCTGTCCCATGTGAATAAGGGCTTCGAGCTACAAGTTAAAAATTGCTCAAGTGTGAACGGGACCTAATAGAGGGGGGGTTTTCAAATGGGACACTCGTTCTGGTGATCCTGGTGACACACTTGGATTACCTCAGTTTGGAGGTATTTTCTCTCATATTCTGTTTTGGCAAAGGGGCCGGAAGTGAAGAGAAATCTCCTGAAACAGATAGCATTAAAAAAAATAAAAAATAAAATGACAGATGTTATAACTCTCCCTTACTCTATCCATAATGAAAAAAAAAAGTTTTGGCTTTAGCTAGACTTTAACCTCTTAAGGACTGCCCGCCGCAGTTTTACTGTGGCAGGTTGGCTCTGTCCCTTGAAACGATGTAACGCTACAGGGGAAGCGGATCAGCGGGTCCGGTGGCCACGATTGCCACCGGGCACCCACGATTGCTCCTCGTGGAGACAGAACAGCGGTCTGCTGTTGTAAACACTGCAGACTGCTGTTCTGTCTGTTATGAACACAGGAACCCTGTGTTCCTCTTAGTTAGGAACACAGGTCTCTGTGTTCACGCAGAAGGCCCATCTCCCCACACTTAGAAAGCATCCCCTAGGGACACATTTACAGTTGTCCTCATAAGTTTACATACCCTGGCAGAATTTGATTTCTTGGCCATTTTTCAGAGAATATGAATGATAACATAAAAAAGTTTTTTTCACTCATCCTTAGTGTTTGGCTGAAGCCATTTATTATCAATCAACTGTGCTTACTCTTTTTAAATCATAATGAAAACAGAAACTACCCAAATGACCCTGATAAAAAGTTTAAATACCCCGGTGATTTTGTCCTGATAACATGCACACAAGTTGACACAAAGGGGTTTGAATGGCTATTAAAGGTAACCATCCTCACCTGTGATCTGTTTGCTTGTAATTAGTGTGTGTATAAAAAGGTCAATTTTTTTCTGGACTCCTGACAGACCCTTCCATCTTTCATCCAGTGCTGCACTGAAGTTTCTGGATTCTGAGTCATGGGGAAAGCAAAATAATTGTCAAAGGATCTGCAGGAAAAGGTAGTTGAACTATATAAATCAGGAAAGGGATATAAAAAGATATCTAAGGAATTGAGAATGCCAATCAGCAGTGTTCAAACTCTAATCAAGAAGTGGAAAATGAGGGGTTCTGTTGTAACCAAACCACGGTCAGGTAGACCAACTAAAATTTCAGCCACAACTGCCAGGAAAATTGTTTGGGATGCAAAGAAAAACCCACAAATAACTTCAGGTGAAGTACAGAACTCTCTGAAAACATGTGGTGTGGCTGTTTCAAGATGCACAATAAGGAGGCACTTGAAAAAAGATGGGCTGCATGGTTGAGTCGCCAGAAGAAAGACATTACTACACAATTGCCACAAAGTATCCCGCATACAATACGCCAAACAACACAGAGACAAGCCTCAAACCTTCTGGCACAAAGTCATTTGGAGTATTGAGACCAAAATTGAGCTTTTTGGCCACAACCATAAACGCTACATTTGGAGGGGAGTCAACAAGGCCTATGATGAAAGGTACACCATTCCATTCCTACTGTGAAACACGGAGATGGATCGCTGATGTTTTGGGGATGTGTAAGCTACAAAGGCACAGGAAATTTGGTCAGAATTGATGGCAAGATGAATGCAGTATGTTATCAAACAATACTGGAGGAAAATTTGCATTTATTAGCCCGGAAGCTGCACATGGGACGTACTTGGACATTCCAACATGACGATGATTCTAAACACAAGGCCAAGTGGACCTGTCATTGGCTACAGCAGAATAAAGTGAAGGTTCTGGAGTGGCCATCTCAGTCTCCTGACCCCAATATCATTGAGCCACTCTGGGGAGATCTCCAAGGTGCAGTTCATACAAGACAGCCCAAGAATTTACATGAACTGGAGGCTTTTTCCCAGGAAGAATGGGCAGCTTTACCATCTGAGAAGATAAAGAACCTCATCCAGAAATACCACAATAGATTTCAAACTGTCATTGATGTTAAAGGGGGCAATACATGGTATTAGGGAACTGGGGTATGTAGACTTTTGATCAGAGTCATTTGGGTAGTTTCTGTTGTCATTATGATTTTAAAAAGAGTAAACACATTTGATTGATAATAAATGGCTTCAGCCAAACACTGACCATGAGTGAAAAAAAGTTTTTGTGTTATCATTCATATTCTCTGAAAAATGGCCAAGAAATCATAAATTCTGTCAGGGTATGTAAACTTATGAGCACAACTGTAACCCTCTGATTGCCCCTGGTGTTAACCCCTTCCCTGCCAGTGGCATTAGTAAAGTAACAGTGCATATTTTTAGCACTGATTATTCTAGTATTGTCACTGGTCCCCCCAAAAGTGTCAAAAATGTCAGTTAGATGTTCGATCTGTTCGCACTGTCGCAGTCCCGCTAAAAAATTGCTGATCACTGACATTACAAGTAAAAAAAAAAAAAAAAAACATATCGTTTCCCTAGTTTGTAAACACGATAACTTTTGCGCAAATCAATCAATATACACTTGTTGGGATTTTTTTTTTCCAAAAATATGTAGCAGAATACAAATTGGCCTAAAATGATGAAAAAATTAGATTTTTTAAGTATGTATGTTATATAGCAGAAAGTAAAAAATATTGTTTTTTTTTTTTTTTTTTTTCAGAAATGTCACTATTTTTTTGTTTATAGCCCAAAAAATAAAGATTGCAGAGGTGATCAAATACCACCAAAAGAAAGCTCTAATTGTGGGGAAAAAGGACATCAATTTTATTTGGGTACAGCGTCGCACGAGCACGCAATTGTCAGTTAAAGTAATGCAGTGCCGTATCGCAAAAAAATGGCCCGGACATTAGGGGGGAAATTCCTTCTGGTCCAGAAGTGGTTAATTATACAGTTAGCACTACAATACAAAATGGCAAAGTTTTCATAACATATGCGCTATATATGAGGAGGAAATGGCAAAAAAAAGTATACAAATTATATTATTATTATTTGACCCAAAAAAAACATAATCAGTAAATGTCCCCAGATGTGTAGGAATTTAACACAACTGGCATGTTTCCTCCCTTACAAACTGAAGATGCAGTATATAATAACTAGTTGTAGAAAGATAACATTCATCAGCTTTGTTTTCACGTTACCTGTCATATGAAAAGTAATTATGTCAGGATCTCTTTAACAGTATACTCTAGATAGAATTCTAGACAATGAGAAGACAGGCAGAAAATGGCTTTGAAAGAAATAATACAAGAGATAGCGATACTGTCTGTCTCTTTAGAAGTGTGAAACTCCTGCTTGAGATAATATGATGAAGCTATTGTAGAAGTATTATCCTCAAAGTGAGATTGGTTAAAGCAAAGAACCAGTTTCACAGACTTCACGGAAGCATTGAACAGGCAATTTTCTTTGAAGTTGAAGATGTTTTATTCAATGTGTTGTGAATAGCTTACAATATTTAAGGAATCCACTAATTGATGGTCTATCAGGCTTTTGCTTCGCTGCACAGAATGTTCCCATTTTTTACTTTTTTTCAAATCTAAACTGGCAATTGCATCACGTTGCTGTGCATCTTTAAACCAATTTATTAAATAATTCTGCCTAAGGTTTTTTGACAAATCAATGTTGCTATACTGCTACTTTACAGAAAAAATAAACTTTTATGGAATATCTTTTGTAAGAAGTTATTCATTAATGTTCAGATGTCCGATTCTTTTTAATGGTTTGCTCTTTAATTCTGGAACAATTTAGATATCAGTCCCATGGTAGCACTCATTTTATTATGCATGTTTCTGCAACATGCAGTGATATACATTTTCATTGTAATTTGTGAATAGCATCCTAGTGTACTAAGGAAATGGACCTGCGTTGTAGTGCTTCATAACACAGCAATGCACAATAGTGTGTCTTAAGCCCCGTACACACGTACCGAATGTCGGCCGAACGATCGTCCGTCTTTGTCCAGTGCTGTCCTGTCGGCTGAAAAGTGCTAAAGACTGCACACGAATTTTGTCGGCCAACAACAGCCGACTGCAGAAGTGATGTCATGTGATGGTTAACTTTCCGTGTGTTTTTTCTTCTCTGAGCATGCCCAGTCTTGCTAATCTGCTGTTTGTCGGCCGAATTCTGTACTGACTGGCGAACAATCGGCCGTTCTGGTGACGGCCAACAAAAATTTTAAAGTCTTCACGCCAGATTCTGTTCGGCCGAAAATTCGCTGTCGGTTGTCGGAAGCATCATATTAACAAGCCGACAATCGGCCGATCGTTCGGCGGCCGAATATTTACGTCCGACAAGCGCTACGTGTGTACGGGGCTTTTGCGTCTCACAAAAAAATGGTCAAGTATGTTTTTTTAGCATATTTGGTTGTATTGGCAGCCTATCATTTCAATGGACTGCTTTAAGGCAAAGTGTGTTAATGCAACCCATAATAAATAATAATGTATGTGTGTAAGCATTCTGCACATAAGTAAATGGGCCCTGAAGGTTTTATTATGCAAGATACTAAATTATGCAAAGTATATACTGGGTGCATCCATAAAAATCTGCTATTAGATTACATATCAGTTTATTTCTACCAGCAGCTGTATTACCAAAATATCTGTGGACTCATTTCTGGGGCATGGATAGAAACTCCTTGTGTAAAATATTCCAATCAGGGATAAAGGCTACCTTTAGGCTCAGTGTGCATGGAGCATAACACAGAAAAAGAAAACAATAAAAAAAACTATCAGGGTTTCGCTTACCCCACTGGAAAAAAAAAAGTTGTCGCTGTTAAAGCTGAGTTCCAGCCTCGGGGGTGAATTTTAGATAAAAATACCCCCGGGACAGTCAGGGCTAGTACATTCCATAATGGATAGCCTCTGAACTGTCCCGGGTCGCACTTACCTGTAAGAAGAAATACATACCTTGAAAATGTCTTCTCCTGCGCTGTATGTACTGGTGTGTGTGTGTGTGTGTGTGTGTGTATGTATGTATGTATATATATATATATATATATATATATATATATATATATATATATATATATATATACTGTATGTACTGGTGTATATGTGTGTGTGTACATAGCTGATAGTAGATCTGAAGGAGATTGTACAATCAAATTGTGCTGAATGGCTGGTGTGTTACGCACTCCTGAGTTGTGTGCACTCCTGTACCCTGCACAATATGTACTCCTGAGCCCTGCAGTCTGTGCATTATGCATTCTTGAGCCTTGTGTCCTATGCAGTACAGAATACTAAGCCAATACACCCACCACTTTGCTTCGCTCCCCCAGGGGACAAGAGTGGTTGGCAGGGAAGGGGAGGTATGCGAGTACTCGCACCTATTCTCTGAGAAAAAAAAACTTTGTATACATTATTACACAAAGTTGTCTTTTTTACATTCCCTGTTTCATTTTTGACTCTTCTAAAGCTTTTTGCAAGGATATGTGTAGATCATCTCATATCTACAGCTGTCCCCATAGTAATATTATTCTGCTCAGCTGTGATTAGAACATGTCATTTCCAAGTCTTTTATTTTCAGCTTCACATGTGAAAACCCTTAAACTGCAAACTGAGGATAGCCTAAAAAGGTCCTGAAGAGTAGAACGTAATTAAAAGCGGAAAAATATCAGATCATTCTGTTAAATTAGAGACGTGTTTGAAATGTTTTTGACTAGGACTCACACTCTGTCCCTTTGATATGTAATCCCTTGTGAACCTTCGAGGATTGCGTTTTAAAGATAAAAAATCAAATTAAAAGTAATTACTTGACATACAAAAGTTATATAAAGAATTTGTGGACATGGGTTAGACAGATTCTCATGACTGTTTTGTTATGAAATGACATATTATTGTTTGGCTTGCATTTTACTGAATATCCAGAGCATTAGGAAATATTGAAATGATAAACCTTTCTAGGCTAATGAAATAAAATTCTACTTGCATTAGTGAAAAATCATGCACACTACACCCAGGCACCACTACTTATATATTATGAGTGAAGACAGAAAAAAAAGAATGCAACTTTTATTTGAATGATTAACTTGAATAATTGTCAGCTACCCAAAAAAACAGCAGTCAGGCTGAATATCTTTTTTTTTTTTTTTTTTACATTATTGACATGCTCTTTTCTTTTAAAATGTATATTTGTGCATTTGGTGTAGCTATTTGTGCTTATACTGTAGCCAACCCCTTCCCCCCACACCCAAACCCCAAAAACCCCTTTCTAGTCTTAAGCTGGGTTCACACTGATGCAGATTTGATGCAGGTTTCCCCGCATCCAATTCGCATGACAGGAGAGTGTGCCTGGCTCTCAATGGAGCTGGTTCACACGGTCCACACTGGAAAAGGTGCAAATTCAGCCGAAAATTCAGACCTCATTTGCACCTGAAGCAGAGAATAAGGATGCACTGGACCTCCTCCTGTGAGTCAAGGCTGCAGCTAGTGTGAACCCTGTCCCTGAAGCAGTGAGAAATCTCTTTTTACCAAAACAGTGTTGCGCTAAATTAAAAATCAGAAACAATAAAAAACAGTTAGTCCAAGTGTCAAACTCATAACACAAGTGAAAAATCCAAAGGGGTTGTGATAAGTGAAAAGAAATTCCTGTGTCTCGGATTCAAATAGGGCCCCTTCAATATTTCATCATGGAGAGCAATGTGGGCCATTGCAAACAATCCAAGGACGTGTTAACAATACACAGGCCTCAACCATCACATTTGGTAGTATGCACCCCAATAAAAAATAAACACCAATAGTGTAAAACCGCTTACGAGTTACTTTTATTATAAAAGTATTGTACTTACATGGTTCCAAATTCAATCAGGCATAAACAAATCCAGGTACAAAAACGGCGATCACTGGCACTTCCAAGTATTCACAATGATGTGGACATGTATGGAGAGTTAGCACAAGGAGTGAGTTCATACCCAAGAGCTTCATAGGAAAGAATGGGAATGCCAGTGCCTTGTAAATGAAGAGAAAGAGGAAGATCGCTCACTGTGTCCACTAAAAACTTCCTTACTGTATTCGAATTCAGCACAAGATCTTTGTGCTGTATCCTGTCCTAATTTGTTATAAAATAAAGACATTTTTAGTGGACACAGTGTGTGTGTCTTACTTTATTCATCA